>NC_057861.1:672488356-673148981 GCF_019393635.1 Dromiciops gliroides
AAACACAAACACAATTCCCTCGAAGAAGCCCTTCTAAAATGCCTCCACTCTATTACATTTTTTTTTTTGCAGGGCAATTGGGTTTGTGACTTGCCCAGGGTCACACCTCCACTCTATACTGATCCATCCTTCACCCAGTATTTCTCCAATCCTTAATGAGTTGAAAGGGCCTTGGGTTGAGTGGAGAGCTGGGTTCAACTTCTTCTCTGCCATCCACTGGTTATTACCTTTGGCAAGTTACCTTTCTTCTTCTGCATTTCCTCACCTAGGAAATGGACTCTATTGAATTGTATGTATTGGACTCCATGATCTCTCAGACTCAATCCCCATCTGGGTGATGGAGCTACAGTCCTTGTCTGAGCTCAAACTCTCATCAAAGACTGAGGCCTAATTCCACTCATAGGCTGATCCCCATAATTCCAGGCACACTTAGAGGACACCTGGTCCCCTAGTCAGTGACCCAGGGACCCCAAACCCAGGTCAACATTGGGTGGCTCTGTGCAACCTCTTCATGTTGCTAAGGATGTATCTCAGAACATGTGTCCTGTTGATAAGCAAGAACTCTATGAGAAGGCCTTCCCCTTCCCCCCACCAAGATCAGTTCCATCCCTTGATACACATCGTGTACAAAGGTATGTATAATGTCCTGGTAGGTCCAGCTCGCCCAAGAAGGCAAGGGTACAAGTATAGACCCAGAAGGCATTGATCTAAGGACTCTGGAGTCTGATCTATGGCCCAAGGCATCTCAGATTCCAATTTCTGTCTTTGTAGAATGTGTGTGTACGATTCTCAACTGATTCCTGAGTGGTGGTGTTATCCAGGCTGACTGTGATGAGAATCCAGTTAAATGCCCCCAAAATTTGGTTCCTGTCTGTGGCACTGATGGAAAGACCTATAGCAATGAATGTCTGCTGTGCTTTGAAAATGAAGTAAAAGGAACTCATGTCCAGATACAAAAAATGGGGAAGTGCTGAGCAAGCAAAATATCCTGGGTTACCGAGGGAGCAGCACCATGGTTGGCCACCCTGATTCTTTAATAAATTTAGTGGCTTGATTGCTGGGGAAAAAAAAAAAAAAGAATGTGTGTGTGCATCTCTGTGTGACAGGTGACTTTCTTTTCTTTTTTATTTTCTTTTGCAGAGCAATTGGGGTTAAGTGACTTGCCCAGGGTGACAGAGCTAGTAAGTGTCAAGTGTCTGAGGCTGGATTTGAACTCAGGTCCTCCTGAATCCAGGGCCGGTGCTCTATCCACTGCACCACCTAGCTTCCCCAGTGACAGGAGACTCTTGAAAGAATAAGTGATATCTAGTGAGAGAGATAAACATCTTTTTATCTGCCCTGTGCCTAAAGAGAAAGATACAGATAAACACCCCAGTCCCAACCAAACCAGCGAAGTGAGCCAAGGTTCACCATGAGTGGTGATTCTTCCAGTCTTAGAACTTGGCCTTGGCCTTGGATACTGTTTGTGACTGTCCCCTACTCTCAGCTGAGGAGGGCAAGGTTCAGAGGTCAATGAAGCCTCACCTTCTCACATGTGTGCAGGCTATTCACAGTGAGCTACTTCTTTCTGTGTCCCTTGGTGCCTGAACTCAGTGCTGGGATTCCCTAGAAGGAAAAGACTACAACACAAACTTCAGGGAGTTCGCAGACTGGCAAGGCAGAGGAGAAGGCCCTGCCCTTTGGAAGTTCACAATCTGGGAGATGCAGAAAGAGGGCTCAGATTCTGATGTCAGGGAGCCCACAGTTTGGGGGGACAGAGGAGTGTATCCCGGCCTTTCAAAGTAAACAGCCATTTACTGAGCACCTACTGTGATTGATCAAGGTATTGAGCAAGGTGCTAGACCTCAAGAAATTTTTTAGGGGGTGAGGATGGTGAGAAAGAGGGTGTAACCTATACAGAGATGGATATCATTCAACATAGAGAGGGAAAAGAGCCCAGTAGTGATATGGGATGGAATTAGAGTCAAATTGATAGTGAGTCGTCCCAAAAGAATTACAAGACTTAGTGACTCAGTTTCCCAAGTTTTATTGCAATACCGTGGGTGACCACAGGGAGAGAACCAGAATAGTGGAAAGGTATCTCTTGAATAGGGAAAGAAAAGACAGTTATATTTATAGTGTGGATAAATTGATTATCAGTCTTATTATAATAATCTCCACCTTAGGGAGGTACAGGGGAGGGCCTGTCCTTCTCATTATAATAATTTCCACCTTTGGGAGGTACAGGGAGGGCTTATCCTAAATTGGAATTCCTGGGGTCCTAAGCCAACCCCCGAGGCGGGTACCTTTTCCTGTGAAGGTGTGTTTTGGGGGTTTACACGTCATAAGGTGAATCTGGGGACAAATTTGACCTTTTCTGCACATGTCTCTTTCTGATTCCCATGGCTAGTTTCAAAACATCTTCATTTATCATTTATTCCTAGTTTGAGTTTCTATAGCCTGTCATTTTATTTAAGATCTTCATGGCCTAGCTCCCTCTGTTCCTGTTATGGGTACTGATTACTGTGGATAAGAGAACTTAGCATATTGACTTGTAAATTATCCATTAACTGGGGTCTGAATCCCTCTTAGGTCTCATATCTGAATTAGAGCTTGGTCTGCTTTATTAACCACTTTTTGTCTCCTACATCAGTAGGAGTAGTAAAGGAAGCACTATAGGAGCTAGTAGAAGAGTTGGTACCTAGAATAGAACTAACTAGAAATAAGGCAGAGAGACCTGATAAGAAAAAAATTGAGTGGTAGAGAGAACAGAGGTGGAGGATCAAACCCTGAGTCTCTCCAGTATTTTTGTCTGTGCCCCACCCAGGTTAGTTCTGTGAGTCATGGCAATGATAATAATAATATTAACAACAACAATAACAATAATACGCCTAGGGGCAGAGAGGGAGCATAACAAAGGGAGGAAGGGATTCTCTGGATAATTTGTAGCCTCAGATATTTTATCTTTACTGTGTAAAGACAAATCCACTTTGAACCTCAGTTTCCTTATCTATAAAATGGATATAATAATACTTAGAAAGTCTGCCTCAGGAGATCATTGTGTGCACTGAGGAGGTAAAACTGAGTTTGTAAAATAATCAGTGTTTTTCATTTGTCTTCTATCACTACAGTGACTGAAATGTTCAAAATTTTAATTTGGTCAATGTAGAATCCCATTCATGCATTCAAATACACTCCCTTTAAGCCGGGATTTACTGGTAAATGTTTAACAACTAGTGCTTTTAAAATGTATGAAATGCTTTTAAGTTTAATCTGCATTATTAACATTTTATCCCTCACTTTCTTAAATCTAGGCAATCAGCAAAGCAATAAAACAAACTGTGATTGCAGCATTTACTAATTTCTGAATAGGGTGGAGCATACTCTAGTCTTAAAGGTACTGACTTTCATTTGGAGCATTCTGGTGCTGAGGAGAGCAGAACAATTTTGCGTAAAGAAAAATAATTAAATCAAATGGTAAAGGATATAAAATACAGGATGTAAAGTTTATAAGTGAATAATTTGGTGCCTAAAAGAAGAATGTAAATGGTTTGAATGTTTAAAGCAGACGTGTCAAACTCAAAGCCATAGGCTGTAAACAGCCTGCAAAACTCTATTGGAACTAGATTAATATGTAATTGGGAAATGTTGAACAAAATAAATAAAAATACATTAAAAAAGATAATGTAAACTTGTCATTTCTAAATGAACATGCAGTCCCAGGGATTTTAATACCCCTGGTTTAAAGGACCTAAATTTTTTTTTACTTATTTAAAACTTATAAAATGTAAATATGAAGAAATAGTTTTCAAAGACATAGGCTGCTTTAGGAGCTGATGAATGTCTGTAGCTATAGAACACAGTGGTTTCTTGATTCAATTGCATGTAACTATTTTAAGATTTACAAGAGTACAACTTGTGATTTTAAATCATTTAACTGTTTGGAGACTATGGAATGTTTGTTTATATAAGGATTATTGACTTGGGGGGGGGGGTTGCCGATTTTTGTGAGTTTTACCTCTGAAGTGAAAAGTGAATCACTGAGTACCAGGGGGCAGATTTGAGCCATTGAAAGCCTAACTGAAGTGGTCAGCAATGGACAAGAAAACTCATCTGGAGGTAGAAAAGCTAGCAGACAGAAGACTTCCGTGACTAGATTCCTATTGGTTGAAGAGTGACTGGAGCTCATTGGATTAAAACTTTCAGGTCAGCTATTGTCCTTTTGCACCACCTGGAATTTGAGAAGTGAAACCTCTCTGGAATGTCTACTGCACTCTGCTATCCTCTACAGTTTAAGAAGGAAAGGCAAAGGGGCAACTAGGTGGCGAAGTGGATAAAGCACTGGCCCTGGATTCAGGAGTACCTGAGTTCAAATCCAGCCTCAGACACTTGACACTTACTAGCTGTGTGACCCTGGGCAAGTCACTTAACCCCCATTGCCCTGCCCAAAAAAAAAAAAAGAAAGAAGGAAGGAAGGAAAGGCAGAAAAGCTGTTTTGATGACCTTGTTTTCCTCAGTAAAGTAGGATGAAGTCTCCCTACTGACAGGTGGTAGAGAGACATCACTCTAAAGAGTTTTAGAGTGGAGAAGATGAATGGTGAGGGTAACCCGGAGATGGAGTCTAGTAAATCATGCGTAGCAAGAGAACAAGGGACAGGAATAATCAAATTGATTGACTTTAGGTTAAAGACTGTAAAGGGGAGAAAGCGAGGTCAGAACAGTAATGATAGACTAGGAAGAACAAGGATAGGTTCAGTAACTAGAGGTCAAGGGGAGAATGAAGAATAGGTTTAAGAGGAGTGAAACAGAGGGGCAGATGGGAGGATGGGATTAGAGAGGAATTTCAGAGGTCAGCTTCATGAAGCTGGAATAGTCAGGGATACAGTTTGTACATAGTTCTTTGCATGGTGTCTCCCTCATTAGATTGAGTTCCTTGAGAGCAGGGTATGGGCTTTTCTTTCTTTCTTTCTTTCTTTCTTTCTTTCTTTCTTTCTTTCTTTCTTTCTTTCTTTCTTTCTTTCTTTCTTTGTATCTCCAGTGCTTAGCACAGGGCCTGACTTATAGCAGGTGCTTGATAAATACTTGTTCACTAACTCATGTGGCATGAAGTCAAAGCTCTTGAACATCTTTTACATTTTAGAAAAAAATAAACTGAAGGAATAGGACTACGCAGTGTGGAAACAAAATCTGCTTTTTAAAAATGTTGTGATATAATACTTAGAGAACCCAAGAGAATCAACTAAAAAAACTAGTTGAAACAATGCACAGCTTTAGCAAAGTTGCAAGATATAAAATAAACCTACATAAATCATCAACATTTCTACATTGTACCAAAAAAAAAAAACCCCAGAAGGAAGGGATAAAAGGAGAAAATCCACTTAAAATAACTGCAAACAGTGTAAACTACTTTGGAGTCTATTGGGTAAGACACACACAGGAACTATATGAACATGATTACAAACCACTCCACACAAATAAGGACAGATGTAAACAATTAAGGAAATATTAATTGTTCATGGTTAAGCTAAGCCAATATAATAAAAATGACCATACTATCTAAATTAATTTATTTATTTAGTGTCATGCCAATCAAACTAGCAAAGAATTTTTATAGAGCTAGAAAAAAGATAAGAAAATTAATTTGGGGGAATAAAAGGTCAGGAATATCAAGGACATTTTAAAAAATGTAAAGGAAGTCAGTCCAGCAGTACCAAGTCTCAAGCTATACTACAAAATAGTATTCATCAAAACAACCTGGTAATGAATAAGAAAAAGAATGGTTGATCAATGGAATAGCTTAAGTATACAATATATAGAAGTAAATGACCACAATAACTTAGTATTTGATAAACACAGAGTTCAGCTATTGGGGCAAAATAATTTTTGCCTCACTATTTGACAAAAACTGCTGGGCAAACTGGAAAGCAGTCTGGTAGATATTAGGCATAGACCAGTATCTCACATCACATACAAAAATAAGCTCAAAATGAGTACATAATTTAGACATAAAGAGGGATATCATAAGCAAATTAAGGGAACGCAGAAGAAATACTCTGTCTGATCTATAGATAAGGAAAGAGAGAAGGGCCAAACATTTTGATTACATTAAATTCAAAAGGTTTTGCACAAACAAAACTAAAACAGCCAAAAATTAGAAAGAAGGCAGGAAACTGGAGGGAAGCAGGATACTACCACATACCCATCAGACTGGCTAACATGACAGAAAAATAAAATGATAAATGATAAATAGGATGTGGAAAAATTGGGATACTAATGCACTGCTGGTGGAGTTGTGAACTGGTCCAACCATTCCGGAGAACAATTTGGAACTATGCCCAAAGGGCTATAAAACTGTGCATACCCTTTAGCCCAGCAATACCACTACTAGGTCCGTACCCCTCCAAGAGATCAAAAAGAAAACGAAAGGACCTACATGTACAACATGTACAGCTTTTTTTTTGTGGAGGCAATGAATTGAAAATTGAGAGGATGCCCATCACTTGGAAATTGTTGAACAAGTTGTGAAATATAATTGTACTGTAAGAAATGATGAAGGGGGTATTTTCGGAAGAACCTGAAAAGACTTCCATGAACTAATAATACAAAGTGAAGTTAATAGAACTAGGACAATATTGTACACATAAACAGCAACATTGTAATGAGAAACTGTGAAAGACTTAGCTATCCTGAACAATACAATGTTTCGTGACAACACCCAAAGACTCATGATGAAAATTTTTAAAAATTAAAATAAAAATGGGGGCAGCTAGGTAGCATAGTGGATAAAGCACCAGCCCTGGATTCAGGAGGACCTGAGTTCAAATCCGGCCTCAGACACTTGACACTTACTAGCTGTGTGACCCTGGGCAAGTCACTTAACCCTCATTGCCCTGCAAAAAAATAAAGATAGATAGATAGATGAATGAACGAATGAATGAATAAATAAATAGGTAGATAAAAAGTCTCATGATGAAAAAATGTTATCCACCTCCAGAGAGAACTGATGGACAATGAGTGGAGATTAAAATGTATTTTTTACTCTTTATTTATTTCTCTTGCTTTTTCTCAATGTAGCTAATGTGGACATATGTCTTTTCATGACTTCATATGTATAATGGGTATCCTATTTCTTGCCTTCTCAGTGGAAAGGGGAAGGGAGGAGGGAGGGAGAGAACTTGGAACTGAAAATAGAAATTTTAAATTTTAAAAACCCTTTTTCTAAAATATGGTCCATAGGTTTCACGTCCGAGTGCCAAAGGGGCACTCGGGTGCCAAAGGGTGCAAAAGGTTAAGAACTCTTGGTGGAAAGTATATTGCCTCCTCTAGAGAATTATGTAAGAATCAAAAAGAGATTCTCTCACTACAGCTGAACAAATCTCTCCTACTGTTTGTTATGATGTTTGAAATAATACCATCCAATCCTTTGGGTCTTCTAAGCTTTTTAACCTTTTCAAGGATTAGATAGCTTATGGTCAGCAAGATCCTTTGGGAAGGAATACAGAGTTGGTCACCAAAAGTGGGGGGAGGCAGCTAGGTGGCACAGTGCATAAAGCACTGACCCTGGATTCAGGAAGACCTGAGTTCAAATCCGGCCTCAGACACTTGACACTTACTAGCTGTGTGACCCTGGGCAAGTCACTTAACCCTCATTGCCCTGCAAAAAAAAAAAAAGAGTGAGGGTGTGCAGGAGTGGGGTGAGTAAATCAGCTAATCAACAAGCACTTATTAAGTGCCTTCTACATGCCAGGCACCATGCTGATTGTTTAGGATATAATAACAAAAGTGAAATAGTCCCTGTTCTTGACATTCTATTGGGGGTGAAAATATTTTTATAGGTGTATACAAAAGATTTAAAGAACAGGCTTGGCAGGAGATGGTAGGAGGTCTTTAAAAACAGGAGACATGATGGCAGAATGTCAATATGTAAGGACTGGAATGGGAGTCAAGAAGCTTGGAACTGGACCCTCCTGACACTAATTCACCTTGTGACCACAGACAAGTACCTTAGTTTCCTCAACTGTAAAATGAGGGAAATGGGCTGGATGTCCTCTAAGGTATTTTTCTGCTCTAACAATAGATGAATAATAAAGTTCTATGAGTACTGTGCTCCTTTTTTCTCTTTTATTACAAAGAATGGTTCAGTGGATGGGAAAAGGAGAAGGGACATGTTGAGGTGACAAAGGTGATTTCAAAAACCAAACTCTAAAAACTAAAACAAAAATATAAGAAGAAAAACCCTAAATTAGTAAAATAAAAACATAGCCTAGGTTTCCAGTCAAGTTTGGAGCATTTTGCATGAGGCTCTCCTAACTGATGGAGAAAAAAAATGCTAATGATTCTGCATGCTAATATGAGTGTGAGAGTTTTGAAGAAGTGAGATATTCTTCATTTCTCAAGATTTCAGAATCTCTTCAGGATTCACTCCAGGGAAGAAAAAAAAGAAACACTCTTTTGCAGAGATGTAGAAAAATATAGCTCTCCAGCATGTCCCTGATTTCCAGCTTACCTACCTACACATTTCAGGGAATTTCTCCTTGGGTGAGATTGGGGCCTCTCTTTTCCTTGAACTGAGAAAATGCAAGCACAGAGGTAGATTTCATTCATTCTGTGTGTTTTCTACTATACTTTAATCAGTAGGACTTCTCCCATTTCTGTCTGCTTTCTGCGTGGATAAATGGGTTTAATCTAATGATTCACTCTGTGTGATGGTCTTTTGTGTGACCAGTTTTTTTGGCAGGAAGGGGCCAAGCTGGTGAGTGTAATCTTTTTTTTTTTTTTTTTACGGGGCAATGGGGTTAAATGACTTGCCCAGGGTCACACAGCTAGTAAGTGTTAAGTGTCTGAGGCCAGATTTGAACTCAGGAACTCCTGAATCCAGGACTGGTGCTTTATCCACTTCACCACCTAGCCGCCCCCCGGTGAGTGTAATCTTGGGATACTTTCTCTCCTGAAGAGATAGAGGCCAGGAAAACAGAATTTTGTTTTGAACCAAAAGTTTGTCCTTCAACCGGTAATATATAAGGACACAGACAGATACATTTCTAGTCCAGTATCCCTTTTGTAAAGGAGAACAGAGTGGGCAGTGGCCTGCCCCTCAAGACAGGAATTGGTCTTTTTTGGAGAAGGGTGGGCAAAGTTCCAGATACATTGATCAATGCCTTCCTCTGAGTCTCTGGTTTATATATTTAGACATCAGTGTGAATATAGACATTTTACATGGGCAGCACGCATCCTATGAAAATGAAGATGACCTTTTCCACCCTAAATCCTGTTATCCTGGGAATTGCTGGTGAGGTTCCCACCTGTCCCATTGTTAACCATTTAGGAAGATGGAAAGCAACATTAATGAAAGCACGTGAGTGACTCAAGGGAGCCAAAGTGAAAGTCCAGGTCAGCTCCTGGCACTCTCCTAGAACCTTCAATACCTTTGCTCAACCTCAGAGAGGCCTGATAACACCAGCAGAGTCAGCCGGAGTTTCTGTTATTTGTATCCAATGAAATATTATTTCTAAAGAGCTTAGTACAGTGCCCAGCATGCAATAGGCTTTTAATAAATGCTTGTTCCTTTCCCTTCCTTTTCCAGGGAAAGCAACAAGATGCAGAAGAAAGAGTCCTGGAGCTGGACTCCAAGGATGTAGATTTGAATCCTTCTTCTGAGACGTGTCTCTGAGATACGTGGCCTTGAGTAATCCCTCCTCCCTTTCTGAACTTCCATTTCCTTATCTGTAAAATGAAAGGAGGGGACTAGATAGCCACTAAAGTCCTTCCCAGGGGCAGCTAGGTGGCACAGTGGCTAGAGCACTGGCCCTGGATTCAGGAGGACCTGAGTTCAAATCCAGCCTCAGACACTTGACACTAGCTGTGTGACCCTGGGCAAGTCACTTAACCCTCATTGCCCCACGAAAAACAAAACAAAACAAAAAACAAAAAAGATGAGGCAGGGGGGAAAAAACCCCAGAGAATGGCTGAACAAGTTGTGGTATATGAATGTAATGGAATACTATTGTGCTGTAAGAAATGATGAGCAGGCAGATTTCAGAAAAACCTGGAAAGACTTAAGTGTATTGATGCTGAGTGAAGTGAGCAGAACCAGAACATTGTATACAGTAACAGCAACAGCCTGTGATGATCAACTGTGATAGACTTGGCTCTTCTCAGCAGTACAATGATCCAAGACAATTCCAAAGGACTCATGATGGAAAATATTTTCCACATCTAGAAAAAAAGCAAACTGGATTCTGAATGCAGACTGAACCATACTGTTTCTACTTTTTTTTTCTTTTTTGAGGTTTTTTCCTTTTGTTCTGATTCTTCTTACACATGACTAATGTAGAAACATGTTTAATTTGATTGTACATATATAACCTATATCAGAATGCTTGCTGTCTTGGGGAGGCAGGAGGGAAGGAAAGGAAGGAGAAAAATTTGGAACTGAAGATTTTATGAAAGCAAATATTGAAAACTATCTCTACATGTAACTAGAAAATAATAAAAATACTTTTATGATTTAAAAAAGGGGAAAAAAGAAAAAAACCCAGAAACATATTGTAAGCACACTTATGGGAAAATGGGAACACAGTGAGTTTGAGATGCACGGAGTAGTTTATTTGGCTGGATAAGTCAGTGCAGGGAGGGCAGTAGGGTAAAATGGGGCTGGGAAAGGAGGGAGGCACCAGATAAGGGTAAGCCTTAAATATTACACAAGGAATTTCAACTTTACTCAGGAAACAATAAGGAACCATTCAAGATTTTTGAGCAGAGGAGTAACATGGCCGGATTCTCACATAAGAAATATGCACATGACAATGGTATTAAGGATTGCTTAGAAGAGGGAGGAAGTGGAGAGATCTGTTAGAAGGTTATGGTGCTAATTCAGGCAGGTGCTAATGAGGGCCTATGCCAGGATGGTAAGAGTTGGAATGCAGAAGAGGAAATAGTTTCAAGAGATGTTGCAAAGGAAGAATCAACAGGACGTGACAACTGAGTGAATTTGGAGTAGGGGAAGATGGCAAGGGAAATCAAAGATAATCATAATAATAACTCATATTGATATGTCACTTTGATTTTTACAATGCACTCTACATTCATTTTCTCATTCGATCCTCACAATAATGCTGTGAGAGAGGCGCCATTATTATCCTCATTTTATAGACAGGGAAACTGAGGTAGAGAAAGGTTTAAAAACATAAAGGGTCATACAACTAGCACATACCTGAGATGGGGTTCCAACCCAAAACTTCTTGACCCTAAATTCACCATCTATCCACTACATGGAAAGGTCAACCCAATATTATGAATATAGGGCATTGGGTGAATAGTAGTGCCCTGAGAAGAATTCTGAAGACAGAAGGAAGAACAGATTTAAGGGAAAGATAATGAGCTCAGCTGGGGACAAGGTGAGTTTAAAACTAAGGCTCATAGTGGGGAAATGTTTTGCCCAAGTTCACATAGAGAATCAGTGGTAGAGCTCACTTTACCAAAATGGCTCCCCAATTACTAACCCCTAGCAAGCAGTGGGGTGTGTGTGCGTGTGTGTGCGCGCATGCGTGTGTGTGCGTGTGCGTGTGTGTGTGTGTGTGTGAGAGAGAGAGAGAGAGAGAGAGAGAGAGAGAGAGAGAGAGAGATTTAAGGGAAGAGTAGAAGGGAGGTGGAGGGTAAAGAATCCTTTTCTGAAATTTCTTCTCAAAACCCAATTCTTTTTTTTTTTTTTTAGTGAGGCAATTGGGGTTAAGTGACTTGCCCAGGGTCACACAGCTAGTAAGTGTTAAGTGTATGAGGTCAGATTTGAACTCAGGTACTCCTGACTCCAGGGCCGGTGCTCTATCCACTGCGCCACCTACCTGCCCTGCAAAACCCAATTCTTAACCCCCACTCTACTCACTCCTCCCCAATCACTGATCACCAGCTTCAACCCTAAACTGCTATGGTGAGCGCCAGGTGTAGTACCCATGGAGGATGAACGCATGAGGGAGATAAATGGCACCTCTGGATTCAGAAGAGACAGCATGACGTAAGGCGGAAAATACTGAATTTTAAGTCTGAGGTCCTGGGTGTGAATCCTGACTTTGTCGCTTACTAGCTTGTGTGAATTTGGGCAAAGACCTTTGCCAATCTGGGCTTCAGTTTCCTCTTGGTGAGGGAATTGGACTAAAGGACCTCCAAGATCTCTCCCAGCTCTAAATCCTATGATCCTATAAAGAGCCAAGTTCCTTATTAGTAATATTCACTACATTCTCTTGCTCTTTCCCCCTACCCCAGACCTTCTAACTCTGTCATTCCTTCTTTTCCTTTTTCCCCTCTTTCCCCCTTCCTCATTCACTTTTACTTCTAATGTCATGTAGTGCAAAGGGTATCCCTGAATTTGAAGTCAGAAGACTTTGGTTATAAATCTCAGCTTTGTCACTTATTGGCTGAGTGACCTTGGGCAAGTAACTGCTCTCTGAGCCTGTCTCTTTATGTACAAAATAGGGATAATTTTACTGGCACTTTTTACCTCCAAGGGTTTATGTGAGGAAAGGATGTTTTAAGCCTTAAAGTAGAAGTGATCATTATGCTTCCTCTCCTCACCCCTACCCTCCTCCTTTCTTTCCTCAACTCTTCTAATTCTAGGAATCGTCATCATCTCTCTTCTTTTCCTGAGGATTCCTGAGGCCAAACTGAATCTGGGTCTGGTTCTGGGCTGCTTGGACAGTTGTGGACTCTAATCACTGGGAGACAATTATACTCCCATAGGAAATAGATTAAGGAGGTCAAAGGCCCACTGCTTTGCAAAAGAAAGATGAATATCTTTCAATCAATGCTCCCAGGCCAAGCTGGAGACAGCTTCATTTTAATTCTGAATTATGGAGAGTGCAGAACAGAAAATAAGTTCATTAGAGAGGTGTGAATAATGGACTCTGAGACTTAATCAGAGGGAGAAATCACTTATACTTTGTTTAATGTCAAATGAGTATCTAGGACATGATAAGGCAAACCAGGATCAAATCAATGACAATAACTTTTTATTGCAATATCCAAAGAAGATGCCTCTAGGTATTTTTTGTTGCAATGCCCAAAGGGAGGCTGCTTCTCTGGCTCGGGGACACCCAGCAAGGAAGTCACTAAGCTAGAATTAGAAGCTGCAGGCCCAACATAGCAAGTCTCCCATGGCACTTTCCACCCCTGCAAAGTCAAAGAAGAACTACTGATGCTTCTGTTTTCAAGGGTAACTGAATTTAAGTAAGAGTCTCTATCTCCGTGAGCCTGATCTTAATAATAAACAAGAATGTGTTTGTATTTTAGGAATATCACAGCTGGCCATCTAACAAATGGACCTGTGTTATGGCATTAATAGCTAATAATTCAACTCAGTCGACACTTACGGAGCATCTACTGTGGTCAAAGTCCAGAGAGGTTCTTGGTCCAAGATCACATGGACCAGGATTTTTAGAGTGTGTATCTTTGTTAGAGCCAGTCTTATAAGAAAGTGGAATAGAATGCTAGCTACATGGGGAGTATGAAAGGAGGGGTGCTGAGAAGGCCATCCAGCCAGTTCTAGAACATCTTCTCTACCAGCATGTCACCATGGAATGGAAAGAAAAAGCATTTATTATGTAAGTGTTTACAATGCAGCAAGCATTGTGCTAAGTACTGGAAATATAAATAGAAAAAATGAGACATCCCTGATCTAAAAGAGCTAGAATTCTAGTTGGCAGAGAACACATCTAGATGAAGTCACCCATTACTCCACTATGCTAAAAATACCACTATTAAAACTTCATGCTTCAAGGTTGGGAAAGCATCTTGGTCCCAACAAGTCTCCTGAATATGTTGAGTTTGTGGTACCAATGGGACACATAGATTTACATATACTGTAAGCAGTTGGAGAATAGGGTCTAGAGCTCAGCAGAAAGGTCCAAGCTAAAACCATTGAGGGGTTCATTTTCATAGAAGTCATCAATGAAGCCAAAGGAGGGGAAATAAAAAGAAGAAAAGAGAGAAAGAAAATTAATCAACAAGCATTTATTAATAACCCACCAGGTGCCAGGTAACAACTTAGGTGGCTCAGTGGATGTTGTGCTGGGCCTGGAGTGAGGAAGACCTGAGTTCAAATCTGACCTTAAACACTATCTTTATGACTATGAGCAAGTCACTTCACCTCTGTTTGTCTTAATCTATTTGAGAAGGAAATGGCAAACCATTCTCGTATCTTTGCCACGAAAACCCCATAAAAAAAAAAGAAAGAAAGAAAACGAAAAAAAAAAAACCCCAAAGCCCCATGGACAGTATGGTCCATGGGGTCACAAGAGTTGGACATGACTGGATGACGGGACAACACCACCAAGTGCCAGGCACTGTGCTAGGCACAAAGATGAAAATGGGGATATATTAGGGACACAAAGATGAAAATGAAAGCAATTCCTGCCTTCAAGGAGCTTACATTACATGAGGGATGGGGCAGCTAGGTGGCACAGTGGATAAAGCACCAGCCCTGGATTCAGGAGGACCTGAGTGCAAATCTGGCCTCAAACACTTGACACTTATTAGTTGTGTGACCCTGGGCAAGTCACTTAACCCTCATTGCCCCACAAAACAAACAAACAAATATTATATGAGGGAAATAGCAAATGCATATATAATCAATCAATCAATGAGCACTTATGTTACTGCTATATTCTAGGCATTGTGGAAGGTGGTGGGGATCAAGCACAAAGAATGAGATGATCCCTACTCACAGTGAGCTTACATTCTAATGGGAGAAACAAGTACACATAAGATTGTAAACAGCATAAATACAAAGTTAATCAATACAAACATAGACAAAGTAGTTGAATACAAGGTAATTTGGGAGAGAGGACTCTGACATTTGGAGGATCAAAAAAAGGCTTCAGGGCAGCTAAGTGGTGCAGTGGATAGAGCACTGGCCCTGGATTCAGGAGGACCTGAGTTCAAATCCAGCCTCAGACACTTGACACTTACTAGCTGTGTGACCCTGGGCAAGTCAATTGACCCCAATTGCCTTACCAAAAAAAAAAAAAAAAGGCTTCAAGAAGAAAGTGGTGCCTGAGCTGCATCTTAAAGGTCTTCTCTCTATACATATGGATATATAATATGTGTATATGCAATATGTATGAATATATACATATAGACATACACATGTATATGTAAAATAAATGCAGAATAAATATGAGCCAATTTAGGGGAGAGACAGTTGCATCTTGGCAGTGAGGCCAGGAAAGACTTTGTTCTCAGCCTTTGAGATGAGTTTTGAAAGGAGTTAGGAATTCTGAGTAATTCTGATAAGAAAGGAATGTGTGGTACAGACCTGTATAAACTCAAGGATACAAGAGATGGAATGTCTTGGAAAGACATGCAATAAGTCCAGCTTAGCAAAACAACAGAATATGTAAAGGTGAGCAGTGTATAAGAGGCCTGGAAAGGCAGGATGAAACAAGGTCATACTTTGCTATCTTTTGTTTTTGCATCATCAAAATTTCTCTCAGGATCCTTCTGTCTTTCTATCCCACATATCAAAGGATATTTTCAAAGAAAAAAAGAAGAAGAAATAAGTAAGACCAATCAATATATTTTTTTAAATCTGAAAATATTTGTAATGTTCCTTTCCTGTGGACTTCCCACCTTTGCAAAGAAGTTGGATGGGAGTATCTTTTCATATCTCATTTTTGGGGTCACACTTGTACTTTGTAATAATGTAACAGTCATTTTTTGGATGTTTTGTGGTTGTTTTTGTTTACGTTGTTGTAGTCATTGTGTTATTGGGATTTTTGTCAACTTACATTCTGCATCAGTTCATAAGTCTTTTAATGCTTCTCTGTATTCATCATATTCATTACTTTTCACATCACAGTAACATTCCATAACATTTATATATCACAATTTGCTTAGCCAAACCCCAGTCAATAAAGCACCTACTCCATTTCTAGTTCTTTGCTACCACGAAAAGTGCTATTGTAAGTATTTTGGTGTGGATAGGGACTTTCTTCTTATCAACAACCTCTGTAGGGTATAAACCTAGTAAGAAAAATCTCTGGGTCAAAGGGTACTGGTGCTTTATTTGCATAATCCAAAATTACCTTCCAAAATATTGCACCAATTCACAGTTCCATCAACAATGCACTAGTGTGCCCATGTTATGAAGGACTTTCAATTCCAGAGGAGCTTGTATTTGATCCTAGAGGTAACATAAAGTCACTTAAGTTTATCAACAGGATAGCTGTATACTCAGACCTATGCTTTAGGCATATCACTTTGCCATCTGAGTGGCTGAGGTGTAGCATAGTAATTGGCAAGGGGAGAGACTTAAGACAAGGACACTAATCAGGAGACTCTTGTAACAGTTTGAGAGAGAGGTGATGAAGGCCTGAATTAGGATGGTAGCTACAGTGGTGGAGAGGAGACAAATGCAAGAGGTCTCATGTTGATAAATTCAACCAAATTTGATAGTGATTGATTATGAAGCAGAGTGGAATGAGGGAGGATGACTCCAAGGTTATGAACCCAGATAACTGGAAGAATGGTGACACTATTGACAGGAAGAAAGGAAGGCAGTGGAATGGGCTTGGAAAATACTGTCATCTCTGTTGGAAGCTGTAGGCTTCAATAATCAGGAACTGTTCTGGAACTGAGATATCTAGATGGTTTTCAAAGTGCTCAAGCCCATAGATCAAAAAACTAATCAGTGTTTGCATCGAATCTGGCTTGTCTTAATCAATTCCTCATTTGTTTAATTTGTCTACAGGGTGCAGTGTGTCACAGAGATCCTTCTTCACAATCCACTCCCCCAATCCCCTTCTCTTGCTTCCCCACAGTCTGGGAGCAGCCCCACATCCCAGTAACTAGTGTCTGCGACCAATCCATCAGCTAATCTGTTTCTCCCTCCCTGTGGCACAGAGTCAATTGGGTGGATGAAAATAAAGACAATCAATGAATCAGAGGATCTGATTGCCATTGGGGGTGAGGGTAGGGGGGTGCTGAACAGCAGATCATGAAACACTGAGCCTAAGCTTTTGAATCTTTGCCACTTCCTGGGGGAAATGTGATTCAACACTGAAAGGTCATGGAGAGTCCTTAGGAAGAAGCAAATTCTAGTTGGTACCTTGGTCTGCCCTTTGCCCATAACTGAGAGGGGTAGGGACGAGGTGGTGGGGAGGAGAGACAGGTAATACATCAGCTAAAAAGGAGAGACACCTCCTAGCAGACTCTCTTCCTTCCACTCTCCTGTGAAGAAAGTGACTCTCCCTCAAAAGACTTGCCCTAAGAAGGTAGGAGAGGGCAGTACCCCTTTCCCCACAGAGGCATGGTAGTTGGGACAAACTGGGCAGCCTCTGTCCATTCCTCTTTCCATACTTCAGACGCCATTGAATCCTTCTTCTCCCTCAGGAATAAGGAAGCATGAAGTCACCTCAGACTCAGTAGATAAGCACGAACATGTCTCCATCATCCAGTTACATAGAAATCCAGGGCAGACCCTATAGTGTTCATTGTTCCTCACCCTAACTCAGCTGGACAGTTCCCTGTATGAAAATCCATCCCCTACCTTTACTTGGCTTCCTCACCTCTGTCCATGCTCTTTCCTTTGGTGATCTAGTGTGCTAGGATAGGCACTCCCAGGACATACACTCCACCTCTGTGCAGATGACTCCTCATTCTTCATTTCTAGTCCTGACCTCTCTCCTGAGCACCAGGCCCACAACGCATCATCCTCACCTGAAGGCTCCAACAGCCTCTCAGACTCAACAGTCCAAAACTGAGCTCACCATTTCCCCTCTAAACCAGTCCTTCCAACCAGCTTCCCTACTTCTATTCAGAAGATCACCATCTTCCTAGTACTCCAGGATGGATGTGTTAGAGTCATCTTTGACTCTTCCTTTTCTTTCACTCCCCATTGGCAAGATCATTCAGTTCCAGGGAAGCTAGGTGATGCAGTGGATAAAGCACCCCCTGGATTCAGGCGGACCTGAGTTCAAATCCAGACTTAGACCCTTGACACTTACTAGTTGTGTGACCCTGGGCAAGTCACTTAACCCCAATTGCCTCACCAAAAAAAAAAAATCAATTAGTTCCAATCCCTGTCAGCTACTTCTCAGTTGCCTCTCTCAATCAATCCTTTTCTCTCTACTTCCTCATGCTTGGAATGATCTCCCCCTCATTTGCCCCCCCTGGCTTCCCTTGCTTCTTTCAAGTTCCAGCGAAAGTCCCAGCTCCTACAAGAAGCATTTCCTGATCACCCTTGATGCTAGTGCCTTCCCTTTGTTGACACTTTCCAGTTTATCTTGTATATATCTTGTTTGCACATAGTTGTTTTCCTGTTATCTCCTGCATTCAACTATGAGCTCCGTGAGGGTGGGGATTCTTTTGTCTTTCTTTGTATTCCCAGCATTTAGCACAGTGCCTGGCACATAGTAGGTACTTAATAAATGCTGGTTGACTCACTTTCTTATGCTGCAACCATACAAATTCAAATCCTCATCATGTCTCCCCTGGATTATTGAATTAGCTTCTAATGGCCTTCCCACCTCCATTCTCTCCCCTCTCCAATCCGTCTTTCACACAGGTGCCAGAATTGTACATAGATCTCTTTTCCCTCCCTTTTTTTTCTTTTGCAGAGCAATGAGAGTTAAGTGACTTGCCCAGGGTCACACAGCTAGTAAGTGTCAAGTGTCTGAGGCAGGATTTGAACTCAGGTCCTCCTGAATCCAGGGCTGGTGCTTCATCTACTGCACCACCTAGCTGTGCCCCCCACCACATAGATCTCACCATGTCATCCCCCTACCCAAAAGCTTTCCCTTTTGGAGTATGGGATTTGGAATAGAAAGAGATCTTAAAAATCCATCTACCCCAATCCTCTCACTTTACAGATAGTATAAAATATAGACCACACCAGTATATGAAGCCCTCTATGGCTCCACCCTTCTTCTCCAACCTCACCTCCCACTACCGCCGTTCACATATGTTACCTTCCAAATAAACTGGACCAGTCTCTATCACCAGCTATAACCAAACTATATAAGGAAATATGGAGTGTCTGTTCTTGGAGCTGCAACATTGAACATGGACAGATTTCTGAAACACGTATAATGCACCTTCTGTTTCTCCATATGTGACAAACTGTTGATGAACCTGTCCTCTCTGGTCTTTGTCCTCTACTTTGCAAAAGGCCACATTGCTGGGATCATTCGCTCCCCAGCTCTGGTTGTCGAAGCTCTTCAAAGTCCAGTTTGAGTGCTACCTCTTTCAAGAAGTCTTCATTGATACCTCCAGCTGAGGAAAAAAAATCCCTACTTTGAATTTCTCCCAACAGTTTATCTAGACTTTTCCTTTATATTCATTCCATTCTCTCTTGTGTCATTTGTATTGGAGTGCAAGACTTTCCCCCTTTCTTTCTTCCTACCCCCATTAGAGTAGAGGTTCTTAACCTTTTCCATGCCATGGACTCCTTTGGTAAAGAAGAGCAAAACCCCACGGACTCCCTTTTCAGAATAATGTTTTTGAATGAATAAAAATAAAATGTAGAAGATCACAAATTAAACCAAAGATTAGTGAAAATAAAGCTATAACTTTCCCCATCCAAATCCACAGGACTTTTTGGGATCCATGACCCTCCTCCCAGGTTAAGACTCTCAACTTTAGAATTTATGGAGGTGCTAAATGGTGCAATGGATAGAGTGTTGGGCTTGGAGTTAGGAAGACCCAAGTTCAGATCCAGCCTCATATACTTCCCAGCTATGTGATCTTGAGTAAGTCATTTGTCTTCTTTGCCTCTACTTCCTCAACTGGAAAATGGAGATAATAATAACACCTACTTTACAGGATTGTTGTGTGAATCAATGAGATAATATTTGTAATCACTTAGCACAGTGCTTGGCACATAGTAGGTGCTAAATAAAATTGAGCAATTGTTATTAGTGTTGTTGTTGTTGTTATCCTGTTGGTACCACCTTATGAATGACTGGGACCTATTCATGATTGTGTCTTGACTCCCATGGACTTTGAGCATTTATACACCAACACCTACAGGTTTTTAGAGAGACAAGGTTTACCCACCTGAAACAGGGGACAATGTGCCACACTGTGGGATTCAAATTCTACCTGACTCTTTTACTGCCTGTGGGAATAGAACCATCCCTGCTAATTGACAAATCATCCATTAAGAGGCTCTTCTCTCCCAGGAGAGAAATAGGAGAGCATCACCAAGGAATAGCACAGGTTGGAAAAAGTCAGAGCAAGAAGGCAGCTTAGAACACAGAACAAAAAACAAATGAACCCATATCTCCCAACTGGGAAGGCTCTTAAAACTTGCAATGTTAGGACATAGGGCAGCAGCCTTTCTGAACTACCTCCCCAGGTTAACACTCACAGGTTTGGATTCCCAGGGGATGCCTACTCAAAGGTTCAAGAGTATACTCTGGATTTGTATTTCTAAAACTGTAGGTGGCAAGCTCTCACTGGTGAGTTTGCCTTGAATAGGCAAACAGTAGACACAATTAGCTCCAAGCAAAGGCATTTACTAGTGAGACATAATAACAACAGTAGCTACAAAACACCCTAAACCTGAAGCATACTCTCCCACAAAAACACACAATGTCTGTGTAAACATTGGTCACAAAATTCAAGAACATTGACAGTGAGGCCAAGATGCCAGGAGCATGTGTGGCCAGGGAACCTTATACCTCTGGTATTGCAAGACCCTCGTGGTCATTTTCTTTTCCTGGTTTCCTTACATTGCACCCAGTATCTCTACTGGACAGATTGCTCAGCTGGTTTCCCTGGGTCTGTTCTACTCTGAAGCTTAAAACCATTGTCTCTTTTCTATTACTCTCTTCTCTGCTTCCAGATGTCCCATTTCTTGAAGCTGTTTCCTGCCCATTGATTCCCTATGTCCACATATGTTTTTCTCTTTGAGTATAGTGTTTAATGCCTACTAGGTGGGGTTAGTTGCTCTACTGAAAGGCATCATGACTGATGGGCAGAGAAAGGGAGAAAATCCCTTCCCTTCCCTGCCTCCCCACCAATAGAGGTGCAGGGACCTCACACTCCACAAAACTGCTCCCTTACTCAAATATGCCTTCCCAGGACTGGCAGGCTTAGCTTTTTTTTTTTTTGTAAGGCAATTGGGGTTAAGTGACCTGCCCAGGGTCACACAGCTAGTAAGTGTTAAGTGTCTGAGGCCAGATTTGAACTCAGGTCCTCCTGAGTCCAGGGTCGGTGCTCTATCCACTGTGCCACCTAGCTGCCCTAGGCTTAGCTTTTTTAAAGGCCTGTGGGGGCATGGTTAATCTCTTTTGAGCCGATGGTCAGCTGTCCTTCCAATTCCATCTAAGCAACTTTGAACTTTGTAAAATGAAGTAAAGTTGATCTTTATCTTTTGGGAGTCAGGGCAATTGGGGTTAAGTGACTTGCCCAGGATCACACACCTAGTAAGTGTCGAGTGTCTGAGACCAGACTTGAACTCAGGTCCTCCTGACTCCAGGGCCAGTGCTCTAGCCACTGCACCACCTAGCTGCCCCTACCTTTTGTTTTGAATATATTAACATATTGTTCATTACCTCTGCTATCTGCCCCCTTACTTTGTATGAACCTATAAACTATGCTGAGGGGAGATCAACCCTCCTCCACTATAATAAGATGTCAGAATGTGGAATTCTGAAACTAGAAAGGGTCTTTGAGCTCTTTCTAGTTCAGTGTTTTTGTTTTGCTGATGAGGATGATGAAGTCCAAAGAGGGGGAAATAATTTCCCTGAGATCACTCAGTTTGGATCAAGTATAAGACTCAAAGCTAGATATCCTGAGTCTCAGTCTAGGATTTTTTCCTCTACACTATAACAGTATCTTTTGTTGACACAGGAAATATATTTTAGAGATGTTTCCATCCATGGGATATGGAAGAAGGGTCTTAAATGGGATGGTCACGATGGGGTGAGGGAGAATGGCCAAGACTAACTTAAGTAACTTTCGAGTTTTGCCACCAATGACCAGGGAAGATTTGGGGGAAGTGGGAGGCCACTCTTGAAACAGCAATTTCCTATCATCAGTATGTGATCTATCCTATTCTTCAAATTAAACTTGGAGTCCTAGGGTTATCTCACATAGGATACAGAGGGAATAGTCTAGTGTCTTTTGGCCAATCAGAGATAATCCCAGAGAAAAGGTCCCTCCGATAATGCAGGGTGCCCTTGTGGTCCAGTCTTCATATAGAGTTCAATGTGTAGCCTTGTGCGTTACCTAATGTGTATTGACTGAGACTAGATAGAAATTAGCACCATCCTGAATGCTTATCAAAAAGAATGTTATGACTCATGATCCTGTTCAAATTCTCTAGGAAAATACTAATCCAGCTCATTTAGGTTCTCTACCACACTGCCCCAATGCCCAAATTCCTTTGTGGTGGTGGTGGTGGTGTTTTTTTTTTGGTGGTGGTTGCTGTTTTTGCGGAGCAATGAGGGTTAAGTGACTTGCCCAGGGTCACATAGCTAGTAAGTGTCAAGTGTCTGAAGCTGGATTTGAACTCAGGTCCTCCTAAATCCAGGGCTGGTGCTTTATCCACTGAACCACCTAGCTGCCCCCCCAAATTTCCTTTCTAAGGGGGAACTTACAGTATACCGCTTTATGTTTTTTGGACTTGTTTTTGCATTTTCTGAATTTTTGGTGTGTTGAACAAAAAGGCAGTCCTCCACCCATATATATTTGTTACTTTCCATGCTTCCATAGGAGCTGGGAACCCAGGCTGTTATTCACATCAGGAGAAACCCAGATATGAGCTATCTTGGGGGATTTTCCCCAGGATAAATATAGAACCAAAATTAGAGAAGTCAACTCTTTCAGGAAGCTGCTAGGATCAGACTCAGAGAACCCAGATCTTGGGGGATGGGGTGAGGGAAAAAATGCCGTTACACAGGTAATAGAGGAAGTGCTCTGAAACAGCTCACCTCCATCCCTCCTTCTAATTGAGGAGGAGACATATTATGGCAGGAAAAACACTAGGCTGAGATCCAGGACAGCCAAAGGATCGTTGAACCCTGGGCTAGAAGAGACCTCAGTGTTCCTCTTGTCCGATTCCTTTATTTTATAGGAGAGAAGTGAGACCCAGAAAGGAGCAGAGAGTCATCCAAAGTCACCTACCCTATCAGTGGAAGAGTCAAGAGAAGAACCTTGGCCTCTTGGATGCTGGGTCAAGCTTCATTCCACTATTCCATAGCACACTCAAGAAAATTATATTTTAATAGGGGAGACAAGGCATGTAGGGGAGTGGTATCTAGGGAAGGGTGTTGGGGCTAGGACATCACAGAGATGGTGGGTTGAGCCATGGGACACTCAATTGATAATCCTTTCTAGAAGTAATGATAGCTTTTATTTGAAAAAGAGGTAGGAGGGGGGCAGCTAGGTGGCGCAGTGGATAAAGCACCAGCCCTGGATTCAGGAGGACCTGAGTTCAAATCCGGCCTCAGACACTTTACACTTACTGGCTGTGTGACCCTAGGCAAGTCACTTAACCCCCATTGCCTCACCAAAAAAAAAAAAAAAAGAGGTAGGAGGAAAGAAGGAAGGCTATGGTGGAAGATACCTAGGGAAAGCACCATTGGTAATCTGGGTCAGGACAGATATGGTCCCACCAATCAGAACAGCTTGATCCCAGGGCATGAGTTCCAAAGTCAAGTGGCTTTGTTCCTCCAAGGTGTGGTTTCCAGAAGTCTAGTTTGTAACTCTACCATTATAACCATAGAAGAATGAGCAAATAATGGCATCACAGACAGAAATAGAAAAATCAGAAGAAGGACTTACTGGGAAAGATAATGAGTAGGATTTTGGACATGTTGATTTTGAGGTGCTTCTGCAATATATTCTGAAGGCGTTTGGAGATACAGGGCTGGAGCACCAGTCAAAGCTACACCTGTGTGGACCTGGTTGTTGATACTGTGGCAGCAAATGAATGAGATTATCCATGAGAGAGTAGGGAGAGAATAGGATAAAGAACAGAGCCTTGAGGAATACCAACTTAAAACAACTCTGAGGTATCACCTCACAGCTATCCGAGTTGCAAATATAACAAAAAAGGAAAAATATTGGATGTTGGAGGCAATGTGAGATAATTGGGATGCTAACCCACTGTTGGTGAAGTTGTGAAAAGATCCAACCATTTTGGAGAGCAATTTGAAATTATGTCCAAAGAGCTATTCAGCTGTGCATATCCTTTGATCCAGCAGTACCACTGCTAGGTTTATATCCCAAAGACATCCCAAAAAAGAGAAAAAGACCTATTTGTACAAAAACATTTCTAGCAGCTCTTTTTGTGATGGCTAAGAATTGGAAATCAAAGTAATGCACATCAATTGGGGAATGGCTAAACAAGCTGTGGTATATGATGGTGATGCTATGTTGTGCTATGAGAAATGGCAAACAGGACAATTTCAGAAAGGCCTAGAAAGACTTATATGAACTGATGTATAGTGAAGTGCACAGTGACAGCAATATTGTTCAATGAAGAACTGTAATGACAACTATTTTCAGTAGTATAATGATCCAAGACAATCCCAAAAGACTAATGATGAAGGGTACTATCCACCTCCAGAGAAGGAATTGATATTGACTGAACACATACTGAAGCATACTGTTTTTCACTTTCTTTCATTTTTTTCTTTTATTCATTTTCTTATACAAAATTACTAATATGGTAATGTTTTATATAATTGCACATGTATATCTGATTGCTTACTGCCTCAGGGAGGGGGGAAGGAAGGAAGGGAACTTTAAATAAACTTTAAACTTTAATAAATAATAATGAACTTTAAATTAAAATGTTTATTTTTTTAATATAGGAGCCAAGATTTGAATCCTGGAGGAAAAAAGGTCCAGGTTGATGAGTTTTATCCAGGTAGGTAAGTAAAAACTGACTACTCACTGCTCTCACTAATAGCAATATAGCCTCCCAGGAGCCAGTGGAATGACTGGTAAGTGTATGTCCCAGCCAGTAAGATATGGAGCATGAAGTTCCCTTATATGAATTAAGATGTTTACCAACAGGCACTTGGCCCAAAACAGCAGTGCCGACTGAAGTTTTTTTTCCCCCTACTCAGCAAAGTCTTGGTGTTTCTCCATCCAGAGACTTGGTAATTGCTAATTATTTAAGTGTCTGCCTGATCCCATCACTCCATTCAGCTGAGAAATACTCCTGAACAATCCATGTTGGACAAGGCTTTAATGAATTTAATGTCTCCAGAGCAGGAAGAAGAATTTGACAAACCCGGGGCTCCTTCCTCCACACTCTGATCGATAAACTTTAGCCATGAGACTTGGTCAACAAGAATTTATTAAGCACTTGATTTTTGCTAAGCACTTTGTTAAGCTTTGAGGATACAAAGAATGGCAAAAGCATGGTCCCTGTCCTCAAGGAGCTTACATTCTTTGTGGGTTTTTTTTTTTCATTTTTTTTCTTTTCTTTTTTTTTGTGAGGCAATTGGGGTTAAGTGACTTGCCCAGGGTCACATGGCTAGTAAGTGTTAAGTGTCTGAGGCTGGATTTAAACTCAGGTCCTCCTGAATCCAGGGCCGGTGCTCTATCTACTGAGTCACCTAGCTGCCCCAAGGAGCTTACATTCTAATGGGGAAGGCAACATATACATAACTAGGAACATACAAGATACATACAGATTAGGTGAAGGTCATATGAAAGAGGAAAACATTAGTAGCTGGGGGGAGAGACAGGAAAGGATCCTGTAGAAGTTGGGATTTGACCCAAACTTTAAAAGAAGCCAGGGGGAACCCAGATAAAGGCAAGAGGGTGCAGAACTTTACAGACATGGGGGACAGCTGGTACAAAGGGTACAAGAAGGGGCAGCTAGGTGGCGCAATGGATAAAGTACTGTTCCTGGATTCAGGAGGATCTGAGTTCAAATTTGACCTCAGACACTTGACACACTAGCTGTGTGACCCTGGGCAAGTCACTTAACCCCCATTGCCCCACAAAAACAAACAAACAAACAAAAAAAACAAAGGGTACAAGAGACACAGCATTGTGTTCAGGGCACTGAAGATAGGCCAGTATAGCCAGATCATAGAAGGATCAGGTTATGAAGAACTTTAAATGCCAAACCAATTACTTGATTTGTGAGCTATTGGAGCTCATGGAACAGGGGAGTTACATAGTCAGATTTACGCTTTAGAAAAATCACCTTAGTGGCTGAGTGGAGGATGGATTGCAGTAGGAGGAAACTTGGGGCAGGAGATCAATTAAAAAGGTGATTGAAAGTCCAAGAAAGTGGTGAAGGGGGCTTGAAGTTGTGTTTATGTGAGTAGAGAGAAGGGGATTTATATGAGAGATGCTGTGAAGGTGGAAGTGACATTTTTTTTTAATTTTTTTAATTTTTAGTGAGGCAATTGGGGTTAAGTGACTTGCCCAGGGTCACACAGCTAGTAAGTGTTAAGTGTCTGAGGCCGGATTTGAACTCAGGTCCTCCTGACTCCAGCGTCGGTGCTTTATCCACTGCGCCACCTAGCTCCCCCCTGGAAGTGACATTTGGTAAGGTGTGGGGTGAGTGAGAATAAGAGTCAAGAATGCCAGTGTGCGTGTGAATCTGGAGTCTGGACAACTGGGAGGGTGGTAATGAACAATACTTTGAACAATGATGGGGAAGTTGGGAAGAGGGAGGGTTTTGAGGAAAAGATAATGAGTTCTGTTTTTGACATGTTGAGTTTGAGATGCCATTGGGATATCCGATTCAAGATGTTCAAAAGAGAGTTGGCAGTGCAGGACCGGAGGTTGGGTGAGAGACCAGAGCTGGATATATGGATCTGTGAATCGTCTGATAGAGGTGATAATCGAACCTGTGAAAGCTGATGAGATCGCCAAGAAAACTAGGGAGAAGAGAAGGCCCAGAACAGAGATGGCGGGGGGGGGGGGGGGGCCCGCGGCGCCCACAGCTGGTGCAGTGTGACAAAGATTTAGAACCAGCAGAGGAGACTGAGGAGTTGATGGGACAGGTGGGAGGACCAGGAAAGATCAATGTGATGAAAACCTAGTAAGGAGAGAATATCTAAAAGGAGAAGGTGACTGACAGTGTCAAATGCCACACGGATGCAAAGAAGGATCAGGATTGAGGAAAAAGCATTCAATTTGGTGACTAAGAAATCAATGGTAAGTTTGGAGAAGGTGGTTTCAGTTAAATGATGGAGTTCAGAACACATTTCAGAGAGTTTAGAAGAGAATGAGAGGAGAGGAAGCGAAGGCATCCTTTGTTGGTTTTTTTGTGGCAAAGATACTGGAGTGATTTGCCATTTCCTTCTCTAGCTCATTTTACAGATGAGGAAACTGAGGCAGACAGGGTTAAGGGACTTGCCCAGGGCCACACAGCTAGTAAGTGTCTATTTGTGTGTGTGTGTGTGTGTGTGTGGCAATTGGGGTTAAGTGACTTGCCCAGGGTCACGCAGCTCGTGTTAAGTGTCTGAGGCCGGATTTGAACTCAGGTCCTCCTGAATCCAGGGCCGGTGCTCTATCCACTACACCATCTAGCTGCCCCCTAGTAAGTGTCTAAAATCAGATTTGAAGTCAGGTAGATGAGTCTTCCTGACTCCAAGCCTGGAGCTCTATCCACTGAGCCACCATATAACATAAAAAAAAATTCTCATGGAGTTTAGCCATGAGTGAGAAGAGAAATAAAAGACTATTATTACTATCAGTAATTATTTCATCAGACAAGGGTGGTTTTTTTTTTCTGGTGGGTTTTTTTGTGAGGCAATTGGGGTTAAGTGACTTGCCCAGGGTCGCACAGCTAGTAAGTGTCAAGGGTCTGAGGCCAGATCCGAACCCAGGTCCTCCTGAATCCAGGGCCGGTGCTCTATCCAAGGGTGTTTTTTGTGGTTTTTAAGAGTAAGCAAGTGGGGTGGCTAGTTGGCGCAGTGGATAAAGCACTGGCCCTGGATTCAGAAGGACCTGAGTTCAAATGTGGCCTCGAACCACTTGACACTTACTAGCTGTGTGACCCTGGGCAAGTCACTTAACCCTCATTGCCCCACCAAAAAAAAAAAAGTATTAAAAAAAAGAAGAAGAAGAAAAAGGAGTGATCACGGGAACATTTGACCCTGCAAGGGAAGGAATCAGTAGATAAGGAGAGACTGGAGATTCCAGAGACTGGACATGATAGTGGAGACAATCTGCTGGAGAAAATAGAAGGTTCTGGGGCCAAGCATGTGTGTGTAGAAGGGATTGCCTCAGCAAGGAGAAAGACCCTCCTTTCCTCTAAGACAAAAGCAAAGGAAGAGATGGTGGAAGATGTCTAATAGGAGATGAGGAGGGAAGAAGGGAAAGCTTTTGGCTTCCCATTGATCTCAAATGGTCTCAATTTTTTCAGGAAGCATGAGGTGAGGTCCTCAGCTAAGAGGGGAATCACTTCCAGATTGGGGCGGGGGGCGGGCTCAGGGAAGGCTTCACAGAAGTCTAACCTCACAGAGTTGTTGTTTTATGTTGCTGGGGGTTTGTTGTTGTTTTATTGGCATATTTTGGTGTGGTTTTTTTTTTTCATATCACCATAGTTTCTTCCAGTATCTTTCCCCCTCCCAAAGAGCAACCCCATAGAACAAATTGGATTTTTTTTTGGTGAGGCAACTGGGGTTAAGTGACTTGTCCAAGGTCACACAGCTAGTAAGTGTCAAGTGTCTGAGGCCACGTTTGAACTCAGGTCCTCCTGAATCCAGGGCTAGCGCTCTATCCACTGTGCCACCTTGCTGTCCTGTAAATTGTATTTTTAAGATGAAAAAAAAAGAAAAGGAAAAAACTAACAACATGACTGATCAATGCATCCAAAAAAAAAGTCTAAAAACATGTGCGATGTATGTTGCTTCTGTTTTACTAGAGTAGGGACTGGCAGGAGAGGAAGACAATAGGAGGATGCCTCCTCCCAGACTGTCCTCTGCACAACCAATTCCTGAACTGACCAAATGACAGGCTCTGATGTTGGATATGACTCTCTTTATGAATATATTTGCACACAATCTTTAGTGACATAGCAAATGCACAAAATGAAGTCGGCCCACACATTGCCTTCATTCTAATGAAGGAGAATGGGATCACAGAATTTACAACTGGAAGAGACCCTAGCGATATCCAGTCCAACCCCATCTTTTTACAAAAAGAGAAAACAAAGCCTAAAAATCTTAAGTGGCTTGCCCAGATTCACAAAGCTAGTAAATAGAGGAACTAGGACTCAAGGCAAGGGCTTCTAACTCCAAATTCAGAGTTCTTTCCATTATATTACAAGGTCCAACTCTGTTTTGTACTCTACACCAGAGGTATCCAACATATAGCCTGCCTGAATATGGTCCACAACTCTCCCCAAATGTGGGAACCAGATTAAAATGTAACAAGGAGGGCAGCTAGGTGGTGCAATGGATAAAAGCACCAGCCCTGGATTCAGGAGGACCCGAGTTCAAATCCGACCTTAGGACTTGACACTTACTAGCTGTGTGATCCTAGGCAAGTCACTTAACCCTCATTGCCCCACCCAAAAAATGTAACTGGGAGATATTTAACACAAGAAATGAATGAACAACAACAACACAAAGAAATAGATAAACATGGGTGGCTTTCTAAATCACTACGTGACCTGTAGAGATCCTTATGTGTGGTTTGGTGGCCCCTGTTTTTTGAGTTTGACTCCATTGCTCTACTACCTATCCATCCTATGATTGTAAAATTGTTTGCATGGAAGGGAAGGAGAGAAGCAGACGAGTTCTCTTTATAGCAGACAATTTGGTGGCTGTTCTCCTGGGTGGCTTTCCCCATGTTGCTGTATTTTCATTCTCTGTGTTGTAGGCCCATGTGGAAAGTCTTGTGAATCAGGCCGTGTTATAAGTCACCTGAGGTCTTTAGTAGAGAGAATGCCCAAAGGTTGGGCAGTGATAACCCTGTCACAAGATTAGTAGCAACTTGTCTTTGACAAAGAATTCTGAGTCTTTCCCCATTCTCTTGGGCACACCCTGCGTCAAGGATCCCAGGACCCTGGCAATGATGCATTGGCCTCTGTTGACCCTTCCCCCCTCCCATATCACAAAGTTGCCATGTTTTGTTTCTATCTTCAAAATATCTGTTGCATCTGTGCCTCGATCTCCATTCTCATGGCACCTACCCTTCCTTCATGTCCTCACATCACCTCTCACCTAATCTTCCTGTCTCCAATATATTCCCTTCCGATCTATGACCTGGCACTTGAGGTTCTGGGATTGCAGAGACCTTGTGCATTAGCAACAGAGTCCTACAAATAGACTTATGGAATTAGTTCACACCATAGAATCATATAACTTTTGGGCCCTAGTTCAACCCCTTCCTTTTACAGATAAGGAAACTGAGGCCATAAGTGATTTGCTCAAAGTCATACAATCCAAGGCTACTTTCAGAAATGAGACTAGAACTCAGCTTTTCTGACTCCAAGTTTTGTTCTCTCTAAGACTATGAGCTTCCTGGGGGCAAAGATGATGTCTTCTTCATCTCTGTATTTCCTATGGTGCTAAACACAGAGCCATGCAGAGAGGAGGTACTTAAAAAAAAATGATTGGTATCTTTTGCTTTTGTGTCTCAGTCATTTCTGGATTTATCCACCCCTTTTCCTCTACCCAGCAAGACATCCCTTGTAATGAATATTAAAAATGAAAGATGGGGGCAGCTAGGTGGCGCAGTGGATAAAGCACCGGCCCTGAATTCAGGAGTACCTGAGTTCAAATTCGGCCTCAGACACTTAACACTTACTAGCTGTGTGACCCTGGGCAAGTCACTTAACCCCAATTGCCTCACTAAAAAAAAAAGAAAGAAAGAAGGGGCAGCTAGATGGTGCAATGGATAGAGCACCAGCCCTTGATTCAGGAGTATCTGAGTTCAAATCCAGCCTCAGACACTTAATACTTACTAGCTATGTGACCCTGGGCAAGTAGCTTAACCCCAATTGCCTCACTAAAAACAAAAACGAAACGAAACAAAAGAGAAAAACAGCAGTTTAGCAAACATATCACACTATTCCATATCCAAGGGGGGGACCCCCAACTTCGGTCAAAAAAAAGAGGGAGCTGGTGCTTAATATATCATACTCAGTTGTTGGTGCTTAATATGCTATTCAGTTGAAAACATCCTTGGTTAGGGCAGTTTTATAGTTTATACCTGACATTTCCTCAAGTAAGTTGTGCCCCGTAATATACAGTGGCCACAAGAGACAGGATGGTTGAAGGGGCATGGCTGGACAAAAAAGATAAGATATGGACCCCAGATCCTCTAGGAAGAAGGCTGCCTTTCACTGAGGCTGGAGGAGGTAACCCTCTGACTCCCTGGGATTCCTGAAAACAAAGGACTTCCCTCCACCTGGTCACCCCTCTCCTCTTCTCTGCCTCAGGTCCAGTTGAAATCCTACCTGCTTCAAGAAGACTTTCCCAATCCCTCGCTGTTTCTTCCCTCTGTGGATTATTTCCAAATTAACTTTTTTTTTTTTGGTGGGACAATGAGGGTTAAGTGACTTGCCCAGGGTCACACAGCTAGCAAGTGTCAAGTGTCTGAAGCCACATTTGAACTCAGGTCCTCCTGAATCCAGGGCCAGCGCTTTATCCACTGCGACACCTAACAATTTAGCAACTTCTATCTAGTATCTTTGTGTGTTATCTCCCCCCATTAAAAGTGAGAGCCAGGACTGCCTTACCTTTCTTTGTATTTCTCATGCTTACGGAAGTGCCGGGCACTAAGTAGGTGTTTAACAAATGTTTAGTGACTGGCTGACCAGGCACGTGGTCCCAGGCTGCCGATCTCGAAGATAGGCATCTTAATTCCACATTCATTCCTTGCAACCTCACCTCCCGTAATAGCCAGAGTGGAAGATTCTCAGGGACACAATGGACCAAAAACCCTTTCCTTGGCTCTGTCTCAGCTCTGTCTCAGAAAGGCTATAATAATAGAAGAGCTTGGAAAGCCTTTTGTTTTATATTTTCTGGAAAAGAGGCACCACTATGTGTGGGGGGGAGGGGGGGTAATAGGACAAAGTTAGGACACTTGGGTCCCAGGGTTGGCTCTGCCCTCATCGCTTTATGACCTTGGAGAAGTCACTTCTTGTTTCTCTTTCCCCAAATAAAATGGGGAAGAGGAATGGGGAAAGAGGGAAGTTCTCTAAAGTTCTTTTCATTTAAGATGGCCCCTCCCATTTCTCTAGTACTTTATAATTTACAAAACACTTTCCTCACAACCCCATTTTACAGGCGAGAAAACTGAGGCTCAGAGACTTGACCAAGGTCACACAACTAGTGACAGGGACAGAATTTGAAGTCAAATCTCCTGATACCAGGTTCTACATTGTTTTCCACTACACAACAAGCCTGTCACCGCACTTCTAATACTCTGGGCTTGGGGTGGATTTTAGTCCGAAGACCTGCATTCCGAGGTTTACTACCTGTGTGACCTTGGGCAAGTCACTTAACTTGCTGTGAAGCATTTGGACTAGATTTTATATAGAACCACAGACCTTGAGCTGGAAGGGACCTCAGAAGCCATCTGGCCCCACCCCCTTATTTTGCAGATGGGGAAACTGAGACCAAGAAGGAAAAGGACTCACCCAAGGTCAAAAAAAGTAGTCACATGACTTCCAAGGTCTCTCCCAGTTCTAAATCTATGGTCCTAAGAACCCCCACTTTCTCTAGGTGGCTTTCATGTCTCAGAAATCCTGCCTTCGGGAAATCCCAGGGCATTTCCCATTGCCCTGCTTTGGAATGAACAAACAAGGATTTTGCAGCCCATAGGTTGGGAGTGGAGCTCTCCCAGCCGCAGCTGAAGTTCTGCGACTCCCCTCCCCCACCCCACCCCACCCCAAGGCCCCAGTGAGAATTCACAAATCATATTGAGGTCCTTTCTAAAGCCAGGAAGCAATAAAAGCTTTGGCAAACTCTCCTCATCCAATATTCATAGCCTGGGGGAAGGAGAGGTGGATTTGCTTTTAAGACACTAACTCCTTTAACTTTCTGCCAGATTAGGAGACCTTAACCAACCCCGCTCCTCAGACTTCACCGGGAGGAAGCACCTGGTTTCTTTCCCCATGCTGCAGGGCAATAGACCCATCACAAATGCCAGCTCGGGCTTTACCTTTGAGCTTTTGAGGCCACGGTTCCTCCTGTCCCTACCTTGGGTGCCCTCCCTGGCCCTTCCCCATCCAGGAAGTCCGAGATGAGATCTCTCCCCTCTGACTTCCTAGGAGGTAGTCAGGGTAGGCCCCACTTTACTCTGAAAGCTCCAGGATTGACCCCAAAGTCCCGTAGAGATGGTGGGAGGTTTCCTGCCTCTTACTCCAGACAAGCCACGGGATGGAGTCAGACTCAGGTTCTAATCCTGGCTCAGACCCTTATTAACTCTGTGGTCACGGCTCAGTCACTTTACTCTTGAGTCTTAGCTGCCTAAAACAGAACTAATGCCCTTTCACTACTTACCTACCCTGAGTTATTGAGGGGAATGGAAGTGCTTTGTAAACTTTAATAATAACTGACATTCTTTTTTTTTAACCTTGACAGTTTTTAACAGTATTTTATTTTTTCTAATTACACATAAAGACAAATTTTAACATTCACTTAAAAATTTCAAGTTCCAATTTTTTTCCCTCCCTCCCCCTTTCCTAAGATGTTAGAGGTTATAGATATGCAATCATGTAAAACACATTTCCATACGTCATAATAGCTGACATTTCTATTGAATTGTATTACAAGCCAGAGCTCATCTGGCTACATGGGCCGGTCAGGATGATTTGGGGCTGCAGGGCAGGGCAGGGCAGGGTCTGCTTCTGTTCAGTCCAGTCTCACTCCAAGCTATGCTCCTAAGATCCATGGCTGTGCTGGGGTGGAGACTCCATCCATGAATGCAAACTACAATCTCTCTATACCTTAGAAGACAGGCTCAAAGGTTGCTGAGCCAAAAGTTCTTCCCCCTACCTCTTAGCCAATTTAGGGAGGAGTCTGTCTCTTCCTTGCTTACCTAGGGAGGACCTCAGACAAGATATTCGGTTCATCATGGGGCCCACCCCCAATTGCCTCACTAAAAAAAAACAAAACAAAAAAACAAAAAACTTGAGGGGAAGGGAATCAGTCAACCAACCCACCAATTAATCAATAAGATTTTTCTAAGCATCTATACAAAGAAAGTTCACAAAAGAACTTATATTCTACTGAGATAAACAACATGTGTGTACATATACACACATATAATATACATATACACATATACATGTGTGTATTCAGGTCTGTGTATGTATGTGTATATGTGTGTGTGTGAACATATGCAAAGTGAAAGGTCTCAATAAGAAGTTTCAAGCATGCAGGACACAGCTGAGACTGAAGGAATTGTCTTATCACTGGCTTTGGTGAAGTATCCAAGGGCTAGACACATGGGAGGTACTCAGTAAATATTGATGATCGGATCGATTGCAAGTTCTTTTAATTTTTGAAATGGGAAGAGGGAGGGAGGTTTTGTTTTCTCTGAGAGCAAGTAGGAGAGAGGAGGAAAGAGAGGAGGGAAGCTGTGTCACAGAAACATAGAATGTTGGAGCTAGATGACCTCTTGCCCAAGTGACGATAATGGTAACTGACATCTCCATAGCTCTTTAAATTTTCCAAAGCACTTTCTCTCCATTATCTCTCTTGAACCTCACAGCAGCCCTTGGGGCCAAGCTATTTGAGTACAGTGAAGTGGATAGAAGACGGGATCTGGGGTCAGGGGACTTGGGTTTGAATTCTAGCTCTGACATTTCTCAGCCATGTGACTTTGAGGAAGACTCTTCAGCATGTTAAGTCTCAGTTTCCCCCACTGAAAGATATGATGGTTAGGCTAGAACACCGCAGGGTTCTAAATCCTCCAGCTGTAAATAAATCTGATGATCTGAAGGGACCTGTGGCTCTCTATCTCTGTTGTCCAACTGCACTGAAATGGCAGAAGTGATACAAGGCACATCAAAGGCCCTCTAAAAGCTGTGCTCCTGCCTTGGCCATCAGCCCTAAGGTGTCCTCCACTGACTGTCATTGTCATCCCTGTACCTTACATCAGGTTGTATCCTTTCCCCAGTTCTCTGAATTAAAGCATTCTTGTCATTTCTCTCTCCTTTTTTTTTTTTTGCAGGGCAATGAGGGTTAAGTGACTTGCCCAGAGTCACACAGCTATTAAGTGTTAAGTGTCTGAGACCAGCTTTGAACTCAGGTCCTCATGAGTCCAGGGCCAGTGCTTTATCCACTGTGCCACCCAGCTGCCCCCATCCTTGTCATTTCAAGGCCTACTTCATAGGTGGCCTCCTTCCGCTTACCTTCCCTGATCTTCCAGGGATCTCCCCCTGCCCCAAGTCAGTATCATCAAGTTTAACATATGACTATCTTTCATGCCTGTAATATAGACCCTCTTCACATTTCTGCCTCTTGAAAGTTTTCCTTCAAGGCCCATCTTGGGTTCCACATTCTCCATGAAGCCTCGATGCCCTTGGCTTGAAGCAATGTTTTCTGTTATGAATTTTCTCAGAGCAATTTGTCTAGATTATCCATTCAAAATTTCATTTAAATAAACTTTTATTGAGTGGCTACTATATATAAGGGACTGCATTATTATCTCTTGTATATTATATTTACACATGTTGCACAACCTCCCCCCATTAGCATATAGGCTCCTTAAGGGAAACGGGGTCATTTTTCATCTCCTTGTCACAGATCCAGGAGAGAGCCCTTGCCTCATCCATCCCCAGATTCAAATGGTAATTGCTTGGGACTAAGACCAAGTGTGAATTGCTAAAAGCTTTCTGACCTCCATGGGACAGTCACTTCATGAATCCAGAGCTGTAGAAAAGACCAATTGGAATTGGGAAATGGTTTTCATTTTTTAGTGTTGTTTAATTCAGTGTATTCCTTATTTCATCCCAATACCTTTAATTACCCACTTCACAGGGGGGGAAAATGGGTAGCAGGGAGTGGCAGGGCAGGAGGGAGATTGGGATGTCCCTCACCCTCATGGCAGGATAGAGCATGTTGGAGGCAATTTGCCTCTAGTTGGTAACAAGTGTGATGTTGGGGAAAGGTGAGCCCTGGAAGAGCTAAGGGAAGAAACAACTCCCGGCTTCTCTCCATACCAGTGCTCAGGGACAAAGCTCTGATTGCCCTATGCTAGTTACAGCTAAAAGTGCCAGGTAGGAGGCAACTAGGTGGCACAGTAGATAGAGCACCAGCCCTGGATTCAGGAGGACCTGAGTTCAAATCCGACCTCAGACACTTAACACTTACTAGCTGTGTGACCCTGAGCAAGTTACTTAACCCCAATTGCCTCACCAAAAAGAAAAAGAAGAAGGAGGAGGAGGAGGAGAAAAAGAAAAAGAAGAAGTGCTAAAAGTGCCAGGCACATCACCCTCCTTCCCCCAATGCAGATCCAGTGCATCAGCTATTCAGAAGGAAACTTCAGAGGGAGCCGGCTATTAGAGGCTTTGATTTCCTTGAAACAGGTCAAACAATTGATTTACCTGTTGGGACTTGTATGGGTCTCCATCAAAGGTTCCTCAGGCTCTGTCCAGCCTAAGCACAGTTAGTTCACTTCTGTCAAAGTCCTTCTTCATTTCCTCTTTGTGACATAGAGGTGATTCTGACCTCTCAAAGACTATTTTCAGCAGATTGCCAAATCTGGCAGGCTTTACCAGGCTGAGAAGGCTTTGACCATAGGCTCAAGTTGGGTGGCACATAGTTTGGCCTTACAAAGACAAGTCTAGGGGCAGCTAGGTGGCGCAGTGGATAGAGCACTGACCCTGGATTCAGGAGGACCTGAGTTCAAATCCGGCCTCAGACACATGACACTTACTAGCTGTGTGACCTTGGGCAAGTCACTTTAACCCTCATTACACACATACACACACACAAAACCACACACACATTTTTAAAAAGAAGGGGCAGCTAGGTGACACAATCGATAGAGCACCAGCCTTGGATTCAGGAGGACCTGAGTTCAAATCCGACCTCAGACACTTAACATTTACTAGCTGTGTGACCCTGGGCAAGTCACTTAACCCCAATTGCCTCACCAAAAAGAGAGAGAGAGAGAGAATGAGAGAAAGGAAGAAAGAAGAGAGGGAGGAACAGAGGGAGAAATGGAGTAAGGGAAGGAAGGATGGAGGGAAAGGAGGAAAGAAAAGAAGACAAGAAGTATAGAGGGATGGAGGGATGGAGGGAAGAAAAAAGGAATGGATAGAAGGAAGGAGGAAAGGGAGAGAGAAAGGAAATGGGGAAGAGAGGAAGGATGGAATAAAGAAAGGAAGAGAGGAACGGAGGAAAGAAGGAAGTGATATGGTGGGGAAATGGGGTACGGGTTGGGGTAGGGGATGGGGTTCTTAGGAATTCCTCTTTAAAGAATTACACCCTCTGGCACACAAAACGTAGTTAGAATAAGGTGATAGTTTATTTAGGAGCAAGGGAAGGGAAGGGCGAGGGGAGGGAAACCATGAAAGAAATCCTTGGACTTTTCATGGGGAGATTTGGCATAAAGCACATGGCTCCGAGGTACCAAATCTCCTCAAACAGGAGACTGGAAGGTACTTTTATAGAGGACTGATGGGGGTGGACCATCTGCCCGTGAAAAGTTCCTTTAGTGAGAGAGGACCATCCCCCACTGGTGGTAGCTGGGGGAATTGGGTGAGGAGTGCAGGACCATCCCCCACTGGTGGTGACTAGAGGAATTGGGTGAGGGGTGGCTACAGATCCCTCTTCAGGACACAAAGGCCGCAGCCACACCCAAATTTATCTCCCCAGGGTAAGGGAGACCAGAATGAAGGGTAGGAATCCAAAACTAGCTCAGTCCGATTTGGTTCAGTTTATCTCTCTAGGCATTATCTGTCCTCTGGTTTAGTTTCTCAGGGAGAAGATTCCTTGGTGTGCCCCAGAGAAATTCTGGGGTGCTCTGCGCCCCTTGACAGAAGGGAGAAAAAAAGAAAGGAGAAAATAAAGAAGGAAGGGAAGGAAATAGGCTAAGCTGCCAAGTGCTAGATCTCAGCAGTGGCTCTTTAGATATAAATCACACAAACTCTGATATCAGATAATCTAGTTCCAGTGTCTCTGAGCTGCTCAAGTCAGGAACCTCTGTTACCTGGCAGAGGCATCCATACCTCTGTTAACTGACACTCCCATGTTTGATCAGTGCAAGGATATCTGATGCTCAGAATAATGACCCAAGGCCCATGAAGATCCCAAGGGGCCTTTCTGAATCATCCAGGCAAGATTAAATTGTGTCTCGAGGAGTTCTGGGGTTAGGTGATCTGATTATCTTCTGATTTATAGAAGACAGTCAGTCAATCTGTCTATGGTACACAGAAGTCTCTTTATTAACCAGAATTTTGGACTGATCAGAACATGACATTCCCAAATGATGCCAGATACCAGAAAGATAACTTACTAGCTCTGTAACACTGAGCAAGTCACTTTTCCCAAACCTCCATTTCCTCATCTCTAAAATAAGGATAATAATTCCTGTAGTATCTATCTCATGGGATTGTTGTGGAAAAGGTCATTTCATAGACATTAACGTTCTATAGAAACTGGAGCTGGTATTGTTGCTGTTTTTACGATGAAGAAGTTAAACACTGTTCAATTCTGCTACAAAGAAATAGGAAAAAATTGAAAAATTCCTGGCCTTGTAAGATCCTAAATAAGTAAAGCTTTCCTCAGTCCTAAAGTCCAAAATTTAGCAACTGTCCCCTGTGTAGAAAAGGCAAAGTGGCAAATATTCCACACAAGCATCTTTTTACAGAGGAGAATATTGAGGTCCAGTTTAGTTCAGTGTACTTGTCCAAGGTCACACATCAAGTTAGTGACAAAGTGGGCAAAGATGGTATAGGACTGAGCAAAAAAATTAGGAGGAGGGCATTGTGGGGGGATGGGGAGTGGAGAAGATGTGTGCAAAAGTGCTGAGACAGGAATATACCTGATGTGTTCTGGGAGAATTGATGGGGCAAACTTTGCCGGAGCAGAGAAATCATAGACTAATGATACAATGAAGTGGCTCTCATTTCTGTAGTCCTTTAAGAGGTACAAGGCACTTTTCTCACAACACCTATGTGAGTTTGGCAGTGACTAGGGTTTTGGGGGAGGCTTTGGGGGGGACAGTGGGGGTTAAGTGACTTGCCCAGGGTCACGCAGCTAGTGTCAAGTGTCTGAGGCTGGATTTGAACTCAGGTCCTCCTGAATCCAGGGTCAGTACTTTATCCACTGCGCTAGCTAGCTGCCCCCAGTGACTAGTTTTTTGTGCGTTTTACCGATGACAAGGAAGCTGAGGCACTGGGGAAGTGACCTACCAAAGCTCCCCCAGCTGGTAAACATCAAAGAGGCAAGGATTCAAATGTAGTTGTCCTGAATCTAAGTCTGGTACTCACTCATTCCAATACAACAAACTTCCGTGTGATGGTGAAAGATATATCTGGAAGACAAGAATGGGACACCTTAAAATCCAGAAAAAGAAAAAATGAGATAATGTCTGTCAGTCAACAAATCAACACTAAGTGTTTATTAAGTACCTGATACGTGTCAAGCATTGTGCTAAGTGACGGGGATACAAAGAAAGGCAAAAACAAAACAAAAAACAGTCCCTGCCCTCAGGGAGCTCACAGTAGAATGTAAATCTTTTGCTTTCAGTCTTGGGGAGGGGTGAGGGAGAAAAATTTGGAATTCGAAATCTGACAAAAACAAAAGTTGAAAACTATCTTTACATGTAACTGGAAAATAATAAAATACTTTTATGATTAAAAAAAAGAATTTAAATCTTTATAAAGCTTAAAGCACTCCAGGAATGCCTAATATTTATCTTGTAAGATGATAGGGAGTCATTGAAGACTCTAGAGCCAGAGAATGGCTTAATCAGACTATACTTTAGGAAGATGAATCTGGCTTTGTGTATAAGCATGTTCAGGTCTTTGAGAATAATAAATCTAGGGTTGAAAGTGACCTTAGCGGGGCAGCTAGATAGCACAGTGGATAGAGCACCAGTCCTGGAGTCAGGAGGACCTGAGTTCAAATCTGACCTCAGACACTTGACACTTACTAGGTGTGTGACCCTGGGCAAGTCACTTAACCCTCATTGTCCTGCCAAAATAAAAAAAAGTGACCTTAGTTGCCATCTACCCTAACCCTCTTCATTTTACCGATGAGGAAACTGAGAGGTCCAGAGAGTTAAGTGATTTTCCCAAAGTTACAAAGCAAGTAGTAGGGGTAGGATCTGAACCAAGGTCCTCTGGTTCCAAATTCAGCTTCCTTTCCATTACACCATGCTGCCTAAACAACAGAACAAACAAACTTTACGGTAGTCCCCTCCTATGCCTCTCCTGCCCTTTGCTGCCAAGGGGCTAAAAAAAAGGAAGAGAGAAAATGCACTTTCTCTCCTGAGTTATCACTCTACCCATTAACCATCAACTTCCAGAGACAGAAGGTACCCTGGGGACCATTTAGTCCAACCCCCTTATTTTATAAATGGGGTATCTGAAAGGAAGTGACTCACTCAAGGTCATATAGACAGCAGGACTGGGATTGCCCTCAAGCCTCTTGACTCTGAAGCCAGAGCTCTCTCCTAGGGAGCAGAGTCTCCTTTGGGGCTTTTGGTGCAGATTGGGCAGCTGGGGAAGGAGGGAGCAGGATCACTATGAGTCCAGAGTGGTATAGGGCAAGCCTTTCCTGGGGGCAGGGACTATGTGGAATGGCCTCACCAGACTGAGGGGGGAATCCCTGACCACCATCTCTGCTGAGGTCGCTCTCAAATGTGCTCTGGCTGGCTCAACCGCAGCCTACCAGGCCAGAGCATAAACATTCCCGAGGGGAGCCACAGAGGTCTGTGGTGTCAGGCTCATATCGGAGGGAGAGATTATGCTCATTCGGAAGGGCCTGAGCTCCCTGGCAAGAGGGGGGAAGTGGGAAAGAAGGCCTGTGCTCCCTCCTCTCCTCTCTCTGCGCGTGGGCTGGATGCAAATGGACATAAATCACCTGCTGTCTGATTGTGAGGAGAGCCTGGGCATCCCTACCAAAGGATGGAGGTGGAGGAGGGAAGGGGAGGAAAGCTGCTTCTCCCACTGTGCTCGCTAAAATAATAATGATGGTAGGGGGCAGCTAGGTGGTGCAGTGGATAGAGCACCAGCCCTGGAGTCAAGAGGACCTGAGTTCAAATCCAGCCTCAGACATTTGACACTTACTAGCTGTGTGACCTTGGGCAAGTCACTTAACCCTCATTGCCCAACTTTTAAAAAAATTTTTAAAATAATAATGATGGTGCTCATTGTATAGTGTTAAAAAAAAAAGTCATGAAGACAAAAAACCAGCTGCCCCTTCACTCTATCCCCTGTACAGCTTAATACAGTAAAAAGATCACTGGCTCTGGCATCAAAGAACCTGAGTTGAAATCCTGCCTATGAGTCTTTTGGTCTATGTGACCTTGAGCATGTCACTTAACTTCCCCGTGCCTCAGTTTCCCCATCTGTAAATTGAAGCCATGGGACCAAATGGCCTCTAAGGTCCCTTCCAGCTGTAGAGCTTTGATGGAGTACAAGAATTATCAGCCTTTTACAAATGAGGAAACTAAGGCCTAGAGAGAGTAAAGGTAATAGAAAATTGACTAAATTCGAAGGCAGGAGACCCAAACTCACTTACCTGTGTGACCCTTAGGCAAGTTGTATCCCCTCTCTGAGCCTGTGTCCTGGAAATGAGGGGGCTAGTCTAAATGATGAGTAAGGTTTCTTCAAAGATGAACATACTGTGACTTGCTCAAGGTCATAAAGCTAAGCAATAGGGGCGGCTAGGTGGCACAGTGGATAAAACACTGGCCCTGAAATTGGGAGGACCTGAGTTCAAATCTCGCTTCAGACACTTACCAGCTGTGTGACCCTGGGCAAATCAACCCCAATTGTCTTAAACATCTGGGGCCATCTCCAGTCGTTCTGATGTATACCTTGCCACTGGATCCAAACGGCTCTAGAGGAGAGAGTGAGGTTGGTGACCTTGCACAGCCCTCCCTCACTTAAATCCAATTCACTGTAAGTCATGATGTCACCTCTCGATGTCATGGTCCTCTTTGAGAATGAAGGGCAAAAACAACAACATAGCTAAGTAATTGGCAGAGATGAGATTCAAACCCAAATCTCCAGACTCTGGGGACAGTAACCTTTGCTTTACTACTCCAGCTTGGACAGGAAATACTACAATTGAATAGAAGGCAGCCCAGGTTCTAGATGGGCCAGTCCTTGCACTGATTTTCCCATGGGTCCTTGGGACACACATTCTATATTCTAAGGTCTCTCCAAGTTCTCACCTTCTCTTATTTTAAGGTCCCTCCTCAGTGTACCATTCTATGGCCTGAGGGCCTATCATCCACTTTGGGCATTCACTGAAATTCCCAGGGCCAGTTTTCTCAGCTCTCAAATCAGAAGACTAATATCTTCACTGCCTCCATCCCAGAGTTATTGGGGTTTTTTTGTTGTTTTTGTTTTTGTTTTTTTTTAGTGAGGCAATTGGGGTTAAGTGACTTGCCCAGGGTCACACAGCTGGTAAGTGTTAAGTGTCTGAGGCTGGATTTGAAGTCAGGTACTCCTGACTCCAGGGCCAGTGCTCTATCTACTGTGCCATCTAGCTGCCCCCCAGAGTTATTGTGATGATCCAGGGAGAGAATGAATGGAAAAGATTTGGGGGGCATTCCAGGCATTATTTGGACCTTGTCTCACCGCACAGAGACCTTCCACTATTCCTCAGAATTGTCCTTTAAACCAAGCCCAGTTCCCTTCAACTCCATCTTAACTGACCAGCCTTTCCCACTAACTCCCCTCTTTAACCCTCAGGTGCCCAACACTGTGTATGGCTAAGCTGTTGGGGCCTGCCCTCAGAAAGTGCCTAATCTAGAGAAGACAGCCCCGTACCCATGGGACATGATCAGAAAACAACAAGACCATGTGCGGCCCAGAGCTGGCATGGGACAATCCAGCTGGTGGAGCTCAGAAAACTTTCATCCTACAACCAGACTCAGAAATAATAGCTGACCCCTCCACTTCGGGCTTGCAAAGCCCTTTCCATAGCAGAGCCTCACAGCAACCTTGTGAGGTAGGCACCCTTATTTCTTTTTGTTAACCACAGTTTTATCTTAAGACAAACATGTAGAAATTAGGTGAACAACAACAGCATAAAACATAAACTTTACCATAACAGAGATAAGCTTTTGGAATACTTGCCCTTCCTGGGGAAGAGACTGAAGAGAAAGGGTGGAAGGGAAGGATAAACATTATTAGTTTGGGCAAACAAAAACTCAAGAACAGCTGGATTCTTTCCTGTGTCATCTCCACGTGGCTTCTGCCCCGTCCTTTGCCCTCTCTCCTCACATGCCCCCCCCACAACTGTGGCATTGACAGCAGCCGTAGGGATGGTGCTCATCCCCGGGACCTCTGCCCATCTCCCTCAAACCACGTTGAATCTGTCACGCTCCTCAGTGCTCATTTCTGGTGATATTTCTGCTATCTCCCTCCTTCAGGAAGGAAGGAAAGAGAAATCATCTTTTCCCAGCAGTCACAGCCTCCGGCGATAATGATTTCTATCCTGCCCATCAGGATCCTATCCCAGACACATTGAAATTCCTTGAAGAAAAGGGGAAGGGGCTATGATGACATCACGGGATCACAGAGTTGAGATAGGTATCTTCCTTATCTCCATTTTCCACATGAGGAAACTGAGGCTAATAAAGGTTAGGTGACTTGTCCAGCTAGCAAGCATCTAAAGCAGGATTCAAATTTGGGTCTTCTTTCCTCCAAGCCCAGTACATTATCTATTATGCCACCTAGAACTGTCTATGAGGAATGGGCAGAAGGACCCAGCTATAGGGACCCTTGAGTTTCCTGGGAATCCCTACCCTCTTGAGCAGAGGAGAGAGCCATAAAATTAGAGTGTCACCTAACACTCGCCTTACAACATCTCTGCCTTTTCTTTGTATGCGATATACTATGATAAACATTTTTAAATAAACAAATAAGAAAAAGAAAGGTAGTGCCTTCCCTCAGGGAGTTAACAATCTAAGGAGGGAAGACAATATACAAAAACAAGCTTAAAGGGGCAGCTGGGTGGTGCAGTGGATAAAGCACTGGCCTTGGCTTCAGGAGGGCCTGAGTTCAAATCCAGCCTCAGACACTTGACACTTACTAGCTGTGTGACCCTGGGAAAGTCACTTAACCCTCATTGTCCTGAAAAAAAAAAAGAAGCTTAAAAGGCGGTGTGGGTGGCAGAGGCACCTGGGGCAGGGCATGATTTTGATGTTATACTCAAAACCAAGCATTGTAGTTGGTGGCCAATGAGGCGTCTTATGAGGCACCGTCATGCTGTGATCTGTATCCTAAGGGCCCTTTCACTCTCCAAGGCCCCTCGCCATGCTGACATTTGATCATCTCCTGTTCTAAGTCCCCTTCCAGTTTTGACATTCTATGACACTGTGTGTTCTAATATCTGCTTCACCGCTGCTCACATTCTATAGCCAAGGGTCCCCTCAACATCTGACGTTCTCTATTGTAAGATGCCTTCCAGTTAGGCTCTAAGGTTCCTTTAAGTTCTGTTCTTCTGTGTTCTAAAGGCCCTTCCAGTTTTGACGTTCTCTTTCCTGTGTCTTATGGGCATGTCCAGCTTTAATATTCTATGTTCTAAGGACCCTCTAGCTCTGACGTCTTTGTAAGCACCATCTCTGGGTATGTATGGAAAGGAAGGAAGGAAGGAAGGAAGGAAGGAAGGAAGGAAGGAAGGAAGGAAGGAAGGAAGGAAGGAAGGAAGGAAGGAAGGAAGGAAGGAAGGAAGGAAGGAAGGAAGGAAGGGAGGGAGGGAGGGAGGGAGGGAGGGAGGAGGGAAAGAAGGAAGGAAGGAAGGAGGGAGGGAGGGAGGGAGGGAGGAAGCAAGGAAGGCCTGGCCTCCTACTTCAGTCACAGCCAGAACTGTGTCTTCTCCCCAGCTTCCTGCTGCCTCCCAAGGCTCTGATCTGACCCCCTGGAGGTTTGTTTGTGAGAAAGGGTTGTGAAAGTTGTTGCATCAGTGATTTAGACTGTCTTGCTTCAGGGACTCTATCATGCCTGACAAAAGCTCTGACCTATGGGAAACCCTGAGGATGGTCCATCAATGGGCAAATCAGCCTGTTCTGGATTACTTCCTATGACTTTGCCCTCATCACCCACTCCCCTCCCCCTTGGACCACCCCTGACATGATAAACCACTTGGTAATCTATGTTAGCCCAGGGTAATCACATCAGATAATTCCAAAGAGCCAGATGGAAAAGGGGTAGGGAGGAGGGGGTTGTTATAGATGGCAGAGGATGATAGAGGGAGCATATGGGAAGGGAGAGACCATGGGGAAATGCTTGAAATTTCTGGGATGCTCAGTCAAGATCCTCAATCAGGCCAAACATCCAAACAGGCCTGAGATGAGTTGATCCCATAATACTGACAGAGGGAAATTTCCCCTCCCCTCCTAAGTGGTTCCCCACAGGCATGCCACAATTCAAACCAAATCAAATTAAGCTGACAAATATTTATTGAGCAATAAATGTGCCAAGCCCTGTGCTCTGGCCTGCTAGTTCTTTTCCTTTGTTAGGGTCCTATTCCCTGATAAAATCCAACGTTGCCCATCTTGGTCTGCCCCTCAGTGGGTGTGAAAGAACATCAGCATTGCCTTGCAATGGGGAGAAGAACTGTCTTATCCCACTTAGCCTGGTCATGGAATGGGAAACCTCTATATCCTGAAGTGGGGGTGGGCCAGGGGAGAGGAAAGGAAGAGGGGGCAGCTCAGGGTGGAGCAGGTTTGAGGCAGGAGCCTGTTAACAGTCTTAAATCCAATGAGCTCCTGTATATAAAGTGATTTGGGAACCTTAAAGCCTATGTATAAATGCCAGCTTTCATTGCTATTAACACACAGAGCCAACCATCAAAACGGTCAGAGATTAACCAATGGGCTACATCTCTAGAGAAGGGCCTTTGTCCAGTAGGCACTAAAGTGGGTCCAAACAGGGTGCAGCAAACAGCAAATGAGAAGGGTTTGGGAGAAATCACCCTCTGGGTGAGTCAATCGACAAGCACTTATTAATTGATTATTATGTTCCAGGCACTGTGCTAAGCTCTAAGAATATAAAGAAAAGCAAAAGACAGTCCCTCACCACAAGGAACTCCTATTTTAATGGAGAGACTACTATACAAACAACTCTACATATAGGATATGCACAGTGTGAATGGAATGGGATGTGGGGGGACTGGAAAAGTCCTCCTGCTGAAGATAGGATCCGAGCAGTCTTGAAGGATGTCGGAGAAGGCAGAGTGGAATGGGATATGCAGAGCAAAAGGTCCAAGGGAGAAGAAAGCATTCCATGGTGCCTTGGCCCAAATCAGCTCCCAATAAAAGTAACAGCTTAACAAGTTGATGATAATGGACAGAGTCCCGAATGGAAGACAGTATGTCACACACGGTAGTTTAGTCTGCAGGGGTTGTGTTCTGGATGCCCTCTTAAATTGGAAGGTACAGGGTTAGCCACACCTCCCCAATGTGCTGAATGATCACAACTAGTCTCCCTCTTTCTAGTCCCTTTCATCTCTCCCCAGCAGGGCAAACAGTCCTCTTTGAGCATTTCCAGTAGAAGGGGCTCATGAGTGATGGCGCAAATATGCCTCCATCTTTCAATCCATAGCTCTTCCATCAATGAGGTAGTCCTGCTTAGAATAATAGAACCTCAGGGGGCAGCTAGGTGGCAGCATGGATAAAGCGCTGGCCCTGGATTCAGAAGGACCTGAGTTCAAATCTGTCCTCAGGCACTTGACACTTACTACCTGAATGACCTTGGGCAAGTCACTTAACTCTCATTGCTCCAAAAGAAAGGAAGGAAGGAAGGAAGGAAGGAAGGAAGGAAGGAAGGAAGGAAGGAAGGAAGAAAGAAAGAAAGAAAGAAAGAAAGAAAGAAAGAAAGAAAGAAAGAAAGAAAGAAAGAAAGAAAGAAAGAAAGAAATGAGGGGAATCCACTCACTCTTTTTTTTTTTTTTGGTAAGGCAATTGGGGTTAAGTGACTTGCCCAGGGTCACACAACTAGTGTTGTGTCTGAGGCCAGATTTGAACTCAGGTACTCCTGAATCCAGGGCCGGTGCTTTATCCACTGCGCCACCTATCTGCCCCAAATCCACTTACTCTTAAGAAAAAAAATAATAATAGAACCCCAGGATTTGGGGCAGGAAGGGATGTTAGAGATAAATCCAGAACAGGGGGCCCTTAACCTAAGGCCAGATTGTTTGTTTTAAAGTAATTATACAACAACGTGATTGGTTCTCTCCATAATCCTATATATTTCTTTTTTTTTTTTTCTGCATGTAAAAACATTATTCTGAGAAGGGTACGTCAGAGTGCTGAAGGACTCCATGACACAGAAGTTGAGAACCCCTATCATAGAATTATTAAAACTCACTGTTAGAAGGAGTGTCCCAGGGTATTTAGTTCAACCTGTACCAGAGCAGAATTCCTTCTAGAATATTCCTGACAAAGAGTCATCTCACCTTTGCTTGATGACCCCATTACCTCCCAAGGCCATCCCTTTTCCCCTTCTGTATGCTGCTGATTGTTAGCAAGTTTTTTTCCTATATGGAGCCAAGAGTTACTCCCTTATAACTTCTCCCCATTGTTCCTAGTCCTATCTCCTATGCCTAAGGAGAACAAGTCTAAACCTTTTTATATAGGAAAATCCTTCAAATATTTGAAGACAGATGTCATTTTACCCCTGAGATTTCTCTTCTCCAAGCTTAATATTGCAAAACAAAATGCTGGGGGCAGCTAGGTGGCACAGTGGATAGAGCACCAGCCCTGGAGTCAGCAGGACCTGAGTTCAAATCCAACCTCATACACTTGACACTTACTAGGTGTGTGACCTTGGGCAAGTCACTTAACCCTCATTGCCCAACCAAAAAACCACATACACACACACACACACACACACAAACCAAAATGCTGTTACATCCCTAACAATAATCATCTTATGGCATGATCTCCCTACCCATCAGCATCTGCTCCTGTTTATCGATGTCCTCCCTAAAATATGGTTCCCAGAACTGGACATAATTAGGGCCTAACCAGGGCAGAGGAGCACAGGTTATGATCTTCTTAGTTTTGGATACTCTACTTCCATAAACATAGCCCAAAAGTCTAAATTTTTCTTCCTTTCATTCACACTGCTGACTCATTGAACTTGAGTTCCACTTAAACTTCCAGATCTTTTTCAAATGCACTATAGTCTAGTTCCTCTTCTATTTATAATCCAGACTCTCCCTATATTCCTCCTTCCTTGATGAAGGCTGGTAAACCTTGCTGTAGAAATTCCAGCTGACCTCCAGGTTCTACACATGAACTGGAAGACCTGAGTTCAAAACCTGGGTGGGCAAGTCTATTAACATCTCTTATGCCTCAGTTTACTTATCTCAAAAACTGAAGGGTTTAACTAGATGATCTTGAAAGTCCTTCCAGCCCTAAATTTTATGTCTGGGATGGGGAGGGGTGTACTTCCTAGGTTTTAGCAGATCCCATTCCATTGGTGACAGGGTTGATCCTCTGGGTCACCATAAATGGTTAAGTCCCAGATTTCCAATTCTCTGGGAGGCCTGTGGTCTAGTCACATACCTGACCTAGTCTCCTAGTTACAAGAGGGGCTCTTTAGTGTCCTGCTGCTCTCCCTTTTGCTCCCTAGTTGGTAACAAGGCCTATTGTGAACCTTCTGCCAAGTCTGAAGAGGTCCTGAACTGCCCATTATTTTATCCCATCAGTTCCCTGGTAAGTCCCCCAGGACCCAAGGATGTCAATAATTCAGATTCACTGATGAGATTGCTCTCAGCTTCTGGAACATTTCATTTTGTTTCCTTTGTGCACGGGGGTGGTATTTTGGCCAGGCTCTTTATCACCTTTCCAAGTTGCCAAACACCTGTCACTTACCTCTCTGGTTAAGAGAAGTATTCAGGGAAATTCATTAGCCCAGCCTGGCCTTGCTTACTCAGCAGAGCTGCAGCTATCCCCCACAACCTTGTTTGTTGGCATTGTCATTAGTCATTTTGAGACCCACACTGTTCTTTTCTATCCAACCCTGGAGAGATGGCCAGTACCTAGAGAGAGACAGACAGACAGACACAGAGAGATAGTTCTAAATCTTATAACATCCTGGATGGGGTGGGGGAGGGAGGTGGACCTCATAGGGTTTAGCAGACGCCACCCTATAGGTGACAGGATTGACCCTCTGGGGTCACCATAAATGGCCTGAAGTACTAGATTTCCAGTGCTCTGGGTAGCTCGTGGTCTAATCAAATACCTGGCCTAGTCTCTTAGTTGCAAGAGGGAGTTCTTAGCCCAAAGAGACAGAGACTACAGAGAGAGAGAGAAAAAGAGAAAGAGCAAAGAACTACTTATTTAGTCAGATCTCCTCACTTACAGCTTCAAGGACTACTTCACTGGCTATCCAAGGACTTCCTCTGCTCTGTACTCCCTGTCCAGCACCCCGGGATCTAGATCTGCCCCTCTCCAGCCCCCTATCAAAGCTCACCTAGCATGTGCTCCATGCCTAGAATCTCAAAGACTTTCACAGATAGAATAGACCCTAAGAGGCATCTCTTCTGACCCATATCTGGGCATGAATCTCAGTTGAGGGTCAGCCAGCCTCTGCTTGGAGACATCCAGTAATGGGGAACTCACTACTTCTAACAGTTAGCCCATTATACTTTATGCTCCAGCTAAGGGAAATGTTTAGGGAAATTCATTAATGTAGCCCAATTAATTAGTGGCAGGAGAAAGGGTAGTGTAGTGATAGAATTTTGGTTTGGGGATCAGGAAAAGATCTCTGATGAATCTTAATTATGTGATTATAGGCAAATCACCCATACCAAGCACATAGTAGGAACTTAATAAATGTTTACTGAATGACTGAACTCCTGTGGGGCTCCATTTGCCCCTCTCCAAAATGAGGATAATAATGTCTGGTAGTTCCTACCTCCCTTTGTTGTTGTGAGGCTCAAATAAGTTTTGTATGTAAAGTGCTTTGCAAACTTCTAAATTCTCTGTATCAGCTCTAAGTGTTATCTTCTACTTGCATTACACACACCCCTGCCTTTTTCTGCTAAGAGCATCATTAGTTATTTTGATCCCAGTTTTTCTTGCCTACCCAGAGGAGATGGTCAGTATCCAGAGGAAAAGACCAGAGATCTACTTAGATTTTAAGATCCTCATTTTTAGAGCTCAGTCTCCCAGGACCTTGGATTTTAAATTGCAAGAAATCTTGAAGGTCATCTGGTCTGAACCCCTCATTCTCCAAATGAAAAAAAAAATCCCAGAAGCACAGAGAAATTAATTAAGTGACTTATCCAAGGCCATACAGTTCTTTTTTTCCATTTCATACCACTTGCTTTTTAAATTTTAAAAATATTTTTCCAATTACATGCAAAAACAAATTTTAATATTTAAATAAATTTTTTTGAGTTCCAAATTCTCTCCTTCCTCACCTCCCCTCACCTCTCTCCCTGAGATGGCAAGCAATTTGATATAGGTTATATATGTGCAGTTATGGAAGACATTTCTATATTAGTTATGTTGTGAAAGAAAACAGACCCAAAAAAAGAAAGGAAGGAAGGAAGGAAGGAAGAAAGGAAAGAAAAACCATGATAAAAATAAAGTAAAAAATAGTATGGGCAGTTAAGTGGCACAGTGAGTCAGGAAGATCTGAGTTAAAATCTACCCTCAGACACTTACGGGCTGTGTGACCCTGGGCAAGTCACTTAACTTTGTTTGATTCAGTTTCCTCATCTGTAAAATGAGCTAAAGAAGGAAATGGCAAATCACTCTGGTATCTTTGCCAAGAAAAGCCCAAATGTAGTCACAAACAGTCAGACATGACTGAAAAATGACTGAACAACAACAAAATAGTGTGCTTCAATTTTTATTCAGACACCATCAGTTATTTGTCTGGAGGTGGATAGCATTTTTCATCATAAGTCCTTCAGAATTGTCTTAGATCATTGTATTGATCAGAAGAGCTAATTCATTCACAGTTCATCAACCATATTGCTCTTACTATGTACAATGTTCTCTTGGTTCTGCTCACTTCACCTTACATCAGTTCATGTAAGTCTTCCCAGGTTTTTCTGAAAGCACCCTGCTCATCATTTCTTATAACACTATAGTATTTCTCCACAAGCATATGCCACAACTTGCTCAGCCATTCCCCAATTGATGGACATCCTCTCAATTTCCAATTCTTTGCCACCACAAAAAGAGCTGCTACAAATATTTTTTTGGGGGGGAGGGGAGAAATACAGCCCTAGAAATGGTATCTCTGGGTCAAAGGGTATACATAGTTTTATAACCCTTTGGTCATAGCTCCAAATTGCTCTCTAGAATAGTTGGATCAGTTCATAACTCTACCAACAGTGCATTACTGTCCAAATTTTTTCCATATCCCCTCCAACATTTTCCTTTTCTGTCAACCAATCTGATAGGTTTGGGTAGGTACCTCAGAATTGTTTTAATTTACATTTCTGTAATCTATGATAATTTAGAGCATTTTTTTCATATGACTATAAATAGCTTTGATTTCTTCTTCTGAAAATTGCCTGTTCAGATCTTTCAACTATTTATCTATTGGGGAATGACTCATATTCTTATAAATTTGACTCAGTTCTCTATACATTTGAGAAATGAGACCTTTATCAGAGAAAATTCCTGTAAAAATTTCCCCCCAGTTTTCTGCTTTCCTTCTCTTTTCTTTCTTTCTTTTTTTTTTTGTGGGGCAATGGGGGTTAAGTGACTTGTCCAGGGTCACACAGCTAGTAAGAGTTAAGTGTCTGAGGCCGGATTTGAACTCAGGTACTCCTGAATCCAGGGCCGGTGCTTTATCCACTGCGCTACCTAGCCGCCCCTTTCTGCTTTCCTTCTAATCTTTGCAGCATTGGTTTTGTTTGTGCAAAAACTATTTTCTTTGATGTACCCAAAGTTATCCATTTTATTCTATCTCTTGTTTGGTCATAGATTCTGACAGGTTAACTATTCCATGCTACCCTAATTTGCTTATGATATCACCTTTTTGTCTAAATATGTGCCCATTTTGACTTTATCTTGGCATATTATGTGAATGCTGGTCTTTACCTAGTTTTTGCCAGACTCCTTTCCTAGCAGTTTTTGTCAAATAGTGAGGTTTTTGTCCCCAAAGGTGGGATCTTTATGTTAATCAAACACTAGATTAGTATAGTTATTTGCTACTGTGTATTGTGTACTTAATATACTCCACCAATTCACAACTTTATTTCTTAGCCACTACCATATTATTATTTTTTTTTTTGGTTTATTTTGTGAGGCAATTGGGGTTAAGTGACTTGCCCAGGGTCACACAGCTGGTAAGTGTTAAGTGTCTGAGGCCGGATTTGAACTCAGGTACTCCTGACTCCAGGGCCGGTGCTCTATCCACTGCGCCACCTAGCTGCCCCCACTACCATATTATTTTGATGATTAGTGCTTTTTTTTTTTTTTGCAGGGCAATGAGGGTTAAGTGACTTGCCAAGGGTCATACAGTATCTGAGGCCGGATTTGAACTCAGGTCCTCCTGAATTCAGGGTCGGTGCTTTATCCACTTCACTACCTATCTGTCCCCTATTAGTGCTTTTTAATACAATTGGAGGTCTGGTATGACTAGGTCACCTTCCTTCACATTTTTCCCATTATTTCCCTTTGTAATCTTGATCTTTTGTTCTTCCAAATGAGTTTTGTTATTGGTTTTTCTAGATCTACAAAATAAATTTTTGATAGTTTGATTAAGTAAATTAATTTGAGTAAAAATTGTCATTTTATTATATTGGCTTGGCCTTCCCCATGAGCAATTCATGTTTTCCCAACTGTTCAGATCTGACATTATTAGTGTGAAAAATGCTATCATATTCATATAATTCCTGGGTTTGTCTTGGCAGGAAGATTCCCAAGTATTTTATATTGTCTACAGTTATGGCCATATAACTTTAAAATTGCAGGATTTTTACTGAGGGCCAAATCTACTCCTTTTCCCACTATGCCATACAGCTTTCATTGTCAGAAAATTCTTCCTTATATCCATCTATCTCAAATCTTCCTACCTGCAACTTCTACCCATTCCTTCCAGTTTTGTTCTCATGGGCCAAGCAAAATAAGTCTAATCCTTCTTCCATAAGACAAACCATCAAATACTTAAACATGGAGATCATGTTTCCCCTAACTCTTCTCTCCTCCAGGCTAAATAATACCAGTTGTGTAAACAAATCCTTACCTGTCACTGATTCCAGTGCTCTTTCTGTCCTGCTTCCTCTTTTCTGTATCTCCCAGGCAGAGAATGTCCTTTCTACAATATGATACCCAGAACTAAGCATAATATTTCAGGTATGGTCTGACCAGGACAGAAGACAATAAGACCATCCATCACCTGCCTTATTCTGGACACTATGCCTCCATTAATGTGGCCAAGTAAAGGTTGCCTTATCCTTTTTGACTGACATGTCAGGAATTCAGTGATAGTGGAACACCACGATCAAAAATCAAGATGAGATCTGACCCAGAAGTTAATGAAGAACTATACTTATCAAATTATGAAGTAGACACTTTATAGAACTGGATACAATAATGACAAAATTCATTAGGAGGAATAAAAAGTCAAGAATCACAAAGAAAATAATAATTTTTAAAAATAGAATTGAAGGGAGAATTATACTTTGAGACTTAAGACTCTAAATCTGTAAACATAAAGACTATTTGGTACCATTAAAAGAAAGAAAAATAGTACAATATAGGAAATTATAGATTAGAGCTAGTAGGGACCTGAAAGTTAATCTAATTTAACTCCTTTGTTATGTAAATGAAGAAACTAAGGCTCACAGAGTTTCCTTGTCTAGGGTCACAGAGCTAGAAAAGTGTCACAGGTGGTATGTGAACCCAGGTATTCCTGGCTCAAAGTCCAGCACTCTTCTATGCCATACTACCTTGATCAGAGGTAGACAATATAAGAAGATTAGATAAGCAAGAGTCAGAAAAATGAGAAACAGTAGACCAGTGTTTAATGAGCCCAAGAACATAAATTACTGGGCAAAGGACTTTGCATTTGACAAAAACTGCCATGAAAACTGACATGTAGTTTGGCAGGAATTAGGTATAAACCAGCATCTTACACCATAAAACACCCAAAGATCCAAATTAATACCTAAATAGAAAAGGTCACACTATGAAAAAAAAAATAGAGGAAAATGAAAAGAAGCACTTTGCACAACTATCATTAAGGGGAGGATTCTTGATCAAACAATGGATAGAAGTAATCACAGAGACAAAATAGATAAGTTCAGTTACATATACTTCCAGAGGTTTTTTTCTTCTTTTTTTTCCCTCAAAGCTTTTTCATTAACAAAAGTAATGCAGAGAGAATGAGAAGAGAAAATATTAGGTAGGAAAAATCTTTGCACCTGATTAACTAATAAAAAGTTTTATATCCCAACTATACAGGGAATGAGGTAAGGAAACAACCATTTATTAACCACTTGCTATGTGCCAGGCACTGTGCAAATATTATCTCATTTGATCCTAGGGAACTGCTATAAATATCTAAGAACAAAAGTTATTCTTCAATAAGTTGTCAAGGGATATAAGCCATTTTCCAAGGAAGACTGCAAACATAAAGAGTAAGAGAAATAGAAATCAAAACAACTCCAAGGGTTTCATCTCCCATCCTCCAAATTGTCAAAAGATAACAAAAAGTAGGAATAGTCAATGGTAGAGAGAGTGTGGGAAAATAGTCCTCATTTTTGGTATTAATAATGTCTGAGAGGGGCTGAGATATTAGGGTTTAAGATAGAGGGGTTCAATTTTCTTAGGTGGAGAAAACAGATTGTTGAAATGTCTTTTGCAGATCTTTTCCATTTTACTTCTGTTTGTAGTCCTCCTGTTTTTGTCCTTGAATGGCCTTGGGAAGGTTTTCCTTAATTGGATATGTTACCAAGTTTTCTTTAAACTGATTTTTACCATTCACTTCTCTTAGCTTTATGAGATGATATTGTTTGTAAGTGGCCATCATCCTTCTTCATGTAGCAGGAGCTATTCCCTCTCCCCCACTCTCCCTACCCCCACTACCACACACCATGGAGTATGCTCAGTTACCATTTCTGATTCTAAGCAATCACATGGAAACTCAGGGATGGAGGTGGGGCTGCTCGTGGCCGTGTGTGACTCATTACTGTGTGCGTCGTGATATGGTAGGAAGCTGTTTTATTGGTTGATGATTTGGAGCATGTTCAAAAGGGAGCAGCCCTTCACCTGTTACTTGGCTGAGATTCTTCCATGTGACAAATAATATGCTTTGCCTCTAGACTCATCATGAAGGTATGAGGGAGATGTGCTGTGCTTTCATGTGGAGTATGGACTCAACTAGATGACCTTAAGTCATCCCTGCATGCCTTTTTCTCTTTGTTTTCTTTCCTAAGTAGGTAATTGGATATCAGCCTCCAGGTAGAAGGTGGATGTGTCCAGGCTTAGAAGTGACCTGGTGATGGAATGTTACTGTACTGTGTTTAGAATGAAATGTATGGGGGCAGCTAGGTGGTGCAGTGGATAGAGTACCAGCCCTGGATTCAAGAGGACCTGAGTTCAAATCCAGCCTCAGACACTTGACACTTACTAGCTGTGTGACCCTGGGCAAGTCACTTAACCCCAATTGCCTCACCAAAACGAACAAACAAACAAACAAACAAATTAAATGTATGGTCGCCTATTTCTGTCCCTAGTATAGGGAAAATTAGCTGGGGTTTCTAATATATTTGTTACTTAGAAATTAGAGGCTACTGCACCAGTTTGGGGCATTAAGCATTTATTAAAGTATATTATATATTAGTAAAGAGAGAACACATGCCTCTGAAAAATAGGAAAGCCTGGAGAAGAGAGAAAATAGGGAACCCTAGAGGGCTGTGTGTGCACTCACCCAGTTCCCATGCCCAAGAGAGCTTGAGTCTCTGTGCAAGCTCACTGAGGGCAGGAGCAGAGCCCGCCCGTAAACATTGTTCAAAGCTCACTGGCTATCATCACTCAAATCTATTGGTTCACTGGATAAGAGGGCAGTTAGGCGCAGTCATGCTGAAGTCAGAGCTCAGAGAACAGGTCCTCTGGCGGGAACAAGGCTTTCAGGTAGGCGTGGTTTTGGGGCCCCTGGAAGTCCCCAAACCCCTATTATTTTCACACAACTGTAAGAAATGATGAGCAGGAGGCAGCTAGGTGGCACAGTGGATAAAGCACTGGTCCTGGATTCAAATTCAAATCAGGTCTCAGACACTTGACACTTACTAGTTGTGTGACCCTGGGCAAGGCACGTAACCAAAAAAAAGAAAAAGAAAAAGAAATGATGAGCAGGCAGATTTCAGAAAAACCTGGACTTACATGAACTGATGCTGAGTTAAATGAGCAGAACCAGGAGAACATTGTACACAGTATCAACAACATTGTGTGATGATCAACTGTGATAGACTTAACTTTTCCCAGAAATACAATGATCCAAGACAATTCCAAAGGACTCATGATGGAAAATGCTCTCCACATCCAGAAAAAAAAAAACTATGGGATCTGGATGTAGATTGAACCATACTGTTTCTACATTTTTCTTTTTTTTTCTTTTTTGAGGTTCTTCCCTTTTGTTCTTATTCTTCTTTCACAACATGACTAATGCAGAAATATGCTTAATGTGATTGTACATATATAACTTATATCAGATTGCTTGCTGTGTTGGGTAGGGGAGAAGGAAAAAAGGGAGGGAGAAAAATTTGGAACTAGAAATCTTATAAAAACAAATGTTAAAAACTATCTCTATATGTAACTAGAAAATAATAAAATTCTTTTATGATTAAAAAAGAATAAAAAAGAAAAGAAATGGTGAACAGGTTGATTTGAGTAAAACATGGAAAGACTTGCATGAAATAATGCAGAGTAAAATGAGCAGAACCAAGAGAATGTTATATACGGTAATAGCAATATTGTTTGAAGAGTAACTGTGAATGACTAAGCTATTCTGAGTAATATGATCATTTAAATCAACTACAAAGGACTTATGAAGGAAAATGCTATCTACCTCCAGAGAAAGAACTGATATACAAAAGTATGTATTGTATAATTCTATATATATGTATATATGTGTGTGTGCACATGTGTGTATGTGTGTGTATATCAAATGTTGGCCTTCTTAAATAGACAACTCAGAACTCAAAATGTAACAAACAAAAACATTTTAAAAGATATGGGAAAAAGAAAAAAAAAAGAAAGAAGAAAGAAATGACCCAGTGAATTCAAGATGTCCAGAGGATCTGGATCCAGTGAAAGAAGAAGTTGATTGTGGCAGATGGGTGAGTGGTTGTTTGTGGTAAATTCAGGAGCAAGTTGACTATGGAATAGCTGAGCTCCACATTCAGAAGAGGTTCAGTTTAGAGTGTAGTGACAGTGCCAAGCCAAGGTGAAATGTAAACTGCTCAGCAATTCCCCAAACCACTTCATGTTCTGATGATATTTAACCAATGGCCTTGTAGCAGATTTTAACAGCAGTTTTTAAGTTGTTACCAAACCCTGTTTTAAGTTTGTTTTTCTTAATTATGTGCTTGTGACAGCCCTGTATTTACCACTCATTTTGTGTGTAAGAGTAAAGCACATGATTCATATTGTACAAATGCCTTTTTGTGTCTTCTTTTCTGGATATGAGCTATAACCTACTTAAACTCTTGGGGGGGGCAATTGGGGTTAAGTGACTCGCACAGGGTCACACAGCTAATAAGTGTCAAGTGTCTGAGGCCAGATTTGAACTCAGGTCCTCCTGACTCTAGGGCCAGTGCTCTATCCCCTGCACCACCTAGCTGCCCCCTACTTAAACTCTTAAGCAAGATCTTCCCTGGTTTGAAGTTTGGGGTGTGGGGAGGGTCTTAACAAGCCATTGAGTGTGGGAAGAGGGAGCCTAACTCCTCTTATTAGAGGCAGACTCCCCCTGGACCAAAGCTTATTCAAATTGAACACTTGGGCACAGAATGGGGAGTGGTGCAGTACCTTTGCTCCTGTGGTGACCTAGCAAGGGCTCCCAAAGGTTAGAACTGTAAGATTTTAGAGATGAGTTTATAGCTACAGTCAAGAATTCTATGACTAAGTTTTTGAGGCTTTGAAGTGCAATTGCCACTTTCTTTATACCCACCATCTCCCAGCTTCCACTTTACCCTTTCTTCAATTGGATCAAGTACTTCCTAACCAATTGCATGTGAACTAGAGATCACAGTCTCTGAATGCTCTGACTTGGCGAGCTCCCCTCTGTGCCAGGAAGCTGAAGTAATGAAGAGCTTTTCATCACAACACTTCTCACAGGGGGACTTCTCTTCTTAGAGAACAGGACACAATAGGGCTCCAGCCCACATCTTCCCCCAGTCCAACAGGTATTCTGTGCCCAGCTCCCCCAGCCGTGCATCTGATACAGAACCCTGTCTGATGCCCACTCTGTTCACCTGCATTATCAAACAGTTACCTTAATAGCAGGCCAAAACTGGGAGGGTCCTTAGAACACAGACTGGCAGAGGCAGAAGGGCTGGAAAGACACTTAGAAACCATATTATCTGACTTTCATTTGATAGATGAAAAATCTGGGCCCAGAGTTTGGTTCAGGGTCACAAGCCAGTTAATGACAGGGCTGGGGCTTGGGCCCAGGTGTCCAGGACTCTCTCCCCTGTCCCATGATGTCTTTATAGCTTGCTCTTCCTTCCATTTCTCTGACTTGGGATGTTTGCATGAAAACAGCTGCTTTGCCTTGGAGCAGCCCTGAGGGTCTCCCTCACTGTTTGGCACTGCTGAATCATCCCCTTTCAACCCTCCTCCCCCCACCCCCAACCCAACAACTACCAGTCAAGTCACTATATGTCAAAGATTTCAATGCTAGTCAAGAGCTCTACCATGAATGAGCCACCCCTTTATCCTGACCCCACCCCACCCTCTCCTCAAGACTACAAGTTATGAAGATCCTCTCTCCCTCAGTATATATGGGAGATGGGATAGGAAGGTAAAGTGCAAGAGAAATCAGGAAAAGGGATAAGTTTTAGGTTGATTTTGAAGGTGGAGGAAAGAAGGGATGGGATGGGATGGAATATCCCTAGCCAAGAGCTCCAGGGCTCTATGACTCCTCAGATCATATTGCTGTTTCTCCTATATGACCCTGAGCTAATGACTATCCTTCTCTGTGATTCTGTTTCACATTCTATAGTTCAATTCAATTCAACAAGTATTCAATGAGACTCCCTGTGCCTCCAGCCCTGGGTCAGATCCTTAGGTAGCTCAAAGAGTGGAGTTTCAGAGAAGACCTGGTCTGACCCCAGTCTGAAGTTCTAAGTCTAGAAGGGAGAGAGCCCCTGACCTCAGGGAGTGAGCTTTGAGTCTGGGGAAGGCAGAAGAGGAACAGGTCTGACTTCTGCCTTCAGATGACTCATAGTTTAGACAGGAAACTGAAGAGAAAGAGATCTGGCCCCTGTCCTCAGAGGGCTTACAGTCTAGAAGAGAAAGAGTAGAAACTAACCGAGCCCTTCTCCTCAAGGGGCTCCATCTGAGGAAAACTCACACAGGAAACAGTTAACTAACAGCCCACAAACTGTGATTAGGTCTCAGACTCAAAGGGTGGTAAGAGTTTAGAGAAGGGAGAACACAGTGCATTGTTGCTCATTATATTATTTGCTCCTCAGCACCCTGGGAAGAAGACAGAGCAGAAAACAACAAAGGACCCTTCTGAGCCTTGATCTCCTCCTCCATTCATTGGAGTTAAACCATTTGGCCAAAGGCACGCAGTGGGTCAGTGGGAGAGGCAGATCCAGAGCTCAAATCTCCTGGGTTCCAGGTCAGATAAAGGTCCTTTGGGCCACAAGGTCATGGAGTGGAAAGAGTCCTAGCCTTGAAAAGAGTCCTGGCTCTGCTGGTAGCTATGTAACCCTGAACAAGTGAATTCAGCTTTCTCATGTGTATAATGGGAGCCACCGAGGATTGTTGTTAGGAAAGCACTGCCTAGAACACTCTCAAGACCATGATCCTTCAATTCACTAGAATGTTCATATCCTGTGACCCAGTAATGCCACTGCTAAGGAAATCTCCCAAGGAGGCCAGTGGCAAACAGAAATATGTTTCAAATATATTCCAAAACATTAACAGTACTTCTTATAGCTATAATAAACTGGAGACAAAGTAGATGCCCATCAACTGGGAGATGGCAAAACCAACTGGTGGTACATTAATGTAGCAGAATATTACTCTGCTGTAAGATACAGAGAAACATGGGGAAACATATAAACAGATACAAAATGAAGAACTAGGAACTCAATACACAATGACTACAATAATGCATACAAAAGGAATATCATTAAAACATTAGAAACTGAAGGCTATAAAATTATAACAACCAACCTTTTCCCCAAAGAAAAGACATGAAAAGGCCTGCCTGGCCTTGTACAAGACTTCAGGGGTAGAAGACTTTGGATAAAGTCAGATTTTTCCTATGTGTTGGTTTGTTTTGCTTTAAAACAATTATTTCAGGGCAGCTAGGTGGTGTAGTGGATAGAGCACTGGCCCTGGATTCAGGAGGACCTAAGTTCAATTCTGGCCTCAGACACTTGATACCTGCTAGCTGTGTGACCCTGGGCAAGTCACTTAACCCCAATTGCCTCACTAAAAATAAATAAATATAAAATTTAAAATATAATTATCTCTTTATTATTTTTCATAAAGGATGACTCTTTAGGAGGGGAAGGAGGAAGCAAACATCTGGAAACCTGGATTCAAAGTTTCTGCCATTTACTCCCTTTGAGACCTTAAGCAAATCCCTTTTCCTCTCTAGCCCTTAGTTTACTTCTTTGCAAAATTATGGGGATTTAACTTCATCAAGGATCTCTCAGGTCTCTTCCAGCTCCAATATTGTGAGTTTGAATCTATGAGCTTCAGGAAATATAGGTGTTGTAAAAACAAAATATACCAATAAAATGATGCTTTTAAACAAATACAGTGTATCTTCCTTCTTAAAACACTGCCCCTTTCTCTGTCTCAGATATGACTGAAAGCCCCTCTGGGTTACACTGGGGTGGGGGTGGGGGACCCTGAGTTCCTAGGAGGGAAGGAACCTAATGGATTCTAAATCTTATTCCTAATCAGACCCATATTCTTCGATAGAAATGCTGTAGCCCACACGTGGGACCCTCATTCGAGGTGTTAGTGGCTGAATGGGCAATTTTCTGCAGTAGAAATGGCTGTCTGCTCTGGGCTGATGAAACCTAGCATCCAGTCTGTCTCTGGATCCCTCTGTATCACCTTTACAAACAGCTGTCCATCTGCTATCCTTTAATGAGATAGCTCCCGTTTCTCTAGCCCTCTGGGACTTACAAAAGCACTGTCCTCATAATAAACATATGCAGAAGGTAATGCAGGAGGGATTATTATTTTGCATCCTTCCAACCCCCAGCACAGTGTTCTGCATATAGTAGGAGCTTACTAAATACTTGTATTCTTTAACCCCATTTTACTGATGAAGAAACTGACACTCACAGAAACCAAGTGATGTTCCCAGTGCCTCAAAGGTAGGAAGTGCTGGAAATGAGACTAAAAACCAGGTTCTCCTACTCTGTGTTCACTGCTATAGTGTCCTGGAGAAATGAGATCAGTCTAACCATCCCCACTTTCCAGATAGGGAGACTCAGTTACAGAGATGCTAAGTGATTTATCTGAAGTCACAAGGAAATGAGCAGCAAAAATGTCTAGAACCCCGAATGCTTGGCAGAAGGAGTCCAGAGAAGACAGAGATAACTGGACTGGTCTTCAAGAAAGGCTTCTTAGAGAAGGTGAATAGCTCCCATTTTTTGAGAACTTCAAAGTTCACAAAGTAATTTCCTCACAGCAACTCTGTAAAGAAGTTAGGATAGGAGCAGCTAGGTGGCCCTGGATTCAGGAGGACCTGAGTTCAAATCCAACCTCAGACACTTGACACTTACTAGCTGTGTGACCTCGGACAAGTCACTTAACCCTCATCTTCCTGCCCCCAAAAATAAATAAACAAAAGAAGTTAGCACAAGGACTAGTATCCCCATTTTACAAATAAGGAAACAGATTCAGAGAGAATTGACTCACCCAGCTAGGAATTGCTAGAGCTCAGTTTTGAACTCAAAACCTTTAATTCCAGGTTCAATGCCCTTTTTAACTAATTACACTGTCCCTCAGAGCTTGCCTGATACAGCCAGCTCAGTCCCTTCTGTGAGGAGAGCAATAGCTGTCCCTTAGATAATAGTAAGTTTGGGGGCAGGGAGCCATTTAAAGGTGTTCTCCATGGAAATATTGGCCTTTTTGAAAGAGGAGACAGTTTGGAGATCCTTTGTTCACTTGAAGGTCTAATGGCTGCTCTGGTTACCAATGAAAGGGTGTGTATTTGGTATCAAGAGTGAGAATTATATTTTTACACTGGGATCAAAGGATGAATGGCTGTCCTTGGGATGTCTGCCAATTTGGGTCTTTCCTCCTGTTCCTGCCCCCCCCCTCCCCTTACTCCCTTGCCCTCCATCTGCTCCCTCTGCCTTTATCAAACTGGTGACCCAATCTGCTGACCTTAGTTTCAGACTATTAGGAACAGTATGATATACTGTACCAAACACTGGCCTTGGAGTCAGGAATGGAACCACAACCAGGGCAAGGCTGTCTGGGTTTTGTACCATGGTGGACAATGTATAGGATGCAAAAATCTAACCCCTGCTGTGCTTTGATAGAAGGTGGGAATTGAAGAGCAAGCTCAGAGGAGTAGGGAGGAGATTTGGGTTCTGGGAAGTTATGACAATAGTAGATAGCCTCTCAAACCCCCCCCCCGCAGCTCTTCCCAGTGTTTCCCCTTTCCTCCATATTTTCTAGAAGGGCCAGCCTCTCCCTTTTCTCCTCAAGCAATCATCACCAAGGTTATTAACCTTAATGCTACCTGCCCTCTCCCACACTGGTCTCTCTAGTGATTTTTTTTTAAAGAGTATGGGACAGGAGGACCTGAGTTCAAATCCAGCCTCAGACATTTGATACTTACTAGCTGTGTGATCCTGGGCAAGTCACTTAACCCTCATTGCCCTGCCAAAAAAAAAAAAAGTACGGGACCCCAGATCCTATAAGTTCAACTAGCTGACCTCTAAGGTCCCTCCCAGCTCTAAGATTCTATTCCTTAAGCCAGAGTGTCAAAAGTGCACCTAACAAGCTAGAGTGCAGCCTAAATCAGATTAATGTGATTGGGAAATGTTTAACAAAACACACACACACACACACACACACACGTACATATATACAATAAAACAGGGGCAGCTAAGTGGTGCAGTGGATAAAGCACTGGCCCTGGATTCAGGAGTACCTGAGTTCAAATCCAGCCTAAGACACTTGACACTTACTAACTGTGTGACCCTGGGCAAGTTACTTAACCCCCATTGCCCGGCAAAAACAAAACACAACAAACAAACAAAAAACAATAAAACACAAATAAATGTTAATATGTAATTTTCTAAGTCAATATGCAACTATGGAGTTCCTTATGCACCATTTAGTGTCCCTCATTTGTATTTGAGTTTGATACCACTGCCCTAAGCCACTGAATTGGATTTGCCTCAGTTACTTCCTGTATTATTTTCACATCATGAATTACAACATTAATTTGAGGACACATTCAAATCAGCTTGTCCCACTTGGTGCTGCTTTCCCTGATGCTGAAATTGTTAGTTACAGCTCTAGGTAGGAAACCTGGGTTCAGTGTTTCTGCCATTTATTCCCTTTGGGGCCTTAGGCAAACCTCTTCTCCTTTATGAGCCTCAATTTGCTTCCTTGTCAAAGGAAGGGAGCTGGACTCCATCAGCAATCTCTCCAGTCCTGTCCAGCTCTGATTTGAATCAAGCCTCAGTCTTCCTGCTCTTTTTGCCAGTCAGACTCACTAGGTGACTGTTGGGTTCCCTGCTACTTCAGCTAGTTCTTCTATTCCCTTGCTTCTACTACCGGAGCCACCACACATACCCCAACTTTGATCTCTGTCCCCCCCACCCCACTTCTCTCTCTGACCCTAACATCATGCCTCTGCATGTCCTTGAGAGGGGGCAGCTAGCCCTGGATCATGCCTCTGCTGCCCTCTACTGTTGTTACTGATCCTGAGAGCCCCAGATCCCTGTGCTTGCCTCAAACCAATTCAACCCACATTGACTGAGCCTCTACTGCGTAGAGTCCAGAGATCTTAAATAACCCAGTCTCCTTGAAGGAGATAGAAGAAGGCTTAAAGGAACTACCAAAAGGGAGCTAGAGGGGGGAGGTCTGATTCTGATGGATTTACAGGAAAATTCTATCAAACTTTTAGAGAACAGTTAATACCTTTATTGCACAAATTAGGGCAACTAGGTGGTGCAGTAGATAGAGTGCCAGGCCTAAAGTCAGGAAAACTCATCTTTCTGAGTGTAAATTCAGGCTCAGATATTTATTAGCTATGTAACCCTAGGCAAGTCACTTAACCCTGTTTGCCTCAGTTTCCTCATCTGTAAAATGAGCTGGAGAAGGAAATGGCAAACCACTCCAGTATCTTTGCCAAGAAAACCCCAAATGGGGTCATAAAGACTCTGAAACAAATTAAAATGACTGAGCAACAACAAATTTCATTAATCCATTTCCCAGGGCATGGAGTACCTGGTATTTTCATCAGTAGATGGAGCACCCACACTGACTGAAATGTAAGAACTCTGAGGGCAGGCACTGTTTTATTTCTTCTTTGTATGCCCCCTCATTCCCAGCCCCCAACACAGCACTTGGCACACAGAAAGTACTTAGTTAATGAATTAATTCATTGGCTGATGGAAGAATGGTGAAGTTAAATCATCATTTGATCATATCACTTTGTGAATAAGATGGTTCAGTATTTTAAAGGATCTGTGATTTCCTTGGTGTAGTTCTCTCCAACAACTAGGGCCCCAAGGGTCTCTCCACACATTATCAAAGAGGTCTTTGCCAGTGACTGTGATAAGAAAAATTCACCCTCTGGGAGTCTCTCCATGAAGTGGGCCTGGTGCTGTAAATACACACAATTCATTATGGCACTCCTACTCAAAGCCTTTTGCGCATAGTAGGGCTTCCTAAAATTTACATTCCATCATCAGAGCCTTCAAGAACATAGGGTCACCTTCTTGCCATGATAACATTGGGGGAGAAGGCTTCACTGAAGGGAGAAACACCAGATACTCATAAAACACTGTTTATCCTGATTATTATATCTCTACATGCAATGATACACCTGAGGCAACCAGGCTGCTAACTAACCTGGAACTCTCAATGCTTGTAGGTTCCATGTCTTACCTGGTGGTGGTGGTCAGCTATGAGAGAAGCTCCCAGCAATTCAATTCAACAAGCATTCCTATGAGCCAGGCACTGTACTAAGCATGAGATACAAAGAAAAAGTGAAAACAGTCCCTGCTATCAAGGAGTTTACATTCTAATGGAGAAGTCAGCAGGTGTCTAAATAGCTATAATCAAGATACAGATGAAGTAGACACAAGGTAACTTTAGAGGGGAGGGCACTGGAAGGACCAGGAAATGCATCCTATAAAGATGTTCCTTAAACTGTTTTGAAAGATTCCTTGGTTTCCAAGATGGGGAGAAGAGAAAGTCATTCCAGGCAAATGAGACAGCCGCTAAAAAGACACAGAGAGGGGCAGCTAGGTGGCTCAGTGGATAGAGCACCGGCCCAGGAGTCAGGAGGACCTGAGTTCAAATCCGGCCTCAGACACTTAACACTTACTAGCTGTGTGACCCTGGGCAAGTCACTTAACCCCAATTGCCTCACAAAAAAAAAAAGACAGAGATGGGAGATGGAGTGCTGTGTGTAAAGAACACCAACCAACATGACTGGATTGTAGAGTGCACAGAGGAAGCATTGAGTAAGAAGCCTGGAAAGACAGGATGGAGCCAGGTGTCTGGCACATAGCACATAATAGATGCTTGTTGACTGACTAAATGACATATAGAGGAGTTTATATTTGTTTCTAGAAGAACTAGGAAGCCACTGGCATTTATTGAGTAGGGGCAGGTTGAGTAGGGTGACATGGTCAAACTTGCGCTTTCGGAAATTACATCAGTTGCTGTTTGGAGGATGGAATGGAATGAGAAGAGACTTAAGACCTAGAGATCAATTAGTAGCCTATTGTAATCATCCAGAAGAGAGGTAATAAAAGCCTGAACTAGACTTGTATCTGTGTGAGTGGAATAAAGGGGGTATAGTAGAATGAAGAGATATTGTGCAGATAGAAATGGCAAGATTTGGCAATTAACAGTCATGCGAGATGAGTGACAGTGAGGAGTCAAAGATGATGCCATGGTTGAAAACTTGGCTACCTAGAAGGATGGTCATATATTGGACAGTGAGTAATAGGGAATTTTAGAAGAGAGGTAGATATCTAGGGAAGGTAATGGACAGATGGGACATTGCCTATGGGACTTTCTGTTCAAAATGTCCAAAGGTACTTGGAGATGCAAAACTAGAACACAGAAGAGAGGCTAGGGCTGGATATAGAGATCTGTGAGTCATCTGTGTAAACATGATGATTAAACCCGTGGAAGCTGATGAAATCACCAAATGAGATAGTACAGAGAAAAAAGAGAAGAGGGCCCAGGACAGAGTCTTGGGGTATACTCCCAGTTGTGTGTGTGTGTGTGTGTGTGTGTGTGTGTGTGTGTGTGTATCTCCAGCAAAGGAGATTGAGGAGTGATCAAAGAGGTAGGAAGAAAACCAAGAGAGAGAAATGTCATGAAAACTGACAGAGTAAAGAATAACCAGGAGAAGAGCTCAGCAGTGTGAAATGCTACAAAGAGGTAAAAAAGGATAAAGACTGAGAAAATTAGATATGGCAAATAAGAGATCATTGGAAACTTTGGAGAGAGAAATTTCCATTGAATTATAAGGCCTGAGGGGCAGCTAGGTGGCACAGTGGATAAAGCACTGGCCCTGGATTCAGGAGGTCCTGAGTTCAAATCCAGCCTTAGACACTTGACACTTACTAGCTGTGTGACCATGGGCAAGTCACTTAACCCTCATTGCCTCGGGGGCGGGGGGGGGGGGGAAGAATTATAAGATCAGAAACCAGATTACAAAGGGTTTAGAAAAGAGTGAGAGGAAAGGAATGGAGACACCAAATATAGCCTTCTCAAGACTGTAGCTGAGAAGGGGAGGAGAGATACAGGACAGTTGTGGGGATGGTGGGATCTAGTGAGAATGTGTTCATGGATGGGGAGACTTGGCCTGTTTGTAAGCATCAGAGAAGGAACCAGGAGAGAGGGTGAGATTGATGATTGGGGGAGCACAGTAAGGGGAGCCATCTGACAGAGGATGGTAAGAGATGGGATGAAGGGCACATGGAGACACTTTGATAAGATGTAGGACCACCTCTTCATCAAAGATTAGTCTAAAAAAGGCGTGATGGAAGGGAGACCTGAGATGACAAGAAGGGGATAAAAAGAAACCTACAGCAAGTGATCTCAATTTTCTCAGTTAAGCAATGAGGCTAGATCCTCAGCTGAGAGGGCAGGGGGAGGAGGTACTGTGGGAAGCTTTAGGAGAAGTATGAAGGTGTGGAACAGACACTGTGGTGAATGGGATAGAGAAATCTTTAAGAGAGAATAGAGGGGGCAGCTAGGTGGCAGCTAGGTGGCGCAGTGGATAAAGCACTGGCCTTGGATTCAGGAGGACCTGAGTTCAAATTCGGCCTCAGACACTTGACACTTACTAGCTGTGTGACCCTGGGTAAGTCACTTAACCCTCATTGCCCTGCAAAAACAAAAAAAAGAGAGAACAGAAAGATTGCCTTGCTTCAGTGATGGTCTAAATGAGATTAGATAATATTATTTTATAATGAATCCAGTTAGCACAATATTGTGACCTCCTCTGGCTCCATTGAGGAGCACACGAGTAGGAACAAGGAAGACAGATGGCAGGTTTAGTCCAGGGTTGTGGTATGGCAAGGAATGAACATCAATAAAATAGGGGATTAAAGGAATAAAGAGTACAGGGTATTGTAGAATTGAATTGGTTCACCCAGGGATGAAGATTAGAAAGGAATATGTAATCAGAGCAAGGATGGTGGCTGAGAGACTTGGATTTCAGACTTTGGTCAAAATGAGGACAAATAATAGGTTTGGAAGTAGTAAAACACAGGGAGAGATGAAATTGAATAAAAGATTATGATCAGATAAAAGAATTTTGGAGTTTTTGAAAATTGAAAGGGGGGGGCAGCTAGGTGGCGAAGTGGATAAAGCACTGGCCCTGGATTCAGTAGTACCTGAGTTCAAATCCGGCCTCAGACACTTGACACTTACTAGCTGTGTGACCCTGGGCAAGTCACTTAACCCCCATTGCCCCACCAAAAAAAAAAAAAAGAAAATTGAAATGGAACACTTGTGGGTGGTGACAAGATCAAGGGTATGACTACCCCTGTGTGTAGCTGAGATGGAGCAGAGGAGTCAGCCATAGGAACTGGGCAGACTGAGGAACTGAGTAGTTAGGGCATTTGAGGGAACGCCAATATCTAGATTGAAATTCCTTCATCTAAGGGCAAGAATTGGAAATGGGATTGAGCTCATTGATAAAGGAGGAAGCATGTCAGTGGAGAATGGAATATGCCAGTATCTGGACTAAGTGATACATTTGGAAAGAGTGACCTCAAAGAAGGGCAGTTTTCAAAGTGATTGTACAGGAAGAGTCTGGAAGTGATGATGAGAAACAAGAAATATTCTGATTCCCCGACTGGGACCAGTGAATTGTGAGGTATAAGAGAAAGTGAAACCAGTCCAGGAAAATATAACCAGAAATTTATCTGGGGAAATCCAGGTCTCAGAGAGTTCCAGAAGACAGAAAGAACTAGCTGAAGAGGTCTACCAAGAAAGGTAGATTGTTCATTATACAGCAGGAGAGGCAGAGGGCACAGTGGAAATGAATGAGTAGAAGCAAGAATTGTCTCATATCTCCAGACTTAAAGGCAGTGACCTCTGGAGAAAGGTTCCACTTTTTCTTATCAGTCCATGAGATCCCTGAGCTGAGGCTAAGGACCTATCTTACACAACCATAGATTTTCCTCAGGGCCTAGCACTGCCTAGTACCATATCTGGGGCATCAAAGAGACCCATCCGTTGACTAGCTAAGTGAATGAATGGAACTTTTTACCTGACACTCCAGGACCACCCAGAAACCCCCACTTCTGGTTCTGAAGCTGAATAAGAATAATTCAATTTAATTCAATTCAACAAAGGCATATTAAGCATCTACTATTTGGTTTGGGGGGGGGTGGTGAGGCAATTGGGGTTAAGTGACTTGCCCAGGGTCACACAGCTAGTAAGTGTCAAGGATCTGAGGCCGGATTTGAACTCAGGTACTTCTGAATCCAGGGCTGGTGCTTTATCCACTGTGCCACCTAGCTGCCCCAGCATCTACTATTTGTAAGGCAGGCATTAGACAAAAATGAAATCTTTCCTGCCCTCAAGGAGCATACAATTTACTTGGTAGGGGGAAGACGGTGGTGATGGAATGTTAACATGTACACAAATAAGTAGAATAAAAGTATATGCAAACTGTACGATGAAATTTCAGGAAGGAGTGGATATTGTGAATGGCCAAGACTGAGGAGTCAGGAAAGCGTGCTGTCCCTGGAAAAAAGACAGTCTAAGTGGAGGTGAGAAAGAAATGTGTTCCAGATGTGGGCAAAAGCATAAAGGCAAGAGATTAAAAGTTGTACGTGGTTAGTAGGTTAGTTTGACTAGAAGAAAGTATGTGAAGGGGAATGGTGTGAAATGAGACTAAAAAGGCCATCCTTTCCATTAGATTATGATTCCCCATTGGACTGGGAGTTAGTTCCTTGAGGGTAGGGACTATCAATCTTTTGCCTTTCTATCTCTAGAGCTTAGTTCAGTGCCTGACGCATAGTAGGCACTTAATAAAAGTTGAATGACTAGACATCTATAAGGCAGTTTATAAAGCCCTAGTACACCTAGGGCAAGGTAGAAGTAGAAAGGGCAGCTAGGTGGCACAGTAGAGTGCCAGGCCTGGCATCAGGAAGACTCATCTTCCCAAGTTCAAATCCAGCCTCAGACACTTCCTAGCTGTGTGACCTTGGGCAAGTCACCTAACCCTGTTTGCCTCAGTTTCCTCATCTGTAAAATGAGCTGGAGAAGGAAATGGCAAACCCCTCCAGTATCTTTCCCAAGAAAACCCCAAAAGGGGTTGGTTACAAAGAGTTGGACCCAACTGAAACAACTCAACAAGTACATGTGGAAAACCATGTGATTTAGTAGAAAGAACCCTGCATTTGGTATTAAGAAACCTGGGTTCAAGTTCCAATTCTGCCACTGGCAAGTTATCTAACCTCTATTCATTTTGGTTTTCTCCTCCATAAAAACCATGGGGCAGGACACATCTACCTTATAAAATCAGGGGGAGGGCACTGGTTGGTCAACTTTTTTTGTGTGTGTGAGGCAATTGGGGTTAAGTGACTTGCCCAGGGTCACACAGCTAGGAAGTGTCAAGTGTCTAAGGCTACATTTGAACTCAGGTACTCCTGACTCCAGGACTCTATCCACTGCGCCACCTAGCTGCCCTGGTTGGTCAACTTAAAAGCCCTGTAGAAATGGTAGCAAACAGTATCTATTCTTCAAGCTCCCCCAACTCCCATCTCCCCCCACCCCATATCATGAGGTACATGGAGAACATAGCCAAGAACACTTTAGAGCGCAGGGCCCTAGAGAGATGAAGGGAGTCTTCCAGAGTCACCCATCAAGGGAGCAACAGGCTCAAGGGAACTCAGGTCTCTTGGCTCCCAGTCTAGCACCCTGTGTACCAACCACACCACTGACACAAGCAGCCAGGCGCCACAGAAAGCAGTTTTGTGAGCCATGGGTCAATGGTGAATCACAGGCTCTGCCCCACCCATCTTGTCCCAGCCAGGAAGGCACAGCCATTCTTTAAGAGAGTGTGCATTGATTAGGTGTCACGAGGAGATCACATTACCCTTTGAAACATGCAATGGTAACACATTATTGGGCTGGGCCAATCGATGGGTAATTGTAACTAAAAAGGATCTTGTGTATAGGGGAGGGCAGTCAGCACTCCATACTGTGGGAGTCCTTGAAGAAACAGCCATCCGCTATGTGGCCATGGCCCTGGGAGGTTTATTGCTTAGTTTATCCTTACCGACCACAGCTAACTCCTAGCATTGTGGGGAAAGCACTCGATTTAGAAACAGAGGATCTAGCTCTGCTATTTAACTATCACTCTGGACAAATTTCTTTATCTCATTGGGCCTCAGTTTCCCCGGCTGCAAAATGAGGAGACTACAGAGCCTCTAAATTTCCTTCGAGCTCCAAATCCATGACCTTCTCATCAGAGAGGATGCTGATCAGTTCCCCATCTCCTCCAGAAGATGGAACGAGAAGGGGGGAAAACCCAATCTTGCAGAAAGGGCTTAGGAAGACATAAGGAGAGACTTCTTGGCTATAAATTCAGATTAAGGCTTGAACGGGCTTGTGGAACCACAATCTCTGGAAGACTTTCAAAATCAGATAAACAACCCTCTGTGTTGGATAGCAAGCTGCCTGGAGGGTGAGGAGGCTGGGCCAGATGAGGCCACACCAGGGAATGGAGTGGGGTGGAGAGAAAAATATTATAGTCCCATACCCCCTCAGGCCTGTGCCTGTCACAAATAGAAAATCCTGCAGAGGAAGGAAAGACCAACCAGAAAACTCATTAACCAGAGTTTTGTTTACATGTCTATTATCAAGGCAAATCACTTGTTCATTAAGGTGTTCTTTCAACCTGAAATAAAGTCATTTGTGCTTATGGTTGATTTTTCTCATCTGCCTCCACTGCCTTCAAATCTTCTGCTGCCTTCCCATTCCTTTGTGCCCTTGATAACAGGGGCCCTCTATTGTGAACTGAGTCCCCTTATTTGTTTTCTTTATCTCACTCTCCTTCCTTCTTCCAGGACTAACAGAAACGTGAGTCCCTGCAGAAGACCCTGAACTCCTTGCCAATGTCTGGGTTCCCTTCTCACACCCCTCGATGAGGAAGGAGAGGAAGCACACTCCTTGTGGCCATTTCCAGACTGCTTTGCCACCATGGCTCAAAAGCCTCTGTTAGGGGGGCAGCTAGGTGGTACAGTGAATAAAGCACCGGCCCTGGATTCAGGAGGACCTGAGTTCAAATCCAGCCTCAAACACTTGGCGACTACTAGCTGTGTGACCTTGGGCAAGTCACTTAACCCTCATTGCCCCCCCAAACAAAACCTCTGTTGGGGTTCACTCCATCCAGCTATGCCACTTGGAGCAGGTCTTTATCACCATCATCTACCAGGCTCTGGGTCAAGTTAGTAACCGGCATTAATTAAGCACCTTCTATGTGCCAAGCACTGTGCTAAGTGCTGGGGATATAGGGAAAGGCTAACCACCACCATCCTCCTCCTCCTCTTCCACCACCACCACCATCATCATCCTCAATCACCACCACAACCACCTGAAGGCAGTCAGGGAAGCCAAGAGATGGAGATGAGGGGAGAGAGCACTCCAGGGAGGGGCCACCGCCAGGGGAAATGCCCAGAGTCAGGAGATGAAGTATCTTGGGACAGGAACATGAAAGCCAGTGTCATTGGATGGCAGAGTATGAGGAAGGCAGTAAGGTGTAAGAAGACTGAAATGGTAGAAGGGACCAGGTTATGAAGGACTTTAAAAACCAAACGGGGTTGGGGGGAAAGAGGAGGCAGCTAGGTGGTGTAGTGGATAAAGCACCGGCCCTGGATTCAGGAGGACCTGAGTTCAAATCCAGCCTCAGACACTTGACACTTACTAGCTGTGTGACCCTGGACAAGTCACTTAACCCTCATTGCCCCTCAAAAAAAAAAGAAAAACAAACAAACAAAACCCAGGATTTTCTATTTTCTATCTTAAGGTATGGAGCCACTAGGGAAGTTAGGTGGTACAGTGCCAGGCCTGGAGTCAGGAAGACCTGAATTCAAATCTGACCTCAGACACTTGCTCGCTGTGTGGGCAAGTCACTTAAACCCTGTTTGCCTCAATTTCCTCAAATGAGCTGGAGAAGTAAAAACACTCAATATCTCTGCCAAGAGAACTCCAAACAGGGTCATAGAGAGTCAGACGTGACTGAAAAACAACAGCAACAAAAATGGAGCCACTAGAATTTATTGAATAGGGAGTCATTGGGTCAGACCTGTGCTTTAGGGAGATCACTGTGATAACTGATTGTGCTGGAATTGGTCTTCCTTCTTCCCAAAAGAGTTTTCCTAAGTGTGGGAGAAAAGATATATTTGGGCTGCCTACTAAGCTGAAAGTCTACAGAGCCTTTGTGCTGACCTCATCATTGTATGCTTGTGAAACCTGGACAGTCTACCAGCGCCATGCCAGGAAACCACATAGCTTCCATTTGAATTGTCTTAGAAAGATTCTGGAGATCACCCAGCAAGATAAGGTACCAGGCACTGAAGTCCTCTCTTGAGCTGAACCACCGAACATTTCAGACTCTCCTGCAGAGGGCACAGCTCTGATGGGCTGGCCACATTGTTCCAATACCAAGAGTACATTTGCCAAGAAGACTATTCTACAGAAAACTCACCCAAGGCTAGCAATCACCCCGAGGTCAGAAGAAATGAAGCAAGGACACTCTCAAGGTCTCTCTGAAGAACTTTGGAATTGATTATGAGACATGGAAGATACTGACTCGGGACCACCCAGCATGGTGTGTCCTCATCAGAGAAGGTGCTGTGCTCTATGAACAAAACAGAATTGCAGTAGCTCAAAAGAAATGTAAGATATGCACATTTAGAGACATCTCCACTCCAAATGGATTATTTGTGCTAGACTTGTGGTAGACCCTTTGGAGCATGTATTTGTCTGATCAGCCACAGTCAGACACACTGTACCTTAACCCCTGACATAAGTGATGTCATTTTGGTCTTCTCCAAGAATGAAAAACAACCAGAACTGGAAATTTAGGACGTAGCTCACAGTCTTCTTACCTTATCGTCACTTATCCTCATATTGAGAATTTCAATATACATGTCAATTTCTTTTCACACACTCTGTTCTGCATCTTTAATGGTCTTATTCACACTCAGGGATAGGGATATGTTTAAGTTTACTACCACCTGTAACTTTTCCTGCCATGATCTTGTACTCAGAAATTGCTCTTTCTGCTCATAACCACTTCTCTATCTCATCTCTCCCTCTGCCTCACCTTCCTAAATCTAATCTTCATCCTCACTTCCAATCACAACATACCTCTCAGTGCTCCCCAGTACAGACCCTCTGGTCTTACTTTCTTCCCCTGACCCATAGAGTTGAACAATTTGACTCCATAGCCTTTTCTACCCTTGAATATCTTGTTGCTTCATCATATCTCCACTTATATTTTAACAACCCCCAATCCCAGGTTATCCTCACCGTATACCTTCCACTTTCAAACACATGCAGCTGAATCCTGTTGCAGAAAGTGTAGACAGACACCACCAGTAAAGAGTGAGTTGGAGGGGCAGCTAGGTGGCACAGTGAATAGAGCACTGGCCCTGGATTCAGGAAGGACCTGAGTTCAAATGTGGCCTCAGACACTTGACGCTTACTAGCTGTGTGACCCTGGGCAAGTCACTTAACCCCAATTGCCTCACCAAAAAAAAAAAAACCCAAAAAACAAAAACAACAACAACAACAACAAAAGAGTGAGTTGGAATAGGAGGAAGAAAGCAAACTGAATTACTTTGGGGAAATTGCAAAGTCCTTTTAGTGACCCCAGACTTCTCTCTGAGACATAGATCAATATTTTTAATACCAATATTGTTCCATTGCTGTTGTATTACTGTGAGTCATGGAACACCAGCCCACATGCCAAGGTCTCTCCCATCCTTAAAAAAAAATTTGATCCTTCTTTCTCCTCAATCTATCATTCTCTGTGCCTTTTCCTTTTCTTAGCCAAATTCTTAAACAATGACATATATATTCATTGTCTCCCCTCCTCACTTCCCACTCCCTTCTCAACCCCTTGCAGCATAGCTTCTGACCTTACCAATTAATTGAACCTGCTTTTTCCCAAGGTTAACAATGATCTCAACTTCTCAACTCAATGGCCATTTCTCAGTTCTCATTCTATTTTATCTCTTTACAATTTTTCACTGTCAAGTATTCCCTCTCCTAGTTACACTCTCCTGCCTTGCCTTCCATGGTCCTACTCTGTTCTGAACCTCCTCCTGCAGTCATTTTTTAGTTGTGTCTGACTCTTCACGACCCCATTTGGGGTTTTCTTGGCAAAAATACCAGCATGGTTTGCCATTTCCTTTTCCAGCTCATTTTATAGATAAGGAAACTGAGGCAAACAGGGTTAAGTGACTTTCTCAGAGTCATATAGCTAGTAAGTGTCAGGCTGAATTTGAACTCAGGAAGATGAGTCTTCCTGACTCCAGGCCAGCACTCTATCCACTGTACCACTAGCTTCCCTGAAACCCCTTCTGAATGTCTTTTTTGTTGAATCATAATCCCTTTCTCACCCACTAAGCATGGGTCTCCCCCTCAAGGCTCTGTCCTAGACCTGCTTTGTTTCTCTCTCTCTCTCCATTCTTATTGATCTCATCAGTTCTTATGGGTTTGATGATTATCTTTACCCCCCCAAAAAAACCCCAAAAAACAAAAAAATCCCATAGGGGCAGCTAGGTGGTACAGTGGATAAAGCACCAGCTCTGGATTCAGAAGGACCTGAGTTCAAATCTGGCCTCAGACACTTGACACTTACTAGCTGTGTGACCCTGGGCAAGTCCCTTAACCTTCATTGCCCTGCAAAAAAACCCCAAAAACAAATCAATGATTATATTTATGTAGATGATACCCCCAAATCTACATATCTAGCCTTAGCCATTCTCCTACTTTTCAGTCCTACATTGACTTCTAGACATCTCCACCCAAATATCCCTTAGAGATCTCAAATTCAAATATTGTCCAAAATAAAACTCATTATCTTCTCCCCCACCCCAAACTCAGCTCTCCTTCAAACTTTCTTTTGAAGGGGCCATCTTCCATTCACCCAGGTTTGAAACCTCAGAGTCATGCCTGACCCTTCTCTCCCACTCATCCTCTATTTGGAATCATTTGCCAAAGTTTCATTGGACCTACCCTCCCCCCCAACATCTCTCTACTCATCTCACCCCAACACCCTATTTCATCCCCCTATCATCTCTCACCTGGACTTACTGATCTCCCAGATTCTAGGATCTGAACTAGTCTTCCTTCCAGTCTCTCCCCTCCCATCCATCCTTGACAAAGCTGCCAAATTAATTTCCAAAACAGAGGTCTGACTTCCTTTCGGAAAAAAAAAAAAAGAGAGAGAGAGAAGAAAAAATCACTGGCACTTTAATACCTATAGGCTAGAATACACATTCTTTAGCCTGACATTTAAACCCCTCCACAATCCAACCCCTCCCTACCTTTTCAGACACTGCTTTGCACACTCAGGGTTCCAGACCAACTGGCCGGCCCTCTATGCCCGACATTCTATCTCTATACATTTGCACAGGCTTAACCCCCTGTGATTGGACTATACTCCTTCCTCTCCTTCATCTCTGGGAATCCTTTGCAACTTCAAGGCTCAGCTCAAATATTACCTCCTGTGCAAAGCTTTTCCTGATTCCCCTAATTGGGAGTAGTTCTCCCAGCAGAATGGGTTAGAAAGAGCTGGATTCGAAGCCTAACACAGATATATTCTAGCTGGGTAATCTGGGCAAGTCGTTTAATGTCTCTCATTAGCAGTTTCCTCTGGTAAAATGAAGATAACAATACTTGTAGTAGCATTTATTTATCTGTAATATTATTTATCTCACAGGGTCCTTCTGAAGATTAAACAATTCTGTAAAACACTTTACAAATCTTCAAGCTCTGTATAAAAGTCAATTATAACTAGTATTCTCTGTGTACATACTTATAAATCTTTCACAGACATGGGTAGGGGATAAATCTTAACTAAACTAGGGATTGAGACAGTTACAAATGACAAAATAGATCATTTTTATTATGTTAAGTTAAAAAGCTGCTGCATAAACAAAATGAACACAGATAAGAAGGGAGGTGGTTTTTGTAGCAGCGCTTTGTGGTGGCAAAGAATTGGCAATTGAGGGGTTGCCCATCAATTGGAGAATGACTAAACAAGTTGTGGTATATGATTGTAATGGAATACTATTGTGCCATAAGAAATGATGAGCACTTTACACACTTACTAGCTGTGTGACCCTGGACAAGTCACTTAACCCTAATTGCCTCTCTCTCTCTCTCACACACACACACACACACACACACACACACACACCAAAAACAAAACAAGAAATTATGAGCAGGATGCTTTCAGAAAAACCTGGGAAGACTTACACGAACTGATGCTAAGTGAAATGAACAGAACCAGGCAAACATTGTACACAGTAACAGTATTGTACTATGAATGACTTAGCTATTGTCAGCAATACAATGATCCAAGACAATTCTGAAGGACTCGTGATGATCAGATATCTCTAAGAACTTACAACCCAATATATACAGACAACTAAGAAATATATGTAAGATCAAATGTATATGATCAAAAATTATTCTCCAATAGATAAAAGGTCAAATGAAATGAACAAACAGTTCTGAAAATGAAAAATGCAAACCATTAACAACCATGTGGGAAGAATTCTTCAAATCATTAATAATAAAAGAGATGCAAATTGTTATGGGGAAAATGGTGGGGGTTTGAGATAGGGGTTCTTAGGAATTCCTCTTTAAAGAATTACACCCTCTTGCACACAAATCCAATTAGAATAAAATAATAGTTTATTTAAGTGCCAGGGAAAGGAAACCAAGAGAGAAATCCTTGGACTTCTCATGGGGAGAAGACATAGCACAGAGGCATGGCTCTGAGATGCCTATCTCCTTGAGCAGAAGACAGGCAAATACTTTTATAGAGGACCAATGGTGGTCCAATGAGGTGATCGTCCGACTGTGGAAAGTTCCCTTATTGGGGGAGGACCATCCCCCACTGGTGGTGGCTGGGGGAATTGGGTGAGGGTCTGCTCTAGATCTCTCAAGCCATCTCTCTCCCCCTCACGCCATAAAGGCAGCAGCCACACCTAATCTTATCTCCCCAAGAGGTGGGGGAGACTGGTGAGATGTATCTGTCCTTTGGTTTAGTTTATCAAAGAGAAGGTTCTTTTGATTTACCCCAGAAAACTTCTGGAGTACGCTAGGCCCATAACACAAATTAAAAACAGTCCTGAAATTCTACTTCACACCCAAAATTCAAAAGATTCAAAAGATGAGAAATAGTGTTGAAAGGGTTATGGAAAGATGAGCACACTTATGTATTGTTGGTGGAAGAGTACATTAGTACAACCATTCTGGAAAGCAATTTATACTTATGCAAATAAAATCAATAAAATGTCTATGCTGTTGGCTCAGAAATTCTCGAGCTAAACATATACCCCAAGGAGGTCATTGGCAAGAAAGAGAGAGAGAGAGAGAGAGAGAGAGAGAGAGAGAGAGGGAGGAAGAAAGAAAGAAAGAAAGAAAGAAAGGAAGGAAGGAAGGAAGGAAGGAAGGAAGGAAGGAAGGAAGGAAGGAAGGAAGGAAGGAAGGAAGGAAGAAAGAAGGAAAGAAAGAAAGAAAGAAAGAAAGAAAGAAAGAAAGAAAGAAAGAAAGAAAGAAAGAAAGAAAGAAAGAAAGAGAAAAAGAAAGGAAGGAAGGAAGGAAAAAAGGAAGGAAGGAAGAAGGAAGGAAGAAAAGTCTCCATACATATCACATATACCAGCACTTTTTGTATTGATGAAAGGAAGAAATATAAACTACGTAAAATATATGTGTGTAGACCTATATAGATATAGATGTCGATCTCTCTGTAGATGATCCCTACAGATCAGAGGACTTACATTTAATCTTGTTACCTCCATTAAAACAACAAACATTTTAGTATCCTAAGTGTAAAGCAGAAAGGCAGAGACATTTCAAATTGGTTAGCCTTACATTCTTTCATTCTGTTCCTTTTATATTTCAGAATAAAACTACAAAAATAGCATTAGCCTCCCTAATACAGGGAAGGTCTGTTCTAAAAACAAAAAAACTCAGGTTAGGAAAATCTGGAATGAAAGAAAAGATCAAGAGATGGGTATTAGACACCACTCTAAAGGATTCTCCCCAACAGGCCACTCTAGGACAGCAGTTACATGTTTGGTTTAATTTTTTTTTTTTTGCAGGGCAGTGGGGGTTAAGTGACTTGCCCAGGGTCACACAGCTAGTAAGTGTCAAGTATCTGAGGTCGGATTTGAACTCAGGTCCTCCTGAATCCAGGGCTGGTGCTTTATCCTTGGTTTAAAATTAATAAGGACTTTAATTACAGGTTGGGAGGGGAACTGAAGTATTCAAGTTTTTGTTTTTAAAAGTACTGGACTTGGTGGCAGAGGACCTGTGTTCAAATGTTCAAGTATATTTTATTTTCTATGTGATCTTGAGCAAATCATTCAACATCTCTGAGCCTCAGTTTCTCATTTGCAAAACAATTAGTCCTTCTGTCTCTAGGGAAATAGGTGTTGGGGGTCCTTAGGTATTCCTCTGTAAAGAATTACAATCTTTGGGCACACAGTCCAAAAAGAATTAAAATGGTCCTTTATTGAGCACTAGAGAAAGTGACCTGACCGAGAGGAAAATCAAAGACTAAGCCTCAAGGGGAGGAGATGGCTTAGAAACATTCTCCTTTCAGAATAGATGGAAGGCATAGAGGATAGATGAGGTGACTACCTGAAGATGGAGAGTTCCTTTTGGGGGTGGGGTGAGGAAAGTTTGGTTGCTTGTCATTACTGAGAGTCAAGGGGGATTATTTTTTAGGCTTGATGGTCCTGACCTCTAGAGTTATCTCTGTCTCCTAGCTCAGGTAGTAGTCACACCTAACCGACTTTCCTGCTATAGAATTTTCTCTCCCCTTACTTCTTAGGTGTGTCCCTCCTGGTATCTGGTTGGCCTAGCCAAACTTTAACAGTCCCTTGACTCCTTGTCACTTTCAGCTCTAAATCATGTGATCCTGTGATCTATTTGGAATTGGGGGGAAAGTGGCTCTGAAGTGACTGTAGAAATAAGATTTACTTTATATACACCTTTCCACTGAAGATCCCTGTTCAAATAAAATGCAATTGACCCTGTTGATCAGCTAGGTTCATCCCTAGTCCCTGAGGTGATCAGACATAGAACCACAAAATGTCAGAGCTTGGGAGGGACCTCAGATGTCATGCAGTCTGAACTATACCTGAGCAAGAATCCTCTGTATAACCTCTGTAACAAGTGGACATCCACTCGGCCCTTGCTTGAAGTTTTTCAGGGAAGGAGAACTCGCTGCCCTCTCCCCCCAACCCAGCTGATTCCACTTTGGAATTCCACCAGCTCTCATGGAGGGGAAGTTTTTCCTTATGACAAGAAATCTGCCTCCCTGAAATTTATCCTAACAGTTACTCCTAGGTCTTCCTCATAGAGCCAAGTAGACAAGTCTAACCCTCCTTTTCCCCATAGCAGACCTGCCAATACTCAAGACAAGATTACAACCCCCCCTCCCCCCAAGTCCTGGCTTCTCTAGACTAAATGCCAATTTCTTCAACCCATCCTCATATGGAGTGTCTCCAGTCACCTCCTGGTCCTACTCACTCACCTGGGCAAATGCTCCAATTGGTCAACATCTTTTCCAAAATTCGGTCCCCAGAACTACAAGGCATCCTCAGACTAGGGTGCAGAAGACAACAGGACCTTTCTCACTCTGAACACTGTACTTCCATTTAATGCAGCCTAAGGTTGCATGAAGATGTGCTTAGCCTAGTGCCTGCTATAAACTAAGTGCTTAATAAGTGTTTATTGATCTATTACATTCTTTTATCTATGTAATATATCTATATAAATCCATTGATTTGGGCAGTTAGAGACACAGAGAGGGAAGTATTATTTAAGGAGGGCTAGCCTAAGTGAGGGCTACTGACATTTTAAAAGTCAAAGACAGGGGCAGCTAGGTGGTACAGTGGATAGAGCACCGGCCCTGGAGTCAGGAGTACCTGAGTTCAAATCTGGCCTCAGACACTTGACACTTACTAGCTGTGTGACCCTGGGCAAGTCACTTAACCCCAATTGCCTCACTAAAAAAAAAAAAAAAAAAGTCAAAGACACCTCCCTCTCCACATTTTTGCCAAAGTCGGCTCTGCCTGATTCCTGGGAGAATGATATCTAGGCCAGCTTGAAATATCTCCAGGGAGGAAAACTGCATTAACCATGGTCAGGAGCAAGATAGTCTTGAAAGCTACAGATTAATCTTATTTTTCAGGTTCAAGTCAAGCTAAGTCAACAACCAGTTACTAGGTGCATACTCTGTACTGTGAGCTAGAGATAAAAACAACTGCTTCCTTCAAGAAGCTTACATTCTGATGGGAAAAGACAACACATAAAAGGGAATTTAGAATGGAGATGGGGTCAGGCTTTTCCTCAAAATGGAAGTTTAGGGAATAATCTCCCAATGGGAGAAAGAAGCCATAGGGTTGGAGGGAGAAGGCAGCAATGCTTAAAAAGAGAAGTAAGCTATAAAGAATAGAGACCTATAGAGCTAAGTACAATTCTTTTCTTTTCTACATGAACATGCAAATGACCATTGTCTTAGAAATTTCAGTTCAGAATGAAAATAAAGCTAATTTTTGAAGAAAAAAAAAGATAGTAAAAAAATCAGGCACCAGCTCTAGAGTCAGGAAGAGCTGAATTCAAATGTGGCCTCAGACGCTCACTACCCATGTGACCCTGGGCAAGTCACTTAACCCTGTTTACCTCAGTTTCCTCATCTGTAAAATGAGCTGGAGAAGGAAATGGCAAACCACTCCAGTATCTTTGCCAAGAAAACCCCAAATGGGATGACAAAGAGTTGAACATGACTGAAAAACGACTGAACAACAACAAAATGCATTGTCCCGGGTTCTGTCCTCTGGAGCCAAGCAGAAGTCTAATCATGCTGACGAAAGTCTTTACATATGTCCAACCTAAATCCTTCCCTCAGCAGCTCAAAGCCTTCTTCTTTGGTTCTATTTGTGGTAAAATGGAATCCCTCATTACAGTCACATACAGAGGAATCTCTCAGGGCCAATGTTTCTTTCCCTTTTCATAGAATCTGCCTGCTGTTTTCATAACTCAGCTCAGCTTAAAATGAGTAGAACTGTGGCCTGGATATTTCACCAGCCAAGCCCCTCCAGTCTTTGGCCAGACACAAAGCTCTGCTTGATTACATCTGGCCTGTAGGGCAACATTTCTCTGATTTCTGTGTTTGTTTCCCTTTGTTCATGTTCACAGTTTTTCAAATTATCCTTATCCTCCAACTATCAGAGGCCTGGCTTCAAATGGGTTTGAAATGTCAGTGATAAGAAGAGTTTAGCACTTTGAACACAATGGGACCAGAGGAGCAATACCTCAGAAACTCTCTAACCTCACTCCCTTTTCCTTTCTCTCTCTCTCTCTCTCTCTCTCTCTCTCTCTCTCTCTCTCTCTCTCTCTCTCTCTCCTCAATGCCCATCATCTTTCTGTAACTGTCCTTTTCCTGCCTCTTTCCCTCTCCTATAAAAATAAGGAGGTTGGGGGCAGCTAGGAGGCACAATGGATAAAGCACTGACCCTTGATTCAGGAGAACCTGGGTCCAAATCTGGCCTTGACACTTGACACTTACTAGCTGTGTGACCCTGGGCAAGTCATTTAACACTCATTCTCTCTCTCTCTCTCTCTCTCTCTCTCTCTCTCTCTCTCTCTCTCTCTCTCTCTAATATACATTGATTAGATCAGATGGTTTCTTAGATCCCTTCTCACTCTATGATAGGATAGGATCCTGGGCTAAGCTTATTTTAAAGATCTTCTAATCTCACTGTATTTTACAGAATGAATGCAAAAGCAACCATCAAGCACACTCACCATGTGCCAGACACTGTGCTAAACACTGGATGCAAGTAGAAAAAGCAAGCTGGTTCCTGCCTTCAAGGAGTTTACCTTCTAACAGGGGAGAGAAAATGTAGAGGGACCTGTGTTTGGATCTTGGAAGCCACAGAAATGGCTACTGGAGCCACAAAAGGCAAATTATTAACATGTCCTTTTCTGAAATAGAAGTGTGATAATGCTGATTTGATTACAACTTTCTGAGATGGAAATGGAAAGCAGGAGAGGGTGGGGCTGCATTGGCATGTGGATAGCCAAAGCAGCAGGGTGCTGGGCTGGGGGCTGGGGGCTGAGGCTGGGGGCTGGGGCTGGGGCTGGGAGCTGGGGGCTGGGGGCTGGGGCTGGGGCTGGGAGCTGGGTAGTTATGACTATTGGTTATTCACCCATCGGGAGCCCAGGCCCCATCGCAGAGCTGGAGTTGAAGGTGGGGGCTCAAGCAAGAGAAGAGGTAGAAAGTGAGCCCAGAGGACTCAAAGATGAGCCCCAAGTATCGAACCCCCTCTGATTTCAGATGGGAGGATGGGAGCTCTTGCTACTCTAACTCCTAAAGGAGAATTCAGGAGAGGCTGGGTTGGGGGGCTGGGGTGACCTCCTGGAGGGAAATTACAAGAGCTTGATCATCAACCACAGCAGGCAACCAAGAAAGCCGGAGCAAGGGGGCAAACAGCTGGGGAAAGAAAGGGGGAAGGCAGGATAGAGAAGGAAGAAGAAGCCACCTGTGGCTTAGAAGGAGGTAGAATTCTCGCCATGGAACAGAATGCTTGCTTTGTCTCCTAAGGGACCCAAGGACAGAAGTCTATTGAAAAAAGGCCTGGCCACACTCCCATTAGACCAGACTGGAGGACTCCACCCAGCCCACCACATCCTGGTGCCCCAAGGGAGCTCTCAGGGGTAAGAGGAACAGAGACAAATCTGGTGCTTGGGAGCCCCTCCCACTCCCAAACACCGCCCTAGATATCACTGGGGCAGCCCGCTGGGCTGGTGGGATAGCTGGCTACCTGTACCATATAATTCAAGGAAGCCCCAGGTCTCATAAATTCCTCTCCCCAAACCTGTCACAGGATCTAAAATCCTACAATTCTACCTTTATTTACTCTATCAAAGCCACCTAGGTGACCCAGCAGATAGAGCCTTAGGCCTGGAGTCAGAAAGACCTGAGGTCAAATCCAGCCTCAGACTTTTAATAGCCGTGTGACCTTGGGCAAGTCACTTAAATTCTGTTTGCTTCAGTTTCCTTAACTGTAAAATAATAATAGCACCTATGGTGCAGGGTTGTTCTGAGGATCAAATAAGAGAATATTAATAAAGTGCTTGGTACATAGCAAGTGATATAAATGCGTCTTCTCTTCCCCCTCCATATCATCATCACCATTATTAAATCACATCATAGACCTGGAGTCAGGAAAACTTGGGTTCAAATACTGCCTTTGACACTTACTAGTTGCGTCACCGTGGGCTAGTCAAGTTACCTCCCCGAGGCTAGGTTTCCTGATATGTAAAATAATAACAACCATGTTATTGATGCTGGTGATGCTCTTAGCACCCACCTCCCCATGCTGTGAGCACCAATGGTCAGTCAATCTACATGCATTTAAGAGCTTGCTATATGCTTAAGGTAGAAAGGAAGGCAAAAACACAGTCCCTGCTTACATGCCAATGTCAATAACTATGTCCTCGGAGAAGATAATGTATGCAAAGCACTTTGCTACCATTTAAACCCTATATAGAGGTTGTTGTGGTTATTATCGATATTATTGTTGGTTATCGATCATATCAATTAATAATAATAGCTCACACTTATATAGCACTTTCTTTCATCTGAGTCCCATGTCGACACTGCATCAGGTGGTCACATTTTATTGTTCCTCATTTGACAGGTCAGAAAACAAGCTCAGAGAGAAGTTGTTGTTGTTTGTCCTTTGGTTTGGAAGAGGACCAGTGACATCACAAGATGATATTTTGACACCTGTGTAAACTGGATTTAAGAGAGGCAAAGCTGCACAAAGTCATCAGCCTCACCCTCTCTTCCTGAGTCATCAAAACCCAGTGGCAAGGGGGCAGCTAGGTGGCCCAGTGGATAGAGCACCGGCCCTGGATTCAGGAGGACCTGAGTTCAAATCCGGACCCTGACACTTGACACTTACTAGCTGTGTGACCTTGGGCAAGTCACTTAACCCCAATTGCCTCACAAAAAAAAAAAAAAAAACCAGTGGCGAGACAAAAGTCAGGATGACTGGAGATGGCCTGGGATGTAGTAGATGATCTTGTTCTTTACTGTCTGACCAAGCTCTAAGAGATCCATGTAGCCTGCTTCAGCCCCCTTCATGGCTATTGGAACAACTTGTTCTCATTCACCCATTCTGTTGTACAAAGTCTTCACCTGCTTGGGGTAGACACCTCCCTAACTCACGGGGGCCCATTGGTTACTTTTTTTTTTGTGGGGCTATGGGGTTTAAGTGACTTGCCCAGGGTCACACAGCTAGTAAATGTCAAGTGTCTGAGGCTGGATTTGAACTCATGTACTCCTGAATCCAGTGCCGGTGCTTTATCCACTGTGCCACCTAGCTGCCCCCCATTAGTTACTTTCAATCTGCCATGATGGTTTTACCCAGGTGTGGCTGCTGCATATGTTACAGCTTGCTGGAGCCACAGGTACAAGTGGTCACTAAAGGTGAATGAGCAGCTCTGGAGAAGGCTCAGCAAACCCTCACACCGGAGGTGCTAGTCCTCCTTGAACACTCATACACACCTCTGAGAGAAGCAATTTGCCCATGGTCATAAACCACTAAGGAGCGAAGCTGGTTTGAAATCCGTGTCCCTTGACTTTTTTCAACACACCAAGCTATGTACCCACTACTTAGCTTTACCTGGAAGGGCAGAATAGGACCAAAAGAGATACATACTTTGCCATCAGGATTTATCATCTGTCCCCATTCATCAGTAACAAAACTCTCCTGAGACACACCATGTGAGAATTCTAAGGTAAAGTGCAGTTACCTCTGAGAGATTCTAGTTCCCTTCTCCCTTCTGTGTAAATGAATTTCTCACATTCTTTCTGAAATGAGAGAGAACTAAGCCTGTTCCCAGGAGGAAAGATGCAAGGCAAGTGGAAGCAGAGGAGAAGGAGGTGGTGGGGTAGACCAAGATTGGGGAAAGAGGGCAGAAAAGGGAAGTGAGAATGTCCCAAGTCAGGCAGTGCAGCCATGAGGCTAGGAAGGAGAGAAAAGGCCACTGGAGGGACAGAGAAGAGAGGGAAGGTTGGGGGGCAGCTAGGTGGCGCAGTGGATAGAGCACTGGGCCTGGATTCAGGAGGTCCTGAGTTCAAATCTGACCTCAGACACTTGACATTTATTAGCTGTGTGACCCTGGGCAAGTCACTTAACCCCAATTGCCTCACCAAAAAGAGAGAGAGAGAGAGAGAGAGAGAGAGAGAAGGGTGCTGACAGACTAAAAAACATTCAGAGACTTTTTTATTGAGATGCACAGCGGTAATAGGTGCAAGCTAGAGATGTTCAAAAGTCCCTCTGAATGTGGGATGGTGGGTGCTAAGAAGCTGAGTTACTTTTCACGATTTTTCCTGGATTCAGCACATCCAAAACATTACAACTTACCGGTCAAATCAATCCAACTTTCTTTTCTCTTAACACTTTGTACTAGTTTGAGGTTGCTTTGTAGGCCACTGATTCTTGTGTCCACAGAAGGAACCATTATAATTTATAGGCTCATAGATTCGGAACTTCAAGGACCATCAAGGTCACCTATTACAACATGATCATTTTACAGAAAAGGAAACTGAGACCCAGAAAGCTTAAACGACTTGCCAAAACCCTATAGGTAGTGAAGAATAGGTGCGGGTTTTAAATGCAGGTGTTTTGATGGTTTTTTTTACTCCAAATTAAGTATTCTTTCCAAATAGAACAAATTTCACACATTTTCTATATTCAGGACAGTCTTCGAAAGGTTTGACCACATAGAGTGATTTTATAGGGGAATCCAATTATACTAAATTATAGTTAACTTATACTTACTGACCCAACTATTCTAGTATGATGCCCGGTGGCAGTCTGGGGGGACGTAGGAACATTTCAACAGGTGGTTAGTCCTATCATTCAATTAGTTAATGTATGCTTAGGTAATTGAATGAAAAATATTTGTCCCAAGAGTCATAGGCAGGATGCCCGTGATACATTGGCTGCTGCCTATATACAGAAATGAAATGTCCTGAAAACCTTTGGTGCTTATAAATTAGTCCTTCCCTACCCCAATTCCACTCCCTAAAAGAATATAAGCTCCTTAAGGGTTAGGAGGAAGTGGAGGGGGGCAGGGGAGAAATAAGCATTTATTAAGTGCCTATTGCATGCCAGGTGCTTTATAAATATTTGATTTGATCCTCACAACAACCCTGGGAAGTAGGTGCTGTTATTATTCCTGTTTTACAGTTGAGGAAACTGAGGCACCAGAGGTTAAGTGACTTGCCCAGGGTCACACAACTAGTAAGTGTCTGAGACCAGATTTGGACTCAGGAATAGGAATCATCTTGACTCTGGTCCCAGTGCTCTATTCACTGAGCCACTCAGCTGCCCAGACAATTTCTATTTCATAGGGGATGGAACTTCCAGCAATGAAAGCTGCCCCAAAGTGGAAGGGGCTACCCCAAGAGGTGGTCAGTTCCCTGCCTCACTGGAGTTTTCCAAACAGAGGCAAGATAAAAACTTGTAGGAACGTTGAGGGGGGAATTCTGAAGTATGACTCTGAGGTCCCTTCTGACGCCCAGATTCTATGAGTGAGAACACTATTATCCTGAAGCAAAGGAGCAAGGGCACCTCCTCCTGCACACCTGGAGGACAGGTAAGTGCACATGGATGGGTAGCTGTGGAGTGATGGGATACTGGGATTGGTATGTGGTCGGGTGCATCCTCTCTGACTTCAGTTTCTTCCCTGGTAAAATGGGGATAACTTCCACCCTGTTTTCCTCCCAGGGCTGTTGTGAGGATAAGTAGCAGAGACTGGATAGGAAATCCCCTTGCACAGTAATAGATGTGAGGGAGGGATTGTTATATAGAGGAAGGAGAGTTTGACCCTCCTGTATCCACTGCTTCACAATTCCCTCTGGGGAGGGTGATTGCTGGTGGGATGGGGTAAGGGAAGGCCAAGTATAACCCCGCTTCCATCTTTGTCTCTAGATCAGATTAGATAAGGCTCCAATTGAAATGTTGCTTCCTGTCTGACATTTGCACAAGATAAAGCTGTGGGCAGAAGGGAGGTCGCTGAGCCTTCTGCAAACAAGTCAGAGCAAGATAGCAGCTCTGGGGATCAGCCAGCCCAACCTTGACTCAGACACATGCTGAGACCCATTCTGGGACGTTCTGTCAGCTCAGCGGGGACACCAGATCCACCTGTCCCAGCCTGGGAGCCTCACATAGAGCCTACCTTCCTGGCCCAATAAGGGTTCCTAGATGGAGCAGTATTCCCTTCTCTCCTTTGTGCCTGGGGTCTCCTCGTTTGATACAAGGGGAATAATATAATGATCCCTGCCTTGTGTAGCCCTCTCAGGCGTTTTGTGAGGCTCGCCCAAATGAGGTCATAAAAGCAGGATTTTTTGGAAAAGGATGAAAATCATAGAGCAAATGAGGTTTATGATGGCCATTATTTTCTGTTTCTCCTTCAGGCTGGAGATTGGAAGCCAGAGGGAGGCCACTCTGTAATTAACAATGCAGCTTGGCTGGACAAATAAGCTCTCAGAGGGAAGAGGAAAGTATCAAGGGGATAGAGAGGGGAAGAAGTAGAGAAGAGGAAGGAAGAAAGTGAAAGAAAGGTGGGGAGGGTGGAGGGAGAGAAAGTACAAGGAGATCAAGGGAAGGAAGGAGAGAGAAACAAAAAGAAGAAGAAAGAGAAACAGGAAGAAAAAAGCAGAGCAAGAGAAGAAAACAGAAGTGGAAAAGGGAGATGAAGGGAAAGTGGGAAAGAAAGAAAAAGAGAAAAGGAAGAGATGGTAAGGAGAGTGAGGGAGAGGAGAGAGGGAAAAGAAGATTGGAAGAGAAGGTGGGAAGAGAAAGAAGGAGGGAAAAAAACAAGAGAAAAGAAGAGGGGGGGCAGCTAGGTGGCTCAGTGGATAAAGCACCAAGCCTGGATTCAGGAGGACCTGAGTTCAAATTCGGCCTCAGACACTACTTGACACTTATTAGCTGTGTGACCCTGGGCAAGTCACTTAACCTTCATTGCCCTGTTAAAAAAAAATTTAATTAAAAAAAGGGGGCAGCTAGGTGGCGCAGTGGATGGAGCACTGGCCCTGAATTCAGGAGGACCCAAGTTCAAATCCGGCCTCAGACACTTAACAATTACTAGCTATGTGACCCTGGGCAAGTCACTTGGCCCCAATTGCCTCACCAAAAAAAAAAAGAAGGGAGAAAAAGAAAGAAGAGGGAGGGAGAGGAGAAAAAAGGAAGAAGTAAAGGGAGTTAATGAGAGCAAGAAATGGAGAATTAAGAAAGGGAGTCAGACCCAAGGAGTTACAGAGCAGGCAATCGTCGTAGCACCTACCTCACAGGTAAGTTCAAATGAGCTAACACATGTAAAATGTTTTACAAACCTTAAAGAATTATAGAAATGCTGGTTATGGTAATATTGATAGTGAGGAGGAAGAGAAGAAGAGAACAAAAACCTCCCAGGTTACAGGGAGTTAGGGAAAGGGAGGCTGGTATAGTAGTCATGGGGTAGTAAGATAAAAGCAGAGTTATTTAGGGGCAGCTAGGTGGCGCAGTGGATAGAGTGCTGGCCCTGGAGTCAGGAGGACCTGAGTTCAAATCCGACCTCAGGCACTTAACACTTACTAGCTGTGTGACCCTGGGAAAGTCACTTAACCCCAATTGCCTCACACACACAAATAATAATAAAATAAACCTTTCCCCTCCTTAAAAAAAAAAAGGGTTATTTAGCAATTCTTATTTAGACTCTGACTCATTGACTAGATGGTTTTCCTAATGTAGACATTCTTTTTCTGCTTTGGGAATCTGCAACAAAAGAATGGTGTGTGTGTGTGTGTGTGTGTGTGTGTGTGTGTGTGTGTGTGTGTGTGTGTGTGTGTGTGTAGCTCTGAGTCCCCTCCCTCCCCTCTCCCCACCCTACAAAATACGTCATTATTAACTTTCTCTCACTCTCTCCCTCCCTCCCTCCCCCTCTCTTTTTCTCTCCCCTCCTTCCTTCTCTCTCTCTCTCTCTCTCTCTCTCTCTCTCTCTCTCCCCCTCCCCCACCCCTCCATGCTCCTTTTCTATTCCTATTCCCAATTGCTTGCTCCCTAACTATGCCCAGATTACCAAGTGTCAGTGCTTAACACTCTTCAATGTGACAAAGTAAACATTTAACATAAGGAGAAAATGCCCAGAGGAAAAAAGTATCAGACTTCCTTGGGGGAGTCCAAGAGAAAAAAAGAAAATATAGAAATACTACCTAGGAGTCTATGGGGAGGAAGTGTTTCCCCAACAATACAATATCTGTCCTTAAATTCTTTGTGTCAGGGCCAGCTAGGTGGCACAATGGATGGAGCACCGGCCCTGGAGTCAGGAGTACCTGGGTTCAAGTCCGGCCTCAGACACTTAACACTTACTAGCTGTGGGACCCTGGGCAAGTCACTTAACCCCAATTGCCTCACTAAAAAAAAAAAAAAAATCTTTGTATCAACCCATACAACCTCAACCCGGAATCCTGGCCACCTTTCTGGTGGTAGTGGTCTCCACCAGAGCTTCTACTCTCCCAGCTCCACGGAGTTTCTTGAAGCTGCCCCTTCTCCAGGTCCATGCATCTTCTACATTTTATCAGGACCTGAGCTTTTCCCCTATTCTGACTCATGCCTGGACTCCCTGAAACTAATTCCTGAACCATTTGGATATCTTTTAAGGGATACATGGGACACAGCCAATCATTTCTTAGCAAATAGCTGGGCTTTCATTCACTCAAGGAACTTGTTCATACTTCATAAAGAGATATGCATTATGGCCAGATTTTTACAGTTAACTTAATGTTTTGGTATTAGTCCCTTATTTTCTGTAATTAAATCCTGGGTTTCTTGGGCTTGGGGTGGTGGGGATTACTACTCAACTCTCTTATACTGGGAACAGGAATTTCCTGAGCAGTGAGGTAAAGATAGTTTGGGGGATGTTGACCACCCGCTCAAGGACATCCTGCTGAGTCTATGGTTTCCCTTAGGAATAGAGTATAATATAGAGCAAGACCAGCCCCATCTCTGGGAAGAAAACCTATCCCAAGGCTATTTCACCAAGGCCAATGTCCCAGTCACATACTTATTATTCAGTGTAATTCAGTGAAAGAAACACTGGCCTTAATTATCAATCCATAAACATTTATTCAGTGTGTCAGGCATGTCCTAGGCATTGGGGATATAAATACATTAAGAAACAACACATACTCAGAAGGAGCATAAAGCCAGAAAGTCAAATCCTGTCTCTTCTATTTAACACTGTGTGATCTTGGCCAACCCCTTTTTCCTGTCTGTACCTCAGTTTCCCCATCATTAAGAGGATACAGCTAGAATACCACAGTTAGGTCTATATCCCAAAGACATAAAAAAATAAACACCAAAAAGGTGGTAGGTGGAGGACCTATTTGTATAAAAATATTTATATCACCTCTTTTGTGGTGGCTAAAAATTGGAAATAGAAGAGTTGCCCATCAATTGGGGGATGGCCAAATAAGCTGTGTGTGATGGAGTATTATTGTGCTATAAGAAATGACAAGCAGGATGATTCTAGAAAAACCCAGAAAGACTCATAGGAACTGATGCAAAGTGAAGTGAACAGAACCTGGAGAACATTGTATATAGTAACAATAACAGTGGATGATGATCAATTATGAATGACCTAGCTATTCTCAGCTATACAATGATCCAAGACAATCCCAAAGGGCTAATTTTGGTGAAGCATACATTTGCCTCCAGAGAAAGAATTGATATTGTTTGAATACAGACTGAAGCATGTTATTTTCTTTCTTTCTTCCTTCCTTCCTTCCTTCCTTCCTTCCTTCCTTCCTTTCATTCTTTTTCTTGTATTCAAGTCTTCTTGTACAAAATGACTAATATGGAAATATTTTACATGATTGTACATATACAAGGTAGGCTAAAAGTCATGATGTTTTAATAACCTTTTGAAAATTATTTTTCACCATTTATGAGATTTGGTTTTTCACACATAATATAAATTCATTTCATATATAAACTATATATGGTGCTATGGTATTATAAATTAAAAACAAAAAATAAAGGAGTTATTAAATATTGAAACCCCTTTGTGATTTTTAGCCAACCCTGTATAACCTATATCTGATTGCTTACCATTGAAGAGAGGGGGAGGGGGAGGAGGGAAGAAAGAGAATTTGGAACCCAAAATGTTTAAAATTGATTTAATATGTAATGGGGGGCAGCTAGGTGGCGCAGTGGATAAAGCACCAGCCCTGGATTCAGGAGGACCTGAGTTCAAATCTGGCCTCAGACACTTGACATTTACTAGCTGTGTGACCCTGGGCAAGTCACTTAACCTTCATTGCCCCGGAAAAAAAAAACCCAAAAAACAAAAAAAAATGAAACACATCACTCATAAGATGGACATTGAGGGTTGAAATTTTCTGGCTATGGCAACCTGTGAAACAAAGAAAAATTTAAAAATGACTTTCATGGGTGGCCTCTTCCACTTCTGCCATGATGGTGGCAGAGTAACAGGAAGAGAGTGAGAGGGCTCTAAGAATCAAACACTTGTGATACTATCAAGACATTTTCATTTGATTTTTAATACCCTTCAGGTGAGGTTCAATGTCCTGATAATAAGTGAATAAGTGGCTGGAGGAGCTGAATCATCAATCTTGACATTTTGGCTAGAAACAAAAATGAGAAGAAAGAAGTGATTTGCTTCTAAATGGAAGGAGGGTTCATGCAGGTGTCCTTTGGAGAGGCAAAGAAAGGAATTGGTAGAATAGACTATTGAAACTCAAAAGGTAACAAGAAACATTAATTCATAGGAATTGGGGTCATTATATATTGAAGTACAAATGATAGGTATTTACAAAAAGACACTGCAGCTTCTTCAATGACATCAGTTGCTGAAGATGAAGTGGTAGAGAAATTCTATGGGGAATTTGACAAAAAAAATGCTCCAAATTAAGCCAACTTATACTCTGATCCTTGGTGACTTAAATGCAAAAGTAGGAAGAAAAGAGGATGAGGACAAACATGGGAAAGCATGATTAAAAAGAAGGAATGAGAGAGGCAAAAGATATAAATTACACAGAAGCCTCATGCTTCCATATCATGGATACTTCTTTAAGAAAATAATTAGTAAGCACAGACCTTGTGAGTACCAAATAAAGAAGGAAATAGATTCTATTTTTAACAGGCAAGAAAAGACTTGTTACTGATGTGGGAGTTATCTGTCTTTGTATAGTCAGAATAAAAATGGGCAAAAGACATGGCATACAGTTGAAACAACTTAATCCTAAACCATTTAAACAAGTAATTGAAAATGGAAATGGACCATAGAAATGGCATTGACACCAAATATAATAATTCCATCCATAAATCAGAGGCAGCTAGGTAGTATAAGGATTAGATCATTGGAGTAGGGAATACATGAGTTTGAATCCTGCCTTATACACTTATTTTTTTTAATTAATAAATTAATAAAGTGTTTTATTTTTTTCCTGTTACATGTAAAGATAGTTCTCATCTTTTGTTTATACAAGCTTTACAATTTCAGATTTTTCTCCCTCCCTCCCCTCCCTCCCCCCTGATATAGGTTATATATATATATATATATATATATATATATATATATATATATATATAAAATAACATTAATCCTATTTCTGCATTAGTCATGTTATAAGAGAAAAAATCAGAGCACTGATGAAAAACCTCAAAATAGAAAAAAACAACAGCACCAAAAACAAAAGAAATAGTATGGTTCATTCAGCATCTATACTCCACAGTTCTTTTTTTTTCTTGGGTTTGGAGATCCTCTTCCATCACAAGTTCCCTGGAACTCTTCTGTACCATTGCATTGGTGAGAAGAATATAGTCCATCACAGTAGATCAACACTCAATGTTGATGATACTGTGTACAATGTTCTTCTGGTTCTGCTCATCTCACCCATCATCAGCTCACCCAAGACCCTCCAGGTTTCTCTGAACTCCTCCTGCTCATCATTTCTAACAGCACAATAGTATTCCATTGCCTTATACACTTATCAGATGCATGACCCTGAGCCAATCACAACCACTCTCAGCCTCAGTTACCTCATCTGTAAAATGGGGATGATAATAGCACCAAACCCTCAGGATTGCTATGAGGATCAAGTGAGATAACATACATAAAGCACTTTGTAAATCTTAAAGGACTATAGAAATGCTATTATATGTTATATGAATTTTTAAATGATCGGTAGCTTTTATTTTTTATAACACTGATGTTTCCTAATGTGTCTGTTGCCACGCTCCCCTCCCAGATACCCATTTCTTACAATAAACAACTTTAAAAGAGGAAGAAAGGGGGAGGAGAAAATTCCACAAAACTAAGCAACATAAAAAAAAAGACTAACATTTTCTGCAGTGTTCCACAGCCATGATCTCCCAGCTTTTCAAAGAATCAAAAAGGTTCCTCATCTTACTTCTTTGTTCATTAAGATTTTGTAGCATTGGGGGCAGCTAGGTGGCACAGTGGATAGAGCAGCGGCCCTGGATTCAGGAGGACCTGAGTTCAAATCCAGCCTCAGACACTTAACACTTACTAGCTGTGTGACCCTGAGCAAGTCACTTAACCCCAATTGCCCTGTCAAAAAAAAGAAAAAAGAAAAAGAAAAAAGATTCTGTAGCATTGTTTCAATTGTTTTTGTTTTTCTTTCTATTCCCATTGGTGTACTCATTGTTTAAATCATTGGCTCTGCTTTCTTGACTCTATATCAGTTCATATAAATCTTCCTATGCGTCTCTGTATTCATCATGTTTACCATTTCATATAGCATGGTACGATTCCATTGCATTCATATGCCACGATTTTTCTTTTAACTATTCCATGATAGATGGGCAATGACTTTGAAACCAACATCAATTAATTGTCACAACACGGAAAACCAAAAAAGCCTAGGATGCTCCTTAGCAAACATCTGACTTGTCAAATGGAGAGAAATGGCTTCCAAAGGCAGTATCGGGTTAAGAATATTGACTCATTTGTAAAATATTATGAAGGGTATATTTGATGAAGAGCTGTACCCTCTCATGAATCAGAGAGAAGCAGTGGAGGGTAAAAACAATTTAAAGAAGACTTGGCAAGATATACAGGTAAGCAGAGTCATCAGAAGGGTATTCATGGGTGCAAATAGAAAGAGGATTGCAAACAGAAAAAAAAAGGGAAATGACTTGGAAAAAACATTTTAGCAAAACATTTTCCCCATTAAGGATGGTGGAAGCACCACCCTTGTATTTATAGAGGGGCTAGAAATGGAACTAAAGAGAGTGAAGATAGGAAAAATAATTGAACCAAGTGTATACAAAGGAGATCCATACTGGAGGTAACACAATTGTGACAATAACGAGGGACTGACGATATACAAGTTATCTAAAGAAGGGGAAAATACCAAAGGGGAATGGGGGGAAATCTTGTTCCATATTAATACCCACAGAAGTGACCAAGAGAAGTTGAATTTCTACCAATCCATAACCGACTCTCCCATTTCTACAAAATCTTTACTAGTGTCAGTAAGGAAGAAGTGGGCAGTCTCCAAAAACGGGCCATATCTTTGCCATTTCACGATTAACTAGAAAGCTAAGAAGGATCTTAGAGCATAGATGTCAGAGATGGGAGGGACATTAAAACACAGAATATCTGGGAAGGACCTTGAGAAAACAGGACATAAAATGGCAGAGCTCTGAGGAACCTTAGAACATGAGACATAGAATTTTAGGGCTGGAAGGGACAATAGAACATCTACTGTCAGTGCTAGAAAGGAGCCTTGGATTATAAAGTATTTCAGAATATCAGAGATGGGAGCTATGGAGTTAAACTGCTATGGCTGTTTTATACCTTCTCGGTCCCTACTGACTCAACAGCACAATGCCTCCAACATCTATTTTTAAGAAGTGACAGCACCATTTTTCCATGTCTCAGACCCAACTAGGATCTTTTAAGTTGTCATCTAGAAACAAAGTGGAATTTAATTGATGATTTATTCTCCCAGGCAGCAACACAAAGGAAAACAAAGCTGTCATGTTTTCTTCAGGGCAATCATTGATGGTAACAATGATTCTGCCTGGGCATCTCCTTTGCTCCTCTGATTCACTTTATAGCTCTACCCTCGGGGAATCCAGCCTGATTGACATTGATTCATTAATAATTACTCTTTGGGCCCAGAAATTCAACCTATTCTACATCCAGATAACCATCCTATTCTCCAGCCCCATATTTCTTCATCTTGCCCATAAGGACATGATAAGAGACTTCATCAGATTCTGTGCTAAATCCAAGTATATCTTGTCCAATGTATTCCCCTAATCTTCTAGTCTAGTAAAATTGTCAGAAGACAAAATGTGATTAATCTAGTATGACTAATTCATAAGGAACCCATGCTGGCTCTTAGTGATCACTTTTCCAAGGGCTAAGAAAACAATTTTTAGATAATACATTTTAAAATTTTGCCTAGAACCAAAGTTGAGCTCCCTTCCCTGTAGTTTGAAGTCTCTACCTGGCCACTAAATTCCTGTGGGATGAGAATTTGGTCAAGTCCCAAACCCAGCCTTATGTGCTCACACTTATTTGGTTTCACCAAAAGCAGAACCGTTATGAACACAGGGTACAGCTGGTTACCTTTTGTTTTTGTGTTTTTGTTTTTTGGGGGGTTTTTTGCAGGACAATGGGAATTAAGTGACTTGCCCAGGGTCACATAGCTAGTAAGTGTCAAGTGTCTGAGGCTGGATTTGAACTCAGGTACTCCTGAATCCAGAGCCAGTGCTTTATCCACTGCGCCACCTAGCAGCCCCCTGGTTACCTTTTGGAAGCATGGGAGGGCCCTTCCTTATCAGAGGGACTGCTCACCACCTGACTCTACTTTCTCTCCAGGAAGGCTTAAACCAGAGTTGGGCCCTTACACTGATGTGCTGCTACTCATGCACCTTGTGAGGTTCCTTAAGATTCTACACATAGAGGGGCAGCTAGGTGGCACAGTAGATAAAGGCACTGGCCCTGGATTCAGGAGGACCTGAGTTCAACTCCAGCCTCAGACACTTGACATTTGCTAGTGTTAAGGGCTAAAATTCTAGCTAAACTGTCTAAAATATCTAATGAGTGGTCGCCAATAAATTATAAGCTTTAGCAAGAGTTAGACTTTTAAGCATTTATTAAGGAGAATAAGAATTTGGTAAAGAGAGAGAAAAAGGCCTAGATTTCTATCTATTAAAGGGAGAGCACATTTCTAGCTCCCTTCTCCACCAGAGTCCAGAGGAAAAGAGAGTGAGACCGAGCGCCAGTCTCTTCCTTCCTCCTCCCACTCGTCCGCGTCACTTCCTGATGCCTGGTCTTGCCCTCAAAGACCTTCGCTTCATGGGCAGAACTCTTCTACAGTAAGTATCCAGCAGGTGGCGTTATTCCAATCGTTACAGTCCCCCCTGTTGTTCCTCAAGAAACAAAATGTTTCCTTGACGGAACAGTAAAAACAATATGATAACTATTGCTAACTAATAATATGTGAACAACAATATAGAAAAGGAAGAGAGGAAAGTTTTGTCCAGAGGAGCGATTTTTTGTCCTCATGAACCGACGCTTTGACATTAGTCTTGCAAAGGGAGGGCCTCTGCAGAGAATACATATTACAGATGGTGTATATTATAACAGAAAGAGAAAAAAAAACAACAAATCAAAACTGTTCATTTAAAGTCTCTGAAAGTCTTTTCTCAGATGTCCTCTAGGTGTAGTCGTAGAATGGAAGTCTTTTCAGGGGTTGATGTGTGGATGCTGGTAATCAGCCAGGAAAATTTCCTACAAAATTGAGCTTAACACAACTTTAAAATAGCTTTGTCAATAATCAAATCAAACAATGAAAGTTCTCAAAAACATGTCTAAGGGAATTCAGAATCTTAGTTGTTACACATGAAACATATAATAAAACAAAAATTGAACCATTCTTTAAAATTATAATATTACTATAGTCCCCCCCTTATGGAGGGTAATTGAGAAGACAATTGCTGCGATATTAATTATTAAAAATAATTTTTTATCTTTGTTTCATCACTTTTTGCATCATCTGCCTAATTATCCTCATGCCATTATGAGAAATTACAAATCTAATATAATTGGTAACAGATGTCAAGGCCAAATTCAACACTGTTATTTTTCATGACACCTGAGATAATTATGGGGGTTACCATAAAAGAACAGAGAAATGATGGGATATGAGCATTCCCACACTTAAGCAATATATACTGCCCATGCAGTATGCCAGGTTTAAAATAGGTGGATGGAATATATGTCCATGCCACCGAACATATTGGAGGAAACTGAGTCAGACTTAATCAGATGCATGGGATTGAGATGTCCATGGCATCAGGCATATAGGAGGGAGCATAGAAGCCAGGTGTAGAAGTGAGATGGGTGGGATGAATACTTCCAGCCATCTGTACAATATTGTGGGGAAAAAGAGAATAAAATATTAAACCAAGAGAATCCAACCTCAACATTTGTCAAAAGCCGTTCCCTCGGCCATACCTTGACTTCATGCATGTCTCCCCTCATGTGACAGTTCAGTGTCTGCTCTTGCATGTATTCCTCTTGTGATTGGATGGCATCTTGGCCAACTGGCATCTGATAACTCAGAATAAAGGCAATTAATGTCTTAAATGATAAGTTCCCATAATCCAAGTCTCATATGGATTTAAAATTGAGGATAATAAATGATTGCAAAAAATGTGAATACATCTTGACTCAAAATATAATATATAATTATGCAACAATTTCAAATAATACCCTTTTTTTTAACTTAGTATACAATTACTTTTTTGAAAAATCTGAACATATTTAAATACAAGTTAAAGCACAACACAATCTCAAAGAAAACTTTTACAAATGTTCCCCTCTTTTTTTTTTTGGAATATGCTTATCAAAAATAATACTTCTAGAATCAATTTACACTTGCCATGGCAACCAATTTGCCAGGGAAATGCTTTAAAGAGTTTGATCAAATAATCAGTTGAGAAAAAATAACAAAAACAAACAACTCAGAATATGGGAGCACAATACTCCTAGAATTAACATTGTATTATGAAATCAAAACCATGTTTCAAAATTAGATAGATGAATGAATAGAAGAAAATACACGTGGAATAATAAGACAATGAAATTCAAACTAGGGAAATCTAAATGAATATGAACTTAATATTAATAAGAGTATTATAAAATATAAACTTGATCACATGACTATAAAAAGCTTTTACAAATATTCTCCTTGTTTTAGAAACTAAGTATAAGACACAATCTCAAAAGCATGAAAATCTCTATGAAAATAAACCCATACCATTAATTTCAAAATGTATATATAATAGCATAGAAATCCTATGTAACCTCTGAACTGATACTAATACTCTGAGTGAATTCAGAACACTTTTGATTCCGATATCTAAAATCCCCAATACTCATATCAATACCTTGCTGCTTACTTCTACATTTCTGTAAAATATATACCCTTCCATGGCAAAAGAAGCAGAGTCTTGAACTATGTTGATTGTCATTCTTATTCAGCTTAAGTTTTTCTTCTTTAACCCCTCTATATTGTCTGTCGGGCTTTTCACCATACAAATGCTTTATAAGATTACTAATTAAAGACAAAAGCAGGTTAGCAAAATTATGAACAAAACGAGCATATCTGGAATTTAAAGAGTTTTCTAAGATTGTCTCAAAAGCACAGCCAGGCCAGGGAAGGGCTGAGCCTGAAGCTGCAAATGCAGGTAGAAAAAGTTGAGCATGCGCATCAGATCTCTGGACTTCCCAGGCAGGGGAAGCTATGGGCTTGGCCATAGGAGGAGTAGAGGGTGGGGTCTGGAGAGGAGGGGAGGGACCAGAGCAATTTGAATCAGACTTGATTTTGAACTCAGGCCTGGATTCCTCTTCCCCCACTTTGCCTCCAGGTGCTAGGGGATTAAAAGCTTCTAGAGGGTGGGTCATTGCCTCCAGGCATGCAAAATTAGAGCAACAATTAGTGTTGGAACTGGGAAAAGCAGCAGGAATCTCTTCAGGTTTCTCTGAAAAAGCATGGTTGGGAGAGGGAGAGATATTTCCTTGTGTGAGTAAGTTGCTGGCTCTTTTAACAAAAATAAAAAGAAAAATAGAAAATCCAGAAAAACAAAGCATTAACATGATCTTATCTCCCATTTGTCTGGTTAAACAGACTAAAATCAAAAATAGGGTAATTAGGGAGTTTAAAAGGTCCATTCGAAAAAATTTAAAGGGAAAACACAGCCAGTACGCCAGTACTTAGCAGTTAAAGGGAGAGCTTAGGGGAAATTTCTTACTCAACCAGATCAGAAGACTGAGGTTTAGCTTTCCTCTTTGTGGTCAGCCATCTGTTAAGGGCTAAAATTCTAGCTAAACTGTCTAAAATATCTAATGAGTGGTCGCCAATAAATTATAAGCTTTAGCAAGAGTTAGACTTTTAAGCATTTATTAAGGAGAATAAGAATTTGGTAAAGAGAGAGAAAAAGGCCTAGATTTCTATCTATTAAAGGGAGAGCACATTTCTAGCTCCCTTCTCCACCAGAGTCCAGAGGAAAAGAGAGTGAGACCGAGCGCCAGTCTCTTCCTTCCTCCTCCCACTCATCCGCGTCACTTCCTGATGCCTGGTCTTGCCCTCAAAGACCTTCGCTTCATGGGCAGAACTCTTCTACAGTAAGTATCCAGCAGGTGGCGTTATTCCAATCGTTACACTAGCTGTGTGACCCTGGGCAAGTCACTTAACCCCATTGCCCCCCCCACACAAAAAAATTCTACACAAGGGATTTGGGGGGCCCAGGTCAAAAATACCACTTTTCTAGATGTGAAGGGTGTGGGAGTTTTGCATCAGAGCCAAAGACTTGGGGAGATGGAGGGGGCACTGGCAGGGCCACTTTTTCTACTGCAAACACCCCAGACTATGGTTTTCAGACTTGGCCACTAACTTATCTTCAGCTCTCCTTTATTGCCAAACTTCTAGGAATAGTCACTACATTCCCTGATGCTTCTTCACTGCTCACTCACCACTCATTGCTGACCCTACCCCTTTACCAATACTGTTTTGGGGTTTTTTTGGTGGGGCAATGAGGGTTAAGTGACGTGCCCAGGGTCACACAGCTAGTAAGTGTCAAGTGTCTGAGGCTGGATTTGAACTCAGATCCTCCTGAATCCAGGGCCAGTACCTTTATCCACTGCACCACCTAACTGTCCCTATACTGTTCTTTTTTTAAAAAATTTTTAATATTGTATTTTTCCTCAATTGCCCAACAATGTTCTAAGTTAACCTATTACCTAATTCCAAAACCCATCTCTTCCCTGTCCTCATCCTCCATGATTTCTCGGCTTCACTGGACACTATTGACTCCCCTCCCCCTTTCTAGGTATTTTCATTTTCGTTTTCTCCTGAGACATGACTTTGTCTTAGTTCCGTTCCATCCTATCTGACTACTCCTCAGACCCCTTGTCCTCCCATCCCACCCCCACCCCTAATTGTGAGCAACCTCTGAGGTTCTCTCCTTGGCCTTCTCTTTTCTCTCTCCACTCTCTCCCTTGACAACTTCATTTATTTTGTATATAGGGAAGCTTGACCTTCCCCACCTAAGCCCCTCCCCCAACCAAAAAGAGACACAGACTAACCCTTACCCAGAGGTCCACACAGAACCCTGACCCTGGTCAGACAAGACCTTGATCCTGGCTGTGGACAAAGCTCCCTGCTCACAGTCAAAGGCTTAGCCCTGATCCCAAATGCTGAATAAGCCTTAAAAAGTACAAAATGAGATTAGCACTGCAAGAAGTAAAGGTGGTGAGTGAGAAAGAACAGTCAGTACATCAAACAGTGCTTTTGGTCACAGATCCAACCCCTCCCTATTGAACCCTATTGAAAAGACCAGTGCTGGACACTATGAGGAGATTCAGAGGAGAAGGCGGGCCCAAGGCCATCAGAGGAAGGGAGTGTATGGGAAAGGCACAGAAAGAAAGGGAACAGCCCCTGGAAGCTCTCAGAGGATCCAGGAAAAAAGAGAATTGTCTCTCATGATGGATGAGACTCTTTTTGGCACTGGGGAAATGGGAGGGGCAAGGAGGGAGCATGAGGGAATGGCAGAGCAGGGTCAGGGACGCATTAAGGAGAGGCTGAGGCGTTCGAGAGATTTGTCCCCTCTGGAGGAACCATTGCTGGACCTGCTGCCACAAGCAACTGCTACCCTCTACTGGCCAATGACCGCCTGTCCAGAAAAGCCAGTTCCAAGGTATGCCTGGGTGTCCACGGACACCCAATCCCACACTCCTCAGAGGCACGGAGGGGCTCGCAAGCCTTGTCAGCTAAGAACTCAGCCCGAGGAGGAGACATGGTACCTCTAAAGGAGCCGGCTGGAAAAGTGATTTGATTTAATCCTCATGCAGAATGCAACATGTGAAAGTAGGTGTGGGGAGGGGGCAGATACAGAGTCTTCATAGTACAGAGTCTCCAGCTTTTGGAGCTCAGTCTTTTTTTTTTTCTTTTGTGAGGCAATGAGGGTTAAGTGACTTGCCCAGGGTCCCACAGCTAGTAAGTGTTAAGTGTCTGAGGCTGGATTTGAACTCAGGTACTCCTGACTCCAGGGCCAGTGCTCTATCCACTTCGCCACCTAGCTGCCCCTCACATGTGGTTTAACGACACCCCCAGCAGCACCTTAGGTGACCCACTCACTTCCCTGCCAGCTGCTCGTTGCCTTGTGTGTCCCAGACTCTGCAGATGTAACTACAGGGCATCATGCATTTATAAGCTGGGGCTCAGAACCAAAACTCCAGGTTTACAGAATTGGTTTGATGTCAGGAACTCCTCAAAAATAATTTTAATCTGCACTGGGGGGAAGAAGAGTCCTCATCCAGGAGCTCCTGATACCGATGAAATCACAGGTCAATTTCTTATCAAATACTTGAAGACATCTATCAGGTCCTTCCTGAGGCTTCACCAAACTAAACATAATGATGATAACAGATTCTTTCATCACACTTTAAAGATCTACAAAGTGCTTTATGTGGATTGTTTCATTTTATCCTTACAACAGCCCTGTGAAGTAGGGACTACAGGTATTATTTTACAGATGAGGAAACTGAGGCTCAGAGAGGTTATAAGTGACTTGCCCAAGGTCACACAGCCTACCGTAAGTTCTGGAGGAAGGATTTGAACCATGTCTTCCTGATTGAGTCTAGCCTGCTAATACACAGGACTGCACCTCAGTTGCAACTTATCTTCAGGTAGCATGATCTCAAGGTCCCTCACCATCCTGGTCAACGTTCTTTCTAAAATGTAGTGCTTGACAAATCACACCTTCTGATTCCATGTTTGACCATCAGTGATCTAACCACTTCCTTGACCACTGCCTTTGTCTTGTTTGACCCAAATTCTGCAGCTGTGGCTTTGGAGGTAGGGTCAAAAGCCCTGAATTTGTCATTAGAGCTCTAGACTTTCACAGAGTAAATTTAATTTTGGGAACTTCTCAACAAAATCTCCTATTCTCTTATTTTGGCTTAAGGTTTTCCTAAGAATATCAAACATTTGGCTCATCTTCACAAAAAGAAAAGGACTCAGCAAGCACACAAACTAATAAAACATGGACTATAAGATAAGCTTTATTTAATAAATAGGAAAGGCAAAGGATTCACACCTAAGTCCACAAACAGTCAAAATAACTGGGATTTCCTCTCCAAAATCCTGCCTCTCCAGAGAGCTCTCCCTGACTGACTTGGGTGGGCACCCCTGCAAATGGGAAATGATTCCAGTTGCTTAAGAGTCAAGTAATACTCCCCCTGGTGAGTCCCACTTCTCCCAAGGATCTATTCGGGTTTTATAGACATAGAATACTACCCTAGGGCATACCCCACTCCCCAGGGGAAAAGCACTTAGAGTCATCTCCCTTCCCTGAATCTACAAAGTCCACATTAATTCACAATCCCAGTGGAAGACACAATGTAGGTTTGTGCCTCCCTACTGGGGCACTCCGTTGGAGCTCCCTCCTTCCTCATTGCTGGCTGATGTTCCTACCGTTTCCCTATCAACCCAGCAACTGCTCAGCACTCAGCCACTACCTCTGTTAACCATCCCTGAAACATATGGCTACTGGATGACCATGAGTCCTTAGAGTACTTGACTCCCTGAAGAGTTAGGGTGTGGCTATGCAGACTTCCTCCCCTCCTCCAGGAAACAGTCTATGTATCCAAATAGCTTTTCTTCTAGCTTTCCCTTTTAAAGACCAATTCCAAAGGTGCAGCCCATGTGTATAAAGTTGCAGAGCCATCTTCAATTGGGCAACCCAAGAACAAAGCAAGAAATTCCCATCTTGGGGGCAGCTAGGTGGTGCAGTGGATAAAGCACTGGCCCTGGATTCAGGAGGACCTGAGTTCAAATCTAGCCTCAGACACTTGACACTGTGTGACCCTGGGCAAGTCACTTAACCCTCATTGCCCCGCCCCCCCCAAAAAAAGAAATTCACATCTTGTCAAGGAAATTTCATACTGTATTAAGGAGATAGCATCAATGCCAAACTAAAGTCCTTATCATTTGGAAGCAATGAGGATTTTTGTGCTATTTATTGGGAGATAATGTCACCATTGCCAGAACTGCGTGACAAGCAGTGAGGGAGGGACCAGAACAATCACCCCTATGCGTGTGTTAAAATGAGGAACCATTCCCTTGTGGCCCTGGGGCAGAGAGCAGAACTCGGGGCAGAAGTGAGAGGAGAGGAAGATTCCACATAATACAAGTAACAACTTCCTGATAATAAGCACTGGCCAAAAGCGGAGTAGGCTACCTTGAGAAGTTATGAATTCCCCGTCACTGGAGACTTCCAAATGGAGACTGGATAGAGTCACTTTCCTGGAGTATTTTAGAGGAAATTCCTGCTCAGCTAAGGGATGGAATAGAAACATTCTGAGATTTCTTCTATCTCTGAGGTTTTGTGAAGAAACTATGTCCACATAAAGAATTAGAAATTGGGGGCACCTAGATGGCACAGTGTATAAAGCACCAGCCCTGGATTCAGGAAGACCTGAGTTCAGATCTGGCCTCAGACACTTGACACTTACTAGCTGTGTGACCCTGGGCAAGTCACTTAACCCTCATTGCCCCACCCCCCCAAAAAAAGAATTGAAACTGAGGGGATGCCCATCCATTGGGGAATGGCTGAACGAGTCATGGTATATGTTTGTGATGGAATACTATTGTACTAGAAGATGACAAGCAGGATGCTCTCAGAAAACCCTGGAAAGACTTACATGAATTGATGATGCAAAGTGAAGTGAGCAGGGTGTGGCTATGCAGAACAATGTACACAGGGCAAATTCACTGTCAGTGCCAGTCTGATGGCAGTTTATGCTTAACTGTTTTTCTTTATTACAAGGGAAAGTTCAGGGGTATGGAGCCTATTGGAAAGTAACTATGCTGTAAAAAACAAAAAGCATCACTAAAGTGTCTTTTAACCGGACACAAGACAAAAATAAACCGAGTGAGACAACAAAACTGTTTTTGCCTCAGTGGCCCTTGGTGGTCGGTACTTAGAGAGAGACTAGAGCAGGAATCTAAGGAACTGCGTCCCAGAGGTGCTGATGAAGCAAAATCCTGAGCCCACTTCTGCTTATCAGTGAGAGATAAGGAAGCCCATGGGAATTCCTGCTAGAACAAGAGCTGCCACCCCAGCTTCTGTGGCCCTCATATTTCCTTCCTCCTGGGCCTTCTACATATCCCATCTCAGCCTCCCCAGCCCTGCCCTCTGTCAGCCCCCACAAACATCCCTTGGTCTAGTCCCCAGCCAGACATCACACATCTCACCCTAGACTAAACAAGCCCCTCATTACCACCATTAACTCTTCATTCTAGGCCCAGTGAATCCCTGATACCAGACAAATACAAGTCTCCTGCCAGCCCCAAGATGTTCCCCGGCCCCTCCATGCTGTCCTACCCCACCTCCCACTCCCAATGTTCCCCCACCCTACCCCACACAGACATAAAGCAGGATATCCGGACAGCTAGATGGCACAGTGGATAAAGCACCAGGCATGGATTCAGGAGGACCTGAGTTCAAATCTGGCCTCAGACACTTGATACTTACTAGCTGTGTGACCCTGTGCAAGTCACTTAACCTCACTGCCCCGCCAAAAAAAAAAATCAAATAAAGCAGGATACCCTTGAAAACAGCAGCTTTAATGATTCCCAAACATACCCCAATCTGGGACCAAAGAGGCGGAGTGGAGCCAATGGGAGAGCTACCCCTTCCCCATGTCCCCTTGTCCTTGACCCGGGTCAGCACCATCAGAGCCAGCAGTGAAGCAGGGGCCAGACACCCAGACAGTCCATTGGAGGTCAGCTCTGTTAGCACCACCTGCCCTTGTCCCCTAAATCATCTGGACCTGGAGGACAGGGGCAGGAACTGAGGGGGGAGGCAGAATTCTGGAAGGAGGGGCACCAGGCAGACCCCTCGGCCCTTTTGCTGGATACAATTTCATGAAAATTGACAAACACACACACACACACACCCGTGTAGCACCAAGTTCCCATCCGGCCCCATCTGAGGGAGATACAGGGTCGGGGAGACGAGGAAGGGGAGGGGGAGGGTCCCAAGCCCTTCTGCAGCCCCCAGTGACTCCTCCAGGGGTCAGCACTCACTCCCCCTCAGCAGAGGGGCAGGCACTCTGTCCATTCTGACACCTCAACTCTGAGAGGCACGGGGAGCACCTAGGGAAGATGAGAATGAGGGTGACTGAGCTGTCCTCCCAAAATGCTCTGACACCTTCCTCTGTGTCAGGGAGCATCTCTCTGAAAACCCACCTCCTCTCCCAGAAAACTCCCTAAACAACCCCATCCAGCCACAACTAGGTCTTTACAGCTTGAAGATGGTCTCGCCCTACCTCCTGCCTCAGGCCAGGGCTCTGTGAGGTGAGGCAAGGGGCCCTGCCTGCCCTGACTCAGTCAAACATTTATTAATGTGCATAGTTGTTTGCCTGTGGTCTCCCCTGCCCCTCCATTGTCAGCCCTTAGGGGCAGGCACTGGCTTTTTTTTGGTTTTGTTTTTTTAATTTTTGCAGGGCAATGAGGGTTAAGTGACTTGCCCAGGGTCACACAGCTAGTAAGTGTCAAGTGTCTGAGGCCGGATTTGAACTCAGGTCGTTCTGAATCCTGGGCCAGTGCTTTAGCCACTGCGCCACCTAGCTGCCCCGGCACTGGCTTTTTAAAATCTTATTTGTCTTTTTTTGTATGCCCTGGGCTTAGTGCAGAGCTGGCACACAGTAGGAACTTAGTATTTATTAACTGACTCCTCCCTCAGAGTGGAGACTCCCCCAAAGTCAGGAAACATCACCCCCACAGGCCAGGGGCTCCCAAGGGCAGGGGCCAAGTCACCCCCTCAGATCATGGGCTCCCCTAGGGCAGGGGCCTTGGGGTAGAGCATACAGACATACCTGGGCCTCCATGGGGTAGACATTGTCGTTCACAGTCCTCACGGGAACTGAAGCGGTTGGCATTGCCCTCACAGCCACCAAATACAAAGGGATGACAGCCCCTGCCAGGGCGGTGATACCAGCGTAGGGTGTAGTTGGAGCAAGAGCCTTCATCCATTGGCAGAGAACACAAACCTGGGATGGAGGCCAGGGAGGAGGCGTTCAGGCACGGGGAGAGGAGGGGGTGCCTCTCAAGCAGGGGCTCTCCAGTGGATCTGGGAACGGTGTGGGTAGGGGGCAGGACAGGGGGAGAGGTCTCACCATCTCCATGAGTCCAGGGCTCCTCAGTAAGATCACCCTCCATGTCCTCATAATCTTCCAGGGAGTACTCATCATCTTCTGGAGGCCCCGGCCCTGGGGCAAGGAGGACCCAGAGCCAGACTTTAGGTCCTGGCTTCACCCAGCCCCCTCCAGAGCCCTGGCCACCTCCACTGACCATCCTGCACCTTTGGTCCCCCTGCTCCCACCCTGGGCCCAGGCCGGATGTGGCTCCTTGGCTCCTTCCTGAAGACTCACCTTCCTCTTCCGCGTGGGAGAGCCTCAGCACAGGTACCGGGTGGGGCCAGTGGCCAGCGGCTGGGGTGTCGGCAGAGTAACTGGGAAGGGGTCCTAGGAAGGAAGGCCACCAAGCCATCGTGGGCACAGGGACCCCGCCGGCCACTCTTCTGCCTTGGACAAAGGGTGAGGCCAGGGGCTCAAAGTGTTTGTGGGCTTTGGGGTCCTGGGCCAGAGCCAGGCTAGAGGGGAGAGCCAAGTTCAGAGGGAAGGCTGGTGTTAGAAGGTAAACAATGAGATGGGGGGAGTGAGGGGAAAAGGTTAAAAGTCAAAAGGAATGGCCAGGGGTTAGAAGTGAGGGATGAACCCAGACATGAGGCTTACTTGATCCTGATGAGATAAACTGACCCCCACAGGCTGGAGAAGAGAAAAAGAAGGCCACATGTTGGCTCCCGGAGGCAGGCCTTAGCTCCTAGCCCCCCACCCGACACATAGAGAACCCTGAGCTCCTGACCGGGGTTGGGGGCCCTCGTCACACCACCTGAGGGTTCCCCCCTTCTTCCTCTCCCTGCTCCTCCTCACCACAATGCTGACTCATCTCCTGCCGAATGAAGCTCCGGATGTCAGATTCCTGGAGGGACACAGAGGGAACACTGACTGTACCTCAAGGTGGGAGAGGCCCTGCCCTGCCCCCCTAGTTTCATCCTCTTGTCCCTCTCCCTCATGCCTCTCCTCCCCAAGTCTCTGAGAGTAGGGGGCTGCCGCTCACCGTCATAGATGCCTCCCCCTTCTCTCCTCGGGGGCCCACAGGACCTGCATTCCCCTGTGAGAGACAGGAATTCAATTCAGCTCTCCAGGCACTTAAGTGCTTACTGTATACAGAGCCCTCTGCTCAGCTGGGTGAGGCACCAAGCTTAGCTAGGTCCCCGCCCTCATGGAGTTTCAAGCCTTCTGATGCTATAATAAGACACCAACACATACACCCAATACAACCAAGTGCTCCAAGGACTGAGGGGGAAGGCTATTGACAAGAGGGGACAAATCAGTGCAGGCTTCCTGGAGAAGGTGGCACTTGAGGTGAGCCTTCAAGAGTGGCGAGCAATGTAGCAATTGTACAGGAGGAAGGAACGGGTCATGAAGGAGTGTCAGAGTGAGGGCAGAGAGGACAGAGAGGAGGGGGCACAGCTGAGATATCCTAGGAGATGGAAACCACAGGACTTAAAAACTGTCTGGGGGCAGCTAGGTGGCACAGTGGATAGAGCACCGGCCCTGGAGTCAGGAGGACCTGAGTTCAAATCAGACCTCAGACACTTAACACTTACTAGCTGTGTGACTAGCAAGTTACTTAACCCCAACTGACCCGCAAAAACAAAACAAAAACAAAAAAAAACCTGTCTGGAAGGGAGAGGGCACAGTCAAAGGTGACCCCAGGGTTCCAGACATGAGGAAATGGATAAATGAAGGGGCCGTATGCAAGAAAGAGCAAGTCTGGAAGGAAGCCCCTCCTTCCCTGGGTGCCCCAACAGGCCTGGCAGTCCCATGTTCCCCCGAGAAAGAATGAGATAGGAGTCTGACCCCACTCACCCCTGTGACCCAGATGCGGGCACCCCCCCCAGACTTGAGCAAGGCCCCTCCCCAGAGGGGAGCAAAGCCCCCTGGATGTAGTATGAATAATAAGTGGGCCACCCTTCCACTCCCAAGGAGATGCAGACCCAGGGACCACCCCAGGCCTTTGGGTGCCCCTGAAACTTTCCCAGCAACCCACAGCATTCCCTCAGAAGCCCAGACTCACCTGCTCCCCTCGCTCTCCTGGAATTCCGGGGGCCCCTCGGGCACCAACCACACTCTCCCCGGGGGGACCCCTCTCCCCCTGCAGGAGACAATGAAGGGGACAATGATGAGCCAGAGGCTCCACACCCCCTTCCTCCCTTCAAAAAGAAATGTCCCTTTCCTTTTACTGAGAGAAGAGGCCCTGCTAAGGGCAAGGCTGGTGTGCCCACAGCCAGGAACACCAAGATGGAGGGTAATTACTGAGGATTAGGGACACTGCCAAAGGCCCCCACAGGGTGATAAGAGGGACTGGGGAGTCACTCACCTTTTGCCCCTGAATACCTTCAGGACCTTTAGGGCCGATGCTGCCTGGAGGCCCAGGGGGTCCAGAGGCTCCATCATTGCCTCTGGGGCCTTGCATCCCCCCAACACCGGGAGCCCCCTGGGGGAGAAAGGGGTAATGACGATGAAGATGATGAAGATGAAGAATAATAACGACAGCAATTGACAACACTTGGAGAAGGTGGAGAACTGCCCCATGGGTCTGGAAGTCCAGGATTCAAATCCAGCCTCTGACACATACTGACTGTGTGGATGTGGACAAGTCACTTGATATCTTGGCGAACCAGGCACCTCTCCAAGACTAAAGTATAGAACAGTTGGCCAGCTGCACCAATGAAGTTAACAATCCCCCACTGGAGTGTAAGCTCCTTGAGGGCAAGGACTATCATTTCCTCCTTTTATATCCTGAATGCTTACCGCAATGGCTGGCACATAGTAGATACTTCAAAAATGTTTACAGATCAGGGGCAGCCAGGTGGTGCAGTGGATGAGCACTGGCCCTGGATTCAGGAGGACCTGAGTTCAAATCCAGCCTCAGACACTTAACACTTACTAGCTGTGTGACGCTGGGCAAGTCACTTAACCCCAATCGCCTCCCCCCCCCAAAAAAAATGTTTACAGATCACCATGGCTGGCACATAGTAGGTGCTTCAAAAATGTTTACAGATCGAATGGGGCAGCTAGCTGGCGCAGTGGATAGAACACTGGCCTTGGAGTCAGGAGGACCTGAGTTCAAATCCAGCCTCAGACACTTGACACTTACTAGCTATGTGACCCTGGGCAAGTCACTTAACCCCAATTGCCTCACAAAAAAAAAATAGTTTACAGATCTATTGAAGTCAAGATGAAAACAGAGACTGATACTTACATACCAAGGAAAAGTTTGCAAAGCCCTCAACATAAATTATCTCTAAGTTTCTCAATGACCCTGTCCCCATTTTACAGATGAGAAAAGACCTTGCCCAAAGTCCCACAGCTAGTGTCAGGGATGGGATTTGAACTCAGGGCTTCCAGAATCCCTCCCAAGCTCTATTAGGCCACACACATGTTAGACAAAGTAATAAGAGCACATTTCTATCACCCTTGAAAGTTGATGGAGTGTATCATCTCACCTGATTCTCACCCCCACCCTGTGAGGGAGATGCTATTATTAATCCCCATTTTAAAGTTGAGTAACTAGGCTCAGAAAGGTCAAGGTCAAGGCCAGCTAGAATCCCTTGCACTCATAATTGGGGGAATATATTATTTTTTTTAAAGAGAATCCCTTGCACCAGCTTTATCCAGAAGGTATATGGGCTGCTTTAATATGGAACTGCAACCTCTTCTCTTACTTACCCGCTCCCCTTTCTCACCCTGATCACCCTTGGGTCCTTGCTGGCCATCAAATCCTCGGTCACCCTAGGGGAGGGAATGGGAAGTCTCAGGGGGTCCCTATCCTCCTCTCTCCCCACTCCCAGACTCCTCCAGCTCCACCCACATCTCCTGCATCTCATCAGACTCCCACGCGCTCCAGTCCCCTCATTCCATCCCACTGCCCACCCACCCCACACACAGCAGCCTGGTGGGGTTTAGACTCAGATTCTAGCACCAAAGAGGGCAGAGAGGATCCCCCCTCCAACTTCATACCTTGGGGCCGATCAAACCCTCCTTTCCTGGGTGCCCCGACAGGCCTGGCAGCCCCATCTCCCCCTGAGAAAGAATGAGATATGAGACTAGTCCCATTCGCCCCCATGACCCAGATGTGAGCCCCCAGATGTGAGACTAGAGCAAGGCCCCTCCCCAGACAAAGGCAAACCCCCCAGATGTCTTGACTTTTCCCTTTAAATGTGTGCCCACTTCCTCCAGAGGTGACAGAGGGCCCTACCCCAGCTGTATTTGTCCCTGACTACTGCCATACCCCTCACCATGTCTCCTTTCCGTCCAGGGAGCCCAGGCCGTCCATGGAGACCTGCTTCCCCCTAAAGGTGGAAAAAGAACAAAGGGGGGAAAAAAGATGGAGGAGGAGAAGGTAATTCAATCAAAATCCATCACCCCATCCCCCAGTCCCTTCCCCAGGATGTCCCTTACCTTGTCTCCCTTCTCCCCGTCTTGGCCACAGGCCCCTTTCAGGCCCCGCTCTCCCTGCAGGACAGATGCTGATGAGACTCCAATCTTGATTCCCCTCATCATCAATCCCATCTCTCACCACCTCAACCCTGACCCACTAAATCATATCCTTTCCACCCCCTCCCAGGGCAATGAGGGCTAAGTGACTTGCCCAGGGTCACACAGCGAGTATCAAGTTTCTGAGGCTGGATTTGAACTCAGGTCCTCCTGAATCCAGGGCTAGTGCTTTTTCCACTGCACCACCTAGCTGCTCCTCAACCATATCCTTTTTGAGCTAAAAAGGACCCTAGACACTCATCTAGTTCCACACCCTTATTGGTCTGGGGAAAAAACTGAGGGCAAGAAGGAGGAAGTCACTAACCTGTAACCACAAAGCAAATTAATGGTGGAACCACAGGGCAGGTCTCCTAATTCTGGAGTTAGGGCCCTTTCCACCCAACTCGCTCCCATCACCTTGACCCACAACCCTAACTGCAAGCCCCTGCCCCCATCCTTCCTGGACACATCTCCCATGCCCTGTACCCACCTTGAGACCTCGGGGGCCCATAAAGCCTGGCTCCCCCTTCTCTCCGTGGGCACCAGGAATACCATCTTTTCCAGAGAGACCCTGAGGGGAGGACAGGAGGACCTCAAAGAGGGAAATGGAGGACAAAGAGGATGTGCATGGAGGGGCACTAGCAATCATATGGAAGGAGGGAGGTTGAGAACAGGGAAGGGTCATGGGTGGCATGAGCTATGGATGGGGGAGACATATAAAGAGGCTCAGAGGAAAGAATGTCTCACCGATGCCCCAGGGATCCCTGGCTCACCAGCCTCGCCCTGTGGGAGAAAGTCAATTAGAGTTGGGGGGAAGATTGGAGGGGGGTAGAAGCCCAGGAAGTTTCTGGGAATCAATACTGGGTATACAAGAAGCCATGGCACCACCCGCACTTGGCATATGGAAGCTATGAAGTTGGGGGCAATCAGGGTAAGACCACTGTGCCACACTCTACTACCATCTGCTAGGGATAGCCCAGAAAGGACGTTCATGTAACCCACACAGAGAGACACACACGATACACGCAGTTATGTGTAAAGGTGGCTCCCGTGAAGATGTAACAAACGCATAAGGCCAGTGGAACATTGACAAATACATGTGACCAAGAGGTGCCTTTGGGCTGTGTCCTCACCTTCTGCCCTATGGGGCCTCGAACACCCTGTGATCCAGGAGAGCCTTTGTCTCCTAGTTCTCCCTTCATGCCCTGCAGAGATTGGGGTAGAGAGAGTATCAGGAGAATACCGTCCTCAAGTCCAACCATCTTCCTCATCTTACAGATGAGGAAACTGAGGTACTTGCCTAGGGTCACTGAATTTGAAGACCAGAGGGTCTTCCTAAGGACAGTTCAGCATTCCATCCATTACACCAAGATGTTTATGGAGAATAGCACCATTCAGAGCAACTTGGAACCATAACCAAAAGGCTATGGGATTGTGCACACCGTTTAACCCAGCAATACCACTACTAGGTCTATATCCCAAAGAGATCACAAAAAAAGGCGAAAGGATCCATATGTACAAAAATATTTATAGCTACTCTTTTTTGTGGTGGCAAAGAATTGGAAATCAAGGGGAAGCCCATCAATTGGGGAATGACTGAACAAGTTGTGGTATATGAATGTAATGGAATACTATTGTGCTATAAGAAATGATGAGCAGGCAGATTTCAGAGAAACCTGGAAAAACTTAAGTGGACTGATGCTGAGTGAAATGAGCAGAACCAAGAGAACATTGTACACAGTATCAACAACATTGTGCAATGATCAACTGTGATAGATTTAACTCTTCTCAGCAATACAATGATCTAAGACAATGCCAAAAGACTCATGCTGGAAAATGCTCTCCACATTCAGAAAAAGAAGTAGGAATGCAGATTGAAGCATACTATTTTTAATTGTTTTGTTGTTGTTTCTACTTTCTTGGGTTTTTTCCCCTTTCGTTCTGATTCTTCTCTCACAACATGACTCATGTGGAAATATGTTTAACATGATTGTACTGTATAATCTATATCATATTGCTTTCTGGCTTCAGGAGCAGGGAGGGAAGGGAGGGTGGGACAAACATTTGGAACTCAAAGTCTTACAAAAATGAATGTTGAAAACTATCTTTACATATAATTGGGAAAAAATAAAATAAAATACTATTTTTTTTAAAGGGAGAGAGAATAGCATCATTCTACCCCCTGGGCTCCCATCCCACCTTCTGCACAACTTTCCATCCGAAACACTGTCCTCACCTTTTCCCCAGGAAGGCCAATGTCTCCTCTGGCACCTTTGTCACCATCTAAGCCTCTCAGGCCTCGGTCACCCTGAATTGGGAAAAGGAAGGGATAGTAATAGAAAAAAATATGTTTTTCCACTTGGGAAATGTTATTTTTCCCTAACTCTCTAGGTTCAATCCCAACAAATGGACAATTACTAAGTCCTTCCTTCTTGACCCAGAATGATAAGTTGGAACATTTGCTGCTTTCTTCATTCCTTAAATTCTCCAATAGGAGTTGGTCAGACCCTACCACTCACGAGTCCAACACCCTCCTTAGGGGACCCAGGTATCTGGGGACCACGGGGGGTTGGGGATAGGGCAGGGGTCTTCTAGGAAGCCTGCAACACAGAGAATCCCCTCCTCAGAGCCGCCCAAGCCTCTGCCACGCCATCTCTCCCCTTCCCAACTCACTGTCTCTCCCTTGGGGCCTCGAGGCCCAGGAGGTCCCTCGATCACAGCTGTATCACCCTAAGAGGGAAGGAGAGGGAGAGGGAGCTGTGAGTCACGGGTATCCCCCCACTTCCAGCCATGCTCCCCTTCCTTCCCCCACGGCCTCCTCCTTCCATACTCCCCTCCTCCCTTCCCCAACTTACCTTGTCACCCTTCAGTCCAGGGATTCCTGCGTCACCCTGACAGAGGAAAGGGAAAAAGGAGGGATGGGGGGGGGTGGCGCTGTTCACTCAGTCCAGGACCATTGACTTTCATGAAATCATAGCATTTGAAGCTGGACAAAAGCTTAGAGATCACCTAGTCTGACCCCTTCATTTTTCAATTGAGGAAATGAGAAATCTCCCCAAGATAACACAACTCTGGGAGGGAGGAGTGGGGTAGAGATCTCTCTTCCTTAGCACCCTGCACTGTCATACACCTCCCCACTTCACGGTCTCTAGACCCCAACCCTCATACACAGGTGCTCATGCAACACACATACATGTACATGTATACACACACGTACACATACATGCGCGCACACGTGCATGCATGTATACATGGTTATGATCCTCAGGGCCTGGTCCCGCCCTATCACAGACACTCACCTTGTCCCCTCGTTCCCCCCGATTCCCTGGAGGGCCCTATGAGAGGGGGAAAGGGAAGAAGAATTAATGAAGCCATCTGGGAAAGGGACCAGGGGTAATTCCTGGGGAAGAGGGGTGGAGGTACCCAGCCTGGGCTCTCTTGGAGACACGGGTGAACCACTTTAGTTCTCATGTCCCAGGGAAAACACTACATAAACAGTCCTGGGTGTGGCCACCGGAACCCACCAGTGGCACTAACCCAGACAGACCCTGCTTTCAAAGAGCTGCCGATCTAAGGAGAGAAAGGACAAGGACAGAGATAACTGAGGCCAGCCGGCGAGGCAAGGGAGGCTCAAGCGAAATGCTATGAGAACACAGAGCAAGAAATCCCTTCCATGGGATGTGTGCCGGCATCAAGGATGGGTCTCTACTCACTCTCCCCCAGCCCCCCACACAGCACTTATCTTGTAATATCGTGCATCATCTCCCTGCTAAACAGCAAGTTCTATGAAGGCAGAGACTGTGTCTGAGCCCCGCCCCTGCACTTAGTGCTGGATTCTGCACACAGCAGGTGCCTAATAAATGCTGAATAATGGAATGAAATATGCGCTAGGGTTCACAGCAGAACACTTACCGCGGGGCCTCTGTCTCCCTCCAGACCAGGACGGCCATTTTCACCCTGTAGGAGAAGTCGGGTCTCACGGGAAGGCAGGGGTCTCAGAGACAGGGCAGCAAGAGTTTGGGGGAATAAGGACTTGGAGTGCATGGAGTGACCTTCCCCACCTCCCAGGCCTGGTCAGTGCTATGGAGTGTCTCCCATAGCCAAAGGAATACATACCCGGATGCCTGGATCCCCTCTCTCTCCACGGGCTCCTGGCTGCCCCACTCCAGGATCTCCCTGATAAAGAGGCAGAGGATGCTAGGGAGGGGCTGGAGACCGGGGCTTCCCCCTCCTCCACACCGCTCTTCCCTACTTTCTCCAAGTCTCTCCCTCATCCTTCTCCTCCTACCTTGTCTCCTTTGGGTCCAAAGGCCCCAGGAGGTCCCTGTGAACAGACAGATAATGGAATTTGTTGGGGGGGGAGGGTTAGCCCTCCTGCCCTCTGGGGAAGGGTAATGTCCCTCAGCTGGTCAGCAAGGTCAGGAGGACCCCGAGAGATGACAGGGCCACACAGATGCTCTGAGCATTCAGACACGGACATGCAGATACATCGATGCTAGGACTCACCGCTGCCCCAGTCTGTCCTGGCAACCCAGAAGGCCCTGGGGCCCCTTCTTTCCCAGGGGGACCCATCAAACCCTGCAGGAAAAATGAGAGGGTGAGGGAGGGAGGTCCCCATAGAGAATAACATAAGGTTGGGGGGAGGTGAGAATCTCACCCTATTAGAAATTAGAATTTCCAGAGAGCCCTCTTATAAGCCCTCACATCCTTCCTAACCTGGCTTCCCCTCCTCCAGCAGCCACCATCTTCCTAATCACTCAGGATCCAAACCTCAATGTTATCTTTAGATACAGGGAGAGGAGAAGGAATAAAGTACTGGGGACAAAGTCCTGTCCATCCCACCTGCATTATCCATCTGAGTTCAAGCTCTAGTCACTTTTCATCTGAACTATTATAATAGATTCATATTTAATTTCAGACCATGGTTTCCAAGGAAGAGGCCTTAGAGATCAACTCCTTTATTTTACAAAAAGAAACTGAGGCCTAGGGATAGAAAAAGACTTGCCCAAGGCCATGAAAGCAGCAAAAAGCAAAGACAGAGTGGCACAGTAGAAAGGGTACTGGCTTTGGAGTCCAAAGATCTGGGTTCAAATCTTGCTCTGACATTGACTACCTGTGTGACCTTAGGTTTACTTAATCTCTCTCTGGACCTCAGTTTTTTCTATTCACAAAATGATAGAGTTGGCCTAGACATCCTCCAAGTTGCCGTCCAGCTGTAAAACTATCATATGCTATGATCTCCCAATACCCAAACCAATGGTACCAGTACTACACAACAGTTAATGCCGTGCTGCCCCAACTCAATAATCTGCAGTGGCTCCCTATTACCTCTGGGATAAATTCATCTCTTCTGTTTGGCTTTGAGAGCCCCCACCTATCTTTCTAAGCTCACTACACATCATCACTCCCCTAGCTGAACTTCATACAGAGCCTGTACAAACCAGCCTTCTCTCTGCTCCTCACACTCAACACTCCAGCTCCCTGCCTCCTCCAGGAATCCCTCACTTCCTTCAAGATTCAACTTAAGCACCACTTTCTACATGAAGCCTCCAAGTGCTCATGTCCTCTTTTCCTAACTACACTTTACATTTATTTTGTATTTTGGTGCAGTAGATAGAGACCTAGGCCTGGAGTCAGGAAGACCTGAATTCAAATCCACCCTCAGATACTGACTGTGTGACCCTGGGCAAGTCATTCAACCTCTGTTTGCCTGTAAAGTGGGGATGATAATAACACCCACTACCCAAGGTTGTGGTATCTAAGGGGATAATGTCTGTAAAGTGCTGACTGCTCCAGCCCAGAGGGACCTGTCTCAAACAAACAGCTGTTTGGGATACCTGATGCTGCCCAAAGAAGCCCCACCCCTCCACTCTCTCCCAGGACTAAGCATTTACATCCAGTCCTGAGTGTGCGATGATCTCTTTCCCCCCACACTGTGCTCTCTGAAGGCTGGGCCAGCTCTGCTTCTCTCAGCTGTCGCCCTTGGTCCACAGACTCTCTATACCAGGGCCTGTCTCGGCTTCTCTTCAGTCTCTCCGGAAAGGAGGGGCTCAATACAGATGTGCTGACTGTCTGGCTGGCTAGGTGGAGACCCTTCATCCCTGGGGAGCCTCCCCTGTTCCACCCAGCCCACGGTCCCCCTTACCCTCTCTCCACTAGGGCCCGGCTGCCCAGGCTCTCCTCTGGGGCCTGCATGGCCAGGGAATCCAACAACACCAGGCGTTCCTGGGGGTCCAGGAAGACCTGGAGGGCCCGAGTCTCCCTAGAATAGAGAGGCCCAGATGGAGTTCCCTTCATCCATCCTCCCTCCCCTTGATCCCTATTGATCCCCCAGGTCATAGGTCAGAGGATAGAAAGAGAAGGGACCCAAGAGATACTAGGCCAGTTCCCTCCTTCTACCAGGGAGGAAATTAAATCCCCAACAGGAGATGGGACTTGCCCAAATCACAGAGCTCAAAATCTGTTGCTGCTTTTCCACCCCCTGCCCCCACCTCCACCCTGCTTCAGCTTCTTAGGGTCCCCATCCTCATATGCCCAATTTCTCCTGCCTCCACCCCCCAACAAGGGCATCTTCTTCTCCATCCCAAAATGCTACCCCCTCAACAGCCAGCCCCAGCCAGGGAGGGGGGCACTCACCTTCAGGCCAGGGGGCCCATCTGATCCAGGAGGGCCCTGGATCCCCATCCCCATGGCACCCTGAAGAGAGAAGGGAAGGTTAACTCTGGGGCCTTGGGGAATCTAAGAGACCCTCATGACGCCCCACCCCCAACACCACCTCAGCAAAGACCACAGTAAGTGTTTGGGGAGCACAGAGTCCCAGGGGATGGGGGAGCCACAGCTTGACACGGGGGAGAGAGGAGGGGAGCCCAGCTGGAAAGACAGGAGAGAAATGGACGTGGTGGGGTGGGGCTAGAGGTTGGGCACTCTCACCTTTTCACCCCTGAGTCCTGGTGCACCTTTCCGGCCCTGAGAAAGAGGAACACATGAACTGGAGAGCTCCAGCACATGACCTGGGACACACGGATACAGGCTGCCTGTCTCAGACACACATGTGCGTGTGCATACGCTGTATAAACGCACACGTGTCCCCCAAGACGTGTCCAAGTACGAATGTCTTTCCACACCCCCGAACCAGTACAGGTGATGTGCTCTCTCCCCTCCTCGGTCCCAGCCCAACTTACATCTTCTCCAGGGTCTCCAGGTTCCCCGGGCTGTCCGGCCTCACCCTGCACAGAGGAAGGAGAGGAAATGGGGGCCCCATACCAAACATGGGCTCCCCCTCTTCTCCAGAGCTAGGCACCCTGCCCTTCTCCTCCCTCCCACCTTGGATTAGTGAGCTTGGAGAGGGGGTCCGGTCCTCACCTTCTCTCCTCGAGGCCCAGGAAGTCCTCTGTCCCCTTTGGATCCCTGCAGAGATGGGGTCAGGGAGCGGGGGTCAAGGGGATGAGATCATTGATTAGGGGTGGAGTAATGAAGGGTGAGAGGAGCATAACAGGGGAGGGTCACAATGCCTGCTCTGGGGTGGGCATGGGAGGCCACTGATCGCCATCCTTGGGGGATCACAGGGGTCAGTACAGACACTCTAGGGGAGCCACAGCCTGGGATCATGGGTCCATTCCAAGGGTCACCACAAGGACTATGATGATAGTTATCCAAGGAGGTTCTAGAGGTCACTAATTAAGGATTATGGAAATCCCAGGTACTGGGGAGACACTCACAGGTTCTCCTACTAGGTCCCCAGCAAGGCCTCCAGGGGCTCCCTGAGAATGAAGAGAATGGAATCAGGATTGGGGAAGGGGAGGCCCCGGAGAGAAGGGTCCTCTGCACCCCCCAGGACCCAGATTCACTTCCCTATCTGGACTTATTACCAGGCCCAAGTCTTTGTCCCATTCCCTGCCCTGGGACTCACCTTCTCACCCTTCATCCCAGGGGGCCCGACCACAGCCTGGGAAGAGAGAGAGACACACACAGTGAGTGAGGGTGTCACCTGGGAGGAGCTGCCACCTCCTCATCAAGGACACATTTGCATGGGACTGGGGGGGAGGACAATCTCAATGGTTTCCTACCTAAGAACAGAAGCTAACAAGGTAGCCTTAGCATATTTGTGTTGTTGTTGTGATCATGGGATTCAGAGTAAGAAGGGAGCATTTCCCCTTTATACAGATGGGGAAACTGAGGCCGAGAAAGGTGACTTAAGGTCGCATGTCCAGTAAATGTAAGAACCCAGATCTGCACCCACCTCCCCTGACTCCAAACCCGAGTCTCTCTAGAATCGTTTACGACATGCTTCCCATACATATTTTTCTCATTCGATCCTCACAAGAGCTCACGAGATTTTTGCTCGTACTCATTTTAGAGGAAGAAACTGAGGCCCAAAGAGGTAAATGACTTGCCCAAGGTTACCAGGTTAGTTACTGACCGCGCTGGAACGTGACCCCAGGTCTTCTGGCTCTTGATTCAGGGTCCTTTCCAAAACCCAGAGATGTGGGGCAGCTGGATTTTTGGGCTAAGAGCAATGACTGGGGTGGAGGGAGTGTAGGGGGAGGGCTGAGGGGTAAAGCGTTGGGGTCACACGGTCCAGTTACCTGTCCTGGGAGTCCTGCAGCTCCAGGCTCCCCCTTGGGTCCAACAGGGCCAGGCAGGCCAGGTGGACCCTGCACCGGAAGAACATTAGAGAGGCTGACCTCTGCCCCCCACCCCTCACTGCCTGTCCCTCCAGATCCCTCTCATCCCTTCCCTACCCCCACCCTTATTAACCCTCTTCCTCCAGCCCTTTCACCCCCTCCCTCTTGCCCCTCTTCCTTCTCCCTATGATGCCACCTTCCCAGCCTGCATACTTACAGGGACGCCAGGAGCCCCCCTTTCTCCATCTTTGCCGTCCCGGCCTGTCACTCCGGGCTTCCCTGTCTCCCCCTAAGAGCAGAGATGTCAGAAGTCACTGTCACCATCTTTTCCCATCCTTCCCTTTCAAACTCGTATCCCCATTTCTTGCCCAAAGACTCACCACTTGACCTGGTAGACCTGGTGCCCCCTGTGGGCCCTAGGGAAGTGGAGAGAGGAACACATCAAACATGATGGGAGGGAGGAAAGGAAGAGGCATAAAGGCCCTGAGACCAGACCAGGGATTGAAAAGGAGAAACACCCCCAGGGGAAGGGCTGGGGGTTAGACAGAGCCCAGGAAGCTGGTACAGAGACCCAAGGCAGACACAGCCACTCACCACAAGGCCAGAGGAACCTGGGGGGCCAGGAAGACCCACAGCTCCCGGGGGGCCAGGCAGGCCCTATGTGAAGACAGAGATGGATAAAAAAACTGAGGTCAAAGTTTCAGAGGGAATAACCTCCCCAACATCCCCACTCCCCCCAAGCAAAGTCTGAAGATCTAATGAGAGACCCCACCTTGGGGCCTCATCAGGAGACAGAAGACCAGGAAAAACAGTAACACCAGCCCCCTACCCACGATTCCCCTGCACTGACCCCAGGTGACCAACCCCTACGACCCCCTAAAAGTAGGAGTCACTCACCCGCCCTGGTGGTCCAGGCTCACCAGGCTCCCCCTGCAAATAATCCGAGTAATGCCATGAAACTATAAACCCAACCTGGGGGCCCCACAGACCAGAGCCTTCCTCTCCAAGTTCCCCTTTGCCCCAGAGGGGTCAATCTCCACATCCCTCCAGCTATCACCTGAATAATGTTTTCTTTGCATACAGTAGTACATGATGGCCCCCCCCTCCCACTCCTCTCACCCCAGATTCCTTTCTATTTCCTCTGGGGTACTCTGCCCTAGGACAGGACCCTGCCCTTCCCCACAGGGCCCCCTCAGCCAGACGACTGAGTCACACATGGCATGCAAAAACACCTTTCACTGACCTTCAAGCCGGATGGGCCCTGTGGTCCTGGGGGGCCGGCAAGTCCCTAGGGAGAAGGTTAAGGGTCAGAGGTCAAGGGATAGGTCAGGACAAGTCCAGAATAAGTTTAAGACAAATCAAATCTTGGGGCCTCCTCCCAGTACAAACTCAGAATAAGAGGCAGAGGCAGGGTTTGAAGTCTGGCCTGACTCCAAATGCGACTCTCTTAACCCCCTTCCATCCTCTGCTTTTTAAGACACAAGGCCCAGGAAAGAGAAGAGCCTTGTCCATGACCTTGGCTTTCCCCATGACAATCTCAGGTTCCCTTCCATATCATCTCAGGCCTTCAGCCCCTCTATAAGCCCTGGTCAGGCAGCCCCATGAGGCCTCCTTATGGCTTCTGGGGTATCTAGACCTATGACATCATTATAACATTAGCTGGGGACAGCCCTCCCTCCCCCCAGGGCCCAGGAATAGCCTCTCTGACCCAAAGCAACTATTCTCACTGACTCTTGGGCCCTCAGAGAGGATAAGGAGAGATGGGCAGAATTATCTGGAAGGGGGATACATAGTGGGTAGCTGAGAGCCCTGGACATGGCCTGGGGCTATAGGTGGGTCACCTACACACACCCCTCCACTCAGTGGGGTTACCAAGGAGTGCTACTAACTCATCTGGGCCCCCAGCTCCATCCTTGCAGCCCCAACCAGTTCTGCTGGTTTCTGGGCAGCCCCCATTGCCACCATAAACATCCTAGCCTCCTCCCTTCCCATTTCTCATAAAGAAGGAGAAAAAAGCCCATTTCCCAGGCATTGCCCCAGAGTCGTCCCACCCCCACTCACCGGGACACCATGTGGTCCTGGGTCCCCCTGGTTGCCCTGGGGGGAGGAAAGAAATCTGATGAGAAAGGCCTAGAGCCAATACCCCCACAGCCTCCTTACCCATGGTCCTGCCTGAACTCAAGATGGAGAAACTGAGGTATCCTGGTTTACAAGGCCAGGAAGATACTGGACTAAAAGAAGGATCCCAAGAAGGAGGGTGGGTACACAGGAGAGAGAGAGAGAGAGAGAGAGAGAGAGAGAGAGATCGAGAGAGATCGAGAGAGATCGAGAGAGATCGAGAGAGATCAAGGAGGTTCCCCAGGCTAGGAACAGAGGGGGCCTGGAATTGGGAAACAAGGGGGTTCTTTGGGGAAGCAGGAACAGAAAGGATCCCAGGGAACTTGGGGGAGCAATTGGGTCCCCAGAGTGAGAGAACAGGGGATCCCCTTGGAGGTGAAGAGGGGGCTCTCTGGAAAATGAAGATCAGGCAGCTGTGTAGGGGCTACTCACGGCTTGACCCGGGGCTCCTCTTGCACCCTGAGGACCCTAGATGGAGAACAGATTAGATCAGGGTTTCCTCTATAAGCCCATAAAGGACTTGGGGGAGACCGACCTATGACTCTTCAGGGGAAGTCAACCATGGCCGTAGCCACAGATCTTTGGAATTGTGAGAAAGGTCTGGCCAGCTAATGCCCGGGTGGAAGCAGCCCCTGGACCTGTGACAGTGAATATAGCACTGGACGTGGAGTCAGGAAGACCTGGGTCACAGCCTGCCTGTGACACTTACTAATCTTATGACTCTGAAACACTTAAACAATCTGGGCCTCAGTTTCTTCATCTGTAAAATGAGGCTCCCGGTCCTGATGACAGCCTAGGTCCCTTCTGGCTCTATATCCATCACTGATGATCCCATGGTTTATAATGAAAGGATATTCTAATCCTCCCTTGGACCCTCTCTTCTACCCCCGTCTTGTCTGCATCCTTAATTGCCTAACAATGAAGGAAAACCAGGGACCAGATATTCCAAAGGCTGAGTACTACTGCCCCTGGAAAGTATGCTGACTGCCCCCAGACCCAGCTTGCTTAGGTCCAAAGCTTGATGAGGGGCCTAGAGCTTGGCAGGGGAACAGAATTATTCACCCATTCCACCCTCAAGAGTTCATGGGGCGTTACTTTAGACATGTGACCTGATCCACCCTCTTTTCACCCAGGTCCCCACTCACCGGCTTTCCTTCTAGCCCTGGGGGACCCCGCTCTCCAGAAGGACCCTGGGGAGAACAATATTAACCCTGAAGAGCCTAGAGAGAAGCCTCTACCTCCCCCAAGCTCCAAGCTCCAGGGCATGGACCCTTTACCCCGTCTCCAAGACAGGTCTAGGTTGTCCTAAGAATGGATGCCAACATGTCCACCTCCACCATTGTCCCCCCAGGGACCAAGCCGGGGTTAGCCCCTGCCTAACAAGGTCTCTGTTACATGCAATCCCATGTGCATTTCCTCCCATGTGGCCCCTACGTACACACACACACACACACACACACACACACACACACACACAGAGATTAGCTTGCATACAGGCAGTCCTGCCTCCATGGCTTCATGACATAGGAATATATGCATACACATTCTTGTGTACACATGCACTCCCTGTGTGCTCCCACATAGGCAGAGCCTACCCACATAGTGCCAGCCAAGCCGTCAAGTTTCCCTCGCACAGCTCCTTCCCATGCTGCCCAGACACACTCTGCTCCTATGAAGGAGCAAGCTGAGCTCTCCATGCACAGACTCCCACCCATGCAGTCCAGGACCCAGGGAATCCAGGGCATGCTCACCGGGCTGCCATCTCGGCCCTTCTCCCCGACCTCTCCGCGGTCACCCTTGGCTCCATTCTCTCCCTGCAATTCAGACACCAGGAACTAAACCTTGACAGTCTTAGCTCCAGCCCAAGGTGCAGCCCTACACCCTTCAAGGGGGAGCCCAGGGAGATTTACTTATTGCATTTGATCCATCATAAGCACCTGATGAGCCCTGTGATGGCCAGGAAGTCTGGATCCCCTCTTGAGGAGGGGAGGGATGACAGGCTTGGGGGTGGGAGGGGATCCCTATAGTCTCTCAATACACCCCAAGGAACCAGAGAAGCAACTTTGGTTGGGTCCCCCTCAGTTTCTGGGGGGACCCCAGGGGCATCTCTCACCTTGTCACCTTTGGGGCCTCTGTCTCCATCTCTGCCTGGCTCGCCCTAATAGGGGAGAAGTCTCTGCATCAGACATCTGGATGACCTGACACCCAGCCTTCCCCATCTCCCTTCAGCCTTTTACAACCGCCGACCCAGTTCATCCCCAGTTCAAGGAGGGGTGAAGAGGAGGAGGAGGACAAAAGGGAGGAGGAAGAGGAAAAGAAGAAAAGGAAAAGGAGGAGGAAGAGAAAAGGATCTCATTTCCATTGTACCTTAAGATGTAGGAAAAGACACACATTTTTGGACACAGCTGCTGTGTGGATTTGCTTATTTGTTAATGAGAGAATTCTCCCCCTCTGTTTTTAAGGGGGGAAGATTGCAATAGTGATGCCAAAAGAAAAAGGCCACTGAAACAGCTTTAAATGCACAAAAGAGAGCAGAAGGAAGTTCAGAAGGAAGCAGAGAAAACCAGAACAGTTGGGAAAGTTACACGCTGAATTTACTGTATACTTCTTTTAAGGAGCAAGCAGTACAGAATGGAGATTGTGGTTTTATAGGGAATCCTCTATATGGAAATTCCCTATATAGGAACGCTCATTCTAAGGGGCATTTAAGAGCAGAATATAAAAAGAGCACAAATATCAATTGTACCTTAAGCTTTACAAAATGTTTTCCCCACAGCCACCCTGTGTACAAGTATTATCATCCCCATTTTACTGATGGGGAAAACTGAGGTTCAGAGAGCCTTAATCAGGATCACACATCTAGTAAATGGAAGGTCTGGGATTTGAACCAAGGGGAAGGGGAAGGGGAAGGGGAAGGGGAAGGGGAAGGGGAAGGGGAAGGGGAAGGGGAAGGGGAAGGGGAAGGGGAAGGGGAAGGGGACGGGCATGGGGAAAGCGGATGGGGAAGAAGAAGAGGAAGTGGAAGGACCAAAGGAAGGGGAAGGGGAAGAGGAGGGGAAAGGGGAGGAGAAAGGGGAGGGGGAGGGGGAAGGGTGCTCAGGCCCCAGATTGTCCATGTCCCCTAGAAACATCAGTTTAGGAAAGGTCGCAGTGAGCCTGTGTAGGGGAATGAGGGACTGATGAGCACCACTCCTGCCCAGACTGACCTTAGCCCCCCTGAGCCCAGGGACTCCAGGCTCTCCAGGGCCTCCGGGAATCGCCCCATCCACATCAACCTAGGAAGTGAGGAGATGAGTTGGGGAGGCACAAGTGAGAACAGGAGGGAGAAGCAGTCACCAACAAGGTAGCCTATACAGATAGCCCCATGCAGGGAGGGTCTCTGATGGACAGAATGGGTAATATCATCCATGCCCCCGATTAAGGGTGTCTGAAAGTTAATTAACAGTTGGCATTTCTACCCACTGTGTGGTCAAGAGTCTAAGAGCACCAGGCTGGGGCACCCAGAACAGAAATCCGTGAAACCCAGCCCTGTTGGTGGCAACCAGTGGCCATGCCCCAGGGCATGGACCCACAGGAAAATTCTGTGCTGGGGCACTGGGAATGAGAGTGTCACGGTAAGAGGCTTGTAATGGGCTTGAGAGCTGGAAGGGACATTGGCGCTCATCTGGTCTAGCCCCCTCCTTCTATGGAGAAGCCTGGCAGAGAAGGCCCCAGCCTTCCGGGTGCCACACAGACAGCAGGACCCGGAACAGAACTCAGGTCCTGTGATCCGTCTACCCTCGGGGTCAAGGACAAGTCTGGGGGCTCTCTCCTCCTGGGCAGGGGTGACTGACGGGTCAGTGGGACTGTGAGGATGTCAGAGGACATCTGGGGGCGCCTCACCTTTGGCCCGGGGGGACCAGGAGGACCCGGTAAGCCGTCTCTGCCCTGTGGATGAAATGAAGAGTCACTTCTCCATCCCCCCCTCTTCCCGGACAGAGCCTCCTGGGCGCTCCAGACACTCAGCCCTACTCACCTGTTCACCGCGCTCCCCCTTCTCTCCACGCTCCCCCTGAAAAAGCAAGTACTAGGGTGGGGATTGTGTCAAGCACTAGGCCTCCCCTCCCCACCCCTCCTGCCCCTGCTCTCATCTCTCAGTCCTCCCCACAGCATCCGGGCAATCAGGCTCGTCCCACCCCCATGCTTCCCTCCTCTATCCCCCCTCCCCACATGGACATGAGATGGGGCTGTCAGGGGTCAACCCTTCCCCACCCCACCCCTCCCTCCTGCCCCTGTTTTTGCTCCCTCCCCACTCCCCAGTGGAGACACCACACTCATCACCTCACCCCTCATCCTCACCCTCTCCCCTGGTCGTCCGGCCTCACCCAGCTCTCCTGCTCGGCCTGGAAGCCCAGGGATACCAGGTTTGCCTGGTTCCCCAGGCTGACCCGGGGGACCAGGCGATCCCCTCTCGATAAGAGAATGGCCTGGAGGTCCAGGGGGGCCCGTGTCTCCTCTGTCCCCCTTGGGGCCTCGCTCTCCGGTCAAGCCGACAGGCCCCTAGGGAAGAAGAATGACTCCATGAGCCCCCAAGGGGCCCCTGACCCCAGAACCCCTTGTAGGAAGGTCCAACACAACTAACTCCCCTGTGGCTGTGGCTGCACTTGCCACATTCCTGGAAGGGCCTAAATCACTGGTCCCTTGTGATAGTGGACCATGGATTCCAGCCCTGGAAAGGAAAGCAAAGTCTGACTCCCTCATTTTTCAGATGAGGAAAGAGAAGGCCAGAAAAATCATGTATTCAAGGTCACATAGAACTAGAATTCAAACTATGGACTGCTAACTCAAAATTCAATGCCCTTGGGATAGAACACCGGTTTGGGAGTCAGGAGGACCTGAGTTCAAATATGGCCTCAGACACTTACTAGCTGTGTGACCTTGGCCAAGTCAATTAACCCCGATTGTCTCCCTGCCCCCCCCCAAAAATCAATACCCTTATCACTATGCCACACTGCTCCCCTGCCATCAGCATCATCCCCACCTCTCCCACTTGCCTCCTTGCCCACTGGCCCACGCTCTCCAGGCTCCCCTTTGTGGCCTCGATCTGGGCCAGCGATGCCAAAGAAGCCCTCTGAGCTTTCTTTCACAATTTGTCGAAGTGTAGGCACCTTGGAAGGGATGAAGGGAATTGGAGAAGAGCCACCCACACAGGGATTGAATGGGAAATTAGGGCTGCCACACAGCCCCGGGTGTGTCACCAGGGGCCCCAAGTATTTACCACTCCCATAAGCACCCTTCTCCCACCAGAGGACTGCCCTGCCCTGCCCTACCCTGCGAGGAAACTTGTCATTTCACCTGTTCCCAGGGATATCAGTGTCTCTTATCCCCCTAAGGTGCCCCCTCCTCTCCCTCTGGGCACTCACTCCCTTGTCTGAGGTCCTTCCCTGCTGTGGATGGCTGACCCATCTATCCCATGGGCACTCGCTCTTCCCTCACAGTTTCCACCCCCCAACTCTCCCAACATCTTACCCTGAGGCCAAGGGACTCCAGGGATTGCTCTATGTTCTGAGGAGACACAGAAGATGGGAGGTTATGATCCCATGTCTTCCCCCTTCATTGGGGCCAACCCCATACACATCTACCACTTCCCCTTCTAGTGTCACACTTACTGTCACAGAGCCTGATTCTCCTTTCAGGCCACGCTCTCCAGGGAGTCCCTAAAAAAGGGGGAGAGTAGGGTAGGTGATGACCCCAGCAGCTTCCCTCTTTTCCCAAGCCCCTGCCATGGTCCACACAAAGCGGGGCTCCCAGCCATGCTGCCCTGCTATGATTGGTCCAAGAAAGGAGTTACTGTCAGACCAAGGCCTGGACTCCCGGAGACCAGGAGGCCGTAGACAGCCCCTTCCTTTCCCATCTCTTATTCCCAGGAATCTCCCCCTCTTGCCACTTTCCTAGGAAGCCAAGAGCAAACACAGAGAAGTCTTTGTGGGCCCCTGGAAGAGGGTGATTGTGTATAGGAGGAGGCAATGTGGGCCAGGTGGGCAGGAAGGAGCAGGTGTGCACATGGCCACACCCCTGTAGTGCTTTCTGCGACCACGGGGTGATGGGACTCTGTGTGTGTGTGTGTGTGTGTGTGTGTGTGTGTGTGTGTGTGTGCATGAGTGTGTGCACACACATCTGTGTAAGATGGGGGAATGTGTGGAGATGCTTGTCACGTTCCATCTGCACGGGTGCATGGGGCTCAGGCTCATGAGAGAGGGGGGGGGGGCCAGCCCACCTGGTAAGAAAGAGGCCCCAGAGAGGGCAGAGCAGGGACAGCTGGGAAAGGAAGGAGGAATTTCACCTGTTCACCTCTAGCTCCTGCTTCTCCTCGGTCACCCTGAGAATAAAAGGGGAAGAGTGTCAATTCAGCTAACAGAGAGCTATAGGGGAGAAGGCGGAAGGGAGAGAAGGCGTCAGCCTCCAAGGGGCCTCTCCCACTTAGGTGATCTCTTTCCCCTTCCCAGGAAAACTTACCTTGGGCCCTGGACTCCCAGCAACACCTGGAAAACCCTAAGACACATGGAGAAACTGAGTGATGTGGGAGGAGGGAGTTGTTTTATACCCCTCCCTTCCTGCCCCCACCCCACCTGAGAAAGAGCCTACAGGTTTTTTGGGGGGGATCTTTTCTTAGGCAATTAGGGTTAAGTGACATGCCCAGGGTCACAAAGCTAGTGCATGTCTAAGTTTTTGGGGGTTTTTTTTGCAAGGCAATGAGGGTTAAGTGACTTGTCTAGGGTCACGTAGCTAGTAAGTGTCAAGTGTCTTAGGCTGGATTTGAACTCAGGTCCTCCTGAATTCAGGGCCAGTGCTCTATCCACTGCACCACCTAGCTGCCCAGAGCCTCCAGGTCTTAGGAAAGGAGCCAGGATCCTGGATCTCCTCTCCAAACTCAGTTTCCCTGTGTGGTCCATCTTTTCCCTGATGCCCAGAATGGGCTCATATGTATACAGTAGATATAGAGAAAGTACCTGGCCTGGGGGGCCAACTGGGCCAGGCAGCCCAGGGGGACCCTGTAGTCCTGGGTTTCCTACATCCCCACGATCACCTTTGGAACCATCCCGACCCTGGAGATAACAAAGCACAGGTCACCGACAGTCCCCTCTATCCCCAAGTACTCCTACCTCACCCTCACATGCCCTCCCCCACCCAAGAAATGATGGAGCCCAAAAGGGACTGACTACTCAAGGGACTCAGAGAGTTCCAGGAAAGAGGCAAAGGTGGCCTAGGGAAAGGGGGGGGGGGGTCAAGGGGTCATGCACTGAGAGATTGGCAGGGGGAAGGATCATCTCAAAGGAGGGGCAACTCACATCTCTTCCAGGGGCTCCAGCTTCACCCTTGTCACCCTAATAGAGACAGACACCTCAGACCAGCAGCCCCCAGGCTCGGGTCCCACTGAGTGGAGATGGGGGTGGAGGGAAGGGGAATGATCAGGGCTGGTCCCCGGTGCTGGGTAAGGGGGGTGGGGCTCTTTACCTTCCTCCCATCTTCTCCAGGGTCTCCAGGTTCTCCCTGAGTGCAGGAAGAAGATATAACATCAGTCCAGGGTATGGGGTTCCCTACCCCCAGGTGCCTGGAGGCATGTTATAATATGACTCAGTGTGATGATGGAGAGCGACTACATGAGCCCATCTGACTGCATGCTCAGGAAGACTGCCCATACGTGGTTGTACATGCTATGAACCATTCTGGGTACAGAGTACCTCCTCCCAGGGTCACCCCAGACTCACGTTTTTCCCATTCAGCCCCGGTTTGCCATCATCTCCAGGTTTCCCCTGTGAGAGTGAAATCAGACAATGTTGGAAAATAAGGTTAGACATCCTTCAGGGACCAGGGTCAGATTCACAACCCATAATGCCCACCCGGCCAGGCTTAAAAATCCCAAGATTAGCCAAGGACTCCAACATCAGAGGGAACAGGAAGGGGATGAGGCCTCGAGCCCTGGATACTTACGGTCACTCCAGGAAGACCAGGAGGCCCAGAAGGTCCCTGTTCTCCTCTCAGGCCTGGGAGTCCCTGCAACAGTCCCTGGATGTTGATGTGGGGAGGGAGGGACCACCCCCTTCTCCAACCCCCCAAAGGGTCCCCTCCCCCAAGGACTGGACAGAGGCTTCCCCCAAAGGAGAGATGAGACCACACACACACACACACACACACACACACACACACACACACATGCACACACACCACTGAAAGGAAAGGGCTCCCCAGAGCTCCCTGACCCAAGAGAGACTTCCCTCCTCTCCCACACCCCTGCTCTCTTTTTCCCTTCTTGCCCCTTTCTGTTCTCTCTTCCCTCCTCTCCTAGGGGCCCCTAAACTGACCCATGGGCACACTGGGGACAAAGCCATGGACAGTACCCTGCCCCTAGGGCTAAACTCACATCTCTTCCAGGCTCCCCAGCTTTGCCAGTGTCACCCTGGGGAGAGAGAGGTGGAAGTGAGCGGTTTCCAGGGTCACTGTGCCCAGGGACGATAGGGTCAGTGTGCCTGGTAACCAGAGGGTCCTTGTGTCATGTGGCCAACATGTCCAGATTCTTGGTCACTATGTGGGTGGGTGTAGTGTGGGGGGACATCTTTTATCAGAGAAAGATGAGGGATCCGCTATGTGAAAGAGGAGAAGAAGCCTTGCAGATCAGATCCTGAGTCTGGGGTCTCTCTGAAATAGGGAAAACTGACTTGGGGCCTCTGGGTCTTCTTAGACTCCTCCCTCTATTTCCTCCATATGCTATGGGGAGAGGTAGGATGGAACTTCTTTACTGAAGCGGGGTGGGCCCTGAAGTCCAGCCTCGGGATGCCCAGTAGAACAGGGCCGGAAGGCCAAGTGCCCTTGGAAGGATGGGACCAAGTCAGACGGGGATGCCCAAGCCCACGTCCCCCATGACTCTCAGACTCACCCTCAGTCCAGGGGCTCCTACTGCTCCTGGTTTCCCATCCAGTCCATTCCGACCATCCAACCCAGGGGTTCCCCGCTCACCCTGGGGAGGGAAAAGAGCAGTGTGTGACAACCCGCCCCAACAGTCGTCCCCGACCTGCCTCTCAGAAGTAGGCAGATGAGAAGGAGTGAGGCGCCTCTCCCGCCACCACACCCCCCACCAGCCCTGGGGGAGAGGAGGCCCCAAGAGGCCATCTTCACCATCCCCTTGCACCCAGACGGGGGTGGGGCACGGCTCCTCACCTTCTCCCCAGCAGGGCCCCGGTCACCTGCATCTCCCTGAAAAAAACAAGCATAAGGTACTAGTCAGAAGACAGGAAAGTTGAGGAAGTAGGGAAAGAAAATGATGAGGATGAGGAGGATGCACTCACCCGGGATCCAGGGGGACCTCGCAAGCCTTCAGCCCCCTGTGAGGAAGAAGGGCAGAGGCGGATTCAAGAGGAAGCCATGAGCCTCTTGGCCAGCTCCCCAAGCCTCACTTCTTCTAGGATCCCTGATCACCTCCTCTCAGCCCTCCTTATTTCCTATAGCTCGCACTGTTCTCTATCCTCACTTCCAATTCCTGGCTTTTTCGGCTTCCTTCAAGTCCGTTCCCCCATGGCTCACACCTCCCCTCCGAGACCGCCTCCTGTTTACACTGAATCTATCTTCTCTGTACAGAGGCATTTACATTTTGCCTCCTCCATTAGAGTTTAAGTCCCTTGAAGGCAGCAACCATGTTTTTGCCTGTCTTTGGATTCCCAGCATTTATACAGTAATCGCTTAATAAATGTCTATTGATCTGAAGGACTTATGAAAAATGCAATCCAACTCCAGAGAAAGAATTGATGGTGTCTAAATACAGATTGAAGCGTAATTTTTTTAGTTCCTTTTTTCTAAAGTTTTTTTTTGTCTGTTTTCTTTCACAATCTGACTTATGTGGATATGTTTTGCCTGACTACACATGTATAACTTATATTGAATTGCTTGATTTCTTAAGGGGAGGGGAGGGAGGAAGGGAGGAAGATAATTTGGAACACAAAGTTTTTAAAATGGACATTAAAATTGCTTTTACATGTAATTGGGGGAAAAATAAAATTCTAAATAGAAATAAAATAAAATAAATGCCCATTGACTGACTAACCCCTCTATGAGATAAGGAGATAGTACAGGGATCTTTCCAAGAGCCCCAGTACCCACTCTCCCCACTCCCCAGAGATCCTCCTGATACAGACCCTCTCCCCAGGAGCTCCTGGGGGTCCAGCATCACCCTTGGGGCCCCGAGGCCCATCCTCTCCAGGGTCACCAGGATCCCCCTGGAACAAGAGAAGCATTGGTGTGAGGGTGGTCCACTGAGGCCCCATAATCAGTCAGGGAGCAGCAAATGCTGTAGGAAGAGGGAAACCCCTCCTTGGTGTCCATGGGCAAAGCCCCCCAGAGTCCTCCTGGGCCCTCCCCCATCACCACACACACACACACACACACACACACACACACACACACACACACACACACCAGGGACTGGTACCTTCAATCCTTTCTCTCCAACCCCTGGAATTCCAGTCTCTGGACCCACCTATAGGCAAGGGGGCAATGGAACAGAGGGTGAGAAAGGCATGGGAGGGACACAGGATACAGGAGCGTGAGGGAACATGGGAGGGGAAACAAGAAGTGTCATTGATAAGGAAGGGATCTTGGGGGAATACAGGGAGATATGGGGACATGCAGCGGATGCCTAGGGGAAACCAAGGGAGGTATTGATGGGTCAAAGGTCATGCAGTTTATTCACTTTGGGGGGATAGTTGCAAATTGCTTTCCAGAAGAGCTAGACTAATTTACAGATCCACTAACAGATGGAAGGGAGAGAAAATAAATGTTTGCTCACTGAAATTAACATTTTTGCTCATTTTAATTTGAAATGACAATTTTGCTAATTAAAATTTGTTCATTTTAATTAAAAAAGATACCATAGGATAAAGCAGGGCTCTGGAGGAAGTACAAACTCCCAACTTACCGATCTCCCAGGGGGTCCTGGCGGGCCCTATGGAAGCAATCAGTTGGGATCAGACAGGTCAGGGAGAGGGACTACTTGGGGGTGCTGCCTGGATTCCTTTACCTCAGCCCCTAGATGTGGCCCCAACTCTCTCCTCAGCTTCCTTCTGGACATTCCTCATCCCCCTTTATATACTCAGGGGATGAGAGCTCACCCCTGATAAGAGACCCCACTCCCTACCCCAATCCCCAGCACTCCACATACCCCAGGGGAGGATCACTCACCGGTTCTCCACGTTCACCTTTGAAACCCATTGGTCCTGGACTGCCCTGGTTGTGAAAAGAGGAGTGGGGAGGGGTCATGCAGGAGCAAAGGGAGGAATTTTAGAAGGTGGGGAACATGATGTAACGGAAAAAGAGATGACAAAGGCTGTGGTGGAAGACTTACATTTCGTCCATCCTCTCCAGGATCACCTTGGTCTCCCTTCTCACCTGGTGTGCCCCGAATGCCTGGGGGCCCCTGGATAGATATGAAAAAATAGGGTTCAGAGACCGCCCCCAAGACCCAAGGCACACCGCAAGAATGAAGCTCCCTCTCCCATCCTTAGCCTTCATGAGAATCTTGCCCTCCTTTCTAAGATCTCAAATTCTTGGAGAGACTCTGATCTCTCCCATCACACACACACACACACACACACACACACACACACACACACACACACTCACACTCCTCGGCCTGACATACTGGGGGAAACATCAAGGCTGGGAGAAAGCCCTACTTACCCGAAGACCCCGGTCTCCAGGCTTTCCAGGCAGACCTGTCTCACCCTGGAAACAAAAACACAGAATTACAGGAATAGAGACAGATAGAAACAAATGTAGAAAAGGGCTTTCCCCAGCTAGAGAGACACAGATAGACAGAGACAAACATAAAAATTAACAGAAAGTCACAGAGATCTAGAGAAACAGAGACCCAGGAGACAACAGAGTTTGAGGCCTGTGCTTCTGTCTTTGAGAAGAGGTCTCAGACTTTGCAGGGATGAGACAGGGAGCCCCACTCCGACCCTGAACTTGCTTGGCTAGAGGAAGGGAAAAAGGACAAAGTGACCTTGGGAGGGTTTTCCCCAGTCAAAGACTGGCCTATTTTGTAGCTTTAGCTGTAGTTGAGAGGTCAAAGATCAGTGCTGAGTGAAGAGCCCTATGGCTGGGCAGGAGTGAGAGTTGGGTGGGTGGGGAACATCTTACCACAGGGCCCTCATCCCCCTTCTCTCCAGGTTCACCCTGTGGGAGAAGACAGCAAATTCTTCCTTGGTCATGCTCCCCTTTCCCTCACCCTCATTGCTGACCCCATGGCTATATATACTTTTCCCACCAGCCCCCTCCAACCCCCCAACATTACCATCCTTCCAATTCCCAGTCATCTCCCAAGCTCCCCTCAGCCCACACAACCATGACCTCACTCCTGGAATTCCCTCCATCTTACATCTCTCCCTCGAGGGCCAATGGGTCCTGGGGGCCCTGCTCGTCCGGACTCCCCTTTCTCTCCTGAAGCCCCAGCATCGCCCTGCGGACAAGGCCAGAGTTAGGAGTCTCAGGCTTGAGAATCTCAGACACATAGACACATACAGACAAACACATGATGCTTTGCATTTAGTAGGTACTTAATAAATGTCTTTTGAACAGCCACAGTCACAGACATAGGCATGTACACTCACCTTGGGCCCAGCTCTGCCTGTGAGGCCAATGGCACCCTGTGAGGGTGGAGAGAGACAAAGTTGGAATGTGAGCATTGGAGTCTCCTTGGGAATCCTCTTTCTCCCCTTCTGCCCACAGCTCCTCATCCTCCCAGTCACTTACTCGCTCTCCAGGCTCCCCTTTGGGGCCAGGATCCCCAGGAATACCAACTCCAGGTAGACCCTAAAGGAAAAGAGATGAAGGCAAGAGGTGGGTTAGAGAAATCCAAGTGACCACATCTTCCAAATCCCTTCTCCCTTCCACCTACTCACCCGATCCCCTTTGGGTCCTGGGATTCCCCTGGGTCCCTCTGGTCCCAGATTTCCCTGCGGATGATAGAGATGTTAGACCAACTTCTACCCTCCGAGCTGTCTCAGTGCTATAAGCACCCCCAGCCCTGAAATTCCCTCATGGTCTTTAGATACCCCACAAGCCCCCGACATACCTCCCTGTAGCCTCGAACCCCACCCTTGGGCTCCCTTTATTCTCATTATTCCAAACATCCTCTCTTCGTTCTGCAGCCCTCTCCCAAGACAACCAACCCTCCTGACCCAGGGCCCTCTGACACCCCCTCCAGGATGTCAAGGAGTCAGACCCTCCAAAGCTCCCAATGACCCCAGGCCTTCCCCCACCTTCTCTCCTTTTACTCCAGTACCATCGAATCCCTGAAACCAAACAGAAATAAGGATGTTGGGACCCTTCAGGACACACTGATTAACAAGGAATGTTGGATTTCGGGGGTGGGGGTGGGGACGGCACATTCTGCTCTTTAAGGGGTAGCTGGGTGTGCCAGAAGAAGGGCCCTGGGTCATTACCTTACCCTCAGAGGTCCCCGCCCCCCAGCACCCTTACTCACCAAGATCTGCCCAGGTTTTCCAGGCTCCCCAGGTTCTCCCTAAAATGGGGGGAGGGATAGGATGAAGATGGGATTCCACTGGGACACGGTCCCTTCCCATATACATACAGGGAAACTGAGGCATGGGTAAGGAAGGAGCTCAGGCCTCCAAATGGGACATATTCCCCAACAGTCTAAAGATTTGGGGTACAGGATCAGTGTCTAAAGGGGCATGGGGGTCAGGGCCAGCCTTGTGGGACTTAGCCTGACTTGAACTCTGAGCTACCTTCTCTCCTCTTCGACCAGCTGGTCCTGGGGGTCCCTGTGAAAGCACAGAGCAGATCTTTTCAGGGAGAGGATGGGGAAAGGGGGATACAGCACCTATCTCCCATCTTCCTCTTCCCCCACCTCAACCACCCCTCTTTCCCCATCCCTTCTCACTCATTCCCCACACTCACCTCTTGGCCCTCAGCCCCAGGTCTCCCTGACAAGCCGGGCTCCCCCTGTTGAGAGACACAGACCCTAAGGAGGGGTGACTTCTTCCTAGGACACCCACTTTCCCCCTAGGGCAAGAGTCAATGAAGGGCAGGGCAGGAAAACCTCCTGTTCACAAGCTGCTCCCTTGAGTACACTCTGCACTCTGCACCTTCTCAAGTGTTCCAGGCACACTGTACCTCCCATAAGCCCCCTGCTCTTCAGTTCCAGCTTCTAGGGTCTGTCTGCCTATCTAGGTGCTCTGCTCAGTGTTCCTCCCAACACGTTCTAGCCTACATGGCCTACCATCATGCATGGCCTCCTCTTTAGAGCCTGCTCAGTGTGCTGTGTGCTATGGGCACATTCCAGATGGGCCGGATCTCCTCTGGTGTGCTCAGAAGGGGAATGCCCCCCCAAAAAAAGGATACACTTGGAGGAAGAAGGGGGCCTAGGAAGCAGCCCTCTCTGGGACCAGCCTAGTCATGAGGGCAGGACTGCAAGACATGGTGGGCACGGGGAGGGTGGGGTGGCAAATATCCTCAAAGACAGGATACTGCAATAATGGGGGTAATCCAAGGAACTTGGGGTGGGGTTCAGGGCAACAGGAAAGTGTTTGGGGGAACAAGGAGACCGTGAGGGGATTAGGAAAGGGGGCTTGGAAGAACTGAGAGAATTCTGGAGGTACAAGTTGGCTCTAACAGCGCCATTGTCTGCCGGGGAATCTGGGACCAGAGGACCCAAGGGGATTGGGAAAGGAGAAGGGAGGAGGGATTTGGAAGGGGAGACTGACTGGCAGATACCCTGCCCCCAACACAGAGGCTACCTTATCCGACCAATCTGAGAACCCCAACGTGCCTGAGTTAGAGGGATCTGAGAACTCCCCATCAACTCTCTCATTTGTGCCAGGAAAGAAATACAGACCAGGAAAGAGGAAGGGGCTTGGGAATTATAGGACTTGGCACCAGAAGAGACATTGGAGGTCTAAGTTCAACTCTCCCCTTTAGGAGGGAAGGGAAGTGACTTACCCAAGATGCCTTAGGGCCCGATTGCCACCCCTCTTCCATTCCCCCCACACTCAGATCTTTGGATCCAAACCCTGGGCTCCTTCCATGACATCACACTGCCTCTCCAACTCACACAGTGAGTCAAGGACTGAGCTGGGATCTGAACCCGGGCCAGAAGATTCCCCATTCAGGAACCTTCCCATCGTACCACCCTGGGACCTCCTGGGTCAAGAGATATTCCTTCAGGGGCAGCTTAGTAGTGCAGTGAATAAAGCACCAGCCCTGGATTCAGGAAGACCTGAGTTCAAATCCCGTCTCAGACAACTGACACTTACTAGCTGTGTGACCCTGGGTAAGTCACTTAACCCCCATTGCTTCACAAAGAAATAAAATAAAAAGAGATATTCCTTCAGCAGTTCCTGAAGCCCACCAGTAGGCAAGATGCCTGGGAAATGGTTCCCAAGCTCCCGGAGTGGGTGGGGAGTGAGAAAGGGGACCGGAGCAGCACAGAAGGGACCTACCTGCAGCCCTGGTGGACCCGGGGGGCCTCGATCACCCTGATGGCAGAGAAAAGATAGTCCACTTAGCTCTCAGGTTTATGGTGCTTTCCATGAGATAGCCCAGTGAGGTAGGAGGGTTAGAATTGAGTCCCCCAATTTAGAAGGGAGGTAACTCAGGCTCAAAGGAGTGAGAGTGACTTGCCCAAGCCCACACAGCCAGTAAAGGGGAAGGGAGAGGTGCAGACTTCCCCAAGCTGTTTCCTGGCTGGATCATGGGGACCACATATCCAGGGAAGCTCCAGCCTCACCACCCACGGGCTCTCTTCACGGATGCCCCTCACCACCATGTCCATCCCCAGTCTCCCAGAACCATTCCCCCAACCCAGCATATGGACTCACCTTCTCTCCAACCTCCCCAGAAAACCCTGGTAGGCCCGGGTCTCCCTGAAAGAGAGAATGGCTAAGGTCACGGGTGAACAGGTAGGGAAGCGCCAGCCCTTCGACTCAGCCTCAGATCCTTGGCCCAGCCCTCCTCCTGGACCACTTTTCACCCATCCCCTCTCATCCCACCCTCCCCCTCACACCATCCATGACTGGGCTCCCCACAGGGGTACTGACAGATGAAATAAATCCCAGTGTTTTGCCCCACCCCCACCACAGTTGCTTTCCCTACCCTCCCCCAACACTCACTTTGCTTCCAGGTTCTCCTGGTGGTCCTCGAGGACCCTAGAATGAGGGAGGGATCATGGGTTACTCAGACAGGGAGGAGGATACTGCAATAATGGGGGTAATCCAAGGAACTTGCATCCTTGCATGTCCCTCCCCAACACTCCGTGTCCCTGCACTGCTAAGATGCCAACCAAGGGAGCACCATCTCCACCCCCTCCTCCTCTCTCCAAGCCCTGACCAGGCACCACACCCCCAAATTTGGGGTCTGCCTTCCCCTCCCCACCCTTCTGCTCAGGGCCCCACTCACTCTGTCTCCTGGGTTCCCTTGTCGACCTGGGAGCCCCGGAAGTCCAGTTTCGCCTTCACCCTGAGGACCGGGAGTGTTGGGGTATGTCAGGGTGGGTATGAGAGACTCCCAGGAGGACACACGGAAGGGTGGGAAGAGCCCTTATTTCAGTTTTAGCCAATGGATACACAGGCCCAAGGGTCAGTGAAAAGGTCAGAGGGGAAAGTAAGAGAAGGTCAGTCCCACCTTCCCTCCCATTAGACTGTGAGTTCCAGAAGGGCAGGGGTCTTATCACAGCATCACAGATTTTCCAGTCCCCTCCCTTTGTCAGAGGAAAGTTGAGATCCAGAGGTGGAAATAAGTTAGCAGAATCAGGATTTGAACCCAGGTCCTATTGCCCCAAATCATGTGTTTTTTTCACTCTCTCAACCTGCCTCTCACACCACCTTGTATCTTCCCCAAGCCTTGAGGATAGTGCTTTGTATCCATTAGGTGTTTAATAAATGTTTCTTGACTTGAGCTGTGATGGTACCTACCAGGTAAAGTTTTAACTTCTCTATTTGGCATTCAAGACCCTATTATTTGGTGCTACCTCCTTTTCCAGCCTTGCCCCTCCAGTCTGTGCCAACAAGGTCCCCCACCCCATGATGAATCCCTGTCCATCATTTAAAGCCCAATTCAAACGCCATCTCCTCCAGGAAGCCTGCCCTGACGCAGCCCTGTCCATGACGGCCCGGGACCTCTACCTCCCCCAGCACTGTCCCTATCCAGTGAAATCTGCCATGTTCTAGGGCACTAGAATGATCTGTGTTTGTGTCTTATCCACCTATTAGACTGAGCTCCTGGTGGCTCCCTACCTTGTCCCTACATTATTTATCTCCCCTACTACCTAGCACAAGGACCTTTAGACAGTAAATACTTAAAAAATGATGGCTGAATTTTGATTTGAGGGTGGGAGAGGGGATCAGTGAGGGAAGTCACAGGGGGCAAAGTAGAGAAGGGTTGGGGATCACCGAGGAGCTTGTGTGCAGAATTATCCCGAGGGACATTTACCCAACTCCTTCCCCATTCTTACCTTGTCTCCTTTCTCCCCAGGGAGGCCAGGGGGGCCCATAGGACCTGGATTTCCTGGGAGGCCCTGAAAGGAGAAGGGTTATAACACAGGTATCACAGGGGGGAAAGTGGGTCAGACCCAGAACAACCCAAACCTACGAGGAAACAGCCCCCTGATAACTCGCCTCAGGAAATATGTCCCTTAACCCTTTCCCCCAGGAAAAGTCTATACAACTCCTTTCCATAGCCCCCCACTCACCGGCAGCCCTGGATCACCCCCTCCAACTCCTCCACCGCTTACTCCAGGAAGGCCCTGGGAAGAGAGAACGTTGTTAGGGTAAAGCGAAGGTGGAGCCCCCCCAGTTCTCATTCCCTCCTCCCAATGCCCTTTCATGCACCCCCTGCCCCCATTTACTCACCGGCTCTCCTCTATCACCCTTGTCACCCTGCAAAGCATATCATAAGTGACCATCTGGAACCCCAGCCCCTGGCCCTGAGATCCCTCTCTCTCCCCCACCCCTCAAGCCTCCCATTTCCCTCCTCACAAGTTTCAGGACCGCCTGTCCTCCACCCCATCCCCACCCCCGAGACCACTAGGGACTGTGGGGAGGGGGGAGGAGGGGACATGGGGGCAGGGAGGCAGCTGGAGAGAACTCGCTGGCAGGAAGGAGCTAGGAAAGGGGAATGTTCAGAGATGACACCTTTATCGATGTTCCTCGGGGTCCTGGCAAGCCTGGGTTCCCATCTGAGCCACGGGGGCCTGGAGGTCCCTATGGGTGAGACGGGATGGGGGGAGGAGAAGAGGAACAGGGCTATCAGGAGGCAAGCCCAGAGAATCTCCCCCTTCTGCCCCTCCCCACCCCCAGTCTGCTCTTCCGCCCTCCCTCACTGCGGCTGTCCCAGAGCCCCAACCTCCTACCTGGACACCTGGCTCCCCTTTCTTGCCCGGCTGTCCTGCTCCTCCTCCGATAACAGACCCAGGCTTCCCCTAGAGGAGCGAGCAGTGAGGAGAGATCATGGGTAGTGTTCACTACTCCCCGCAGCCCCCAGTAATGGCACTGCCCTCCATCCTTCCCAGAAATACCTACCGGTTCCCCCTTCTGCCCCGGCAGGCCTGGTTCCCCCTGAAGAGCAAAAGGAAACAGAGGAAGGGTCATGGGAAGTAGCCAGCTCCCCCCACAAATCAAAGTAAAACTCCTCTTTCATGAAGGTTTCCCAAATTGACAATGACTAGGAGTCATCTGACCAACCTGAGGTCACTAGCATCCCTTGTGTCCATCATCGGACATCAAATCCCTGGTCCCATTTAAAGGTGGGATATGGGTTTGGGGGGAGTAAATAAGGGATCAGACAAAGCTGAGGAGGGGCACAGGACGTCAAGGGGTCGAGGGAGTTCATGGTGGGGGGGAGCCATGCTCCTTACCGCTTCCCCTCGAGGGCCAGGTCGGCCAGGAGAGCCCTGTGAACAGAGACCAGAGATCAGTCTGTAAGCCAGGGGTATGAGCATGGGGAAGGGAACAAGCAGAACCATAACAAGGGTGGGCAAGCCAGCATTTTCTAGGGGACTCATCTCAAGGGCACTGAATGCAATTCCTCTCCACCGTCATCCCAGAGCTTTCTGGCCCATTGTGGGCCCTACACAGAAGGGCTCCCCCTCCCCCGGCCATCACCCTTCCCTACACAGTGTGGGCTACTCTACCCAACGGGACCAAGGAACTGTCCTTGAACCTGCAACCACCACCATCCCTCGGCATTTGCCCCAGGAACCAGAATTTCTAGTTAGGACACCGTGGAAGAAGTAACTGTGATGGGCACAAGCTTTACTCACTGTCAGACCAGGACTTCCAGGGTTACCAGGGCTGCCTGGTCGCCCATCCACTCCAGGGAACCCCTTTAGGGAACAAAAAGGTCAGGGTTCAGGGTGCAAGGAAATGGTCCAGAACTAAGGCTAGATAGAACATAGAGCAGTAAAGACAGGGCTGGAGATTGACTACTCCCTCCCTCCTGAGGACCTAGGAATGTGTTCCCCCTTGACATATCACAACTCATCAGCTCTCTGATACATTCATAATTCACATTCTACTCTCTAATAAAAACAATAATAACAACAGCTAACATTTATATAGTACCTGCTGGGCATTGCTAAGCACCTTCCAAATATCTCATTTGAGCCTCACAACCAGCCTGGGAGATGGGTGCTATTATTATCCCCATTTTACAAATAAGGAAACTGAGGCAAACAAAGGTTAAGTGATTTGTCAGGGGAAGTATCTGAGGCCAAATTTCAACTCAGGTCTTCCGGACTCCAGGCCCAGTGCTCTATCCATTGCACTACCTTGTAACTTGGACATTCATTTTCTGAAATCTCTCTCTCTCTCTCTCTCTCTCTCTCTCTCTCTCTCTCTCTCTCTCTCTCTCTCTCTCTCTCCCCTCTCTCCCTTCCTTACTTTTCTCCTACCCCCCATATGTGCTATCTCCCCTATTAGAATGTGAGCCCCTTCTCATTTCTCAAATATATAGGGAACTGAGCCAAATTCATAAAAATAAGAATCATTTCCCAATTGATAAATGGTCAAAGGATATGAACAGGCAATTTTCAGAAGAGGAAATCAAAGCTATCAGTAGTCACATGAAAAAAAATGCTCTAAATAATTATTGATTAGAAAAATGCAAATTAAAATTAAAACAATTCTGAGATACCACTTCACACCTATCAGATTGACTAACATGACAGAAAAAGAAAATGACAAATGCTAAAGAAGATGTGGAAAAATTGGGACACTAATGCACTGTTGATAGAGTTGTGAACTGGTCCAACCAACCTGGAGAACAATTTGGAACTATGCACAAATGCCTATAAAATTGTGCATACCCTTTGACTCAGTACTACCACTCCTAGGTCTGTAACCCAAAGAGATCAAATAAAACGGAAAAGGATCTATTGGTTTTATGTGTGTGTGTGTGTGTATACACACACATATATACATATATATACACATACATATATATAAAGCCAATATATCTATATCTACATCTATATATCAGGTTTTTTTGTGATGATGAAGAATAGGAAATTGAAGGGATGCCCATCAATTGGGGAATGGCTGAACAAGTTGTAGTATATGATTGTGATGGAATGCTATTGTCTTATAAGAAATGTCGGGGGTGGGGGGATAGTTTCAGAAAAACCTACAAAGATTTACATGAACTGATTGAAAGAAAAGTGAGCAGATTCAGAACATTGTACACAGTAACAGCAATATTGTATAATGATCAACTGTGAATGACTTAGCTACTCTGATCAAGACAATGATCTAAGCCTTGGGATGAAAAATTCTATCTGTTTCCAGAAAGACAACTGATGAACTCTGAAGACAGATTGAAACATATTCTTACTTTATTTTTCTGTGTATGTTTGCAATATGGCTAATATGTTTTGCATGACTTCACATGTATAATCAATGTGATATTATTGTTGCCTTCTCAATGGGTAAGGGATGACCAGAAAGGAGGGAGAGAATTTGGAATTCAAAAAAAAAATGTAAATAAATGTTTTTTTTAATTTTAATGCAATTGGGAAATATTTAACAAAATAAATTTTTAAAAATTTTTAAATAAAAAAAAAATGTGAGCCCCTTAAGAATAGGGACTGTCTCCATCTTACTTTTCTATTTGTATCTCCAGGTCTTTGTACATAGTAAGCACTTAATAAAAGCTTTATTCATTCATTCATTCATTTTGTGATCAATGTTTTATGTTTTTATCTATTTAAAAATTCCCTTATATTTACTTCACCCTTTTATTAAATCGTTTCTCAAATATCTGGCTTTTTCCTGTCATGTTTTTAATTTTCTTTTGAAAAATTTTATAGTATTATTTTACATGACCTTTCCATATATATACTTCCCTATTCTGCTACCTAAATAGCCATACCCTATAACAAAGAGAAAGAAAGGAAGGAAGGAAGGAAGGAAGGAAGGAAGGAAGGAAGGAAGGAAGGAAGGAAGGAAGGAAGGAAGGAAGGAAGGAAGGAGAAAGAAAGAAAGAAAGAAAGAAAGAGAGGCAGCTAGGTGGAACAGTGGATAAAGCACTGGCCCTAGATTCAGAAGGACCTGAGTTCAAATCCTGCCTCAGACACTTGATACTTACTAGCTGTGTGACCCTGGGCAAGTTACTTAACCCTCATTGCCCCGCAAAAAGAAGAAGAAGAAGGAAAGAAACAAAGAAAGAAAGAAAGAAAGAAAGAAAGAAAGAAAGAAAGAAAGAAAGAAAGAAAGAGGGAGGGAAGGAAGGAAAAAGAGAAGGAGGAAGAGAGAGAAGAACAGAGGAAAGAGGAGGAAACCAACAAAAGTAACATGTCAACCAAGTCTGACATTACTGCCAAGGTCCGCTCTCAGTAAAGAAGGCATATTTAGATAGTATTCAGTTGGGCTTTGTTTTCATTCTTTCTACAGGATATCCTGGCTGGGTGACCCAGGATAAGTCACCTCTCCTCTCAGGGTTCCAGGCCTCTCTCTGCAGCTATAAGTGCAGACCTACACTGATGGAGCTTACTCATCCACCAGTTTCAGATATGGAGGAACTCCCAGGTGGAGGCTCCATTGCTATTTGCACTGCTGTAGTCATTGTGTACGCTGTTTTGACTTTCTTTCTTAGCTCTGACCCCTCCCCCAGCTCAGGGGCCACCTCCTCCAGGAAGCCTTCCTTGACTTCTCCCAGCTGGAAGTGATCTCTCCCTCCTGAGTTTTCCTAGGGTACTTTCCCTGGGTCTCCTTTGCCTCTACCACCTCCTACCTTGTACAATAGGCTTCCCTGTGTAGCTATCTCATTCCCCACTAGTAAATCAAGAGCTCTTTGGGAGAGAAGCCAGAGGCATTTTTCATCTTCCCACCCTCAGTGCTCTACAGGCAGTAGTCACTGAATAAATGTTGGCGACTTCAAGTGATGTGAGCTTGAGTCCTCTCTGGCACATTCTCATCCAGCCTGGCTAGGCCAGTCCCGAGGTCTTTCCAGGGCATCAGGGGCAGAACACATGAGCCTGCTGAGAGCAGCTAGCAGTGACAGAGAGCTAGAGAATTGGGAGGGTGTCTCATCGGGGGTCCCCACGGTCAGGAGCATGACTCAGGGTCCATAGGACCTGAGCTGGAGCCTACCAGTGCTGGGCAGTCAGTCCTTACACATGCCCTGTACTCACCCTCTCGCCCTTCTCACCACCTCCAGGTAATCCCCGAGCTCCAGGGGGGCCACTACTGCCCTGAGAGAAAGAAGAGTGAGTGAGGGGATGAGGGGGCTAAAGAAGATGGGGTCTGGCAGACAAAGGAAAAGTGTGTAGGGAGGGGAGGAGATACAGGGAAAGGGCGTATAGGAGAGGGCAGTTACCGGCTCTCCAGGGGGGCCAGCTTGTCCTTTCTGGCCCTAAGAGGGTAAAAAGAACAGTAAGATCCAAGCCACTGACCACTCCCTCCCCAAGGCATCCCTCCTGAATCTCACCCACTGACTCCCATCCACAGAATCCCTCAATATCACTCTAATTGCCCCCCCACTGACCCTTCTCACTGATTCCCCCACACACAAACAAACACATTCTATCCCTCCTCCACTCCCCCACCTCCAACTTCCTACTCACAGTCTCTCCAGGTTCCCCTTTCTGGCCCTGAGGACAGACATGGAGGGCAGAGGTAAAGGTGGTCAGATCCAAGTACCATCTTCAAGCTCCCATCCTTTCATTCCCTTCATTCCCACTCCCTGTTCAAGAGCCCCTGGTCACTCACCCTCGGACACTGTGATGGGCAGGGCAGAGGCCTCGGCTGTGGACACAAACAAAGTCTCCTTGAAGTCTAAGCAACCCAAGCCCTCCCCCCAGAGACTCCTTCCAAAACCCATCCTTGGAGTCCTGGGCCCTTTCTGTCTGCCCACCCATGCATCTCTCACCTGGGTGCCAGAGGCTGCCTGGCAAAGAGCAGCGGCTAAGCCACCAACAGCCTGCTCCAGACCACGGGCATTGTCCACAGCAATAAAGACGGGGGCAGGATCCACCCCGGATACCAGACGCCTGAGCTGCTCCTGCTGAGCCCCAGGCAGCCCCAATGCAAGTACAGAGATCCCTGCAGGAGGCACTGCTCAGACTGAGGGGCCCCCAATGGTAGATGCCACCTCTCCCTCAGACTAAGATTTCTCCTAAAATGGGAACTATGTTTCCCCCACCAACACTTAAAGCCATGTGATCCTCACCAACCTAAGCCCCTCACCTGCAGCCTGGATCTCTCGAGCGGGACTGATGACATCGTCCCCAGAAGGACCATCGACCACCAGCACCAGCAAGCCAGGCACATGGGGGCGACGCCCACTGCTGTTGGGGGACAGCAGGTACCTGTATGCCATAGAGATGGCAACACCTATAGGGAAAAAGCACTTTAGGCTGGGGCCCCAAAGAGCCGATTCCTAAGCCCGTTAGCCCCAGGGCCACCCCTTCCTCAGCCATTTAAATCCAGATGCTTAGGGACAAATAGTGAGCCCACAAACCACCCCCTACAGCCAGAGAACCCAGGGAGCCGTGGGCAGAGGCCAAGCAGTGACTTGGTCTGTGTTGTCCCACCCCCGGGGACTGTCTTCCTGCCCTCCTGAACCCTCACCAAGGTTGTTCCCGCTTGGATCTGTGTAGGGAATGCCCTGGATCCGCTGAAGGATGGAGTTTCGATCATAGGAGCCATTCAGGGGGACCAGGGGAGAGGGCCGGTGGCTGTAGGTCATAAGCCCGACCTGTAAGGGAAGAGGTTTGAGATCTGAGGTGTCTGGTCAGGCTGGAGGCCTGGGAACACCTTGTCACTGGGCATGCTCCAATACAACCTTTAAAGCCTAATTTATAAGCCTATCACTTCCAGGAAGCCTTCCCTGATCCCTCTGGTAAGTATGAGCCTCCCCCTACCCTCCAAACCTCACCTAGCACTTCTGTTCACACTCGATGCAGAAAATGCTGTGTACTGGCTATTTGTGCTTGTGTCTTAGCCACCCATTAAACTGAGCTCCAGAGCCCAGCACAGGTGTCCATATACAGCAGGTGATTAATAAATGCTTGTTTAATAAATCTCAGAATGATGATTCTCAGCTAGACCTAGAGGAATGACACTGGCTTGGGATGAGGACTGGAGATAGGTCTGTCTGGTGGAGTAGCTATTGGGGGAGGGGAGGGAGCAGGGGAGGGGAGTTGTGGGGGGAGCTAGAGGGATCCCAGTAGAATGTGTTGACTGAGATGGAAGATAGCACCCCAGAGTTAAGACAGGTCATGTGTGAATAACCCCAGGAGGAATTCTATGCAGGGTGGGGAGAATTATGGGGGATGCTGAGTCAGGGTTCAGGACGCTATAAGAACATAGGATAATAAATTGTTAAAGTTGAGGGGGCAGGTGGGTAGCGCAGTAGACAGAGCACCGACCCTGGATTCAGGAGTGCCTGAGTTCAAGTCTGGCCTCAGACACTTGACACTTACTAGCCGTGTGACCCTGGGCAAGTCACTTAACCTTCATTGTCCCACAAAAAGAAACAAAAAAGAAGTTAATTGAGTGGCCCAAATTCACCCGACTAAGAAGCTCACTTGTACCCTTAAGGTAGTAGAAGTAGATTCTAACAGATGCTACCTGAACGAATGCAAGGAAGGAAATAAGCATTTATTAAGAACCTACTACATTCCAGGCACTGTGCTAAGTACTTTGCAAATATTATCTCCTTTGATAATGAGGCCTTATTTGAAAAGGGGCCCAGTCAGGAAGAAATACCAAGAAGGGGCTGAATACAAGAGTGCGGCCTAGGCCCAAGGGTAGACATAGGGTCAGTGAGCAATAACAGTAAAGTCAGGTAGGCGCGACACTGGGAACTTATGATTAGGAATGGGAACGACAACAGGGAATGCATGGAAGGAACAGTTTGGGGCTTTAAATCTATAACAAATTGTGGAATCAGAGAACCACAGAATCTTAGGACCAGATAGAATTTTAGAGAACATCATTTTACAGATAAAGAGACTGAGATTTAGGAAGGACAGAAATAAGCCAAGATGACTGTAAAACAGCAAGTCTAGGACTAGAACCCGGGTTCTGTGACCTGCAGGCCAGGACTCTCCAGGCCAGTTTTTTAAGTACTGTTGGACCATACTTGGAAATGAACTCCACTGGATGGAGTCTAACCAACAAAGGCATCATGGTGTGATGGGAGATCCAGGATCCCAGCTCTGCCACTCCCTAGCTGTGTGACTCTGGCACGCTCAGAGCCTCAGCTTCTCTATTTGTAACACAAGGAGAACAGACGTGATCCCTAGAAGATCCCTGTTAGACCCGAGATGTTATGTGTTCTGTGACTGTAAGGTTGGGAGTCAAGGACAGGAACAGAAAGAGCTGGCTAGAGGGCGAAAGGGGCAATGACTGAAAAGGGAGAGAAGCCAAAAGAGAGGGCAAGCATCCAGGTGTAGTGCCTCTCTACAGGTGAGACTTCAGCCTTTGGTAGCAGGAGAAAGGAGCCTTTCTCCAGAGAGGAAGAGGAAATACCTGCATAGCATCTGGCCCAAGTGGTCCCAGGGCAGACACTAGGCGGCTGAGGGCAGACTTCACAACACCGGAGTGATGCTCATTGTCCCTCGTGGCATGGATCAGGAACACGACATCTGCCTGGCCATGTGAGCATCCTGCAGGCAGGGGAGGGGAGAAGGTGTCTCCAGGGGTACTATGCTTGCCACGATCGATGGCTCCTCCTGGTGTCAACCACCTCTCACCCTGGCAGACCTGGGACGTCACCCCCTCTTGTGTCTCAGTGGCCACTGATACCCAGCTGCCCCGTCCTCCACCAATCCCCGTTAGCTCCAACACCCACCCCAAATGCTCGCCCTGTGACCTCTTTACCAGGATGCTGAATGAGTGAAGTCTCAGGACCTCGGCTGCTTCCCTGGACAGGGCTTAAGGAAAATGTGTAGGAGACACCAGGTTCCAGCCCTGACACCCTGTGGGAGTTCAAGGAGCCTGGAAGTGTCTGCTGAGCCCCAGTGGCAGCTACCAAGGAGGAAAAGAAAGAAGACACGCAATAAAGATCATCTAAGGATGAGGGACATGCCCCCACCCACATACAATGACCAGCACCGGCAGCTTGCCAAGGCTCCAAGGACTCCCCTGAAGGTCCCCTCCTAAAATCCCAGGTATACACACAGTATTCCAGTTTACAGATGTCCCAGATGGCCTCAGGATCCCCACATTACACAAACAGCCCTGGAGCCTCCCTCCCATATAGGACCCGGAGACTTCTTCCCAACCCTGTGTTGGGAACACTCTACCCAAGTGTGTAATCTCCCAAGAGACCCCACTGTGGGTGGGGCGAGGGGGAGGGGCAAAGTCTCTGCCCCCCTCCCCCACACCAACACTAAAGAGCCCGACCATCACCAGGCACTCTTACTGTGTCCAGAGCCTGGAAGTGGTCTCCAAGACAGAATGTAGCTGGATGTCCCTGGCACCGGGGTCCAGGCCAATGTCACTGAATCCAGTGAGGTCTCCACAATACGAAGGTCAGTGGTAAGGAGGGAGGGAAGCCCTGTGGGCAGGGCCAGGAGTCAGTGTACAGGGTCAGGGGAGGTGAATGGAGTTAGGGACAGTGTCTCTAAAGGGGAGATACAGGCCTTGAGTAGGATTGAGCATAAGGAAGTGTTCTAAGGGAGAGGGTGGGCTTTGAGTTAGGATGGGGGATAGAAGGGGGTGGGAGAGAATGAGGGGTGGGGAATGAATGGGTTGGAGAACTCTCACTAATGTGAGGAGAGGGGAGAGGGGAGAATCAGAGCATTTGGGGTGATCACACCTCCACTGAGGGCCAGAGCCAGGACATGACTTACTTAGGAAGAACTAAGACAAGAACCCAGGATCTCTGACTCCCCATACAGGTATCTTTCTACGACACCAGGTTGCCTGGGCTGGGAGGAGACTGCTCCAGAAGAGAGTGGGGGTGGGTGGGTGGTTCAGGGACAGCGGTGTGTTCTACAGAGAAGGGGGATGGCATAGAGACAAGAGTCCCACAAAGTGATCCCAGGTGTCAGGCTCTTACCAGTTTGGGCAGATAGGGTCACTGGTGGGCTCTCTCCTGATCCAGAAGGACCCAAGGTGCTCAGGGTCACATGGTATCGTGTCCCTGGCTCCAACCCTACCAGGTCATAGTGGCTGACTTCTGGACCCAGGACCCTGGACTGCTCTGGGCCTCCTAGAAGAGAATGGGGAAGAAAGGATGAGAAGTAGGAGATGGGGAGATGGGAGCAGATGGAGAAGATAATAATAATAATAATAACAACAACATTTATATAGCACCTACTGAGCACCAGGCATGATGCTAAGTTACAATTACTGTCTCATTTGATTTCCTCAACAACCCTAATATGTAGGTGGTATTATTATCCTCATTTTACTGAGATAACTGAGGCAAACGTAGGTTAAGTGACTTGCTCAGGGTCACACAGCTGGGAAGCATCTGAGGTCAAATTTGAACTCTGGTCCTCCTGACTCTCTTCACTGAGCCATCTATCTACCTAGAGAAAGTATGGAAATAGAGGACAGAGAGCCTAGGAGATGGGAAGAAGTAAAAGGAAGGAAGGAAGGAAGGAAGGAAGGAAGGAAGGAAGGAAGGAAGGAAGGAAGGAAGGAAGGAAGGAAGGAAGGAAGGAAGGAAGGAAGGAAGGAAGGAAGGAAGGGAGATAAAGGAGGGAGGAAGGAAAGAAGGAACAAAGAAAGGGAAAGGGAAGGAAGGAAGGAGAGAGAGAAGAATAAGAGAAGAAAGAGGTGGAAGATGCGGGAGATGGAAAATGAAAGATGGAGATGATGAGAGATGGGAAATGGAAGGAAGGACACACAGAAACGAGAAAGACAGATGGTGAGAGGACGGGAGAGGAGGAGAAAAGAAGGGAGATCAGGAGATGCCAAGGGAAGGGAGCTGCGGAGAGGGACAGATGGGAGATGGGGGAGATGATGAGAATTGGGAAATAGAACACAAAAATGGAAGATGGGCGATGGAAGGAAAAACTGGAGATGGGCAGAAAGATGGAAGATGATGGGAGATGCCGATGAGAGATGTGGAGGATGGAGATGAAGGAGGCTGGGCAGGGCTGCCGCTCCTAAGCCCTCTCCTTCCAGGGGCTTTTGAGGGGTGGTCCTGCCAGGCACCCCCCTCACCTTCGGGCCGCCAGCGGAGTCGGAAGCCGCCGGCCCCCGGCACAGGGTCCCAAGCCAGGCGGAGCGCCCGCTCCTCACTCTGCAGGAGCCTAAGTGAGCCTGGGGCAACAGGAGCCACGGGTGCTGCAGGGAAAGGGAGAAGGAGGGGGGAAGGTCAGCCAGCCCAGATTCAGGTCCCGCCCCCAGGACCCGCCCCTCTCCAGGAGGACCCGCCCCCTCCAGGGGGCGCTTCCAGGCCATACGTGTGGTCACTGTGAGGCTCACAGGCGCCCCCTCGCGGTTCCCGATCAGCGCAGTCACTCGGACTGTGTAACTGACGCCTCCCTCCAGGCCCCGAATCTCAGCCGAGTCTGTGTCTCCTGGGAGCATCCGGCTACTCTCCGGGCCACCTATGGAGGGGCAACGACAGAGGGGACAAAAATGGGAGGGGGAGAAACAGGGACATGGGGGACAAGGGCATGGGATGGAGCGGTGACGAGACACAAGGGATGGGACACGGATGGCCGAGAACAGGGAATGACAAAAACTGTTAGATACAGTCAGACCCTCCCCACGGCTCATTAAAGGGTGGGAGGGTTTGAGAGATGAGATCCCTTGGGAGGGGGGAGGTTCCAGGGTCAATGAAAGAGATCAGGGGTCAGTGAAACATTGGGTGCTGGAAACATTGGATGAAATAGTGGAGGGGTCGGGAGTTAGCAGAGACACAGGATCTGGGGGCAGGATGAGATGGCTAGCCAGAGGATTTGGGGTCATACCGTCTCTTCTTCCCCACACCAGCCTGTAGGATGTGGCCCCAGGGACTCCCACCCAGGTGACTCGAACAACATCACTGGATGAATCAAGGATCTGTAGCCTGGACACAGCACCTACTGGCTCTGGGGCTGGGGGACAAGGGACCCGAGTCACAGAGGGGACAGAATCACATGTTAGACTGGTGGTGTCAGGAGTAGGATTGGGGGCATGAGGGGACAGTTCAAAGGGGAGGGCTGGGTTGAGTAGAGACTAGGGGGTTTATGGATAATCAGTCCAGAAGCGACCAGTCTGAGCCGAGATATATTCAACCACTGAAAAGAATGTCAGTCAGTTTGGGGAGTGGCTGGTCAGTTTGGGATATAAGCAAATACTTACCAGTCCTCACAGCCACAGAAGCAGCTGCCCCTTCCAAGCTGCCCACCAAGGCTGTGACTCTCACTGTGTAGTCTGTGTTTGGCTCCAGCCCATCCAGTTTGGCTGTTGAAGCTTCCCCAGGGACTAGCTGGGATTGTTCTGGCCCTGGGAGACCAACAGCACATTCCATGACTGCTAGCTGGACAGTGACCCTCCGACCCTTACTATCCAGTGACCCCTCTCCATAAAGAACGATTCCCCCAGGGCAGCTAGGTGGCACAGTGAATAGAGCACCGGCCCTGGAATCAGGAGGACCTGAGTTCAAATCTGGCCTCAGACACTTGATACTTACTAGCTGTGTGACCTTGAGCAAGTCACTTAACCCCAAATGCCTCACCAAAAAACAAGACAAAACAAAAAAAAGAACAATTCTCCCCTCTCCAACCTTAATCAGACATCAAGGGGGCAGGACAGGGATCTCCATACTGTCTGGATAACTCCCATTATAGTAACCCTGATGGACACTCAGTGGTCCACAAATAGAAGGTCCAACAGTCCCTGCCCTAACCAAGCCTCCACCTCTGCCTGAGTGCCAAGAGATCCTGTAGCTAGTGGCTCCTGGGACGCCCGTCCAGGTGATCCTGACGGATGAGCTCCCGGTATGAGTCACACGAAGACCAGACACGGCTCCTGGAGAGTCTGGGGGAGACAATAGGGTGGACTGGGGAGTCTGGGGGAAGGCATTAGTGGTAGTTGAAAAGAGGAGGCTGGGGAAGCCCAGCAAGGGTTTTGAGTGGGAGGGAACCACTGGGGCACTTGGGGGAGGTGAGGAGGGACAGTTCAGGAAGAGAGGGGTCAGTGTCTTACCTGTGAGGATGGTGAGGACTGAGGGGGGACCCTGGTCAGCACCCCGTAGGGCAGACACTGAAATTTGATAAGTGGCCCCTGGCCGCAGTCCCCCAATGTCAAAGGATGTGGTGTCTGCTGGCAGGGTCCGGGAAGACTCCTGGCCTGGATCCAGAGGGAGAATCCAATTGGAGGGCCCGTTCCTGGTGTTCTGACCAAACCCCACCCCCACCCCCATGCCCACCATGGCCCCCTAAAAATGTCCAGGCTCTTTTACCACCCAAATCAAGACCCTCCCTCTCCCTGCCCCACCCACCTCAGACTGAGCCAATGCCCTCCCAGCCTGCCCTGCCCATGTGCCCCCTCATCCCACCCCCTCCCAACTTACCATCTCTCAGCCGCCAGCTCAACCGGTAACCGCTAGCTCCAGGCACCGTGCCCCAGGACACCTGGACCCGGCCTGGCTCTGACGCTACCACTCGAAGTCTGGGGACCCTGGGCACAGGCTCAGGGTCTGTATGAGCAAGGAAACGGCTGACCTGAGACCCTCCCTCACACTTCAATCTACCCCTCCCCACCTGTCACTGCTTCACATATTTGCCCACTTCCTGGTTGTAGCCAAACCCCCTCCCCCCAAGCCTATAAGGTTAACAGAGCCCTTCTCCCCCCACCAGGGGTACAGCTGCCCCAGGAGTCCGAGCACCCCTGGAGGGCACACATCCACACATCCCAGGCTCACCAAGCCGAATAGTGAGGATGCCAGGTGTGCCTTCTCGGTTTCCGGCCAGGGCTGACACACGCACTACATAGCTCACACCAGGCTGGACTCTGTCCAGCTCAAAGCTTGTCTGCTCAGCAGGAAGCCTCTGGGTCTTCTCAGAGCCATCTAAAGGACCAGAGGAAGTAAGGCATAGATACAGGGACGAGGGGACAGAGACAAAGGAATGGGGACAGAGACCCTCACTGGACAGAAATATGGACACAAGGACAAAGAACAAACAAGGGCCTACAGGCTTCATTCTGGATACCTGGGAACAGAGTGGGTGGGGTCATTCTGGGACGGCTTCCTAGAGGGAGAGGGCCAGTGGGAAGAAGGCTGGACTCGAAGGGAGACCACTGGCTGAGGAGAGAGTGAGCATCCAACTGTAGTCCCCGAGGTGGAGAAACATGTCCCCTGCTCACCTTGTGTATTGCGCACCACAAAACGATAGCCAGAGGCACCGGGCACAGAGCTCCAGACCACTCTGACCAGTCGCCTGGATGGTGACGTTTCAGCTACTCGTAAATCAGACACTGGGCCGGGGGCCGGTTCCAGCACTGGGTGGGAGTGGAGAAGTCTTTTGAAATCCAGAGCCCTTCCCACTGGACCCCTCCTGACTGCACCCTTACCCTGGGCCCACCCGGGGCCTCTCCCTGTAACTATCCGAGACCTTGCCCAGTGCCCACCAAGCTCACCAGTTTGAGAGATGGTGGCAGGCGTAGCAACTTCACGGCCCTCATACAGGGTGTAGAGTGTGATCCGGTACTCGGTGCCCGGCTGCAGCCCCTGAAGCTGGTAACTGGTCACATCCGAGGCCAGCACCACCGTCTGTGTTGGCTCTGAGCCTGGCAGGGTAGGTTCAAAGGCCTGAACACTTGAGCCAACCCCTGCTCATGAGCCCATGACAGGGACCCACTGCTGCAAATCTCCCCTTTGGGTTAGGAGCTCCCTTAAGACAGGGGACATGTCTCTTCCCCAGATCAGGGGCTCCTTGAAGATAATGGCTGGTCCCTGAGCCCCCTCAGAGAGAGTCCCCATAGGCAAGGACTGTGTCTCTCCTTCATACTCAGGACCAATCAAAACACACTGTGGGAAGGATGGGGGTCAGATGGGGTGAATGGAATGGTTATGTCCAGGCCCAGACCGCCCCCACTCTTCTTACCGCTCACTCGTCTCCACTCCAGCCTGTAGCGCTGGGCCTCAGGGATGTGAGTCCAGAATACATGGATGGATGTGGGGCCCAAGATGACCGTCTGTAAGCTCTGAACAATGCCCACTTCTGGCCAAGGACACAAGAGAGCTCAGCACCTCAGTGAACATCAGACCTCCCAACAAAAGTCTAGGTCCCCTCTCCCCTCAAAGGCTCCCTGGCCTAGCCAAGAGTAGATCCCCTGAACCCTGACCATAGACAGCTCTTCCCAACCTCACCCGTTCGGGCTGTCAGTGATGCAGAGGGCCCTGGTGTCCTGCCATGGATAGGGGTCACAGTCACCACGTATTCTGTGTCTGGGATCAGGCCCTTTAGAAGGGCAGAAGTTTGGCCCCGGCCAATGTCCAGCTGCTGGGAGGACCCACCTGGGGGAAGTATGGATATGTTCAAAGCAAGAAACCAAGGATAACAGAGAGTGAGGCTGAGACAGGTAACCATGGGGGAAGAAGATATTCATAGCACAGTATGGCAGGGATTCCCCAGTTTCCCCGATTCTTCCCCCGCCCCCATCTTACTCTCTAAACTCCTCCAGGTCACTCGATAACCACTGGCTCCAGCCACATCCCGCCAGGCCACGAGGAGAGTGTGGGCTGTGGCATTCTGGATGGAGATCATGGGCCCCTCCAGTGCAGCTGTGAGGGGAAGGTGGTAAAGGCAGGAGATCAGGGGGAGGCCACTCACAGGTCGGACTTGTGGGGGTGAGATCAGAAGCTAAGCAGCCCAACAGGAGCCCCCAGGGTGGCAGTGGGGGGGATCAGTGAGAGTATAGGAGTCCTGGGTGTGGCATGCTATGGGAATAAGGAGGAATATAGGAGTCAGTCATAGGTTCAGACTGAGGGAGGGGTTAGGAAGCCTCAGGAGACCCTCATGGGGAATCAATAAGAGGTATCACTCACAGGTCTGGGCAGTCCCACTGACAGCCTCCCCAACACTGTTGGCATACTGGGCAACCACTGTCACCAGGTACTTGGTCTGTGGCCGCAAACCTTGCAGCCGGACATGCGTCTCCCCTGCAGGCACAGTCACCTGCCCCAGGGGACACAGGACTCAGTGTTGGTTGTTCCTCTGCCTCTGGGCCCCCCTGGCTACTCCTCTTTGCTCCTCACCTCCTGCCGCTGGTCAGGCACAGGATGTCCTAGCCCAATGAGAGGGACATACTGCACCTTGTAGCTGACCACAGGACCACTAGCTGCTGTCCATTCAGCCAAGAGGGAGTCACTGCTTGCCTGTGATAGCACCAGATCTCGGGGACCAGAGGGGAGACCCTCTGCTGCAGGGAGACAAGGGATACCATCCGTGAGGACTACAGCAGACTACCCCCCTCCCCCCATTCCCCAGAGTGACTGGTAGGCATGCCCAAAGGTCAGTATCAAGGAGTAGGATGCCATGCAAACTCAGGAGAAAATGGTGGCTGCCACAGGTATGGGGGAAAGAGAGCTGGGCCTCAAGGGGTTATCAACCTGTGACCTTGACTCTGACACTTCTCTGTGACCTTGGGCAAGTCCCTAGCAGAGCTTCCATTGCCTCATCTGCAGAATGAGGAGACTGGATGATCGCCAAGGTCTAGCTCAGCTCTACATCCCCAAGTATCAGATTTGGGATTTGAACCCAGTTGTCCTAACTCCAGGTAAAGTGTTGTTTCTCATTATGCCACCCTTCCTCTCCTGGTTCAAGGCAGAAGTGCCACTCCTTGGAGTCAGGGGGAAAAGTTGTTCAGAGATTGCCTGTGGACAGAGCTCTGGGGTCCCACTAGCTATGCATGTGCATGACTCCGCAGTCCTCTCAAGTCACCATCCTCCATCTCCACTTCACGCTCCTAGGAAGAGTTATCAACTCGGCTTCCACCCTTTCTCAGCCATCTTTCTATCATTGTCAGTCACCCTCCCCTTCTTAATGCTCTGTCCTATTGGCTCCTGTGACACTCCTCTCTTGGAGGTCTTTTCCTATTTGCTTGACCCCTCTTCGGTTTCCTTCACTGCTTCTTCATCCTCTTCTCAACCATAAATGTCTGTCCTGTGGTGCCCGCTGCTATTCTCTATTCTCTTTCTCTCTCTCTCTCTCTCTCTCTCTCTCTCTCTCTCTCTCTCTCTCTCTCTCTCTCTCTCCCTCTCCCTCTCCCTCTCCCTCTCCCTCTCCCTCTCCCTCTCCCTCTCCCTCTCTCTCTTTCTCTTGCAGGACAATGAAGGTTAAGTGACTTGCCCAGGGTCACACAGCTGGTAAGTGTCAAGTGTCTGAGGCTGGACCTGGAACTCAGGTCCTCTTGAATCCAGGGTCAGTGCTTTAACCACTGCACCACCTAGCTGCCCCACCATTGTCTCTTGTGATTTCGTCTCCTTCTATGGGGTCAATCATCATCATACATACATACATATGACTCTCAAATATCCAGCTCCAATCTCTTTCCTGAATCAATCGATCAACAAGGACTGACAGCTATGTGTCAGGACCCTGCATTAGGCACTGGGACACGATCAAAAATGAAATAATCCCTGACTCCAAGGTGCTGACATTCCATGAGGGAGATGACATGAATAAGCACATAAGCCAGAGGGTGCTTTTTCGGGGGTGTGGGAGGGAGGGCACAAGCAGCTCAGGGAGTCGGCAAAGGCTCCAGGAGAAGGTATTTGATGATGAGCATTTGGAAAGAAACACGGGATTCTAAGAGGCAGAGGGAGGAGCACGTGTCAGCCCCAGAGGACTTCAGAGGAAGGGAGAAGGTGAGGACCAGTGAGAAAGCCAGAATGGCGGGACCAGAGGTTGAGCCATGGGGAAGGTCAATTGGGGCGAGTTTATGAAGGGCGGGACAGCCTCAGAGGCCTCCCGCCTCTGCCTTCTCCCCTCCCCTGCCTCCAATCCATCCTGCCCACGCTGCCTGATAATCTTCTGGCCGCAGAGATCTGAACATGTCACTTCTCTGCACAGAAATCTCCAGTGGCTCCAATTCCTCCTCCCCCTGCATTTGGAACCTTGCACAAGCTGATGCTCCTTGCCCTTTCTAACCTTACCTCCTATTACTGCCTCCATACACCATTTCCCAGAAAGACTGGACTGTTCACCACCCCTCATACACATCCTACCCGCGTGCCTGCGCCAAGGCTGTCCCTACGCCTGGAACACCCTTTGTTCCTTCTTCACCCCTTGAAATCTTTGTGTTTGTAGTTTAGTTGTTTCAGTCGTGTCTAATTCTCTGTGACCCCGTTTGGGTCACATTTTCTTGGCAAAGATCCTGAAGTGGTTTGCCATTTCCTTCTCCAGCTCATTTTACAGATGATGAAACTGAGGTGAACAGGGTGAAGTGACTTGTCCAGGCTCACACAGCTAGTAGGTGTCTGAAGCCAGATTTGAACTCAGGAAGATGAGTCTTCCTGACTCCAGGGCCGGCACTCTACCCACTCTGCCACCTCATTGTCCTTGAAATCTTAATTTTTCATTTAAGCGCCTTCGACCTAGAACTGGAAGGGATCTTAGAGACCTTTCAATCCAACCCTCTCATTTTACAAGAGAAGACTGAGGCCTGAGAGGCGATTTTCCCCAGGGTCCCATGGAGAGTTAAGTACCAGAGTTGATATTAGTCCAAATCAAATGAGGAAACAGGCCCAGAAGGGGGAAGGGTCCCCAAGGTGTGATGGAAAAGAATGGCGGATTTGAGGCACCTGGGCTCTAACTCCACCTCTGTGACTCAGCCACCTGTGTGACCTTGGCCAAGTCATTGTTCTCTGAGACTCTGTTTCCTCATCTGTAAAAGGACCAGAGGCCCTCAAAGGTCCCTTCCAGACTTAACTCTACGATCCTCAGAAAGACATACCAGTTCCCAGCCCTGAGAGGCAGGCACTGCAAACATCGTTCTTTTATAAGTGGATTTGCAAGTATGGGACAGAGTATTCTTTACTGTAGCTCTTCATGTTTGCAGATTCTCTCCCTACGAACCTTCAGCTTCCATCCCATCTCAACTTTGCACCTCCCCTGAGACTGAGTGAGCCCAGGGCTCTGCTCACCCTAGGCACTGAAGACGTTCAATTGGAAGAACAAGCCATGAAGCCTGGGGCCCTTCCAGATTCTCACACCAAGGCTCTCTCCATTTGAGTTAAGTGCAGGCTGTGTTTGGGGGCAGTGAGAAGAGGGTAATCCTGATGGTGGGGAGGAGAGGACCCCCGGGTGATTAAGGGAGCCCCTGGAGCATGGGGAGATCCTGGATGGGGGCACTCACGGGGCACAATCTGGGGGGTGCCCCCCGTGGTGGTGCAGACGCGACGGGACACGAGGGGCAGCAGGGTGCTGAGGATGCTAAAGTCATTGACGAAGTAGAAGAAGACATCCGGTGGCTCCGAGGCTGCCCTGCGAAGTTCTCCCTGGTCAGCATTCTTGATCCCTGGGCAGGGGAAGGTACAGGGCATCCAGAGGGAGAATTTCACTTCAGCTGCCCTATCCCCCTCCCTCTGCGCCCCCAGGGCCCCCATGGGCCTACTCACCCACTGCAAACACCTTCACCCCCTGTCCCTTCAGCCTCTGAGCTGCGGCATCCACCTGGTCTTGAGATTTCCCATCAGTGATGAGGATGCAGACCTAGTGAGGCAGGCAGGATCAGGGTTGGGGGTGGAGTCAGCCAGCTTCACAGGTAGGCAGGGTAAGGGGTGAAGGGTCAGTATATAGAGGCTAATGAGACCAGGGCTGGGTGGGGTCAGTCAGGGTCAAGGATTGGAGGAGGCCAGAGTCAGAGGTTGGGAAAATCAACTGATCAATGAGCATTTATTAAGCACCTACTATGTGCCAGGCACTGGGCTAGGCATGAGGTATTCAAAGACCAAAATGAAACAGTACTTGCCCTCAGAGAGCTTACGTTCTACTGAAGCAATAAACCAATAGTAAACATTTGCAAGGACGCACTAGCGTTTAGAGAGGCCAGGAAAGGTTGAAGAGAGAAGGTGACATGAGCTGAGGTTTAAAAGAAACCAGGCAGGGGGCATCCCAGGGCTGACTAGCCGGCAAGGGCACTAGGACGAGGGGTAGAGTTCGGTAAATAAGGAATGCAAGGAAACCACTTTGGCCAGACAAGAGAGTGACTGGGTAGGAGTGGAGGTGGGAAAGGTAGGTTGGGGCCAGACTCTGAAGGATTTTGGATGCTCAAGGGAGGAATTCATATTGGATCCTAGAAATGATAGAGGGCCTCAGGAGTTCATTGAGGAGGAGCATGTGATTTAGGAAAATCATGCTGGCATCTGTGCAGAGGATAGGTGAGAAGCAGGGAGACTAGTCAGGAGGCCTTTGTAATAATCTGGGAGAGAACGGGATGAGGGCCTGTACTGGGGTAGTGGCTACGGGAGCACTGTGACAAGGGATGTCGCAGGGTCAGAACTGACTAGGCTTGCCAACTGACTAGTTATGTGGGATGAGAGAGAGTGAGGGCTTCATGGTGACCCTGAGGCCTGGGACTTGAGTGACTGGAACAACGGTGACAGAAATAGTGAAACTGAGAAGAGCAGTGGGTTCGGGGGAGAGCAACGAGTTCTGTTTCTGGTACCTTTGGTATTTCCGCTTGGGAATATCTAATAGGTATTTGGTGATGTGGGACTGAAGCTCAAGAGAGAAATTGAGGCTGGATATATGGATCTGGAATCTACATCAATATCTACTGATTGATATTATTGATAGATGATAGATAGATGGATGCTAGGTAGGTAGGTAGATCGATAGATCGATAGATAGATATAGATAGGTAGATAGGTAGATAGATTGATCTATCATCTGTGTAGAGATGGTAACTAATCTTGTGAAAGCTGCCACAGTCACCAAGTGAGAGAATGTAGAGAGGGAAGAGGGCCTAGGAGTGAGCCTTGGGATAGACCACAGGTAGGGACATGATGTGGATAATGATCCTGCAAAGGAAATGGAGAAGTTGCCAGGTCGGAGGGAGAATCAAGAGAAAGCAGTGTCACAAAAACCCAGAGAGAAGAGAATGTTCATTCAGGAGGAAAGGGTGACCAAGTGCTAAATGTTACAGCAAGGCCAATGAGGAGGAGGCTTGAAAAAAATCCATCAGACTAGTCAGTTAAGGAACTGATGGTAATTTTGGAGAGAGCAGTTTCAGTCAAGTGATGAGGTCAGAAGCCAGGCTGTCAAGATAGCGCCAGGCAGGTTCAAGAGGGTCAACCTACATCAAGAGGTGAGACTCCCTTGGTAAGAGAGGGGGAAGGTAGGACTATGGACATCAAATACCAGGTTGTAATGTATGGGGAAGAAGTATGGGTCAAGGGCCAGGACAAGGTCAGGTTTGGGAGGATGGGAGGAATTCAATTCTAAAAGGAGAGAACAGGGATTGGAAGTAAAAAATTGGGGACTAGGGTAGGGCTCACCTTGGGGACACCAGGCCTGGCAAGCCGAGACAGAAAGATATGGTCTGCGACGTGTCGGAATCCAGCCCCAGTGCGAGTGTTTCCTCCCTTGTAGGAGAGCTCCCGCACTGCTTGGATCACATCATTACCAGAACCGTAGGTATCCAGGCCAAACTCAGTCCTTTGGGGCAGAGGGAAAGAAGGAGGCATTGAGGAAGGGGAGCTTCCATGAGTCTCTGAATGCTGCCTATCAGTTTGGGGTCTTAATATCTGGGAGTTCCTAAGAGTGTCAGATAGGTCTTGGAGAGTCTTAGGAGCCCTAGGAGATCTTGGGGGAACACTGAGTTTCTGGGGAATCTATGAGGGTCCTAAGTGGTCCGGCCCTCACCGTGGATCATCACTGTACTGCACCACACTGAAGCGGACACCAGAAGGCCCTATGACCTCAGTGAAAGGAAGCACCAGCCCCTCCATGAAGGCCCGGACTTCTCGAAAGTTGTTTCGACCAATGGAGGAGGATCCATCCAGCAGGAAGACGATGTCAGCGGCATAGAGGTTGGTGCAGGTCACTAGGGGTAGGGACATAAGCTCATAGGACTCAGGGGGTACCAATCAGTGGCTTCAGGAACACATGGGATGTGGGGAAGTAGGACAGAGAAGACGACTGGGGCCAGAGGATGTGGAGTACACAGGACATGAAAGAGCATAGAGAAACCTAAGGGGACCCGGGACCCAGGACCCAGGAATGTGGGACAGGGAGGATTTGGATCAGCGGAGCCATGGATCATGGAGGACACACGTGTCATAGGTCTTAATGGACACATAGAGGAACAGAGGTCACAGAACTTTGAAAGACAGGCATCGCAGTGGGCACAGGACACCGGGAAGAACAAAACAGGGGGGACACGGGTCCTAGCTAAGGAGATCCTTGGAGATACTCTTTCATTGGTGTCAGTCCCCCACCCCACCCCCAACTACCGGTACTCTGCCCCAATCCCATCCCATTGGAGGTCTCTCCCAGAGGGGACACGGATTCATCTACAAAATGAGGATATAAAAATATATACACACATATATCCTCATTTTGGAACAGAATAAGAGGGACCTGGGGCTAGGGCTGGGGCGGGGCTGGGCTGGATCCCTCACCTCCTCCCTGGCTTGTGGGGAAGGCAGAGTTTGAGGAGCCTCAAGTTCAAGAAAGGTTGAAGGGAATTTAGGTCGGAGTGGGGCTTGGGGACCCAAGTCTGGGATTCCGTCCATACCTCGACCTCTCTCTCCCTGGCCTTTTACTGGCTCGAACAGGACTCCTAAGACCTGGAGAGTGAGCAGGAGCCACAGCCTCATCCTGGGGAGGCAATATTGGAGCGGAGGGGTCAGGGGGCTTTCTAACAGACCCTCACCTCACCGGGAGAGAAACACTTCCTGTCTTGACCTTCAGTTTCTGCCTCTATGAAATGAGGGGATTGAACCAGATCGCCCCTAGAATCTCTTCCAGCTCCGATGTTCTTCCCAGCAGCCCCTGTCCCCGCCACATCTGGTTTGTGTCTGACGTGGGAGGGGAGGGAAGAGGGGGACAGGTAACGGCATGGGCCATCCCTCCCCTCAGATCCATAGTTAAAGGTTTGGGAGAGGGCTTCACGCCCCAGAAAAGCTAGCTAGCATCAAGGGGAAGAGGCGGGGAGGATGTGGACTGGACCTCGGGCCGCCCACTCATCCCAGACCGCAAAGTTAGGGGGGTTTCTTAAGGAGGGGGAGGAGGTTGGGAAGAGTCGGAGCATTCTTGGGAGGCTGGGGGTGCCAGGAGGAGCAGAAGAAGCAATAAGGAGGTGGGGGTAGGCTTCTGGGGGTTTCTCTCTGGCTGAGGAAGAAGGGGATTTCTAGGAGGGGGAGGTCTCTTCGAAATTTCTCAGTGAGACACATCTCTCAGGGGGCTTCTCTGAAAGGGTCTCTCTCTTTCTGTGGGGAAGTTTCCTGGGGTCTCTCCCTGGGAGTTCTCTCCAGGAGGATCATTGAAGGGGCGGCGGGGAAGGGGGGGGGGTCTCGGGAGTGAGGAGGCTAAGCAGCCCGAACTCTCTGCAGTCAAGTTCCGGGCGGCCGCCCGGGGAGTACAGAGAGGGAAACTGAGGTCCACTTTCTCCTCCACACCCACCCCCCGAGTCTGGGCTGTTACCTGGAGCTGTTCATCTGTCCAGGGCTCGGCAGGACCAGCTCCGTCCTGCGGCTGCCCCCGCCGCCCGTCTCTGCTGGAGAAAAGTCCCCGAGAACCCCACTGGGCGAGGGCGGGGGCGGGGAGAAGCGGGGCGGACCCAGGCAGGCCGGCCCCCCGCCCAACACCGCCCCGCTCCTTCCCTCGGACAAATCCCGTCCTAGCCACCGCCCGGGGAGGGAGCTGGGTCTCCCACTTCTCCACACCCCTTCCCGCCCCGGGCCGGCCTGGGCAGGGGAAGGAGGTCTGTCAGTGTCCCGAAAAGTGGGGCCCGAGGCTCTCCTCCCCAGACCGTAGAGATCACGCCCCCTCCCCTCCCCCTCCCCCACCGGGTCAGAAACTTGCTGCTCCGCAGCCAGAGATGAAGATCAAGAATGCTGCGCCTACCTGCGCTCCCCCCACCTCACCGCCCCATCCCCAAACTCTCCCTGCTGCGGACTCCAGCCCTGGTGCAATGAAGAGACGTGGAAGGGGGCTGGGGGGAGAGAGGAGGGTCAGAGGGCCTGGGTTCGAATCCTAGCTCCGAAATTTATTACCTGTGTGCTCTTAGGTGTAGCGAGTCTCACCTCTGGAAATGCAGTTTCCTTCCCAACAAAATGAGGGGGTTAGCCTAAGAGAGACTAAATTTAGTCTCTTCCAGATGCTAGGCTCCCTCCCTGTCGCAGAGATTAATATCCTGTTCAAGCATTTCAAGTCCCACCATCTCCAAGAAGCTTCCCTTGATTTTATTCTCATCCCCCTAAACCTCCCCCAGCCCAGGAACCTCTCCCTCCTCTGAGATCTTACACCTTCTCACCCTCACCTCCAATGAAGCAAAACCTTCCTGATGTCTGGCCCACTGATTGGGCAATGCCCCTTCCCCCAGAAACAGACCTCAGGGTCCCTGACTATGAAATGACTGAATGAGAAAACTAGACCTGTTCCTATCTCCTTTTCAGTCCAGCTGATCAGGAGGCTTGGGATCAAAAGACCTGGGTTCTAATTCTGACCCTAACCCTTATTAGCTAGGTTGCTTCACCTGATCATCAGTTTCCCTATCTGTAAAATGGAAAAATCACTTTATAGAAATGTCAGGCGGGAATGGAGGAGGAAGAGAAGTTGGAAGACAATTTTTTTAAATTGATGTTAAAATTTGTTTTTACATATATTTTGGAAAATAAAATTCTATTCAATAAAAATAAAGAAATGTCGGGGGCAGCTAGGTGGTGTAGTGGATAGAGCACTGGCCCTGGAGTCAGGAGGACCTGAGTTCAAATCTGACCTCGGACACTTGACATGGACTAGCTGTATGACTCTGGGCAAGTCACTTAACCCCAATTGCCTCACACACACACACAAAGCAAAAAAGGAATGTCAGGTATTATTGTTAACATTGTTCCTATTGTGACAGGGCATAGGGGAAGAGTAAATAATTGGAAGTTATGCAATGGCATAGTGGAGAATGACAGATTTCAGATCCGAGGACCTGTGTTCAAATCCCAGCTCTGCCCTCACTACTCACTTAACCTCTCTGGGCCTAGACGCCTCCACCGTAAATAAGGAGGTTGGACAAGATGGCCTCCAAACACCCTTTCCCTCTAAGACCTGTGGTCTTAGGGAAGGGCATGGGAAGGGGACCTTGGCTGCAACTGTTCAATGGCAGATGGACTGGGGGGCAGGTAGTTGTCCCAAAGACAGCCGGGCAGTTGGATCCTGTGGGATGCTTTCAGGAGGAAGGCTACAGCTGGAGGTGACTCACATCCAGTGCCCTCCTCCCCCTAGTCACAAAGAAACAACCGCAGACAAGGCCTAGGGGCAGGGAACCTTTTCCCTTCTCAGACACAGGAAGGGGGGTGGGGTAAGCCTTTGGGGGAGAGAGAAGGGAGGGAGGATTCCTAGCTAGAGCTTCAGTCCAATGATAAACTGTCTACATCCATTCTCTAGCAGTGAAGACTGAGGCTCTAGGCAAGCCAGAGCCTCTGACTCACCTTAGGAGCTGGCATTGATGGAGGTTAGGGGCAGAGTCTAGAAATCACCCTGGACACCTGGCAATCCTGCAGCCCCACCCTTCCCTGACAGACCTATGGCTATCTGCCCATCCTCAGATGGATAGAGAGAAGGGGAAAGTCAATGGCAGAACTGCACCAGGGATCCTCATGCTCAAGGCCCCCATGGAAGACAAGGCTCTCAGGAGCCAACTTCTCATGGGAAGGAAATGTATGAACAAAGCTGCATAAGTGAGTGTACACGTGCCCACACACATCAGCCATGTGCGTGCCAGTCCCCATCCCTTGGTTCCCTTCAGTCCTTTCCAGACAGGATGCCATCCAGCTGTGCCTATAGAGGAGGCAGGGGGACGAAGGAGGGAATCACCCTTCCCAGATGTAAAGGCGATGGACCACCCACAGGGACAGCTCACTGCAAAGGAATCTATCTACCCAGAAACAGCCCCTGTGGGGGTGGTGGCCCATATGGAGGGACGTCAGTGCAGGGAGCCCCAGACTACCCTTCAAAAGGCCTGATTCAAATCAAGTCAGTCCCAATCTCCCGGTCAGCCATAGGCTCATCTCTGTATCCTTCCGTGTCTCTACACAGAAGAGATTTTTTAGAAGGGATTCCACCTCTTCTCATTACCCTTTTTTTTTTTCACATATATCAGAACCGGGGGGGTCCTTGGAACATAGCCCATAAGTCAGAGCTGGGAGGAACCTTAGAATCGAGGTGGCAAGGGAAGTGGGAGGTCATCCAATCTAAACCCTTTCCTTTCATAAAGGGGAAAACTGAGATGGAGAGGAAGAGTCACGTGCCCAAGGTTATTCAGCCAACAGCCTGGATCACAAATCCCACTTCACACTTTTAACTGGTTGTCTGACCTTGGGTTAATTGCTTATCCTCCTGCTTGTTTCCTTGTCTATAGAAAATGGGAATATTAAGAGCACCACCTCACAGAATTGTCATGAAGACATAATAAGGGGATGTTTGTAAAGCACTTTGCAAAACTTAGCTATAATACATACATATATATATGTATATATAAACACGTATGTGCTGTTGATTATTATGATTCAGAGCAGAACTGGGACTAGGACCGAGGTATCCTGTTTCATAGCCTTTAGGCTCTTTCCACTCCATTATATATCGCGCCCTTCCCATCTATAGCTCTGGCCCCAAGATGTTAAATCTCTCCCCAGCCCTGATGTCTCACTAAGCTCTAGTCAAGGCTTCTCCAATTGCCTACTGGGTATCTTCTAGATGATCTACCAGCACCAATAACTGAACCAGTTTATTTACTATACATCTCTACTTCCAGGAAACCTGTCCACGGTGCCAACCATCCATCCAGGCTTGAAACCCCCAGATCTCTGCCTCCTCCCCTGCTGGTCTCAGGCATTGGATTACTTCCCTGGTCCCATTGGTTCTATCTAACCCAGGTTACATGAGTTACAGGGAGCAGATTCAAACCCAGGTTCTCTGACTCCAAATTCCTACACTCTTTTTCCACTACACAATACTGCCCTTCCCAGACCAGGGGAAGGAGTGGTGGGATACTCATGCCAAGGGAAGCTGCTTCTGTCTGGCAAAGGGCCTGCTCCAAGCCTGCTGGAGCAGGGGGAAAGGGTATTGGAGGGCTGGCCTCAGCTCCCCCACAATCCACAGTTTCTGGGGGACAGAGTTTGGGCTGGGGAAGCCACTGGAGCCTTCACTGCCAGGGAGCCCTCAGAGACAAGTCAGCACCTGCCCAGCTGCCACCTGGAGATGGCTGCTCCCCGCCTGCCATCACCTGCCCTGTGCCTCCCTATGCCTGGGCCTCCAACCCACACCTTCCAGACCCACACATACCTTCAGGGAAAAGGTAGGGGGGTAGTGGCACAGAGCCAGGTATGGGGCACAGAACCTCTCTGGTCGGAGAAGGGGGATGTTGGATCGTCCATTCGGTCCAGGCCCAAGCAAGGGGAGGTGGGCCGGGAATCCCTACTTCTTCCTCCTCCTGCCCAGGGGTGGGGTTAGGATGGTGATGTCAGGCAGGTGGTAGGGGTAGATGGGAGCGGAGCTGCTTTTGTTGACTTGGCTACCAACTCCTTCCCCTCCCCCAGTTTCCTTTTCTCTTGCAGTGCCTAAGCTATGTATAGGAAAGAAAGGCAATAGGACATGTAAGGACACACTCAGGGCCCGAATGCCCAGTCCTGTAGGACCTCAGTTTCAGAGTCTGGTCCAAGTCCAAAGCCCCACTACAGAATCACAGAGCCTGCAAAACAAACAGGACCAGAGCAGGCAGGAATCCCCTCTACATTGTTCCTGACACTCCCCAGAAGACCTTTCTGGACGGTTGGGATTGTGGGGAAGCTTCTCTTTATACAATAGTGCTGAAATCTTATGCCCGAGCAAACTGAATCCCTCTTTCACATAAATGCTTGAAGGCCACGGTCACGTCCTCTATGTCATCTCTTCTCCAAACCAAACATCCTCGGGCCTGACCTGGTCTCCGGGCCTATTCCACCAAACTAGGCCCACAGATGCTTGCGCTAACCGGAGTCCCGGCTGCCAGCTGTTGCCCAGCCCTGACACTGAGAGTTCTGATGCCAGCCCGTAGTCTTGGTGCGTCAGCAGCCCCGGGGCTGTGCTCCACAGAGGTCCTGGGAGCTTGACCTCAGAGGCTGAGACATCTGGCACCCCCTGTGGCCCAAGTCATCCGTGGAGCCTGAAGGGAAGTGCTACCCCCTCCCCCCAACCCACTCTGGCATCAAGTTCAAGGAGCAGATGTTCCGGAGAGTTGTAGGGACAGAATAGGCAGCTTCTTTCAGTAGCCTCTGAGGAGCTTCTGTGGGTCTCTCATTGCCCCTAACTCAAAACACTGGAGGAAGACAAGGCAACCGGGGGACACCCCATATGGGAGCATGTCTTTAAAACAGACTCCACCCCTAAAGCAGCACCAAGGTTTCCCAGGATTAAGTCCCCTTGAGCACCTCCTTTGAAAGACAACATAATATGGACAACAATAATAGTAACTGCTGTCATTTATACAGCACAATCAGCGCTTTGAAATATTTGAAAGGTTGCTCTATGGAAGAGGCTTGTTCTTGGCTCCGGAAAGCAAACCTAGGACCCATGTGATGGGAAGGTGGGGGGGAGAAAGGGGGGAAAGTAAGGAGGTTCAAGGAGACCTATTTCTGCTTGTTGTAAGGGAAAATGAATAAGCTGCCTTAGGACGTAGTGAGCTCCCCATCACTAGGGCCATCCTGAACTCTGCTCCTGGAACCCTGGACTTAGAGAGATGAGCAGTTACATTGGGTGTGATAGGAAGGTTCAAAAAGCTCAGAAGTAGCTGGGATGATGATAATGGATAAGAAAGGAAAGGCAGAACTACACAGATGATAATTATTTAGCTTGTCTTCCTCTTTCCCCATCCCCCTGCCACTAGAGATCATCACATTCACTTAGGTAGGACAGGACCAAAATGGTGAAATGAGTTAAACTCCGAGATTCACAATGAGGAGAAAAGAGAGCATCAAGCTGCCTGCTCTAAGTTAAAGCAGGTCTGAATGAATTATATCCTGGGAGACCCATCTTTGACCTTTGAGAACAGGCAAAAAGACAATAATAATTCATGACATGTTTATCATGCGTCAGGCACTGGACTAAGAGGTAGGAATACAAAGACAAGCAACGTGGGGGCAGCTAGGTGGCACAGTGGATAGAGCACTGGCCCTGGAGTCAGGAGGACCTGAGTTCAGATCCGGACTCAGACACATAACACTTACTAGCTGTGTGACCCTGGGCAAGTCACTTAACCCCCATTGCCTCACTAAAAAACAAAAACAAACAAACAACAAACAAAAAAAAAAAAGACAAGCAATATAAAGGTGCCACAGGACCAGAGATAGGTAAATGTCCTGACTCAAAGAGCTATGCTGCATGTGGAGCAGGAATCCACTTCCAGTTCAATCTCCAAATCTCCTAGTGAATTTGACAAGTGATTGTTCAGCACTTGCAAAAGAAAGCAGTGACCACTGGGACCCAACATAGGCTCACTAAGAATAAATCATGGGGCAGCTAGGTGGCGCAGTGGAGAAAGCATCGGCCTTGGATTCAGGAGTACCTGAGTTCAAATCCAGCCTCAGACACTTGACACTTACTAGCTGTGTGACCCTGGGCAAGTCACTTAACCCCCATTGCCCCGCAAAAAAAAAAAAAAAAAAAGAATAAATCATGCCTAGGGGCAGCTAGGTGGCGCAGTGGATAAAGTACCAGCCCTGGATTCAGGAGGACCTGAGTTCAAATCTGGCATCAGACACTTGACACTTACTAGCTGTGTGACCCTGGGCAAGTCACTTAACCCTCATTGCCCTGAAAAAAAAAGAACAAATCATGCCCCCTTAACTTTATCTCCTTTCTTGACAGGATTAATAGATTACTAAAGGAGGGGAATGTTACAAAGACAGGATACCTGGATTTCAAGAAGACATCAGACAAACCATAACTGTATTCTTATCACTGAATGGAGAGAAGTGGGCCAAAAAATTGTAAAGTTAGACAGATTCATAAGTGGCAAAATATTCGGTAATTGATTACCCAGAATGTTTATTAATTTACTAAGTCAACCTGGAGAGTGATCGCTAGTAAAATATCACAGGGTTCAGTTTTTGGCACTGTTCCTTTTTTTTTGGGGGGGGGCACTGTTCCTTTCAATGTTATTATTGTTGATTCAGGTGAAAACATAGTTCTAAGCTATACCAGTATAATTCATAAGCATATGTTGGATGATTGAGTCAGGCTCCAAATTGAAATGATGGAGTGAATTTAAAATAAATTAAATTTAGTGAGGATAACTCTAAAGCTAGGGAGAAAAGCTTTAAAGTTATCACACTTAGGTTAGAAAAAAATCAGCCACCTAAGTACTAGGTGAAGACCTGGTATTTTTAGATATGGCTAATGTGTCGATCTCTTCTATCTTACTATGCATATTTGTTACAAAGATTTTTTTCTTTTTTTTAAAGGGGGGAGGGGAAGGGAGAGAAAATAAATTTATTTCATTGAAAAAGTTTTTTGTTTGCTTGTTTTGGGTTTTTTTTTGTGAGGCAATTGGGGTTAAGTGACTTGCCCAGGGTCACAAAGCTAGTAAGTGTTAAGTGTCTGAGGCCGGATTTGAACTCAGGTACTCCTGACTCCAGGGCTGGTGTTCTATCCACTGAGCCATCTAGCTGCCCCAAAAACAGCTATTTTTTTTTAAATACCTGGCTAGAGGGCAGCTAATGCGAAAAGAGCCTGGGGCATGGAGTTAATGAACAAAAGCTCAGAGTCAACATGGTGATGTGGCAGCCAAAAATTCTTGTGTTGCTCTTAGGCTGCAAGGTTCTGGAGCAGGGAGGTGAGAGGCAGGCTGTTCTCTGCCCTAGTCAGACTACCTCTGGATCTGAGAACCACATTTTGGCAGGGACTTTTGACAACTGAAGTGTGTTTGGAGAGTCAGCCAGATGGAGAGGAGTATGAGCAATGTCTCATGAGGAAAGGCTGAATGAAGTGGTGATGAAGAGAAGACTTGGGGTAGTGAGGAAAACATGATGTCAGTCATCCAGGACTTAAGGGCTGTAATGTGGAAGAGGCTTGTCCTACTTGGTGTCAAAGGGAAGAACTCAGAACAATGAGGAGAAGCTTGAGAGAAGCAGATTTATGGAAATAATAACTTCCTAACCATCAGTTTTCCAAAAGCAGAATGGAGCTGCCTTGGGAAGCAGTGTTAAGATACTGGAAGGTCCAAGCTGAGTTTTGAAAGACCACTGGTCGGGGACGTCACAAAAGGAGTTTACACTTGCTGGATGGGTCAGGCTAGACCTACGGTGAGGTTCCTTCCAGCTCTGAGATTTTATGACTCAACTGTTATAGCCTTTATCTTCTTAAGAGAGCTATTCTACCCCAGGCCTGTTGGTCTCATCAGGATCCTGGCATGCTAATTTAGCTTGTTACTGGTTTCAGAGAGCATACCTAGGTCCTGCATTACTCATGTCGTGAAAGAAGAATCAGACCAAAAGGGAAACTCGAAAAAGAAAAGACAAAAAAAGTAGAAACAGTATGGTTCAATCTGCATTCAGAAACCACAGTTCTTTTTTCTGGATGTGGAGAACATTTTCTTTTTTTGTTTGTTTGGGTTTTTTGCAGGGCAATGAGGGTTAAATGACTTGCCCAGGGTCACACAGCTAGTGAGTGTCAAGTGTCTGAGGCCAGATTTGAACTCAGGTCCTCCTGAATCCAGGACTGGTGCTTTATCTGCTGTGCCACTGAGGTGCCCCCTGTGGAGAACATTTTCCATCATGAGTTCTTTGGAATTGTCTTGGGTCATTGCACTGCTGGGAAGAGCCGAGTATATCACAGTTTATCATCACACAATGTTGTTGTTACTGTGTACAATGTTCTCCTGGTTCTGCTCACTTCACTCAGCATCAGTCCACTTAAGTGTTTTGTTTTTGTTGTGTTTTTTTTGGTGAGGCAATTGGGATTAAGTGACTTGCCCAGGGTCACACAGCTACTAAGTGTAAAGTGTCTCAGGCCGGATTTGAACTCAGGTCCTCCTGAATCCAGGGTGAGTGCTCCATCCACTGTGCCACCTAGTTGCCCCTGGTCCACTTAAGTCTTTCCAGGTTTTTCTGAAATCTGCCTACTCATCATTTCTTACAGCACAATAATTTTCCATTACATTCATATACCACAACTTGTTCAACTATTCCCCAATTGATGGGCATTCCCTCAATTTACAATTCTTTGCCACTACAAAGAGAGCTGCTATAAATATTTTTGTACATGTGGATCCTTTTCCCTTTTCTATGATCTCTTTGGGATACAGACCTAGTAGTGGTATCATTGGGTCAAAGAGTATGCATAGTCCCATAGCCCTTTGGGCAAAGTTCCAAATTGCTCTCTAGAATGGTTGGATCAGTTTACAATTCAGTGGGGGAGGGGGGGCGGCGAGTTTCAAGAAGACATCTATTTAGTAAGGAAAATCTCCTAACAATTAGAGCTATTCTAAAGTGGAATAAGATGCCTTATTGCCTCATGCCATTCTCTCCACCTGGGATGCTCTCCCATCTGGCTGTTCAACTCCCACCTATCTTCCAAGGCACTACTGAGGTCTTATTCTAAGAATAAGCCACAAACTAGCTTAGGCTATACAAAGCTCTCCCAACTCAGAACTCCTCCGTCTGACACAATTAATTGTGTTCCCAGTGTGTGAGTTGTCTCCCCCATCACACTAAAAGCTCCCCAAGGTTCCCCTAACCATGAATAATCAGTAGAAGGGTACTGTAAGCCCATTCCAGAATGGTACTCACACACGAGAAAGGAACAAGGCACTCAATGTGATAAGTGAACCACTATTCTCCCTGTCTCCAAGTGGGGATTGATCAGACTGAAAGCCTACCCCCTATACTTGGAGAGGGTAGGCATTCTGGGGAAGGAAAGCTTAATATTCTGATATATATATATCAGATTACCTGCTGTCTAGGGGAAGGGGGAGGGAGGGGAGGGAGGGAGAAAAATCTGAAAGTGGAAAGCTTGTATAAACAAAAGTTGAGAACTATCTTTACATGTAACAGAAAAAATAAATAAATAAATAAATATTCTGATATATGAATATTTGGCATATGAATACACTGGACAGGTAGCACAGAGAATCCATCTTAATGAAGCTCAGAAGTTTGAGGACAAGACAGGAAAGAGCTGGGAATAAGGCTGAGGTCAGTCAGTGCCAGCACAAAGATCCTAGGATTTAGAGATGTAAAAGGTCTAGTCTAACACTCATTTAAACAAATGAGGAAACTTTGGCCTTGAAAAGAGGAATTGGCCTGCCCAAGGTCACACAGCCTTAAGCAGTAGAGCTAAGATTTTTTTTTTAAGTGAGGCAATTGGGGTTAAGTGACTTGCCCAGGGTCACACAGCTAGTAAGTGTTAAGTGTCTGAGGCCGGATTTGAACCCAGGTACTCCTGACTCCAGGACCGGTGCTCTATCCACTGCGCCACCTAGCTGCCCCTAGAGCTAAGATTTTAATCCAGGTCTCCTAACCCCAAATCCAGTTCCCAAGTCACTACACCAGGCTACCTGAACGCACCTGACAAAAACCTGCAAATAAGGAAGAGGCAAAAGAGAGTATCCCGGTCAGCATGGGAAGGAATGGGAGAAAGCACCAGGACCAAGACTCTCAAAAGGAGTTCAAAGGGCATCCTCTTCTCTCTTGTCTGTCAATGAACTGAGGAAACATCAGCTGAAGTGCCTCTCTGGGCATGGATTCAGAGAAGAGGCAAGTACTACCCTACATCCACGCTTCTTCCATTTGCCAGAACGGGGAGCCCCCACCACTCCAGCCTCCGCTTACTGGTTCCAAAGGGATTTAAAAAGTTAATGAAACCAAGGGCCCCAGCCCTGCAGCCTGACAGCTTCAAGTTCGGGGGATGACGTGACAGGCCGCACAACTCCTAACATGCCTCATACACGCAGGATGTTCAGACATGAACCCTGAGGGGAAAGGGGCTCAGAACCCCAGCCCTGCCCGGGCCCTGTTGAGCTCACCAGGGTGTTTCTGGGTGCTGTGACTCAGCTTCATTTGCTCTCACAGGAGATGGGCTTTTTTTTTATTCCCCTTGTCCAGACGATACTTGGAAACTAAGTGGAAAAACACAGCTTGGGGCTGTAGGATTCAAATTAAACTGGTAAAACTGAAAAGAAGCAGCAAGGAGAGGAAACCATCTTTACACCCCCTGGAGAAAACAATTCCCGTCTGATCTGCAGTCCCCTCTTCCTTAGGCAGCCCAAATGTAGATTTGGAGACCACTCCCAGGACCAGGCATGCGGGAAGAACTTCCCCAGGGTTTCTCTCGGAGCTCAGGAGCAGAGCTGACAGAAGGCCCATAAGCCTGGGGAGCCAGACCTCAGAGCCTTCCTTCCAGGTTTGGGGCAGCAAGGTCTGCTGTTCAAGGGATACAAAGCCAGAAACCAAAGCTGCCCACAGGAGGGGCCCCAAACCCCCAAACTGAGCATCAAGTGCCCAACCCACACTAACTGGCCACTACTTGCCAAAAGGCTAAGCAAGACTCATTCTGAATATAACTTGTCTTGGTTCCTGGACAAAATCTCATGCAACAATCTGCACCTCACCAGGGCCTCATTCAGCATCACAGAGATCTTAAGTAAACATAGAAACCTCAGACCCTATTCCCCACCCCACCCCCATCTTCCTGCAGCCCTCCCCCTGCCCAGAAGCCAAGGGGTCCCACAGCCACCCTCTTCTGTTTGTCCTTAAAGGAGAGCCCTTCTACCTGGTTCCAACACGGGGGACGTCCCCTCCCTCCCATGGAGTTAATGTTACTGAGACATTTCCCCCCCATGCCTCGGTAGGTCCCTGGCTGCTCCTCCATCCCAATTCTCTGCTCCATATCCCTTGGGCCGAGCCCAGCCAGCCAGCCAGCCATTCCCCTCCACCCCCTGCCCTTCCCTCCTCCCCCCCCCCCAAGTCCCAATGCTGAGGTGGAACATCTGTTCCAGCCACATCCAGAGATGAAAGGCTCCTGCTGAGCTCTGGTGTGATCCCACCCCCTCCACTAGTAGGAAGACAGATCCTAAAACCAAACAGCGGGGGCTCGGATAAAGAGTTTGGGAAACTTTCCACTTTGGGAGAAAACGCCTTGCTGCCCTGAGGTGTAGCACTTATGCTTTAAGAATCCCTGCATGATTTTGTCAGGGTAGATGTTTATCTGTGAGCTGTTGCAGACAAAGAGAATGCTTCTTACTGGAACAGTGACCAATCCTTTAGAGATAACTTTCTCTATCCTGAGCAACCAATTTCCTCCAAAAACAAAACAAGACAAAATCAATCCATCATTCAATCAATTTATTGGGTACCTATTACTGCCAGGCAATCTATTATGCCTCAGGATACAAGTAAAAAGGATGAACTACTCGCAGTAAGCATACATTCTCAGGAGGAAAACAAAGTTAATACAAACAGATCCAATAGTTAAATACAAGTCCTTTGGGAAGGAGGGCACCAGTAGTTGGGGAGGGAGGGCTGACAGGAAAGGCTTCATGTAGAAGGTGATTCATGAGCTGCACCACAAAGAAAGAAAGGATGAGGGGGAGAGTGCATCCCAGGCACAGGGGGATGACCAGTACAAAGCAAGACAAGAGACAGTGCAGTGTGTTGGGAACAGAGAGAGAACAGAGAAGGCCAGTTCGGCTTAATTTCCAAGTGCTAGATGGGAAGCAATGGCCAATGAGATCATTTGGAGGCTCGTAGTTTAAGGCTTTAAAAGTTAAACAGGGGCAGCTAGGTGGCATAGTGGATAAAGCACCAGTCCTGGATTCAGGAGGACCTGAGTTCAAATCCGACCTCAGACACTTAACACTAGCTGTGTGACCCTGGGCAAGTCACTTAACCCTCATTGCCCTGAAAGGAAAAAAAAAAAGTTAAACAAACAAGTTGATATCTTATCCTAAAGGAAATCAGAAGCCACTGGAAATAGTTGAAGGAGAGAGTCACATAGCCAGATCTGGACTTAGGGAAAATAACATTGGCAGCAGTGTGTAAGATGGGCAGGAGACCAGGAGACCCATTAGGAAGCTGAACTAAGGTGATGACTAGATGTTTTAAAGGAAAGAAATGCCAAAGTTTGGCAAATGATTGGATAAGTGATATGAGGGAAAGTGAAAAGCCCAGGATAATGCCAAGGTTACAAACCTGGGGAGACTGGAAGAATGGTGTTCTCTTCAATATAAATGGAGATGTTTGGAAGATGGGACAGTTTAGGGGGAAAGATAATGAGCTTAATTTGGGGGGGGGTTTGCAGGGCAATGAGGGTTAAATGACTTGCCCAAGGTCACACAACTAGTAAGTGTAAAGTGCTTGAGGCCACAATTTGAACTCAGGTCCTCCTGACTCCAGGGCCAGTGCTTTCTCCACTGTGCCAGCTAGCTGCCCAAACTCAATGTTAAACACCAAGTTTTCGATGCCTCTAGGACAATCTAGTTAGAAGTACCCAACAGGCAATAGGTGATGTGGGAATGAAATACAGGGGAATCACTGCGCCTGCCTATTATTGTTTGTGAGTCATCTGTATAGAGATGATAGGGAAACTCATAGGAGCAGGTGAGGTTACCAAGAGACTGTAGAGGAAGAAGAGAACCAAGGACAAGAAGGTTGATCTAGATGATTAGCCAGCAAAGTGGACTGAGGAGTCTTCATACAAGTAAGAGCCAAAGCAGGAGAGCAGTGTGGTCCCCAGTGTCCTATGCAAGGAGATAGGTCAAGAAATCCTGGGGCAGAGAAAAGACCATCAGATCTGGCAAATAAAAGATCATTGAGAGTTTCTGCCAAGATGATCCATCACCTGAATGAAAGGCAGGCTTCCCAGCTCCCCAAAACCTGAAGTTCACGTTAGACTGAATCCAGTAAGAAAGTTCTTTTGCCTTAGAACCACCAACATAGGGCGGCCTCCCAGCAGGACCGCAAACTACCAGAGGAAAACACAGCCTGCAAGGCTCTTTGTTTGGAGACTTCAAGAATGAGGACTCCCCTAAGGAAGACCCAGAGTGGAGACCTTGTGAGCTCCAGGGAGCAGAGCAGAAGCACTAGGGACCAGCACCATGTGGATCAGGTGCTGAATTGCTTAGATTAGGACAGCTCTGGCCCTGAGATTCCTGACACTGACCTGAGATGCCCTAAAGACCCACCACCTCTCAGAACCTCAAAAGACCAGGGAGGGTGGTGAGAACCCAGTGAGGTGGAGAGAAGTAGAGGAACTCAGGGGACACAGGGAGACACCAAGTAGGGTCATCTTCCTCACCCAAAAGCACAGGTGGGGAAGAGTGTGGCCCTGGAACAAAGATCTACTTCAGGAACTAAAACCAGAGGGATGAGTAAATCAAAGAAAACTCCATCCAGCATGCAAAATTACTGCTCACTGAGTGATTTCCTACTCAGGGGCAGTTTGGAGTAGGCAACCTGGGAAAAATCTAATTTATGAGACTCCCCGGCAGCATCTGTGGCCTGTCAGCATAGCCTCTGAGAACCAAAGGGCACTTCCATGACAGCAGGAGACACCACAAAAGACAGTGCCCTCAAAGTAGATCAACCTCAATTCCCTTTTCCTGTCATCTGCTGGGTAGGCCACCTATAGGAGTGGAGCTCAACCACCCCCTAGAGCTGGCCCACCAGAGGCCCTAAATTCTGAAATCCTGCTTTCCGATCACCCCTTCCTTCCTTTCTCCCTCTTCTAGTGCCACACCCCACCCCAAACCTGCTCTGTCTCAGTTCTCCTAATAACCTCATCTCTACTCATTCTCCACTTTGTCCCTTCAGTTTGGACCCGATGATTGGCTTGTTAAAAATTCCTGGATCCCTTGCCTATTTATGTTTCCACCGTTCACATCCTGTTAACCCTCAACCTCCCCCCACTCCTGAGATGCTGAACGATGAATGAAACTACCTGGACCGGACCCTCTATGGAGTAACGTAGCATCAAGTAGGACTTCCCATGTGCATGGCAATCCTTTTACTGATCTTTGGTTGTTTCCCACACTCCCCACAGGTTCTGCTCTAACCCTTCCACTCTCCTCCAGTCTCTGACCCCTGCCTTCCAAAGCCTTCTCTGTCAGACAACCTCACCTCCTACCCATCCTGAGAAGCTCCCAACACCCCCACCCCAACCCCCAGTCCAGATCTTCCCCCATTCAGGCATCCTTTAATCCAGTTTCAGAGGATACTTCTTCCTCCTCCCCCTTTTTTTTTGGGGGGGCAATGTGGGTTAAGTGACTTGCCCAGGGTCACACAGTTAGTGTCAAGTGTCTGAGTCTGGATCTGAACTCAGGTCCTCCTGAATCCAGGGCCAGTGCTTTATCCACTGCCTCCTCAGAAGGTACTTCTTGCTAAAATCAATAAGCTTTTCATAATCTGGTCCTATCCTCACACCTGCATTGACCGTTTCTCTACTCCACTCCTCTCCCCACATTCTGAGACCCAAGTAAACTGGCCTGTCTTCCATTCTTCCAGATTCTCTCTTCCTTTGACACATACATACAGTTCAAGCATCATTTTGTCCACATACTTTTCCTGATCCCAACTGCCAGTGCCCTGTCTCCCAAACTATCTTGTATTTAACTGCTTTGCAGACATTCGTATTTATTAACTTTTTATTTATGCTGTACCTGTCCTTGCTGTTTCCCCCCATTAGAATGTAAGGTCCTTATAAGAGATCCCCAGTGCATAGCAGAGTACCCAGCAGCCAGCAAGTGTTTCATCAGTGCTTATAGGCTGGCTGATTGATCCTATTGCACCAAATGTTCCACTCCCATTGTCTCACTTCTGCAATCTCTCCTGTCCACTGGCTCTTTCAGACTACCAAATGACGTCCTCAGATCTCTTCTATCCTTAAGAAAACATTTGGCTACCTATCCTTTTCTGGGAGAGCTTCCTGAGGCTTATCAAACTCAATGACTCCTTCCCACTCCGGGAAATCCATGTGGGGACCAAGAGTCTAGAAACCCCTGCTCAGTAGGAACATCAAGTCCTGGGCAAGAAATGAAGATTCTAGAAGTTTGGGTACCACAGAGAGTTCAATATACTAAAAAGCAGACCTTTCCCTCTCACTCCATCCCTATATCCAATTAGCCACTAATTCTTACTGATCCTATCTCTTTATCTTCTTTATCCATCCCCTTCTCCCTAACATCTACCTTGATTCCAGTTCTTAGTATCTCTCCCCTGGACTACTGCAATAACCTCCTAATTGGCTTGCTTACCTCCAGTCTTTCTTCATACCAATCCACCCTTCACACAGCTGCCAAACTGATATTCCAAAACACAGACTTGACTAAAAGGAGGTGACTGCGTTAGACAATGGTCTGTGTTACCATGACCTCTCTGGACCTCACTTACCCATCTGTATTTTGAAGAGGTTGGCCTATACAGTCCCCTGAGGTCTCTTTCAGTTCTAGATCCATGATCAAGTCACCCCCTTTCTCAAAAATCTTTTAGTGACTCCTTACTGACTCTAGAGCAAAATGCAAAATATTAAGCATAGCGTTTACGTCCTTCTATCATTTGGCTCTGACCAACTTTTGCAGTCTTATTGTACATTCCTCCCCTTCACACCCTCTGTTCTAATACACCAGCCAGATGACATGAAATCTGCCACCTTGGGGGCAGCTAGGTGGCAGCATGGATAAAGCACTGGCCCTGGATTCAGGAGGACCCGAGTTCAAATCTGGCCTTAGACACTTGACACTTACTAGCTGTGTGACCCTGGGCAAGTCACTTAACCCCAATTGCCTCACATTGCCCCCCCCCCAAAATGTATGCACAGAATGCTTTAAACTGCAACAACAACAATCTGCCACCTTGGTGCCTTGGCACAAGTGGTCTCCCATCCCCAGAATGCCTTCCCTCACCTACCCCAGGGCCTTCCCAAATTCCTCTTGAAATTACTCTATCTATTTGTTCACATGTTATGTCTTCCCACCCCCAAGAGAACAAAAGCTACCTGAGGGCTGGGACTCTACTTTTTTCTTCATATGCTCAGCATCTAGCATAGTGCCTTGCACATGGATTTTTAATTGAAAAAGCAGAGTATTAAATAAATCCTTTGTTTGCCTTAATGATAAATTTAGGCTAAACTGTGCCAAACCTTGTAAAATGAAATTTAATTGGGTCACCAATAGCCTCTAACATTGCTAAATCAAACGGCCTTCCCTATTTTCATTTTCTTTCCCAGCTTTTAACAACATTGGCCACTTTCCTAGATATTTTCTCACCCCTTAGCTTCAGTGACACAACTCTCTCGAGCTTCTTTTCCTGTTTTGACTTCTCAGTGTCCTTAACTGGTCCCCCCCACCCCCACGGCTCCATTTTAGGTCTTCTTTCCCTAACAAAAACTTCATCCACTCCCACAGGTTCAATGACAAATTGTACACAAACATCTTTTAAGTGCCCCCAGGTATCTTGCATGTCCAAGTGTCTGACAGACATCTCTAACTGAATGTCCAACACTAGGATTTCAGACTTGTACAAAGCTAAAACCATCACTTTTTCTCATGGATCTGCATCCCCCTGACTTCCATGGTGTTTCCATCCTCCTGAGTTATCTTTCTCTTATCACTCAACCTGTTGGCAAGTCCCATCCATACTTTCACAATCACCCTCTCATCCCTGACACTGTCACTGCCACAGTTCAGGAGGTAATGATCAGTCACTCTCCTGGATTACTACAACAGCTTCCTAACTGGTCTTGTCTCCAGTCTCTTCACTTTCCACTCCATTCTTCACAAAACCCCCAGTAATCTTCCTAATACTCAGGTGACTATCTTTGTCAAAAATATTTCATGTGTCCCTGTAGGCACTAATACAAAATGCAAGCTCCACAGGCCAGCTAAAAAAGCTCTCTACAATCTGACTCCAATAATCTTTCTAGCCTCAGGTTTCAGGGCACTTCCCTCCATGTACTACTCTCTTCTGGACTAAATCCCTGAGCCTGACAGTATGTCCCCAGCAGGCGCCCACTCACATGGAAATACCCAGGGCTTGGAACACAATCTCACTTATGCCATTCAGAATTCTTCTCTTCCTTCAAAGTTAGCTCAGGTACTAGCTCCTCTCATGAGCCATCTCCATATCCCTTCCCACACTTCTGTCCCCAGCTACTGTATTCCACAATAAATGCTCCTAGAGCATGCTGTCTGAACTACTTTTCACTCACCATCATAAGCTACCTTATAACATACTTAGCATGACCATATGACCCTAGAGATGTTCTAGAACTACCTGAGGTCAGGGACTTTTTTTTTTAACCTTTGAGTCCTCACTGTTAAGCACGGTGTCTTGCTTCCCTCAGGCATCTAATGTTGGTTGAGTGTTCTGCAGGAGGCCTTTCCTGGTCTGCCCTTCTCTCCCACTTCCCCTCTAAGGTTACTTTCATCCAATCTGTATATATCTTGTATATACCCACTCATGTACATGCCCCGCCCCATGAAAACATAAATTCCTTAAGGACAGGGACAATTTGTGCTTTTCCTTTGTATCCCACACAGGACTTTGGCACATAGTAGGCGTTTAATAAAAATGCAGAACTGACAGAGATGCAGCATAGCATTAAGAAAAACCCAAGCTTCAACTTAAATTACTTTTATTTAAACATGATCTGAGGCAGTACTGTTCACCCAGGAAGCTGGGTGGCTGTTACCAGACAGAAGGGTTTGGAGGGAGTCTTCCTGAGCAGAGTACCTCTAAGGACCTGGATCTCACAGCTCCCACCCTCGACTGGGTGTGGCCCCTAAAATCGAAGCCAGAACATGCCACTGCGGATCCGGTTGTAGTCAGGGAGCTGTTCGACGGGACCTGAGGGAGCAGAGCCGTTAGTTAGCCTAAGGCACTGTCTGCAGAGACCCACTGAAGGGCTTGTCACAGCTCTGCACCCTTCCCTCCCCACCCAGCACAGGACACCTGGCCTCAGGGATGATCAACAGGCCTTGGAAGGAGTGAATGAAGCGGGTGAGCTGCCTGAAACGTGAGCCAAGAGGGAAGAGAATGTTCAGCTGCAGGAGGCAACGAGCCTGTTCCTTCAAGCTCAGAGCTGGCACCACCCTGTTGTCCCCCATCCCCAACCATGACCTAATTCTCCACCCCTCTAAGACCCACAGTCCTATGTCCCTACCCAAGAGCCTTTCCCCTCTGCACAATGCATCAACCTCAGGGGCCTTCTTTACCTCAGTACAGTGGGAAAGACCAAAGTTACCCCTTAAAAAGAACCACGAGGGAAGGAAATCCACCACCTGATCAGTGGGAGAGGGAAGGGAGCTGCTGGGGCAGGTTTTCTGTTGGAACTCCCTTTGACTGACAAGCAAACATGTCAGAGCAGCATCCTGGAACTGAGTTGAACAGGGAGTGGCCAAGGCAATGGGAAGGGCAGGGATCCCTCCCTCCTTTACTTGAGGGCCCTATTTCCTCTGCCCAAGATATAGAACCTCCCGCAAGGAGGTGGCTTTTAGGCCCACGACTTCCAACAAGATTGCCTTTCTCTCTGTTTGAATCTGGAGAGGCAGAAATGTGCCTTGGTCCAAATGATGGAGAAAAGAAAGGAAGTCATTAATCTGACTTTGAAAACCTGGCAGAAATTCAAAGGGGAAAAAAAGCTAAGACAAATACCAGGCTCCTCCTCTTTGTAAACCCACACCCAAATGAAGGAAAAGAGCCTCCTTAACAAAAAAATTCCTAGTCCCAGCCCCAGTCAACTGCTTGCCTCACCTGAATGGAGATGAGAGCCTATAAACTACTTACCCACTGCAGCCACTGCGGGGCACTGGTCATACAGGTACTTGGAGCAGACTTCCCGTATAACACTGGCATCAATCTCCTAGGAGGAGCAAATGTCAGATGGGCAGGAAGTCAGCGCTGAGACACAAGAGACAGGGGTTCACCCACACAATAACAAGGTTTCAAAATCAACAACACATTTGACCCTGAAATTTTCTTTGCCAGTTTCTTTGCCAAGACAGTTTCTTCTCTTCACAGTAAATACCCCTGAGAGAGAAAGCAGAGGATGCTTTAAAACTGCCTAATTAGACTAATTGCTACCAAAAGAATTCCTGGTAAGCACACGATGAAGAAAGTGGAATTCAGCATGTCTAGATGAATACAACAGCAGAGACTACTCTAAACATGTTTCAATGCAGAGACAGTCGACTAGAGGTTAATGCATCAATTGTTCTACCACCCTCTGGTCTGCTCACTGTTTCCTAGCCTCTTGTGTCCACACAAATAGCTACCCCATGGACTCCCTGGGCCTCCTACAACCACTCACTCCCTCTGTTCTTCTCTCTTACTGGCCCCTCCATGCTATCAATTACTGAGGTGAGGAGTCAGGAAGTAGTAACTCACTTACCCAACCCCTCCCTGGCCTCCTGAGCACCTGAGGTAAGCTACCATTAGACACTTCTGAGTCCTGGGAAACCTTAAGGAAGGCTTGATTATAGAACAGAGGGGATACTAAAGTAGCAGCCTCACTTAGAACTGAAGCTCTCTCTCTCGACCCATGCATTCGAGCAACAGCAGCAGATTGGGAAACAAAGGAAAGTGGACAGCATGCTTCTCTAATGAACTCCGGAAGGCATAATTATGTCCAGAATTATCTACAGAACTCCAGTCCCTTCCCCCCACCCCCAAATAATTCAGCTGCTGTGGGTCCCAGCAAATCTGGCTTGCAGAGTTAGAGCTGACTGAAGTCCAATGAATCACAGGAACAAAGTGTTTATCTGTCCTTGGAAGAGGTGCCCACAAGGTTCCAGCTGGAACTTGCCCAACTGACCACCTCAAGGAAGAGTGGAAGAAATCTCATCTATGGTCACTGCAATATTAAGCAGGAAGAAAGGACTGCTAACTCCTTCAGTGACCTCAACTGAAAAGCAAAGCACAGGTAGTCAGTAAACTGGGCCAATTTCTGAGGAAGGTCTAATTCAAGTGCTTTTCTGGGCTCAGGTTCACAGGGTTCACTGCACAAAACCCACAGGCTTTTGAAGATTGGCCAAGATAGCATACCTCAGGCTGCCTGCAGTTCTTGGCAATAGGTCTTATGCCCAGAGAGAGAACAGGAATGCAAACTCCAAATCTGCACAGGCCCTGGAGTGCCTGCACGTGCCTATTCTGTGCCCACTAATGCAATGGTGCCAATTCTACCTTTACCCTCATCCTATTAGAGGCAAAGACTGATCTCTTCCACCCTGCTGGGCCAACAATCCATAGCCATAGAGATAAACAGAAGAAACACCCCCCCACCCCCCACCCCAATCCCAAAGCAGAGTTGTGATACTGGAAAGAAATCTGTCTCCAAAAGTAGCCCATAGTCCTCCCACCCCAGCCTTTACGTACCGAAATCCGGCTCTCCCATTCAGACAAAGGGATGCGGCGGCCATAAGTCAGAAGGCTACGTCCAATGTCTTCACACACAGGGGTGGTACCTGCAGAAAGATTTGTTTTAATGAAAAACTCACACCTTTACAAGGTAAAGAAGCACAATGGATTTCACAGCTAGAAAATGAAATTCTACATAAATCAGGGAGTGATTTAGCTAACATTCTCTCCCCTGGGGGAAAAAAAAAAACCTTAATATTTCAAAGGCAAGGATTATCCTGGGAGCACAATGGAAGAAGAATTGGAGAACATAAGGTTCTATCTAAATGTTTCTAGCATTCAAGAGCACACAGTATACTACATCAAAGCATTGTCCCAGGATTTTCCCAAAGGAAGGCAACTATCTCTTCTCTATGTATCCTACCGAAGATGGGAAGGAAAGGTATGACCTGCTTTTCATTAAACAGGGATAGCTCAATTTTCTAAGGGTTTATTCAGATCAAGTACTTTCAAAAAAGGCAACCTGTGGCCAGTACACCAACATGGCCCTGGAGGGAACAAGCAGTATGGTCTGGCAGTGTTGAATTTGGGATCAGAGGGGCCACTCAGAACCCCATCCAGGTCACTAAACCCTTTTGGGCCTCAGCTTAATCCAATTCAAAACGAGGCAGCTGCACTAGATGACCTCTATAGGCCTTCCTAACTCTTACATCTACCATCTACCATCTTAGAAAGGGTTTGTTCACATGGATACAATTTCATCATTTTAGAGGTACCAGTACAGAATGAAACTTCTCCTTGATTCTTTTTCTACCCACAACTACATGTATCAAGGCTTAGCATCGCTGCCTTGGATCTCCTCAGTCCTAAAGGAGACCCCAGCACTCATGTCTGCTTTCCCTTCTCCAACAGAATAAAGAAGGCATTTTGCCTATAACTTCTGTGAGCTCTTTGGTATATCTTTCTTCACATTAGCCTCATTAAGTGAGCAAGCATTATGATCCCCACTTTATGTATCAAGAAAAAGAGATTCAGAAAAGCTAATGATTTGCTGCCAATGGTCACACATCTAGAGCCAGAGCTCAAGCCCTGCTCTCTAGACTGCAGTACTCTCTTCATCATATTACACTTGAGAGATGGTCCATAAAATCTTGTGATCACAGCAGGGGCCAACCCTCTGAGCAGTGGAAAGAGTGCTGAACGTGGGAGTCAGAGGCCCTCATTTCCACAGCGTGTCTTCTTGTCTCCTTCTCATCCCCACCCCCTCTGAGATCACCCAAATTCAGACGCAGCAGCAAAGCTCTAGTCACCTTCTAACAGACCTACCATCCAGATGAGACACCAAAGCATTTCTCAGGATGTTTTTCCCCCTCATCACCTCACTTTCAGTGGCACTGGTACACAGACGCATCCTAGACAGGAAAGTTTCTGTCATTACCCATAATCAACTGCACACAGACTCTCAATCATCCAAATGATTAGCACCACTTTGAACTTTTAGATGGAAGGACTTCTATCCCTGCTCTGAGACAGTGTAGTGTACTAGAAAGAACACTGGCGTTGGACTAAGAAGACAAAGTTCAAATCCCACCCCATGATACTACCTTCAGCAAGTCATTTTACTACACTGGGCCTCAATTTCCTCATATGTAAAATGAGGGGTGGAGTGGGTAAAGAAGAGGGATTCTATGAATGAGAGCTATGCAGAGCTTTTTAAAAAGTCGTCTGCAAACCCTGAGGTCAATGATGAACTTGCAGCCAGAGGCAAGCTCTAAGAACTAGCCGCTTCTCAGAAGGGACTTACCACTGGCCCTGAAGGAAGAAGACCATATCGTCTATGTTCATTTTATCAGTGACAAGGTGGATACCAAACAGGCCAGTGTCTGAGTAGCAGATGTTGAAGGTCTGGAAACTCTGGCAGAGCTTGTTCGACACAGAAACAGATGCCAGGGGACTCGACTGGTGCTATAACCAAGGAAGATTGAGCATCACCTTCATGTTAGCCCATTCTTTAACCAGAAGTCACAAAGTCCAACCCCGTACACTAGAAGAACAGAAACACCACCCCGTGACAGCCAGAGCTCCCGGACAACTAGTGCTCACCACCCTCTGCCCCCTTCCCAGGACTAGCGTCTATAGGAAGGGCAGCCATAGCCCTTCCCAGTCCCTCCGGGCTCCCTAACCCTCTCTGGTAGCAGACCCAACAGAGAAGGGCCATTTTCAGTCACTGAAACCTGAAAAAGGGTCTCACCAAGAATGCCCAAGTCAGCATAAAAGCAACAGGCACTCGTGCCTACTCACACTTCCCAAATCAGAATACATCCTACACAGTTCCTTACATTCTTCCTTCCTAAGGAGGCTTTCTTGCTAGTTTTCCCACCCTCTGTAGCCCTCCCCACACCACCTGCCTCTCTTGGGGGTTCCATGTTCCCAAGCACCACACGGGCTTCTTAGGAGAAAACTTTATCCTTTTATATGCCACATTCTGAACCACATCCCCAAACAGGTTTTGATTGATAATCAAATTCAATACAAGCTCCATTTGTATGAAAAAAGTCAAAAGGGCCTAAGTAAATTAACAACAAAATTTCCCCTTTATACAGTATCTGCCCAGGAGCTCACACCTTTGTCCACTCTCCCCATTCCAAACACACACAAATCAACCCAGGATTATAGAAGGGAAGACCTTCTACACAAGCCCATCCTCGTGCTTATCCCCCCTTTCTCAAGCCCTTCATGGCACCCACTCCCTTGGGAGCCCTTGCCAAAAGCCAGGGCCTTACAAGCACTATCATCCCCCCCTCCCCCCATCCAGGTCCTTACCACGCCCCCTCCATAGGTACAGTCATAATGACCAATGATCGAATTGGCTACTGAGAGTGCAATATTATCAGGGTTGGCCCAGCCTGGGCCCTCAACTGCAAGAGCCACATGAGCTAGAGGCAAAGCATCATCCCGGTGACGGATCTGCAACAGAATGGAGGGGTCAAAAAGAGGTTCACAAAGAGATGTGGTCTCCAAAGCACATTCTGGAGTGATTATTTGAGTGTTCTCTGGGATGAGCAGGCACACAGCTTTATGTATTCATTCCACAAGCACTATCCCCTGTGCCAAGTCTTATCAGGGAAACACAGAAGAGAAGACGAAGGCCTTGCTCCCAAGGAATTCACAAGCAGGGTGGGCAATGAGGGATGAAGGAGGAAGAAGTCAAACCTGCCTTCCAGGAACTCAGTCTAGACTGAGGATCAGAAGACAGATCGGGGGAATGGGGAGAAATTAACTTAGGGGGGAAAATTCCATCTTCATTCCCCATTCTTTAACTGAAATTTAGGGTTTCTTTAATTATGGACATAAAAAACAAACATTATTCTGAGAAACGGTCCATAGGCTTCACTGCACTGCTAGGAGTTCCATGATACAAAAAAATTAAGAACCCTGGTCTGGAAGGAAGACTATCCCATCCAACTGGCTAGGGGATGGGTCTCTGGTTGCAGTCTTGCCCATGGTTACTGTGGCTATTCACAAACATGATCCCCAGTGGCAAAGGCAGAGCAATGATGGCCTTGTGCTGCTGCAGTCTGTGTCTGATAAATTTGAGCCTTTTGGTTTTCTTGCCAAATTCACTGTTTTTCAGCCTGAAGCCGCTGACCAAGGTCTATGTAGAAGTCACCTTTTAAGAACCACCTTGTTGTTCTCTGCCTCTGGGAGTTTAACAAGAGCCCCCCCCCCCCCGAATAATTAGCCAAATTTGGACACAGGCTTATCATAAGTGGTCTGGGGGGAAATAAATTGGGCAATATATTTCTGCAGTACTTCAAAAGACCCATGATGTCCTCAAGTGTGGCCGTTTATTTCCACAACATAGATCACAATCCCTCCATGGCACAGTAAATATCTTCGTAAATTAGTGTGGTCAAAACAATTCATGCCCTTGAGACCAACTTTGTGGTGATAAGCTTCTACCTTCAAGAACATCATATAATGGGGCAGCTAGGTGGCGCAGTGGATAGAGCACTGGCCCTGGAGTCAGGAGTACCTGAGTTCAAATCTGGCCTCATACACTTAACACTTACTAGCTGTGTGACCCTGGGCAAGTCACTTAACCCCAATTGCCTCACTAAAAAAAAAAAAAAAAGAACATCATATAATGAAGAAACAAAGGAAAACTCCAGTGGCATAGAACATATGGATAAAATAATGAATTAAATATCCCCCAATCCTTTTCTCTGAGCCTAGGAAGTGCCTGTTTGAAGGGCATACCTCACTGCCTGTGAAGCGGCAGGATGAAGGGAGAGGCACAGCATCATCAGTGTATGTCATGGGAACACTGCCAAAATGCTGCTGAGCAAGGTCCACTAGCTGCTTGTGCTCCACACCTGGTCAGGGAAGGCAGAAGAGGTAGCGTGATGTCCTCCTCAATGCTGTGATCCTTCAATGACCTTTGCTACATACCCAGACCCCCAGCCTATACCCCAGAGGAGACAATTTGGTATGAGTCACAGAGTCACAGACCCAGACAAGATATGGAAAGACACTGGCTAGAAAAGCACAAATTCCTCACATCAGGAAAGGCCACTTTCTATGTAAAGCTGACAGAAGATCAAGTCTTAAGAAAATCTCAGGCCTAGATTCCTTATGATATGCTCTTCTTCCACAGAACCAGGAGAAACCAAGCCCCTGAGAGCACAACCAAACTCCAGCACACATGTAGCTGGATGCTAGCTCTACTTCCAACCTTCATTCTTGAGTCCTCCTGCAAAGTGCCCTCAGCTAATCCACCTGAATGCTGCTGCTCTGTAGGTAAGCCTGAGAAAGGGACAAACTAAGGCATGATAGGGAAGAAGCAAAAAAACAGGGAAGAAAATGGGTACAGGCCATGAGGTGACTGAGGGTGAAGGACAGCAAAGAGTGTGATAAGGAGAAGGGAGGGGCTCCCAAAGAAAGGAAGAAAGGATGGGAGAAATAAGGTGGCAGAGTAGGACTGACAGGGGTAAGATGGAAGAAAGGATACAGGATAATGAGTGACCTCCTAGTCCTTTCCTTCCTAAGCACCACAGCCCTCACCAGCCTCCAGATAGAACTGCCTCACCAGCCTGGCAAGTGCTACAGATGCCTCTATCGGTGCCCTTTCCCTGGCCTTTGCTTTCTATCAGGCCTAGCTCCTGAGAAAAGGAGGAGGCCCGCTTTCACACTCACCTCCTGCAGCAGCCAGCACCATTCGAGGGGCCTTGTAGAAAGTGTCAATAAATTCAGCCAAGTCCTGCCTGGACAGTCTCCTGGAAGGACAACAACAAGTTCAACATGTGAGAACCATAGAAATCTAGAGCTGGGAGTGACCGCAGAGGCCATCTGGTACAACCTCATCAATTTACAGATAAGGAAACTGAGGCCCTGGGAGGTTCAGGGACTTGTCCAAGGTCACACAGGTAATTAAGTACCAGAAGTGGGATTTGAACACAAGTCTTCTGACTCCAGAGCCCATAGATACTCTTGGAAAAACATGCAGGATAGTCTGGGTAAATATGGGTACACAGTACTCTAATACTAATGCCAGGTTCAAAAGAGACCCGGGTAGAACCCTGACTCCAATGCTGGATGAAAGGGCCATATCATCTCCAAGAGTCTCAGTTTTCTCATTTATATAAGAGAGACAATAATAAGTGCACTATATATACCTTAGAGGGTTGTGTTGTGAGGAAAACATTGGATAACTATATATATGTAACTTTCTCCCCCAATTACACATTAAAACAACTTTTTAAACCTGTTTTTAAAGTTCTGAGTTCCAAATTCTATCCCTCCCTCCCCCCTCTCTGAGACAGTAAGCAATCAGATATAGGTTATGCACATGCAATCATATGGAAATACTGGCTAACTTTAAAGCCCAATATAAATGGTAGGGATGGGGGCAGCTAGCAGCTAGGTGGCACAGTGGACAGAGCACGGGCCCTGGATTCAGGAGGACCTGAGTTCAAATCCGACCTCAGACACTTGTCACTTACTAGCTGTGTGACCCTGGGCAAGTCACTTAACCCCAACTGCCTCGCCAAAAAAAAAAAAAATTAAATAGTAGGGATGGTGAGAAGCACATTACTACTACCATTATTATAAACTTGACTCAAGGCTGGCTAGGAAAGGGACAGACTGAAGCTGCCTGCTCCAGACCCATGCCCTCACAGGGTTCCAGATGGCAAAATTGAGCTCAGTGTAGCCCCAGGACACTCTCTCCAACCTATTTCCTCCTCCCAGGCCTTCCTCCAGCCTGATCACCAGGATTTAAACACTCACATCAGCAAATAACCGGCTACTAGTTCTACATAAGGTACACAGCCAACACATCAGAACTCGTACATCCTTATAGATGTCAGAGTAGTCACAGCATCAAAATCTGAATTGAAAGGGATCTCAGGGGCAGACTGGGAGGCTTCCCAGTCCAGTCTTTATATGTTACAGATAAGAGCAAGGTCGCCAGAAGGGAAGAGGCTTCCCTTTTGGAGGCCATCCACCTATTCTAAGGTCAATGCCCCTGTATAACATATGTGTGGACTCCTCTGAGCACTACCCTCAGAACGCAAACCTTTATCCCCCAGCCTTATTCACCAGACATGGCTCTGGACGACTTTGGCCGTTTGCAAATATCCAATCCACCTTTAAATGCCTAAGATTTGCTCCAACTGAGGATAATCAAAAGAAGGTGCCAAAGGCACTGAAGAAAGTTGCTCCAATGGCCCGGAACCATATTTCTGGACAATCGAAGCAGTTAGAATGAGTGCATTTCCCCCCCCAAAGGGAACCCTCATTTAGACATACATTGCTTCAGGCACATCTGCCATCTTTGCCTGGAAAAGGTTCCATGTGTGGTCCTACACTGTCCCCGCCACCCATGATAAAGTGCAGAGCTCTACACACAGCCCCTTTGCAGTGAATTCTCACCTGGCATTCTCACTGGGTCCTTCCACAGCCTGGGCAAGGGGAGTGCCTTGGTAAGCAGTGGCATGAAGATAGTCAAATACCACATCCCGCAAAGAGCTGTCATTTTCCTGCATTTCTTGGAGAATCACATTTCGCTCCTTCTCAATCTGTGAGTCCTCCAAGGTGCAGTTCTGCACAATGTCACCCAAGATTTCAACAGCTGTAAAACACACATTATGTAGAGTGAGTGGAGACATTCCTAGATTAGAGATCCTGTCAACCTGATGTTAGGTAATAGGTCAAAGAGCTAGTGTTATAGTACAGAAACACCTTGTGGTAATCACTACACATGGCACCTCCACCACCAACAGAGACATATGCACCTGATTCCCAGCCAGAACTAGATGCTGTCATCACCTATAGATATTATTTCTTTGTTTTCTTTGACATGAAAATAGATATCTATATATGCAAATTTATCTCTCATCCCCAATAATTTAGTTATAACACCGACATAAATTATCATGGGTGGAGACCCCCAAGGACAGAAAGGTACTTCAGCCACAGAAGGGCAGATGGCCCTTATAGCAACCAATGGACTAAGGAAACAATCTGAAGGAAGGTAGAGCAGAGATCCTTAGGAAAGATCACAGTTCATAACTGAAGACAGGCAAAAGGCTGGGGAGAGTCATGACAAGAAAACAAAAGATTGGTTTAGAATTAGAAAACTTAATACTGCTTCAGTTGTAATTTACAGGTAATTTCTAAATATCACAAATTCTTGTACAAATGGCAGATAACATCTTTTTTTTCCCCCTAACAAATATTCCTGATAAGAAACTTTCTTTGTGGCTTAGGTCTAGAAGGAGAAAAGGAAATAACCCAGAATATACACATTAAAGTGCTATCTAGTCCAACCCCCACATTTTACATGTGAGGAAATGGGCCCATGGTCAAATGATTTATCTAAAAGGTTATGAGTAGAACCTAAATGCTCTGACCCCTGATCCTTCTACATGCCACACTGAGAGGGTAAACTATCACTTTATTAGACTATAAACAGGGTTATTTTGTACTGTATGTGTATGTTATCGCTTTACTAAATTGTATGAAGGCTCTGTCCATGTTAACTGGACTTTGTTTCTCTTCTAATCCCAAAGACAATGTTCTAATTAAAAGAATTCAATTCAAGCAGGAATTTAATAATAAATATTTGATGAACTAAATTAAATTTTGTGGGATATAGGAAGGGAGGAAAGTGCTATGAATGATCAAGCTTGTTATAGGTTATCAATAGAAGAGAAGGGTAAAGAAGCTTGGGACAAGTTCTTCAGGCATAAAACAAGTTCTTCAAATGTTGGACTCTGGACAAATGGGGGAAATTCAGTCAGGCTCTATCAGGAAGCACCCACGGCCATGACACACAGACTCAGGGTGAGAAAGGATCTCAACAGGTCAGCTGGCTACCTCAGATCTGAAGCTTGACTCCCTGTCCCTCCCCGACTCAATTTCCCAGACAAGAGGTCCCACAGTCTTGGCTTTAATAACTGCATTAGCTGAGAAGTCACTACCTCCTTAGGCATCCCATTCTCCTTTTGGATAGTGGATTGTTGGGCATGACACCTCCCACTTCCTAAAGGGCCCCTGCCAAAGCTAGCGGTCTCTGGGATTCAACTCCTTCAAAACCTCACACACTAAACCACTCGTGCAACAAGAGACTGTCGTACGCTGCACTTCAAGTTCCCAGCCTTTGCCACGGACCTCATACTACTTCACCTCCATCATCAGTTATGCCATGATCCCCTGCAGCACTGAGATGCTGTTTGTAGATGTTTTCATGTCTCTTCCGTCTCATCTTCCTCTGAGGCAGCGTTAGGGAAGGAGGTGATCTGGAGCTCTCAAAGCACTTAGCACAGGGCCTGGCACACAGCAGGCACTTCCTAAGTCTTTACTAACGGCTGAGTAAAAGCCATGCTCAGGGAAGGGCACACTCTGGCAAGTCCAACCATGCTGCAGAGGCTTACGCATGGGCCTAATGATGAACAACATCTTTCACTGAAGGACCAGCCAACTAAACATGCACTGGTTAAGTGTGGAGAAGGTCAGCCACCAGGTGGTGAACTTTTCAGTCACAATCCCTCATCAAAAGGAAGCCAGAAGAACAGGACCTGCCTCTGATAGAGGGAATACCCATACCAGGAAAGCCATAGATTTCTGTAAGTGAATATATTATCAGTCACTGAAAGCTCCCACAGAACAGGAGATCACAGAACAGGAGATCTACACCTTCATTTGCTCGTATTTCTCCACAGTATCTAAGACAGTAGTCTAGACATTTAACCCTCAATAAATGTCTGACTGATTGCTATTAGTAACCAAGTATGTCTTTCCTGCTCCAAAAGTGGTCAAGGGGATAGCCAGCAAGAGCTCCAGATGATAGTTAGGAGATAATCAAGTTGCTTTAGACTCCTTTCACAGCACTGTAAATCTAGATCAGAAAGGACTTTAGGGGTCTAGAACAACTCCCTCATTGTACAGATAAGGAAACCATGGCCCAAAGAGGTTAAGTCACTCTCCTAAGTTTGTATAAATATTAAGTTCCAGAGGCAGTATTCAAACTGAGGCCTAAGTTGTAATTCCAAGTTTAACCTTCTTTGGACAACACCTCACTGCTCTTTATGGAGCCTTGTAGCTAGGGAGATCACAGGTTACAAATTCAGAGGTGAAATGCTCCTTGGTACAACTGAGTCTCCAAAAGACCACTGTTAAGTTGGTCTCACTGAGTGAAAAACAAACCACATCCATTCTTCCAATCCCACGCAGAGAACACAGAAGGCTGCCTACCTTTAGGAAGGTCTTTACTCATCGCTTTGATATAGTATGCGGTGTGTTCCCGAGTGGTGTAAGCATTTAGATGGGCACCCATCCTCTCTATTTCTTCTTCCAATGCTTTCCCAGGACGTTTCTTTGTACCCTGAAACAAACCAATGAGGAAGAAGAAAAGCCAAAGCATTTTAGACTGTACCACTTTAACAGCCAGAGGAGATAAGGTCCCCTGTGAAACAGCTCAGAGTAAACCATCTCCCAACTAATTTTCAAACATCAATACAAAGTCCTTTATTCCTTTTCTTCATAAAATACTGTAATACTATCTATGGCAGAAACTCAACCTGAGATCCATGAACTTGTTTTTAAATATTTTATAACTGTCTTCAATGTAAGTGATTTTATCTTGTAATCATATCTATTTTATTTTACACACTTAAAAACATTGTGTGGAGTCCAAAGGCTGTACCAGACTGACAAAGAGCTAAGTGAAATGGATGTTTAAATATATATTCTCCTTCCTCTGGTAAACAAACCATAGGAAATCCATTCTTAAGGTCTACGGTGTGTAGTAAACAGGGGTAATAAGGGAAAGAAGGTGATGCCAAATGTGGGCATCCAATTATAGTAGCAGCAGCAGAAGAGGGAAAAGGAAATTAGATTTGAAGCAGCAGATCTCTAAATCTAGGGAGACAAAGAGGCTCAAAGGAGTTGGTATCTTAAGCTGAAATTCTGTGATTGATCAGCAATGGTCAAGAGTAGTGAAAGCCCTAATAGCAAATCTTTGCTGAATATTTCCAAAGCAGAGCTGGAAGATGCAGAGAAGGTAAGCTAAATCCTGGCAGCTAGATCTCCTCTTCAGCAGAACTTCAGAATCTACCCCTAGAACTACCCTGGGCTCTGAGAGACCAGAGAAGAGCAGATTTATATGTCCTAAAAGCTACAAAATTTAAAGGTCTCTGGGGTCTATGGTTCTAGAGAACAGTGAAATAACCCATTCATACCTTGAATGCCAAGTGTTCCACAAAGTAGCCAGCACCATTGTTGGTTTCATTTTCATAGCGGCTGCCAACATCTATCCAGACTCCCACCTGGAAGAGGAATAGTAAAGAAAAACACCAGGAGCTTCACTAAAGTCTGTGGAGTTATACACAGACCTGTTCATTTCACCACTCTGTTAAAAACTCCAGTGAATAAAGTTTAAATGCTCTGCCTGGTATTTAAAGTCCCCCACAAACTGGTGTCACTAGACTCTTCAGTCTTATCTCTCACTACATTTCACATACTATTCACTAGGATCAAACTGTACTATACTCTGCTCCTTCACTGCCTCCCAGCCTTCTACCTTTTCTTACATTGCTCCCAATACCTAGAATGTCCTTTCTCCCCTCAACATATTAGGATTTCCACCCATCTTTAAAGCCCAACTCAAATTTCACCTTCTCTAGTATGCTTCCCACAATCTCTGCATTTAGCAATGATTGTTTTCCCCTCAAATCTCACATAAACTTTACTTGCACCCCAGGAGAACATGTCAAGATATTCATGGTTATCTATTATCTACTATGGAACTCAGGGTCTAGGAGGGCCTGATGACACATTATGTTCTATCCTACACATATATGTATACCCTCCTAGACCCTGAGTTCTAGGAGGATAGGAGCCATGCCTTGGCCAAACCTTTAACTTCTGCACTAAGTGCTTAGCAAATTTTTGCTGAATGCAGTTAAACTATATCAGGGTTTATACTTTGCTTGCATGGATGCCTAGGCAGGTTAACTTATTTTTCATAGGTCTGAAATTGGAACTTACTTCTATTTCAGAAAAATGAAATGTCGTGAGCTACAGAATAGATTACCACAAAAAGGCCTTTCACATACATATAAGTAACTTCTCCAGCTGAGCTGCAAGGAACTCTAAGTAACTGAGCACAAAATCTTGTACAGGGTACAGCCCTCAAATCTTTATTGATGGGGGCAGCTAGATGGCTCAGTGGATAGAGCACTGGCCCTGGATTCAGGAGGACCTGAGTTCAAATCCGGCCTCAGACACTTAACACTTACTAGTTGTGTGACCCTGGGCAAGTCACTTAATCCCAATTGCCTTACTAAAAAACAAACAAACAAACAAAAAAATCTTTATTGATGGACTGATCAAGGAAAACAAAGGTCATCAGTTGAAGAATTTTTCTCTCTTCAGTGACTCTCAGGTAGATCATCTGATTTTACATTAACAACCTAGTAAGAACTACAGGACTGATACTGGTGTCCCCATTTTACAGATGAGAAACTAGATGACTTGCCCAAGATGACAAAATGAGTCTGCAGCAAAGCCAGGACTAGAATTCAGACTTGACTCTCAACATAAGGAGTTTACCCCTTTAGTCCTATAAGGCCAATACTAGGTCAGGCACTGGCTCATCAATGATAAAGTGTAGAGGTCTTACTCACAAGCCAACCAGATGACCCATTCCTAGAGTGAGGATTTATAGGATTCCCTCTGTAACAGTAGGAAGTAATGATCCAATTTTCTAAGAAACCCATTTCAAACTTACTGTGCAAGTAGGTTGGCTGGAGTCCTCAGAAGCCACCCGGAGCCCATTGTCCAGCGTAGTGACCTGTGTTGCTGGAATGTTCTGGAGAGTCTGAACAAAGGTGGCCGCACTACGAGTTGTGGGAAGCTTTAATAGAGAAGGCTGAAAAAATAACCTGTCATTAGAACACAGGCAAAGCTGACAACATTGACCTCAGTCATTCTTAAGCCAACAAATACGACCCACTTTCTCTTCCTGCCTGACTCCAAAACCTAAGGAATGATTTGATAAATGTGTCTCTAATGCTATCATATTTTTTCTCTCTCCCATAATGAATGCCTTTGGGAAGACAGAGCCCGCATCCTTTAACAGCCTCTCCCCTGAGCTCTAAGCACAAGGATGTGTATCAAAATTTGATTGTTTGAACACCTCTCCCATGGCTCAGCAACCCAAAGCAGTCTCCAGGAAGTCCATTTGAGACAGTCTTGGCTTGAGTACAACAGAGTACAGAGAAAATGAAGAAAAGGGGCACATAATGACTTTCACAAAAATAATTCAAGAAGTCAGATCACTTACAAACAACTCTCAATTTGTTCTCACGATACTGAACAAACAATAGATTAAAATCTAGAGATAATTTAAAATAATTCATTGTAGACCAAACTTTAGCCTCCTCTTTTCCTACCTTAATTTTATTTTTTTTCCTTTCAGGGCAATGAGAGTTAAGTGACTTGCCCAGGGTCACACAGCTAGTAAGTGTCACTTGTCAGAGGGCTGATATGACCTCAGGTCCTTCTGAATCCAGGGCCAGTGTTTTATCCACTGCGCCACCTAGCTGCCCCCCCCACCTTAATTTTAACAGGGCTGCTAACAAGTAACAAACTAAAAGGCTCAAGCAACTATTCTCATAAAGATAGCATGATTCTTGGACTCAGAAATTCAAACTAGCCACAAGTCCATTCAAGAGGGTCTACACTGGCCACCCTCTGATCCACAGTCAACAAGTTTTTGGAAGAAAAAAAATCACAAAATTTGAGAGTTGTCAAATATCTCAGAGGCCATCTAATCCAACCTATACCCAACAGGAACCCCAACTCTAACATATCTAACAAATAATTATCCAGCCTCTGTTTAAAGACCTGCACTGAAGGCTAAATGCACCACCTATAGCGACAGTCCATTGCCATTTTTGGACAGGTCAAATTGTTAGTTTCTCCTAACATCAAACCTAAATATGCCTCTTTGTAGCAACTTCTACACGTCTTTCCTGGTTCTATCCTCTGGAGCCAAACAGCAAGTTTTATACTCCCTTCTCTACAAGATATATACTTCAAACACTAAGAGACACCTATGTCGAGGGCAGGGGTACAGTGGAAATGGGGTAGGGGTGCAGCTACATGGTAAAGTGGATAAAGTACTGGCCTTGGAATCAGGACTCATCTTGAGTTCAAATCTGGCCTCAGACATTTACTGAAGAAAATGACAGGCCACTACAGTATCTTTGCCAAGAAAACCGCAATAACTCAGTAACAAAAGGGAAGGGGCTGTCTCCATACATATATATATATATATATATATATATATATATATATATATATATATACACACACACACACACACACACACACACACACACACACACACACACACACACACACACACACACACTCTGATCGTTCTCTTCTACAGGTTAAAAATGTCTAATTCCAGGGGGGGCAACTAGGTGGCGCAGTGAATAAAGCCCGGGGCCCTGGCTTCAGGAGGACCCGAGTTCATATATGACCTCAACACTTGACACTAGCTGTGTGACCTTGGGCAAGTCATTTAACCTTCACTGCCCTGCCTAATTATAATAACAATAATAATTATGTCTAATTCCTTCAACTGATTCTCATGTCATGTACTCAAAGTTCTTCACTATCCTAGTTACCCTGTTCTGAATACCCTCATACTCCTTAGTTTATCCATGTCCTTCTTAGACTAACAAATCTGAAACACAATACTATATATGAAGTGTGCCTAAAGCAGGGTATAGAGTACCTCTCTATTCCCAGATTCTATGCCCTCTTAATGCAGACCAAGATCACGTTGTTATTTTTATTCCTATTGAACTTCATCATGTTAGATTTAGCCTGTAAAGATTTTTTTTGGATCCTGACTCTCTTGTCTAGTTTGTTAGCAATCCATCCCTGTGTTTCACCTGAAATTCTGATGAACATGTCACATATGCCTTTATCTTAAGTTATGATAAAAATGTTAAAACCAGGACAGCTAGGTGGCACAGTGGATAGAGCACCATCCCTGGATTCAGGAGTACCTGAGTTCAAATCTGACCTCAGACACTTGACACTTACTAGCTGTGTGACCCTGGGCAAGTCACTTAACCCCAATTGCCTCACCAAAAAAAAAAAAAGTTTAAAACCACAGGGCCCCCAAGTTCACAGGTGCTCAGTAACTATACTCTCTATGCACCACAGCACTGGTTTCCAAAGTAGAGCATAAGGCCTGGAAGGTGGACCCTTTGGTTGGATTTTTTAGTGAAGTCTTCATAATTATCTAAGGTGAGGGCTGATCTAAGGTGATAAGAGATTACCTTGTACAAATCCCTTATTTATAGATGAGAAAACTGAGGCTCAGAGAGGTCTAAGTTCACATATTATAGTTAGTAAATGGCAAAGAACCAAGGACTCCTACAATTCCTGTAGATTTCCTTCTACTACACTAAACTGCTTGTGTATTTTCAGGTTGCAGGCAAGTGTTTTGGCCTCAGTTTCTAGCCTGAATTAAGTACAGTTTGGTAATCCTCAAAACTGTTTCATTCAAAGGAATACCATGTACCTACTACTTTATGTAGGGGCTTGAAGTCTGGGTTTAAATGTGAAGGAGAATGGACTAGGTGGGTCAGGTAGCTCCCCAGGGTCACCAGTCCCTCCAATTAGGGATAAAAAATCTCAAATATCAACTCCAGTGACTGCCATTTTTTTACTCCATTCATGCCTTCCTCCTAGAGCTCGTGGGTCATAGGAGACAGTAGAGTGTGAGAGGTGTGTCTACTCTTCCTCCTAGGATAGGAATGGGAACATCAGAAAACTGTACTTCGAAAACCAATGCTTGTCCAAGGGTAAGAAGAACATCTCCCATTGCTATCGCAAGGTCATCATTGTCGGGATTTGAAGCCAGGCCTACTCCTGCCTCCAATGCAAATCCAACGCTCTTTGCATTACACCACACTACTAACGTCCATTTCAGGGTCATGACCCCTCAGGTTTCTACAGGCACTTTCTGGTGTGCAGCAGCACCTTTTCCCAGGTGGGGTGAACAGTGTCAGGATTAGTACACCCATCTGGAAGATGGGGAAACTGAAGCTCGGAAGGGGAGGGCGACAACTCGCCCAAGGCAAGGTCTGAACAGGCTCCAGACTCTGGCAAGAGCTCTGACCCTACTCGGCCCTGCGTTTCAGCGTAGAGATCCCTCCCCGAGCAGGGCCTGACCGCCTGGTCTCGGACACTGAGGGCTCCCTCTCTGAGCCTCCGGCCTACATCTCCAAGGTCACCCAGGCCTTTCTTTCCCAAGGCTCCCATACTCCTAACCCCTGCCGTGCCGGGCGCTAGCCCCGCGACCTCCTCCCGGAGCCGGCGCGAGGCCCACCCGCCCATGACCCTGTGACCTTCCCGCTAACCCAACTCCGGGAATGCTCCCGCCCCGCAGCACCCCCTTTCAAGTTCCCTTTATCCCCTCCCACACCGGAACGTCAGGCTTGAAAAGAGAAGGGTGAGGCCTCACCGAGCCTCGGGCGCGGAAAAGGGCCCGAGCCGCTGCGCCGCCGACCCGGCATACAGATGAGGCTGCCATCTTCTTCCCTTCCTTTCCTCAGGCTGGGCAGAGCATGCGCGAAGACCTCCGCGAGATGGCCTTCGGCTGGGACAGCGCATGCGCCTTCTTGCCCCGCCCCTTTTCCCTCTCTCGCTGTCTATCCCTTTCTCGCGCGTGTTCTTCTTCTCTTTCTCCCCCTCTCTCCCTCCCCCTTTTCTCTCCCCCCATTCCCTCTTCCCCCATTCTCTCTCGCTCTCTCGCTCCCTCGCTCTCGCTCTCCTTCCCTCCCTCGCTCTCCTTCCTTCCCTCCCTCTCCTTCCCTCCCCCCCACTCACCCCCACCCCCACCCCCACCCCCTCTCTCTTTCTCTCTCTCGCCGCCTGTCGAAGAACCCTGTGAAGTTCTCGGACGCTTCTGTCAATCACTGCCAGCACCTCCCTTCATTCATTCATTCATCCTCTGTTCCAAGCCTTCCGAGCTGGAAAGGACAGCAGAGGCCATCCAGCCCATCCAGTAGCCGACCAAGCATCCCCTTATCCCCCACCGAAGGCCCTCAAGCATTAGCTCGGAGAGTCCCTAGTTAGGGGAGCACTGGCAGCCCAATCCACGTGTTCACTTCTTTAGCAAACACTGATTAAGCCCCTGCTGCTTAAAGCGTCTGGATTGGGCGGGGCATCGGGGGTGAAAGAGAGTAAAGATTGAAAAAACAAAGAAAGAAACAACTCCTGCCCTCCCCGAGGGATGTAGTAGTGAGGGATGGAATCCTAACCTAGGTCACTTTCATATGTAATATGCCATGAGCGCACCTTGATCCTGCACCAGCAGGCGGCCCTTGCTACCGTCATTGAGGGGAGCAGCCCCCGTGGAGAAGGGGCCTGACATCTGCCAACACCAACAACAACCACAGAGGAGCTGCGCTTCCGGCAGGTAAGCAAGCCCCAGGGCCTAGGGCAGAAGGGACCACCTGCCCTGCCTCCAATCTGTCCCACCTCCCCCAGTCCATAGCATAGGGAAGCCACCGTTATGGACTTGTGGGGATGCCTCTACAGGTACCACAAGCAACCACAGCTACTGAAGGCCCAAAATAGAAAGCTCTCACCACCAAAACCCTTGGCCCTGTCTAATGGCTCAACATCAGAAATGAATCTTGTTTTATATATGAATAAATGAATTTGGTCTGAGGAAGCCTGTGGTTCCTGGCTCAGGATATCAAATTCCTAAGATAAAATACAAAAGATTACAGGGAAAATTAGATATGTTGAAATACAGTTATTTTATATATACATATATTTGCATATATGTGTATATAGATAAATATAGATACACAAGTCCATGGACCCCTGATCTTGAGAGCAAGGACTGTCTTGCTGTTCTATCCCCAGGGTTTAGCACAGTGCTTTGGCCTGTGGTCAGTCAATTAGTCAATAAACATTTATTAAGCACTTCATTTGTGCCATGCTAAGTAAGGTCTGGGGATACAAAGAAAGGCAAAAGACAGTCCCTTCTCTCAAGGAGTTCAATAGTACAATGAAAGAAACAATGTGTAAACAACAATGTACGAAAAACTATATATAAAATAAATTGGAAATAATGAACAGAGGGAAGGCACTAGAATTAAGAGGGATTGGGAAAAGCTTTCTGCTGAAGGTGGGATTTTAGCTAGGACCTGAAGAAAGCCAGGGAAGTCAGGAGATGGAGATGGAGATGTGGAGCATGTTCCAAGCATGAGGAACATCTAGTAAAATGCCCAGAGTTGGGAGATTGTTTAGGAATGACTAGGAGGCCAGTCTCACTGGGTCAGAGAGTTCACTATGGGACAGGGGAGAGGGGGACAATAATATGTAAGAGGTTTGGAAAGCAGGCTGGGGGGCAAGTTATGAAGGGCTTTAGAAGCCAAACAGAAGGCTTCATATTTAATCTTAGAGGTGATAGGGAGCCACTGGATTTATACTGTGTCCAGAGGGTGATATGGTCAGACTTGTACTTTGGGAAGATCACTTTGACAACTGAGTAGAGGATAGACTGGAGTGAGGAAAGGTTTGTGGCAGGGAGACAAACTAGCAAGCTATTATAATAATCCAGTTGTGAGGTGATGGAGGGCCTGCCTATTGTAATCCTTTGATAAATGCTTGGGGGCGGGGGACGGGGCAATGAGGGTTAAGTGACTTACCCAGGGTCACAGGTAGTAAGTGTCAAGTGTCTGAGGCCTGATTTGAACTCAGGTCCTCCTGAATCCAGGGTCAGTGCTTTATCCACTGCACCACCTAGCTGTTCCCTGATAAATGCTTTTTAAAAAAGAAAATTCAGTCAGGCACCAATTTATTATTAAGCTTTAAGTCCCTAGTATGTACATTAGAGAGATAGAAAATATTAAGTAAGGGCTGAGCAGCAAATAGGTTAGGGAGTATCAAATTGTGACTGGCAATGGGGTCTCCTACTCTATGCCTGTTTGGGTCACTTTTTTGGCAGGGGGGAGCGGTGAGGCAATTGGGATTAAGTGACTTGCCCAGGGTCACAGAGCTAGTAATTGTTAAGTGTCTGAGGCTGGATTTGAACTCAGGTCCTCCTGAATCTAGGGCCGGTGCTCTATCCACTGCACCACCTAGCTGCCCTTTGGATCACTTTTAGTGTGATGGACACAATGCTGCACCTGGAGGCAGGAAAACCTGGGTCTGAATCCTCTTTCAAACACATATTAGTTGTGTTGAACCTGAGCAAGTTACTTAACGCTTCTGAGCCTCAGTTTCTTGATCTGTAAAATGAGATGGTTGCACTAGATGACATCTAAGGTCTCTTTAGCTTCAATATATGATCCTATAAAGATTTGGCGATTACAAAGTCATTGGTGACTTTTGAAAAAGTCCTTTCCCCAGAGGAGAAAGGAGAGGGGTGGGTAGTAAAGTAGTAGAGACATTAACTTCATGAAACTTTTTCCAGTCCTTGTGCCGTAAAGGGGGGGGGGGGGGAAGTGTGGAAAGTGATGGGAAAGTTGCAGCATGGAGTAGAAGAGTCAAGGGTAGGTGGTTTTAGGATTAGAAAAATACTGTCTTCCCCCATCATTCATTACATTTTAGCAAGTGTAACATGTCCAGACCTGTACTCAATCAAAGAGGCAGGGAAAGAATTCAGGGGACCCTGTCTAAAGAGACCTCCCAATTCCTACAGTTACTTACTGCCCTGACTCTACCCCACTAACAGCTACTCCCAAAGATGGCCATCCCTTTGATCTCACCACCACCCACAAGTGTTCCACATATGGATTCATGATTTCCAAAATTCCTTTACCTGATCATAATCTGTGATCATTCCACCTCTTCTCAGTCTTGCAATTCTAAATCCTGTTTTTCACCCTTCCCATGACCCCCCACCCCACCACCCCCTCAGTTCTTTCCCAGGACATCATCCCTGCACTGGTTCTACTCTTTTCCCTTTCCTAGCTTGACCCCCTAGCAAATGAGTGTAAACTTCTCTCTGTCTTCTTCTTCTTTTTTTTTTTTTTGCAGGGCAATGAGGGTTAAGTGACTTGCCCAGGCTCACACAGCTAGTAAGTGTCAAGTGCCTGAGGTCAGATTTGAACTCAGGTCCTCCTGAATCCAGGGCCGGTCCTTTATCCACTATACCACCCAGCTGCCCCTTGTCCTCTTCTCTTGAGTCCCTTGCCCCTTTATTCTATCAAGGATCTTTCACTCCATACCTAAACCTTGGATTACTCCCACCATCCTCTACCTTAGCACCTATACACATGCTGCTGAACAAAAATGGAGAGAATAATGAAACCCTGCTGACTGGATTCACTTCAGGTTTATGGTACTGATCTCAACTGGACCCTCCCTGCAGCAAGGCAGTCTTTTTAAGCCTCCCTAATTGATTCACTGCCTCACCACAGCAGCTTTCTCAAATCTTTTCCTTCCTCCTCAGGCCTCCCATAGCTCCTCCTCCCCAACTCTCTCAGCTGAAAACCTTGAGAGAATCATATTTCACTGAAAAAATTGAGGCCATTCACAGAGCATTCCCTCTTGCCTTCTGCCACCATTTCCTCCTTTACTCACTTCACATAAAGAGGTGGCCTTTCTCCTTGCCAAGACAAACCCCTCTATATACACAAGGAAGCCCACTCTACCCTCTCTTCTTCAGTAGATTGCCACCCTCTATCATTCCTACTCTTCCACTAATCTTCAGACTCTCTTTCTACATGCTGCTTCCCAATGGCCCAAACATATGTCTGTATCTCCCCCATCCTCAACAAACTCTCACTTAATCCATTTATCTCCACTAGCCTTTGTCCCATCTTATCCCTCCTCCCTCACAAAAAAAAAAAAAATAGACATAATCACTTCCATTTATCTCACTCCAGCAGGCAGGTAGGTGTTGAAGTGGATAAAGTGCTGGGCCTGGAGTCTGGCTTCAAACACTTACTAGTTGTGTGACCCTGGAAAAGTCATTTAACCCCGTTTGCCTCAGTTTCCTCATTTGTAAAATGAGCTGGAGAAGGAAATGACAAACCACTCCAGTATCTCTGCCAAGAAAACCCCAAATGGGATCACAAAAAATCACTCAACAACAACATTGAAAAGGCCTTCTAAAATAGATGTGTCTACTTCCTTTTATCTCACCATCTTAATTTATTTTTTTTTTTTGGTGAGGCAATTGGGGTTAAGTGACTTGCCCAGGGTCACACAGCTAGTAAGTGTCAAGTGTCTGAGGCCAGATTTGAACTCAGGTCTTCTTGAATCCAGGCTCAGTGCTCTATCCACTACGACACCTAGCTGCCCCTATCTCACTATCTTGACACTTTGTAGTCTGGCTTCTGACCTCATCACTCAAATAAACTTCACCTTCCAAAGTTACCAATGATCTCTTAATTGCCAAATCTAAAGGCCTTTTCTCAAGCCTCATCCTGACCCTCTGCACCCTGCGACATTGTAATGTCGATCAACTTCTTCATACTCTCTTCTCTCCGGGTTTTTATGACAGTGTTCTCTCCTGGTTCTTGGCTGCTCCTTCTTGGTCTTCTTCAGTGGATCTTCATCCCTAGCATGCTCGATCACCCCGAAGATCCTTCAAGGCCTTGCCTGTGCCCTCTTCCCTTTTCCTTCTATACTATTTCACTCAGGGATTGTATCCACTCCCATAGTCTCAAGTATTATCTCTATGAAGATGACTCTCCTACCCACTTGACCACCCTTAAACTCCCTCCCAACTTCTAGTCTCGGATCTCCAGTTGCCTTTTAGACATCTCCAATTGGATGTCCTGTAGACACCTTAAACTCATTTATGTCCAAGACTGAACTTATTATTTTCCCTCTCAAACCCTTCTCTCTTCCTAACTTTCCTCCTACTGTCGGGGGTACTACAGTTCTCCCAGACAACTAGGCTTGCAACCTAGGCATCATTCTCTACTTTTCTCTCTCTTCTACCTCTCATATCCAACCAGTGGCCAAATACTGCCATTTCTACCTCCATAACATGTTTCAGGAGACACCCCCTTCTCTCCTCTACACTGCCACCTCCCTGGTACAAGCCCTCATCACCTCTTGCTTGGAGCAGGGCAATAGCCTTCTGACTCAGGTCCCTTCTTACTCCAAGCCACCATCCTCTCAGCTGTCAAACTGATCTTCCTGATAAAGCAGGTCTGACCACCCTAATCTATCAGCTCCCTGTTACCTCCAGGATCAAAAAGAAACCATAGCCTCTGTTTGGCTTCAGAACCTTTCTCCCCGCCATGACAGGGACACTGGCTTGCTGGCTATTCCTAAAACACAGCACACCCTCCATCTCCTCTCCTTTCCACGGGCTCTCCCCCATGGCTGGAATAGCCCCTCTTCTCCTTCTCTCTCTCTTAGCTGCCCTGGTCTCCTTCAGTCTCCCCTTCTTCAAGAAGCCTTTCCCAGTGCCTTCCCTCTGAGAGCACCTGTCTGGATCTTCTTTATACAGTTGTTGTCTCCCCCATTAGACTGTGAGCTCCTTGGGAGCTGATAGTGCTTTTTGCCTTTGCTTGTTTGTTGTTTCCTCTGTGCTTAGCATAGGCCCTGACACACAGTAGGAACTAAATAAATGCTCAATGACTAAGTATAAAAGACCTAACTCTCTGCTTGGCTTCTCTGGCCTACTTATGTGACTGAGAAAGTGACCACCTCTAAAGGCATCAGTTTCCTTGGCTACAAAATGGTAAAATGAGGAGTGTGGAAGTTTCTCTAAAATCTCCTCTCACACTAAATCCTATGAACCTAAACTGCTCCAATATGGGGGGGGGGGGGAGGCAGACAGCCCAAAGCCCAATCAGAAACTTCTCCACACCACTCACCTATTTCTGTTTCCTCTTAGCCAAAATGGAAGTAAAGGATCTGATTATAACCTGTGAAAATAAGATGCAGACAGAGCTTGACCCTATCTACCCCCAGCTGGTGAAACGGTGTAGCCTTCTATCCTCGATGGATCTTCCAGGTAAGAAACCTGAGACAGATCTAAATAATTGGAGATATATTAATTGCTCATGGGCAAACCAAGCCAATATGATTTTTTGAATGATAGTAATATCTAAAGTAATTTACTTATCTAGGACCACACCAATCAAAAACTACCATAGGATTACTTCTTATAGCTAGGAAAAAAAAAAAAATTAAATTCCTCTGGAAGAATAAAATGCCAAGAATTTCAAGGAAAATTGCAAATGGAAAAGAGTAGAAAAGAAGGAAGCCTAAAAGTACCAGATTTTAACCTATGCTACCAAGCAGTAATAATCAAAGTAATTTGATAATGAGTAAGAATAGAGCAGTCAGTCAGTGGAACACATTAGATACACAATATACAAGGGCAACCAGGCACAGTAGCCTATGCTTGGAAAACCCAGCTAATGGGGCAAGAACTCACTATTTGACAAAAACTGCTGGGAAACTTGGAGAGCAGTCTGACAGAAACTAGATAGAGACCAATAGCTTAGACCAAGACAAGCTTCAAATGAGGTCATGATTTATACATAAAGTTTGACATCATAAAAAAATTAGAGGAAGGAAGAAATCACCTGTCAACTAGATGGAGAAGAGTTCATGACCAAACAAGAGAAAGAGAGGATCATAGGAAGTAATGGACAGTTTCAGTAACAAAATGTAAAAATTTTTATACAAAGAAAATGAAAGCCATTAAATTTAGAAGAGAAGATATATGGAGAACGGATTCAAATTTATATGAATAAGAGCCATCCCCCAGTTTCTAAGTGGCTAAAGGATAGGAATAGGTAGTTTTCAGGGGAAGAAATTCAAGCTATCAATAGCCATGTTTTTACAACTCTAACTTACTAATAATTAGGAAATGCAAATTAAAACTACTCTGAGGTTCCATATCACACCCACCAATTTGGCAAAGTTGACCAAAAGGATGATGACAAATGCTGGAAGGGCTGTGGGAAAACAGATACATTAATACACTGTTGGTGAAGCTGTGGAAGAGTATAAACATTCTGGAAAGCAATTTGGAATTATGCCTAAAAAGTTATTAAAGTTCACCCATCCTGTGACCCAGCAAGACCACTACTAGATCTATGGGGGTTTTTTTGTTTTGTTTTGTTTTGTTTTGTTTTGTTTTGTTTTGTTTTGTTTTTTCAGGGCAATAGGGGTTAAGTGACTTGCCCAGGGTTACACAGCTAGTAAGTGCCTAAGGCTAGGTTTGAACTCAGGTCTTCCTGTTTTTAGGTCCAGTGCTCTATCTACTGAGCCACTGGGGAAAAAGACCAATATGTACAAAAATTTTTATGTCAGCACTTTTTTGAGGTAGCAAAGAATCGAAAACCAAGGTGGTACCCATCAATTGGAGGATGACTGAACATGATGAAATATTATTGTGCTATAAAGAAATGATGAAGGGGAATGGTTTCAGAGAAACTGGGAAAACTTGTATGAACTGATACAGAGTGAAGTGAGCAGACCAGGAGAAGAATTTATATCATAGCAATATTGTAAAGACAATCAACTTTGAACATCTTAAGAATTCTAATCAACACAGTGACCAAGCACTGGAACTCTCCTCATAATGAAATGTAATGAAACAAACCCCGAACCTCCTGATTGAGAAGTTATCAATTCAAAATGCAGATTGAGAAATTTTTACTGACATAGTCAATGAGGGAATCTATTTTGGGGGCAGCTAGGTGGCACAGTGGATAGAGCACCAGCCCTGGATTCAGGAGGACCTGAGTTCAAATCTGGCCTCAGACATTTGACACGTACTAGCTGTGTGACCCTGGGCAAGTCACTTAACCCTCATTGCCCTGAAGAAAAAAAAAAAAAAGAGGGAATCTATTTTGCTTAATTATACAAATATGTGTGTACTGTCGTACATGTGTATGTGAATTGTGTATCTAGGCAATATAATATCCATGTATACATGTAATATAATGTATGTGTCCATGTATACTACACATAACAGGAGTACATGGCGGGTTCAGGGAGGACTAGCCCCTCTGATGTGAGTCTCTGCTGAGCCCTTTTCAGGGCTGTCATCCACCTTTGGTGTTCACCTATCGCCCAATTCCAAGAAGCTATAGAATGGGAAGCAGCCACACAGAGGGTCCTGACAGATGGGCTAAACCAGGTTGAGGGTAACCCATAGGTCTCAAACCTAGTACAGGATGAGAACGATTTGTTCCACTGGCCACAAAGGCAACTGAAGCAGGTGCTGTGGAGCACTTAGAGCTTAATCAAACATCAAACACCACTGTTGTTCACTTTATCCAGGGCCATCAGTAGTCATCTTGACTTTTGTCCTGCCACTGGACTTGGAGGACTCTGGAAGAGAGAATGAGGCTGACAACTTTGCTTCACTTAAATTCAGTTCATCCTGTGATGTCACTGGTCCTCACTGAAAATGAAGGATGAGGGGCAAATAGGTGGCAAAGTAGATAAAGCATTGGCCCTGGATTCAGGAGAACCTGAGTTCAAATCTGGCCTCAGACACTTGACATTTACTAGCTGTGTGACCCTGGGCAAGTCACTTAACCCTCATTGACCTTCCAAAAAAAAAAAAAGAAAGAAAGAAAATGAAGGATGAACAACAACATGTAACATGTTTTTCTTACATTCTCAAGTTAGGGAGGGGGGCAAGAGGAAGGAGGAGAGAATGTGGACCTTTGAAAAAATATATAATTTAATTGTTTTAAGAAAGAAACCTTAGCACTTCTCCCAACCCTCCCCTCAACCTTCAACCCCACATCTATCTCTGCAAAAATATCCCTCCTTGGGGATGTTCACCAGCTAAAGGCATTCACCTGCAGGAGCAGGAGGTGTCCACTACCTTGTACCCCTAACAGGCAGCCACTCGAAGCCTTTGTGGGGGTTTCAATGACAGCAAGCCAAGTTAGGCCACATCTCAAGGTGTTAAAAACTGCCTGATAGGATTGCTGAGCCATTGTCACTGATCCTTGGGGAAAGGAGAGCTATCATAGAACTGGAGAGGAACATATTTCCTGCTTTTCTTTTTTTCTTTTGTTTTTTACAATTTTTATCAATTAATGAGCATTTCTTTTTTCATCCCTCCCAACCCTTCTTCCCCCAACCCAAGAAAAAAGCCCCTTATAACAAATATGCATAGTCAAGAAAAAAAAAAGTCCTAACTTTTCCATGGTCAAAAATGTACACATTCTACATTTTAAGTCTGTCATCTGTCTGTTGGGAGGTAGAGAACAATCTTCATCATCTTGTCAGTCCTCTTAAAATTGGGATCTTCATTCCATTAATGAGTGTGGTTAAGGTTTTCAAAGGATATTAATAGTTGTTACTGTCAGATAAATGAAGTTCCTGTTCTGCTCCTTTCACTCTGCATCAATTCATAAAAGTTTTCTCAGATTTCTCTGAAATGATTAATATCATCATTTCTTTTTTTTTTTCAGGGCAATGAGAGTTAAGTGACTTGCCCAGGGTCACACAGCTAGTATGTCTGAGGCTGGATTTGAACTTAGGTCCTTCTGAATCCAGGGCCAGTGCTTTATCCATTGTGCCACCTATCTGCCCCCAATATCATCATTTCTTATGGCACAGAAGTATTCCATTAAATTCATAGACCATTAAATTAATTCAGCACTTCCCCAATGGATAAGCATTCCCTTGGTTTCCAATACTTTGTCATTATGAGAAGAGTTGCTATCAATATTTTTTGTATATCAGTATCCTTTGTATATCAGTCTCTCTATCTTTGATCTCTTCAGAAAAGGCCTAGTGTCAAAGAGTATACACAGTGGGGCAGCTAGGTGGCGCAGTGGATAGAGTACTGGCCCTGGAGTCAGGAGTACCTGAGTTCAAATCCGGCCTCAGACACTTAACACTTAACTAGCTGTGTGACCCTGGGCAAGTCACTTAACTCCAATTGCCTCACTAAAAAAGAAAAAAGAGTATACACAGTGTAGTGACTTTTGGGAGTATCACTTCCAAATTACTTTCCCAAAATGGCTGAACCAATTCACAGGTCTACCAACACTGAATTATACCTGATTTCCTGCAGCTCCTCCAACATTTGTCAGTCCTTTTTTGTCAGATTTAACAACCTAATGGGGAGAAGCCACCAAGTTGTCTTAATTTGCATTTTTCTAATCATTAGTTATCCGAAGCAATTTTTTAAAATGTCTGTTGATAGTTTGAATTTCTTCCCCTGAAAAGTACCTATTAATATCCTTTGAATATTTATCAGTTGCCATTCACACAGAATAAATAAATAAAATTTTTAAAAAGGCATAATCTACAATATACATGTCACTGAAACTAATTTCAGTTCCTGACAACATTCTACAATATGTTATTGAAATAGTGGTAAGTAGGTATCTAAATAAGGAGGCTGGAATTACAAAGAGCCTGCAGGGCCCCATCCACAAACAGGTGAGAGCACACCAAGCAGACAGACGTCCTTTCTGACAAGGTTTATTAGTCTGTAAGATCAGGGAATGCTTCTGTTCAAACATCTGCCAAAGTCTGCTGCTCCAGCTTTGAACAAGATGGACAGTTTGGTTAAGCCCTGGGATATTTGTGTTCCTGTGGCCAATGTGTGTGGGGGGGTCTTGGTGAGAGCTGCTTTCAGGTTTCATTCAGGTTCTCCTTCCACAGGTGAAATGCCTCTTGATCTACTCACACAGGAGAAGGCCCCGATTTCCCCAAGGAGCTCCACCCGGCACTTCTCAGCTCAGAAGGATATAGATTATGCCCAGGTAAGTAAACCCTGCCACCTCTACTACCCCGGTATCCTTCTGTACTCTCCACAGGAAAACCCTGTGAAGGGCCTCTTACGAGTGACCTTCCACAGATATTGGGCTCACTCCAGCCCCCCTGGGAGATTGATAGGAATTTCTTGTGTTTTAAGTTAGGAGGCTCAAGAATGCTGGGACACAGCAATCCAAAACATGACCAGGATAAAAGGTGCTGCTTCTTCCCACAAAAAGGAAGGAAATCCTGGAGTTCAGCATGAGGACCCATAACCCTGCTTGAACCCTCTGACTCCTCCCTTCTCTTCTTCCCCTCACAGATGGCACAGAACTCTGAGAACAAGAAGTCAGACTCCCACTTGCAGTTGGGAGTATCCTTCTGGAACCAGGCCCCCCAGAGGCCCCCGGGGCCAGCCCAGGTTCACAGCATGCAGTGCTTACAGCCTGTGGAGGCAGGACTCAGTGCAGAAACTGAAGCAAGTTCTGGCTGCTCCAGTGGTCCACTCCTGCCTGACTCGGGGCCCAGACAGATGCAGGGGCCAGGAGCCTACGTCACTCCCAGTCAGATGATCGGACAGCCTCCAAACCAAAGATCATCGGCCTCCTACCCTCCTAGGCGCTCAGCCAGGCCTCATCCCAAGGCCAAGAGAAGACTCACCTACAACCCTTGATCAGCCCCTCCCCTGGTCCCTCCCAGGTGTGGTCCAATGCTGGCTACCTTTGCCTTACTGACCTGGTGACCCTGGCTTAGTCACTTCCCTTTCCTAGCCTCAGTTTTCTTTTAAAATGAGAGGCTTCTACTAAATGATCCTTGAGGTCTCTAACTGTTCACAATGTGTAATCCTTTGTATGCCTACCTTTTAAAATTGGAAAATAAAGGGATGTCCCCGTGGAAAATGTTGTATGTTTTTGTTGAATTGACAAGAGTCACTTGGTTGAGACCATCCTGTTCCCTGTTTCTGTGTTCCCCTTAACATCTGGGGTCTCTTACCTCCTCCCTACATGTAGCCACCTGCAGCAATCTCTCCCACTGTGTCCCTCGGGTTCCTTAAAGCTCTAATCATGTTACCTTTTTGAGGCAATTCTGACAATTACATCCCTTCTCAAAGTTTCCTTATCTGTAAGGCAGAGGGGATAATTCTCACCCACCACCCTGGTTTGTTGACACACTCTGAAGGATTGAGTTTTTCAATCAGTGGGAGCCAACTACCTTTCCAGCTCTCCTATGCATATAAAAAAGTCAACACGCACTTTTAAAGGGTTTGCCTGCAGGCTTTCATTTCTCCCTACTCACCCTCGGAGACATATGGGAGGTGCCTCTTGCTCTATCACCTCCAACATCCAAACTTATTTATTCAGTTTATCTCCACAACATCTCTCTAATCCATACATTTCTCTATCTCCCTGATAACTCCTCACTTCAGGATCTTACTCCCTCTTACAAAGAGTCTCCATCCTAAACTCCCTTCCCCCAGTGTCTCCCCCTGGAATCCACTTTGCACAGTCCTTTCTGAACCTCCCCACCTGCAGGATTGCTTACCCCACCCCATGCCTTCTATGTCTGCTTGTGGAAATCCCACCAGAGTTTCACTGTCCAGCTCAAAATCACCTCTTCTGTAAAGCAACCACTGCAGACCTGAGTCCCTACAACCCCAAGGTTGTACATCTCTTTTCTTTTTTCTTTTTTTTTTTTTTGGTGAGGCAATTGGGGTTAAGTGACTTGCTCAGGGTCACACAGCTAGTAAGTGTTAAGTGTCTGAGGTCAGATTTGAACTCAGGTCCTCCTGACTCCAGGTCTGGTGCTCTATCCATTGTGCCACCTAGCTACCCCTGGTTGTACATCTCTTAAACACCTGTCACACCATGTTCTCTGTGCTGCTTCAAGTTCTCCCTACCAGAATGAAGGCAGCACTGGGACCCTGAGTTCAGGAAGCTCCCAGGCTAGGGAGGACAAAGGAGAGGCACACCGAGTCCCAATGGTTGTCTGTACCCCTTCTCCTTCAGTCCAAGAAACCCCCACTCTTGGATGTTCATCAGACCTCAGGCCCTTTCCCAGCTGTAGTGAAAAGATCAATTCCCTTTGCCTTCCCCGAGTCTCTGGGTCACAGAGGGTGGGCCACAGGTTATTACTCATTCAAGTAACCCTGATTGGGAACTGGAGACTGCCAGGTGAGAAGTGACTGCTTGAGAGAGAAAGATTCACAAGTTTTTACTACCCAGGTCACTTAACAGGGGATTCAAGCTTTACAGGTAAGAACTTAGTGCCTGAGAGTTGTGTATTAAGAGGCTGTCATTCCTATTGGTTGACTTTACGAGGGCGTTAGCACTACTAAGTGACCATTCAGAAGGAGTTAGTACCTACTAAGTGACAGCTAAGAGGCTGGGGGCCTAACAAAAGACTGAAGCTCCGCCCCCCCCCCATTATATCCCAAAGCCAACAGGCTTGAAGGCTACACCAAGCATTTGAGAGCTCGGACGGGAGCTCCGTCCAAGCACTTGGGGGTCCCTGCCGATCAATCTGGAGGCCACCCGGGGCAGCCCAGAACTCATAACCAAGTGAAGTTTGTGCAGATTTGAGCCATTTTCACTACTTCTGTCCCACAAGTAAGTTAAAGCTTCAGGGGAATGGGAATTGTTCTTGATCTTAGCTAATTGAAGGAGGAAGAGGAGTAATTGAGGGATGAAGGCTGTCAACTTGAGTGGGGGGGTGGGGATAGAAACGGATGGGCAGAAATGAACCTGGGAATTTGGAGGAAGGTTTTTGGCCCTAGGCCTCCCACTCTAACCCCCAAGTTCATGCTGAATGTATTATACTGGGAGGGAGGGAGGGACAGAAACTAGGTATAATGGAAATAACCCTATATTTGGAAGGTAAAGATCTCAAAATGCCTGCTTTGCCAGTTACAACTCTCTACGACTTTGGGCAAGCCACCCCTCTTCTCAAAAATTAGAAGAGCCTGAAGGCCCCTGCCATCTTTTTTTTTTTTTTTGGTGAGGCAATTGGGGTTAAGTGACTTGCCCAGGGTCACACAACTAGTAAGTGTCAAGTGTCTGAGGCTGGTGCTCTATCCACTTCCGACATCTAGCTGCCCCCATCCCTGCCAATTTTTAATCCAGTAACATCTATGTCACTCTCATAGTCAAACCTGGAGAGGCAGTAAAGACAATGCCTTCTCAGAACAGCCTTCAATCCACTTACCTCTTTCGGTATTCCTTTCTTTTCAGCTAAAATGCAATCCAAGGAGAAGCCCAGAAGCTTGAAATCTCATCAAAAGCCAGGGAGGGAAGCCCTCCTTTGTACTTCAGTGTATACTTTTTACCCCTTTGTGTTTCCCCCAGGTAAGACATAATCAACTCCTCTTCCTAGGGGCCTACCCTGAGTCCCACTTTCCCTAGCCTGGATGCGCCTGCACCTCTAGGGCTCATCCCAGGGACTAGTGATAAGAGTTTCCCTCATTTACACAGCATTAGCTTACTTGTTTACTCTTTTACTCCCAAACATCTAAAGTCTCTGTTGAGGGCTTTAAAGAGATTGGGCCCTAAAGTGGATAGTTTGAAGTTTGGCTGAAAAGGGCCTGCAATATCTGTATCCCAGGTCTTTTTAACCACACCCCCAGCACCCACAGAGGAGTTAGATAGAAATATCAAGCTTGTATTAAGAGTGCTGGAGGAGGGGCCCTTGAAAACATAAGCTTCTTCGGCTAAGATCAAAACCCTGCTCTTGTAGAAGGCATCCATAGTGTTCAGTCTGGTGACTTTGCTGGGATCCTTTCATAGGCTGCTTTATAAACATTCCTCCTCATCCCCCTTTAGTGTCTGTCCTTTACTCCATTCTCATATTGCCTGCTCAATGCATGGGGTCTATACTCTTTCAGCTCTTCCAGCAAGAAAGGCCCACATTCTCCCAAGAAACCACTTCCCAGCCCAGAGGCATGCCTGTCACGTTCAGGTAAGTATATCCCACCCCTACTTACCACCCCAATCCCGTTCCTCCATAGGAGAGTACTTCCCAGCCCAGAGGCTACTATCCACCACCCAAATCCCCACCCTTTCTGCTCTGAGGGGGGCGGGGAAGGGGGAGTGACCTTCCCTACAAATTACTACACCACCCCAAAGATATTGATAGGAATCTCCTGTGTTTTAGTTTGGGGAAGGGCAGGAGAACATTCAATAATCCCAGGATACTTTTCCAGGACAATTGTGATGCTTCCTCCAACCTGGAAGAAGTCCTGCCAATAAGAAGACAGACCCAAGAATACGAGTATAAGAAGCTGGACACCCACCAGAGATTCGGAGTGTCTATTTGGAACTATGTTCCAGCAGGGCCAGCCCAGGCTGACCTTGTGCAGTGGTTTAGACCCTGGGAGACAGGACCAAGGACAGCAGCTGATGAAGAATTCAGCTGGAGCACAGGTCAGCTTCTGTTTCCATTGTCCGCATCAGGGCAGATTCAGAAGGCAGGAGCCCACATCCCATCTAAACATACAGCCCAACGGTTCCAAATCAAAAGATCTGCCTCCTGTCCTCTGAAGAATTCATCCAGGACCCACCCCAGGGTCAGGCAAAGACACATCTCCGATCCTCTACCACCCACTCACCTATCTCCTAAGCTCCACTCCCAACCCCAACCAGGGGTCTAATCTCTTGCTGGCAGTCTAATCTTTTGCTGGCTCTCTCTCTCTTGCCAGCTCTGCCACCTTGGATAAGTCATTCCCACTTTAGGGGGAGAGGGTTCCCTTGCCTTCTCTCTCAAATCAAGACCTGCTGTGCAGTGTTCTCTATAAAAGTCCTTTACCCCTATTTATCTGAAGTTTGACAATAAAGGTACTTTTTTGTTGTTTTGGGGTTTTTTTCTGGTGCAATGAGGGTTAAGTGACTTGCCCAGAATCACACAGCTAGTAAGTGTTAAGTGTCTGAGGTCGAATTTGAACTCAGGTTCTCCTGAATCCAGGGCTGGTGCTTCATCCACTGTGCCATCTAGCTGCCCTCAATAAAGGTACTGTTTAAAAGTACTGTGTCTTTGGTGGATTTTTGGCAAAGCTGTTAATGAAATATCTTATTCTTGTGGGGAAGATGGAACATGTGGAATGAATAATCATTTTCAGAGTTTTTTGGATGACAAAACACTCAAGGTATATTTGGTAATGGTTCAATGTCAGCTTGGCAGGAAGCCTCCAATAGAGTATCTCAGTGACCTTTTTTCTTTTTTTTTTAGTGACCTTTTTAATAAAATTTTTTTTCAAATAAGATCTTTGTCTTCTTTCCACCTCCCCCATTTGTTGAGAAATCAAGAAAAATAAAAACAATGTTAGTAGGAACATGTGTAGAGAAACAAAAAATGTCTGCATTGATCACATCCAAAGGGGAAAAAAAGGTCTCAGTTTGTCCATCACCTCCCTTTTAGGAAGTGGGTGGCAGGTTTCATTGTGAATCTTCTGCGGTTGTGGTTTGTTATTGTGTTCAAAGTTCCTAAGAACCTCCAAGTTGATTGTCTTTACAATATCGTTATTATAAAAATTGTTTTCCTGGTTCTGCTCACTTCCCTCTGTATCAGTTCATACAAGTCTTGCCAAAGTTTCCCTAAAACCTTTCCCTTCTTCATTTTTTGCATCACTGTAGTATTTCTATCATATTTATATACTTGTTCAGCCATTCCCCAATTGATGGTTACTACCTCAGTTTCCAATTCTCTGTCACATCAAAAAGAATTGCTATAAATATCTTTTTGGGGGGGTTGGGCCAATGAGGGTTAAGTGACTTGCCCAAGGTCACACAGCTAGTAAGTGTCAAGTGTCTGAGGCTGGATTTGAGCTCAGGTCCTCCTGAATCTGGGGCCAGTGCTTTATCTACTGCACCACCTAGCTGCCCCTATCAATATCTTTATACATGTTTCCTTTCCCTCCTTTGATATCTTGGGGGTATCAACCTAGTAGTGATATCAAAGAATCAAAAAAAGGGCAAAGTTTAATAACTTTTGGAACACACTTCCAAATTGCTTTTCAGAATGGTTGGACCAGTTCATAGCTATGCCAACAGTGCATTAGTGTATCTGTTTAGTCACAAGCCCTCAAACATTTGTCATTTTCCTTTTTTTTTTTTCAGGGCAATGAGGGTTAAGTGACTTGCCCAAGGTCACACAGCTAGTAAGTATCAAATGTCTGAGGCCTGATTTGAACTCAGGTCCTCCTGAATCCAGGGCCAGTGCTTTATCCACTGGGCCACTTAGCTACCCCATCATTTTCCTTTTTTGGTCAACTTTGACCATGAGGTGGAACTTCAGAGTTGTTTTGTTTTATATTTTCTCACTATTAGTGATTTGGAGAATTTTTTGCATATGGCCATAGATAGCTTATCTTTCTTCCTCTGAAAACTTTCTGCTCATATCCTCATATCCACATTTATCAATCAGGCAATGGCTACATTCAAGATTTCAGGGAACTTCCCCTTGGCTAAGACCTAGGAGCAAGTGAGCATGTGTGTGTGAGATTCATTCATGTAGAAAATGTCACTTATTCTTGTGACACACTTCAGTGATCAGCATTTCCATTTAACCACTTGACTAAATTTACTACAAATGCATGTTTTCTAATCTAAACTGAGGTGCCTAACCTAAACTATGTGCCTGTGACCAAATGTCCTGACTTACTCTCCCCTCTTCTCCAAACAAGAAGACAGAGGCCAAAATTTGCCTGAGATACACAGCAAGGTACTTCCCTGCCCAGGAAGACAGAGATTCTTTCCAAGTAAATGAGTCTCCCCACTCAGCACCAAATCCTCCCAGTGTTCTGTGCCACTTCCTGTCCCTTCAGTAAGACCCTGAAGAGGGGTTGTGGCATTCCCCACATATTGCCTCCCACCCTACCCCAGGAAGAATTTAATAGAAAGGGATGAATTCTGTGTGTTTCATTAAGTTGAGGGGTGGAGATGGGGTGTTGTCAAGAGTCCAGCCACTGGCCAGTTGTGGCCCATAGTTACCTGGCACTGTTATAGGACAACGTGATACTTTCTCTCACCATGGGGATATTCCATAGCGGGAGGAAGGGATAACCAGCTCAACTTGGCACTATTCTTTCCTCTCAAATACTTTGTTCCTTTCTTCTATCAACAATCACATCATGTCAAACTCCAAAATCTGGGCAACTCCTGACATATTCCTCCTTCCTTATAATTCATGGGATACTGAATGGAACTGATGGAAATTGTAAAACTGTGATGTGGCTGTCTCATTAGTCAATAGCTTTAGACTACATTCCAGTGTGTTCTCCCCACTAGCCTCCAGTGATCAGCATTTCCATTTAACCACTTGACTAGGTTCACTACAAATTTATGTTATCTAAACTGAGCCCTAATTGATTGTTGTTGGTTTTTTTTTAACAGAGCAATGAGGGTTAAGTGACTTGCCCAGGGTCACACAGCTAGTAAGTGTCAAGTGTCTGAGGCCTGATTTGAACTCAGGTCCTAAATCCAGGGCTGGTGTTTTATCCACTGCACCACCTAGCTGCCCCCTATCTGAGCCCTAATTGAAGCAAGCGTGATCATTCCACTTCTCAAATGATCCTCTATCTCATTCTTCTGCCCCGACTTTAAATTCTTAACTTAAAACAGACTAAATAAAAGAATTGAAAATTGAGGTGATGCTCAGCGATTGAGGGATGGCTGAACAAGCTTGTGGTATATGGTTGTAATGCAATATTATTATGCTACAAAAATGAACAACTTTTTCTGGTGGCTAAGAACTGGAAATCAAAGGAATGCCCATCAACTAGGGAATGGCTAAGCAAGCTGTGGTATATGATGGTGATGGAATAATATTGTGCCACAAGAAATGACAAACAGGATGATTTCAGAAAGTCCTGGAAAGACATGTATGAAATGATGTATAATGAAGTGAGCAGAACCAGGAGAACATTGTGCACAGTGACAGCATTATTGTTGGATAAAGAACTGTGAATGACTTGACTATTCTCAGCAATACAATGATCCAAGACAATTCCAAAGGATTCATAATAAATAATGATATCTCCCTCCAGAGGAAGAACTGATGGAGTCTGAATATAGACAGAGGCACACTATATTCATTTTCTTCTTTCTGTCCTTCCTTTCTTTATTTTTTGTTTGAGTTTTTTTCCATAAAATTACTAATATGGAAATGTTTTACATAATTGCACATATATATATATATATCAGATTGCTTACCATATTAGGTGGGGAGAGGTGGGAAGGAAGGACAGAATTTAGATCTCAAAACTTAAAAAAAAGAGAGAACAAATGATAAAAATTGTTTTTAGATGGAATTTGGAGGAATAAAATATTACTTTAAACAAGATATACTAGATAAAATGAGCATTTCCATACATTGGGTTTTGTGTGTGTGTGGTTTTTTTTCGGGGCAATGGGGGTTAAGTGACTTGCCCAGGGTCACACAGCTAGTAAGTGTCAAGTGTCTGAGGCCGGATTTGAACTCAGGTACTCCTGAATCCAGGGCCGGTGCTTTATCCACTTCATCACCTAGCTGCCCGGCCCCCCATATACATTGTTAAATAGAAGCAGAGAATCACACCTAAAACTGTGAATCTTTATTCTATGGATCTTTTTTTTTCTTTTTTAAGTATATAAATAACTGTCCTGCTTGTTTCAGAATCTTTCTGGTCTTCTCATCTTTTTTTTTTTTTTTTTTGAGCAGGAGAGAAGGGAGCTGATCCCAACTCCAAATCTGAAAAACAAAAACAAACCCTAGTAACAAATGGGTATAGTCTATCTAGCAAAGCAAATTTCCCCATTGGCCATAACAATAAACGTGTGTTTCATCCTGCATCTTGATTTCTTTTTTTTTTCTGGGGCAATGAGGATTAAGTGACTTGCCCAGGGTCACACAGCTAGTAAGTGTCAAGTGTCTGAGGCTTGATTTGAACTCAGGTCTTCCTAAATCCAAGGCTGGTGCTTTATCCACTGTGCCACCTGGCTGCCCCCTGCATCTTTATTTCTGTCAACTCGAGGCCAAAAGGTGACTTCCCAGTCCTTACAGCATCAGTTCCAAGACTCATGTTTCCTCAAACCTCCAGGGCACCCCTACTTCCCAAGCCCTTCTGAACATTTCTGGAACAAAATTGAAGTCATTCATCTAGATAATGTCTTAAATTAAATGTCTCTCCTCCCTCTTCCTGATCTCTTGACAACCCAATCCTTACCTTTCTTGACCTCTCTTGGACACTGGACAGAGCTGATTACCTCTTCCTGGATAGGTATAGGGACATTCAGGGCTCATTCTCACACATGGAAGCTGGTTTTATCTCCCCTTGAAGATTCTCTGGGTATTGATGAGGGGGAGTGTGGCAGACTCTACTGCCAAAGGGTTTGGCCCCATTTCTGTGTGTCCAATCCCAATGTTAACTATTAATGATTAGTACTTCAGTTTCATTTAACCAAGTCACATCAATTAGCTTTTATTAATGTTTATTTACTGGGAAGATAAAGCAATAAGTGAAAAAAAATTCTGCCCAATATCTAGGTGTGTGGGAAACTCTAGGCTCTACAATTTCACACCTTGGGGGGACTAGACTCCTTAAAGTCGTTTCAGTGTAGCATTGGCCCCATCAATCACTTCCAAAGATTAAAGATCTGTTGGATAAAACTGTCTCAGCTCCTGCTAGATTGTGTCAGACAAGGAGTTCAGTGCTTTCCTTCTCATCTGGCTTCTGACAAATTCAAAGGGCAGGGAAAATAGATGCAACTGGTACAAGCAACAGCTCGGCCATACAGTCTTGGGCCATACAATCTCTGTGGAGACCTCACAGAAAAACAATCCTTGCCTCTTCATTTGAGCTTTTCTAGTTTGGAATTAGTACCAGGCCTCATTTTAGCCAATTGGTATTTTTTGAACGACCCCAGTTCCAGCCAATCAACAGTTTGTCTCTATCATCTGGTTGGCAGACTGGAAACAGAAAATGTCTGCACATGCTCCTCCAGATCTCCAAGCCGGCACTTTTATTACACATCATCACACTTTCTCAAAGCAGCCACTTCCATGATGGGATTGCATCAGTTTAGTGTTCTGCACATGCTCATACCAATTCTCCCTCCATCTTCCCCATCATACTCAGTCCCTAGTGCTTATCACTAAGCACTTAATAAGGTGCTTGCAGTTGTTCCCAGTTGTCATTACTCATTCATTATAAGCACCACTGTACCACTGTCTTTTTTTAAAGCTATGCCTTTATTGGATTTTGAAACCCCAGTAAAGACCTATCTGTCCTTAACTTTAGGTCCGATTATACTCAGCTAAATGTTAAATGTATTTACCAAAATATATGGTTTTTTTTTTATTTTGGTCAGTAGATTAGAAGCTTTTGATAATGGAAGGTAATGATAAAGAGAGCAAGTGTTTTCAAAGGAGCTACACCAAATAATTTGTTCAATTTACTCATTTTGTTAGTTTCAGGTCAGTTTGAATTTCGTGTTCACACACACAAAAAAACTTGTAACAAAGGGTATATAGATATGTGCAATAAAAAATTAAAAACAGAATGATAGTCAATTATACTACACGAGCTTAGCTCCAAAGAAGAGGTAAGAGGATGCTCCTCTGTCACCTCTTTGCAGAGGGGGAGGATTATGGGTGTGTTCAGAACACCCCATATCCGGTCTGAATTGGTAGATCTATTGGCTGGATTGGCTGAAATATTTGTTCTTTCTTTTCATTCTTTGTAAAAACAAAGACTGTCTGAGAGGTGGAGGGGGGAAGGGATGCCTTGGGTGATGTAAAAACAAAAGATATGTATACACTTTTCAAGAGAAAAAAATCATTCTTCCTTTATGCATAATTACGAAAGCGACCTCCATCCATTTTTTCTTCAAAAAATTATTTTATTTTTCAATCATCAAGCATTTTTTTCTCCCTCCCACCTGGCCCCCCATTAAAACACAACGCCCCCTCCCCATAACCGGTGTGCATAGTCAAGCAAAACATTTCCACATTATTCCTGTCCAGAAATGTACATTCTCTGCAGTTGCGGCGGCGGCGGCGGCGGCAGAGACAGAGGCGGCAGCAGCAGGAGCCCCTGCAACAGCCCCAGCAGCAGCCCCAGCAACAGAAGCGGCCCCAGCCCCGGCAACAGCCCCATCAACAGCAGCAGCCACATCAACAACGGCCCCGGTACCGCAGCGAAGGCAGAATCGGCTCCAGCGGCACCAGAGGCTCCCGCCGGAGGAAGAAAGCCCGGGCTCCGGGGATCGAGCTCCGACGGGGCCTGAAGACCTCCAGGGACCACCCGGCAGGGTAGGGCGCGCGGACCCCCGAGGCCCGCGGCGGGCTAAGAGCGACCGGCTGGGCGGCGCAGCGGCCTAGCCCGGGCCGCGGAAGGCGGGGGGCCTCGGGAGGAGGCCGCGAGTCCGCCAGCGGGCCCCCCCACCCAACCTCAGCGCGCCACCCCCCACCCAGCCGAGCCCGCGGGCGCGCGAGCGGCGCAGCCCCCTCCCTTCCCCCCTCCTCCTCCTCCCCCGCCCGCAGAGAAGCCGAGCCGAGCCCGCCGAGCCCCGGAGCAGCAGCAGCGGCGGCGGCGGCGGCGGCGTCAGCAGCGTCCGTCCCGGGCCCTCCGCGGACGAGGGCAGCGGCGCGGGGGGATGGACCATTGCGGCCCCGGAGGGGAGCTCCTGGCGGCCATCGGCGAGCGGTGCCTGGGGCCCGACGAGGAGGCTCACGTGAAGGCGTCTCTGGGGAGCGGCGGCAGCGGCGGCGGCGGCGGCGGCGAGATGGGCGTGTCCGCCCACTTGCAGTCGTCCAAGGCCGGCACGACCCGGTTCTTCCGCAGCAACACGCACAGCTCGGTGGTGCTGCGAGGCTTCGATCAGCTGCGCGGGGAGGGCTTGCTGTGCGACGTGAGCCTGGTGCCGGGCGACGGCGATGAAGCGTTCCCCGTGCACCGGGCCATGATGGCCTCGGCCAGCGACTACTTCAAGGCCATGTTCACGGGGGGCATGAAAGAGCAGGACCTCAAGTGCATCAAGCTGCACGGCGTGAACAAGGTGGGCCTGAAGAAGATCATCGACTTCATCTACACGGCCAAGCTGTCGCTGACCATGGACAACCTGCAGGACACGCTGGAGGCGGCCAGCTTCCTGCAGGTGCTGCCGGCCCTGGACTTCTGCAAGGTCTTCCTCATCTCGGGCGTGTCGCTGGAGAACTGCGTGGAGGTGGGGCGGCTGGCCAACACCTACAACCTGACGGAGGTGGACAAGTACGTGAACAACTTCATCCTGCGCAACTTCCCCGCGCTGCTGCACAGCGGCGAGTTCGAGAAGCTGCCCTTCGAGCGGCTGGCCGCGGCGCTGGCCAGCAACAGCCTCAAGCACTGCGGCGAGCTGGAGCTCTTCAAGGCCGCGTGCCGCTGGCTGCGCCACGAGGAGCCGCGCATGGAGCTGGCGCCCAAGCTCATGAAGAACATCCGCTTCCCGCTCATGTCGCCGCAGGACCTGATCAACTACGTGCAGACGGTGGACTTCATGCGGGCCGACAACACCTGCGTGAACCTGCTGCTCGAGGCCAGCAACTACCAGATGATGCCCTACATGCAGCCCGTCATGCAGTCGGAGCGCACGGCCATCCGCTCCGACAGCACGCACCTGGTCACGCTGGGCGGGGTGCTGCGGCAGCAGCTGGTGGTCAGCAAGGAGCTGAGGATGTACGACGAGAAGGCCAACGAGTGGAAGGCCCTGGCGCCCATGGACGCCCCTCGCTACCAGCACGGCATCGCCGTCATTGGCAACTTCCTCTACGTGGTGGGGGGCCAGAGCAACTACGACACCAAGGGCAAGACCGCCGTGGACACGGTCTTCCGCTTCGACCCCCGCTCCAACAGGTGGATCCAGGTGGCGCCCCTCAACGAGAAGCGCACCTTCTTCCACCTGAGCGCCCTCAAGGGCCACCTGTACGCCGTGGGCGGCCGCAACGCGGCCGGCGAGCTGGCCACGGTCGAGTGCTACAGCCCGCGCCTCAACGAGTGGAGCTACGTGGCCAAGATGAGCGAGCCCCACTACGGCCACGCGGGCACGGTCTATGGGGGGCTGATGTATATCTCGGGGGGGATCACTCACGACACTTTCCAGAAGGAGCTCATGTGTTTTGACCCGGACACGGACAAGTGGACCCAGAAGGCCCCCATGACCACGGTCAGGGGGCTGCACTGCATGTGTACTGTCGGAGAGAAGCTGTACGTGATCGGGGGGAACCACTTCAGGGGGACCAGCGATTACGACGACGTCCTCAGCTGTGAATACTACCTGCCGGCCCTCGACCAGTGGACCCCCATCGCCGCCATGCTGAGGGGTCAGAGTGATGTGGGGGTGGCCGTGTTCGAAGATAAGATCTATGTGGTGGGGGGGTACTCTTGGAATAACCGCTGTATGGTGGAAATCGTCCAGAAATATGATCCCGAGAAGGATGAGTGGCACAAAGTCTTTGACCTGCCCGAATCCCTGGGGGGTATCCGGGCCTGCACCCTGACGGTTTTTCCTCCGGAGGAAAACACCGGCTCCCCTTCCCGAGAGTCGCCTCTTTCGGCCCCTTAAAAGCCGGGGCTCTGCTTTCACTTCACGTGGGCCTCCCCGGCTCTGGGAGGTGGGGGTGCGGGGGGTGGGGTGGGGTGGGGTGGGGCGTGGGATGCCCCTTTAACGTCGATGTTGTTCTTTACTAGTTCTTAGCTTAGCTTACTGTAATTGGTACAGTGACCGAAAATGGCGTCATTTGTGATGTTTTGCGTGTTGTAGAATGCTTATCTGTGCTGAACAAAAGCATCCTAAATGTCTCTTCTCCAGGGCTGAATGTCTAGCCGATGAAAAAGCAAGGTATTGTCTCTAGCAGATGTTTCATTTGTGTGCACCCCGACTTTGTATGACTGTGTGTTGGGTGGGAGGCTTATAGGTGGGTCCAGCTTATAGCAGGAGGAAGCCCAGAGAGTCACCTTGACAGTGGGGTGTGGTTTATGTGTGGCCATGTTGTGTGTGCTTGTGGGGGGTGGTGGGGGGAAGCCTCCCCTTTGTTTTGTGACTGCTAGTTGTTCAAAGGAGGCAGTTTGGGATCACCTGCTTCCCTCTGTTCATTCCAGTCTTTTGGCCTTCTCTCTCAGCCCACCTGACTAGGTAGGTGAGATACATTCCAAGCAGAGGAAGTTGCTCAGACAAGAAAATGTCATTGCAGCAATAGTAATATCAGAAAAAAAAATGCATGGCTTCATCCCTATGCCCAGTTTCTGGGCTTTGATTATTGGTGTTACTGCTTTTGACTTTTTTTTTAATGTAGGCACAGTCATAAAAATACTGAATTTTTAAAAATTGATGGTACTTCCATGAATTAGGAAATGTTAAAGCTTTTCCCAAGAAGTAATGCCCAATAATACCAGCTGTTAATCTGTGGAATTCAGTCTAGCTCTACTGAATTTAGGGGAATAAGAGCTAGAAGCATCTTCAATGTGTCTAGATTTTACATGGCCCCATTTTTCTTTCAGTCCCCATAAATTATCCCTGTTTCTCTTGGCTGTTGAGAAAACTTACACATTCCATGCCTTCTCCATGGTTGATGTTAAATAAGGTTACATAGCACAAGATTCACTTTAAGCGGGAGAACTGCTTTGCTCTGTGAACTCCAAATTCCATGTTTTATTTTTTGTTCAATAAAACTTTAAATGTGAAAGAAAAGTGTGTATCCTTGTGAATCTTAAATTTATTGCCTCTTTTCCAGGAGTTGTGTAACTTATTTCATTATTGGTCTTCTAGAATCATGATTGGTCATTACACTGAAGAGAGTTCATAAGTCTTTCAAAGTGCTTTTGTTTTGCTTTGTTTTAACATGTTATTGAATAAATTGCTTTCATGGTTCTAGTCACTTTAATTTTTAATTTTAAGTTTCTTGTTTGGTTGTTTTTGCAGGGCATTGAGGGTTAAGTGACTTGCCCAAGGTCACACAGCTAGTAAGTGTCAAGTGTCTGAGGCCAGATTTGAACTCAGGTCCTCCTGAATCCAGGGGCAGTGCTTTATCCACTGTGCTACCTAGCTTCCCCTTGGGGCTAATCACTTTAGTCTGCACCATTCACACAAGTCTTCCCAGGATTCTCTGAAACCACCCCTATTGCCACACATCACAATAATATTGCATTATGTTAATATGTCATAATTTGCTCAGCCATTATCCAATTGATAAGCCCTCTCCCCTCTTTAGATTCCAGTTCTTTTTTTTCTTCAAAAATTGCTATTGTAAATCTTTTTATAAATATGAGTCCTTTTCTTCTTTAGGGTTTTGGCCTAGTAGAGGTATAGATGGGTCAGAGGGCTTGCACAGTTTAGGTACTTTGAGGTTACAGTTCCGGATTGCTTTCCACAGTGGTTGGACCAGTTCACAGCTCCATCAACAGAGCATCCATGTGCATGTTGTAATCATGAATTTCTAACTTTTATAATTTTCCCTTTTTTTTTTGTTTTTTTTTTTTGGAGGGGTCAACTTTGGCAATCTGATGGGTATGAACTGAAACCTCAGAGCTAGCTGCTTTAACTTTCTCTCTCTCTCTCTCTCTCTCTCTCTCTCTCTCTCTCTCTCTCTCTCTCTCTCTCTCCTATTATTGATGTAGTTTGGCTTTTCTCTGGAGAGAAAAGCCTGTTTATATCCTTTGACCATTAGGAATTCAAGGATGAATTTTAGTCTTATAAATTTCAATCCTTTCCTCATATGTTTTTTGTTTGTTTGTTTTGCAGGGCAACGAGGGTTAAGTGACTTGCCCAGGGTCACACAGCTAGTAAGTGTCAAGGGTCTGAGGGTGGATTTGAACTCAGGTCCTCCTGAATCCAGGGCCAGTGCCTTTATCCCCTGTCCACCAAGCTGCCACCAATAGATAATATATTTCAAGTACTCATTCTATTTGCTTGTCTTACATATAAGGAATAAATATTTCTCCAATTAGTTAAATCTGTTTTATTTCCAAAAAGAGTATTTTATAGTTGTATTTATATAATTCCTGTGTCATAGGAGGAAGATTCCAAAGTATCTTATACATTCAATAATTGTTTTAAGTGCAATTTCTCTACCTCTTCCTGCTGAGTTTCACTGGTAATAGAAATGCTGGGACTATGGGACCCTCACTTAGTCACTTCTTCTTAGGTCTCTGTTTCCCTTCTCTATAAATGCTGGATTAATTACTGAACTTTATTCTGTGGCTTTGTTGAAGTTATTTCAAATAAATTTTAGTTAGCTCTTGGATTCTCCAAGTAAATTCTCATAACACCTGTACAAAATGATAAATTTTGGGCCTATATTTATTCCCTAAATTTCTTTTTGTTTCCTTGTTAGCATTTCTAGCACTATATAAAATAGTAGTGAATAATGGGTATCTTTGATTTATCTCTGATATTCATCCACTATCCTACAAATTTTAAAAAAGGGCATTTCATATATGTCCAGTATCCAATTACAACTTATTGTGGGTATGTGGATTAAGATCCTGGTCTATATGTATTGCATCTCAAACATTTCTGTTTTTCCCTTTAGCTCTTGTCCTATAAGGGGTTCTTTCCAAAGGGGTTTATCTTCCCAGGTTATGGAATTCCAATGTTCCCAGTTCTTGCTTGGGGGGGATTTTTTGAAGGTGGATTATTTTTGACAACTAATATGTGAGTCCAGCTATGGGTGGTGGGGGATGTGTGGTGTTTGTCCAGCAGAGTACAGGGAGTTGGAAAGCAGATAGGAAAGTGTCTGAGGATGGTAGTAGAATGAGAAGGCAAGGAGAGAAGAAGAAGTATGAAAAGTAGCCTCCGTGAGCAGTTGGTTCTGAAGATGAAGGAGGCCAAGTCAGATGAAAAGACTTACAAGTAAGGAGAGGCTATTGAGTGAAGATGGGAAATGGAGGACCATGCCCACTATTGCTGCTGGGTCTGTGGGATGACTGGTGCAGGTGGGAGGGCTGAGGAGCAGCAGCCAGAGCTGGAAGGGGCAAGCAAGCTTCTGTTGCTGTAGGCACCTAATCCTTTACAGAGCATGTGGCTCTCACAAGAAACAATGTGGACACTTCATGAGTTAACATCACCCCTGCCTTACAAATGAGGAAGCTGAGGCTCTGGTGGATGATGGGACAGAACCACAGCACAGAAGGTACATCATCAGGGCTTTAAGAGTCCCAAGGACACTGTGCTTTGGGGACTTGTAACAGAGAGAGGCCCCCTGTGGAATGCAGCATGTGGCAAAGCTTTTGAAGTCCCCCAACTAGCTAAGGGGACCTACAGGAGCCGGGACATGTCAGGATGTAGCTAAGCAACTCTATCAATTCACCAAACCAGCACTAAGTTTGCCATGAGGATATTGATTTATTGTGCAATGTTCAATTGTGGGCATACAAAGAATCAGGGGTTGAGAACAGTTTGGTAGCACATTGAGGGGAAACTCTTTATTTTAGAGAAAGGGAACAGAGACCTGGGAAGAGGAAGTGAGGAAGTGAGGGTCCCAGAGTCAGTACTGGTCAGAGGCAGCCAGCATTGGGCCAGGCCTCTTTGGGGTTAGCTGGGGAGGGCTGGATCAAGAGTTGAACAGGAGCCTTCTCCTGGCTTTGCATGGGAGCTTGTTGAAGCGCCTCCTTCGCCTTTGTATCAAGGAGGCAAATCTTTGGTTTAAGTTCCAGAAGACCTTCTGGCTTGAGTCCAGTTCATTGTTCTGAGAAGCTTGCCTCATCTGTGAAGGGAAGAGAAGAAAGAAGGAGTCAGAGGACCAGGGAGGGACATGGGTCTTCCCTCTGAGTCCCAGCACTTCCTCCTAGATGAAGGAAGAACCACATTGATCCTGGCCAAGTGAAAGATTCCTGTGTGTTGGGACCTAGGAGCTCCCCACTGCAACTGACAACACAGAGGAGACAGTTATCACTTCCTCTGGGACAGGGGGCACATGGCCCCATATGTGGGCAAGGCCATCCACTATTCTGCTGGAGGGTTCTTCACTTTGGACCCATTTGGCAGACTGGTAAAGATTCCTCCAGAGAATAATGTTTTTAAATGCATACACACACAATACATGGGATTACAGATGAAATCAATTATTTGGAAATACTTATTAAAATCATAATTTTTTCATTAAATTTTTTCAATTAAATGAAAAAACAATTTTAAAAATTGCTTTTTATAACTGAGTTCCAAATTTTCTCTCTGCTTCACTCCTTCCCCCTTTCTGAGATGACAAGCAATTTGATATAGGTTATATATGTGCAGTCATGCAAAAGATATTTATATATTAGTTGTGTTGTGAAAGAAAACACAGATAAAAATGCACCAAAAATAAAGTGAAAAAAAGTATGCTTTGATCTGCATTCAGACTCCATGAGTTCTTTTTCTGGAGGTGGATATCACTTTTTAATCAAAGGTCCTGTAGAATTGTCTTGGATCTTTGTATTGCTGAGAATAGCTAAGTCATTCACAGTTGATCATTGTACAGTATTGCTGTTACTGTGTACAATGTTCTCCTGGCTCTGCTCATTTCACTTTGCATCTGTTCATGTAAGGTAAAATCATAATTTTTTTTAAAGTTCACAGACCCCCAAGTTAGGCATGGTTACTCTGTGGAGTCTTACTCTGGGAACTGCAGGAATCAAAAGAGGGAGGGTATGGAGCAGGAGGTGGGGAAGGAAGGGATATGGTGGTGATGAATTCTTTAAGAATATACTTACTGGAACATGATCTGTACATGTCCCGGCTGGCAAGTGCCTGCTGTGGTCTGCTGGAGGAATCAGGACATTATCTTCATGGAGTATCAGAAAGGGTTTTTCACCTATGGATGGAGAGAGCAGAATGAGTTTGGCCTGAGGTCAGAGACTGGCACGAGGCAATGAGACAGAAAGATGAACAAAAACTCTCTGAAAGGGTCCCAGCAGAGCCCAAAGACTCTGACCTGTCTGAAGGCAGGGTTTTTTCCTTTGGCACAGAGCAGCCATCAATGCTGTGAATAGGAAAGGCTCTGGATACAAACTCATGTTTCTTTTTGACCCCTGAGTCGGGTTGGGGGTGGCACACTAAGGTAGGAGGTCTTGTAGGGAGGGTCCCTAGAGGAAGAGGCTCTTCTTGGCAGTGGAGCTCCAAGCAGGGGAGAGTTGAGGCTCAGGGGATGCTGAAAGTATCTCTTTCCCAGGGTTCTAGGACCCCCATTAATCCCAGGGACACCAATACCCCAGGCCTTTTTCAGACACACTTCAGTCTAGTTTGGTGTCATTGAAGACCCTAGAAGGAAGAGGGTATACCTGGGTATAAAGAAGTAGATCAAAACTTCCTGTGGCATGAATGAGGAAAGCTGGGACCCATGTCTGAAACAGTGTGCCTGGAGTACAGAAAGACGAAGACTGGGAGTAGGAGACTCAAGGTGGCATCTCTGGGGGACCAGAGGCAAGGTTTCTTAACTGGAGGACACACCCAGAGCATCTGGTGGCTCCTTTCAGCTGACTGACTATAGACAAGTAACATCTCTGGGTCTTCTTGATTCTCCCAGCTTCTGGCCAGATTGATGAGTTGTATTTGACTTGCTAGGAAGAAGAGGTGCCAAATGGTTTGGAGGTGGCTCTGGCTGAGGCCTGGGCTTCTCAGCAGGCTGTGGGGTGGGTCTCTGAGGAGTGTGTGGATGCAGAGTAGGGAAAGGGAAGGTGATGGTGAGTCTCCTGGGAGAGGAATTGGGGTTTCTTACCTAAGGATTGCATCTGGCCCTGGAGGTCCGAGGAAGGTTCAGTAACACAGAAGAATTCTGGATGGTCTTCAATGATGATAACTGTTTATGAAGGGAAATGGAGAGAGCCAGAAGTTAAAGAATTTGGATGTGGCTCTTACTGGGCCCTGGGCTTCTCAGCAGGATCTGGGGTGGGTCTCTGAGGTGCACATGGATGCAGAGTGGGGAAAGGAAAGCTGTGGCTGAGTCTCCTGGAAGAAGAGTTGGGATTTCTTACCTAAGGGTTGCATCTGGCCCTGGAGGTCTGAGGAAGGTTCAGTAACACAGAAGAATTCTGGATGGTCTTCGATGATAATAATCTCAGGATTCACTGTTTATGAAGCAAAATGGAGAAAACAGGAGGGTAAGGGGTTAGCATAAGGTTCTGGCTGGGACCTAGGTTTGTCAGCGGCCCACCCCATGGGCATACATGGCTTTGAGATAGGGTGAAGATGGAGGGATGGCAAAGGTTAGGGTGGGGAAGAGGAAAAAAACACAATTTATGAATTAGTATGAGGAAAGTCAGTCAGCAGAAGGCAGGACCTTACTCTGGGGATAACCTGAAGTCTGCTTTCGCTGTCCAAGGGTCTCCCACAAGGACCCCAGTGACAAGGTCATCAGATATTTTTTACTCTAGCCAAGGTTAGCCAGGTATCATTGAATATCCCTAATTGGAAGTTTGGGTATCTGAGTGTAAAGGGTGAAGCATAGTAAATTATTATAATAGTATAAATGAGGAGAGCTTCAAAAGCAGGCCCTGGGATGGGTTTCCGAAGTGGGGATGGATACATAGTGGGGAAGGGGAGGCTGATCTTAGCTCTCCTGGGAGAGTAATTGGGGTTTCATACCTGAGGGATGCATCTGATCCTGGAAGGCTGTGGAAATGTCAATATCATAGAAGAGTTGTGGCTGGTCTTCAATAATGATCATCTCAGGATTCACTGTTTCTGAAGGGAAATGGATAAGGAAGAGGTTAAGGGGTTTGCATGTGGCTCTGGCTGGGCCCTGGGCTTCTCTGGCATAGGCCTCTGGATGCAGAGTGGGGAAAGGGAGGCTGATGGTGGTTCCCTTGGGAGACACTTGGTGTTTCTTACCTGATGAATAAAAGTGGTCCAGGTAGTCTGAGGGAGTTTCATCATGAGATTTGGAGAATTCTGGCTGGTCTTCAGAGATGATGACCTCAGGATTCATTATATCTGAGGGGAAAGAGAGGCACTAAGAGGTCAGTGGTTTGGATGTGGTTCTGGCTAGGCCCTGTGCTTCTCAGAATCCCCCCAACCCTTGGCTGTGAGCAAGACTTAAAGATATTGCAGTGGTTCAGAATTATAGTATTATACAACATGGCAAATTTGGAAATACATTTAATGTGATTGTATATAGATAACCTACAACAGATTACTTGCTGTCCTGGGGAGAAGAGAAGGAAGGAAGGGAGGGAAAACAACTTAGAACTCAAAATCTTATAAAAATGAATGCCGGGGCAGCTAGGTGGCGCAGTGGATAGAGCACCGGCCCTGGAGTCAGGAGTACCTGAGTTCAAATCCGGCCTCAGACATTTAACACTTACTAGCTGTGTGACCCTGGGCAAGTCACTAAACCCCAATTGCCTCACTAAAAAACAACAACAACAACAACAACAACAACAAAAATGAATGCCGAAAACATCTAATTGGGAAAAAATAAAATACTATTAAGTGAAAATCAAATCAAATCACAAAAAAATAGAAAAATTTAAAAAGAAGGATAGAATTAAAAGTTGGAAGGACCCTTAGAGAGACCTCAGCTCTGGTCCCCTCCTCCTAGAGGGCACGTAGCTGAGACCTCCAGAGGTACAATGATTTGCCCAAGGTCACACAGAGAGTTGGAAATGGCAGAGCAAGGACTTTCCACCATGCCACCCTCCCAGCCTTTGAGGCCCCCTTAGGGCCTCCTTCCTGACTCCCCTCCCCAACTCCTTCCAGCACAAGGAGGATCTGAGCAGTCACCCAAGGGGAGCAAGTCACTCCCAAAGCATCCAGCAAAGTCTTAATGTCAGCCCAAGCTGAGATTTTGCTCCACAGTCCCAGATTCTTTTCGATCCCTCAGTTTTCTTCTACATGTAAGATTCCCTCCATCATCCCTCAGAAACCTCTGGTTCTTCCAATTCAACAAAAGAATTCCATTCCCCTGAAAGCCTTGACTTACTTGTGGGAGCAGTGAGTCCAAAGAACTCCATTGTGTTGTCAAGGTATGGGGCTGCCTGGACTTCCAGATTTTAGACAATTCTAAGAGATTTCTCTAGTCTAAGACTTCTCTGCTGCTCACTGTAATCTTCAGCCTGTTGACTGTAGGGAATGAGCTCTGCTGCCTGAGTTGGTCTTTTATAGAAGGCTTAGGGGGTGGAGCCTCAGTCTAGGCAGGAATACTCAACCTCTGAGTTAACACCTTGTTGTGGTTGTTAAGCCCTTTCATTCTAAATCCCATTTGGGGTTTTCTTGGCAAAGATGCTAGAGTGCTTTGCCATTCCCATCTCTAGCTCTTTTTACAGATGAGGAAACTGAGGCAAGGAGGGCTAAGTGACTTGCTCAGGGTCACACAGCTAGTGAGTGAGTCTAGATTTGAACTCAGGAAGATGACTCCATCTTTCTGACTCCAGGTTCAGCAAGCACTCTCTCCACTTTGCCGCCTAGAGTTCTCACCTAGCAGGTGTTAATTCCTTCCCAGAGTTGACTAGCAGGAATGACAACTGCTGAATACACACTTCTTTTTTTTTTTTTTTTTAAAGTGAGGCAATTGGGGTTAAGTGACTTGCCCAGGGTCACACAGCTAGTAAGTGTTAAGTGTCTGAGGCCAGATTTGAACTCAGGTACTCCTGACTCCAGGGCCAGTGCTCTATCCACTGGGCCACCTAGCTGCCCCTGAATATACACTTCTCATGTACTGAGTTCTCACCTGTCAAGGGTGAATTCCCTTGCTGGAAGGACCCAAGCAGTAACAGCTTATAGCAGACCTGGCAATCTCCATTCTCAGTCATTTGAATGGCTCCTAGGAACCTCAGCATCTCTAAGCCAGGGCCTAGGAGAAGGCCAAGCAAGTGGCTCTTTCCTTGGAAGATCACTGGGGGGAAGGGGCAGCAGTTTACCTCCAGCTGTGGAATGGACAGGACACTTGCTGGCACCCTGAAAAGTCGGCCCTTTTCTGAGGGAAGGACAACAGTCAAGCTTCCCGACTGCAAAGGTCCTCTCTTCTCTGGCTCCTGTCTCAGTGGCTCCAACCGTCTCCTCTCCTTTGGTGACTGTAAGAAATCTGGCATGGAGGGTGCCTTGTGTTGGGAAGATGGCTGCCCTCCCAAAGCTCCTTCTCTAGAGCAAGGCTTCTGAGACTTTTCCCATTCCCTTGAGACACTTGTATACCAGCCTGGGCATAGAAGTATATGAGAGAGGCATACAGATCCAACATTTACTGCCACCACCCCCTCATTCAGTTACCCAGCCCCAAGTGGGGTCTCCCTCCAGAGTATAAGAAGCTTTGCTCCAGATGTTTCTTCTCCTCTCACAAGCCAGTCTGCAGAAGGCAGGACCTTACTCTGGGATCACCTGAAGGCTGCTTTCTCTGCCCAAGGGTCTCCCACAAGGACCCCAGTGATAGTCATCAGATATTTTCTTACTCTAGCCAAGGTTGGCCTGGTATCATTGAATATCCCTAATTGGAAGTTTGGGTATCTGAGTGTAAAGGGTGAAGCATAGTAAACTATGATAGTATAAATGAGGAGCAGGCCCTGGGGTGGGCCTTTGAGGTGGCTGCAGAGTGGGGAAAGGGAGGCTCAGTGTGCTTCCCATAGGACAGGGCTTATTGTTTCTTACTTGAGTGGTACAACTAGTCCAGGAGGTCTGAGAGAGCTTCACTACCTCACAGTTGTTTGTGTGTCTTAAGTTGAACTTATGTATCTGTCAAATGTTGTATGTGTGCAATCCACGGAAATTTTTGAATATAACCCATAAAGCTAATTCTAAACCCCTTAGCTTGGGAAGGTGGGGAAAGCTCAGAGTTTTAATTTGGCATTGGAATGCAAATTTTCTGGTAGGCATTCATAGCCTTAGATGAACACTGTAAAAGCTTGCTTTAAAAAAAAAAGTAATTTATGTTGGCAAAGGATCTCTTAGTTTGGAAATTAACCCTTCAGATTCTACAAGGAAGTTCTTCTGAAGTACTATGATTATGAACTTATACTATTAACTAAGCTATCAGGAGCTCCATAGGTTGTTTTTTGGTTGTTTGTTTTGTGAGGCAATTGGGGTTAAGTGACTTGCCCAGGGTCACACAGCTAGTAAGTGTTAAGTGTCTGAGACTGGATTTGAACTCTGGTCCTCCTGACTCCAGGGCCAGTGCTCTATCCACTCTGCTACCTAGCTGCCCTGGATATTTTTAAAAAGGGAAACAAAGAGTGCTTTTCTCTTAATTTTTCTCCCTCTTCCCTTCTCTAATGCTGGCTGCAGTGGTATCAGGGATGTGGGTGAGAGAGAATAAGTCCAGAGAATTTTTTATGATTGATAAAAGCAAGCAAGTAGAAAAAAGTTGTACCCTGTTTGCACTGATAGTGAACAGAAAATCTGAAAATAAAGTTTGGAGACTTTTGTGGGGAGACAAAAGAGCATACTATCACTTTAAGTGCTTACCTGCAATTAAAATGTCTGGGAATCTGGGAGGAACCAAAAAGGAGTTAACATCTAGGTGGATATTTGCAGTCTTGCAAACTAAAGTACTGGTCAATTTTTTTTTAATTAATTTAATTTATTTATTTTTGCAGGGCAATGAGGGTTAAGTGACTTGCCCAGGGTCACACAGCTAGTGTCTAGTATCTGAAGCCGAATTTGAACCCAGGTTCTCCTGAACCCAGGGCCGGTGCTTTATTCACTGCACCACCTAGCTGACCGCAGTACTGGTCAATTTTAAAGTAACTTTTCAATTAAAATGTGTGTGTGTGTGTGTGTGTGTGTGTTAAAATTAAAAACAACTGTAAATTATGTGATCCTCCTACCCATTTTTCTTATAGGTTATATTGATTATGAAATTCCTAGAGAAGGAATAGTCTTACTGAGAATTTAATTTGCTTATTATATAGAAGCAACTTCTAATGATTGATCTTTACCCCAGGATAAGTTTAAGCTCAAGAAGAAGGAGGAGGGGACAGCTAGGTGGTGCAGTGGATAAAGCACTAGCCCTGGATTCAGGATGACCTGAGTTCAAATCTGACCTCACACACTTGACACTTACTAGCTGTGTGACCCTGGGCAAATCAATTAACCTGCATTTCCCCACAAAAAAAAGAAGGGGAAAAAAACAACTGAACTATACTATGTGAAACCTTTTACCTGTGTGTCCTGGTAAACTTTTTTGCTGATTACAACTGCATGAGAGTAGAAATTTGCTATTTAAGTTAAAATATTGTGGGATTGTAATTGATATTATGTTGAGTTTTGAATCCAGTTACACTTGTCTGATGGCTCATTAAGTCAATAATCTGAAGAGAATGCCACAAGTTACTCAGAGAGAATGTGGTCTATCTGGCAAAAAGCTGAGAGGACTATCTTGGTCTCACATAAAATAGGATACTTCTGGCTCAGTTTCCTTATTGTGTTCCTGTTAAACAGGAAATGATTCCCACCTGGCTATTCATGAAATCTGAAGACTTCATTGAAGACCAGCCAGAGATGAGCTCCTTCTCCTTTGAAGAGGAAACAGTCTCTCACCTCCAGCCCCACATTCACCCATCAGGTAAGAAACCCTAACCCCTCTCCTAGGAGACCCACATTCAGTCTACCTTTCCCCACTCTGCTTCCATCTGCACCTCAGAGGCCCCAACCCCCAGCACCTGCTGAGAAGCCCAGGGCCCAGCCAGAGCCACATCCAGACCACTGATTTCTTGGTGACTCTTTCTCCTCAGATAATGAATCCTGAGATTATCATTTCTGAAGAACAGCCAGAATTCTTCATCTCTCATGATGATGCTCTCTCAGACTTCCTGGACCACGTGTGTCCCTCAGGTAAGAAACACCAAGCCTCTCCCAAGGGAACCACCCTCAGCCTCCCTTCCCCCACTCTGCATCCATCTGCACCTCAGAGGCCCACCCCAGGACCTGCTTATGGAGCTGAATTCCTCATCTATGCTACAGTGCCTTAACCTAAACCACACTGACCTCCATCTGCAGAAGTAAAGCCTCCTCCCAACCTCCCTGGATCTGCCAAGGTAAGAAAACCTAATCCTTTTCTGAATTTCCTCCTTCCTCCATACCTAATTTGGGGGCTGTGAACTTCTTTTTGAATTATGGTCTTACCTGGAAAGACTTACATGAATTGATGCAAAATGAAATGAGCAGAGCCAGGAGAACACTGCACAGTAAAAGCATTGTTCAATGATCAACAGAAAATAATAAATAAAAAATGCTTTCCACCTCCAGAGGAAGAACTGATGGAGTCTGAATGCAGATCAAAGCATACTATTTTTACTTTCTTTGTTTTTTCATGATTTTTTCATTTTATTCTGTTTCTTCTTTCACAACATGACTGATAATGGAAATATGTTTTACATGATTGCACATGTATAACCTGTGAATTTAAAGTTAGCTTAGTTAACAAGATTATTTCTTTTTTTTTAAATAAACTTATTTACTTATAGTCTTGGGTTCCAATTTTTATCCTTCTTTCCCTTCCTCCCCTGTCCCCTCTCTTAGGCAGCAAACAATCAGATATGGGTTATCCATGTACGATTATGTAAAACATTGCCACATTTGTCATTTTGCCCAAGAAAACTTGATTAAAAGAAAAAAATGAAAGAAAGTGAAAAATAGCATGCTTTAGTCTGTCCCATCAATATCAGTTCTTTCTTTGAAGGTGGATAGTATATTTCATCAATAGTCCTTTGGGATTGTCTTGGATCATTGTATTGTTGAGGATAGTTAAGTCATTCACAGTTCTTTATCAAACAATATTGCTGTCTCTTTGCATGATGTTCTCTTAGTTCTGCTCACTTCACTATATATCAGTTCATACAAATCTTTCCAGGCCTGTGTGAAGTCATCCTGGTGTCATGTCTTATAGCACAATAATATTTCTTTTTTTTTTAAGTGAGGCAATTGGGGTTAAGTGACTTGCCCAGGGTCACACAGCTAGTAAGTGTTAAGTGTCTGAGACCGGATTTGAACTCAGGTATTCCTGACTCCAGGGCCGGTGCTCTATCCACTTCACCACCTAGTTGCCCCCCCCATATATTTTTAAATGAGTTTTTATTATAGAAGTTTGCTGGAAATTTTTTCCCAGTTGACTTTCTCTCTTAGCTCCATTTGTTTTGTTTGTGGGATATTTTTTTTAATGTAATAAAATATGTCCCATTTTCTTCAATCTACTCTATTCCTTGTTTGGTTACAATCTCTCCCCCTTGCCATATGTCAAAAAGGGAACTTCTTCCTTGCTTCTCTAATTTATTTTAGATGAGTACTCTCCATTTGAAGATAATCTTGAAATGTCATTTGAGATATTACTCTAAATAAAACTTCAACCATATTGCTGAAGTTTTCCCAGGAGTTTTTGTGCAATTGGGAGTCATTACCCTAGTAGTTGGGGTCTTTGTGCTTATTGACAAGTAGGGTGGCTAGGTCTATCTGTTTCTGTCTATTGTATACTTAATCTGCTCCACTGATAGGCCTTTCCATTTTTAAATCAATACCAAATAATTATGAGAGTTCTTATTGTTATGGGGCTGCCGTACCTCAGAAGTTTTCTGGGGGAACTCAGAGAACCTTCTCCTTGAGATGCTGACCAAAAGACAGACGCACCTAAAGTCCAGTCTCCCCCACCCCTGGGAAGATTAGTCTTAGATTAGATTGGCCATTAGGCTTGACTGCTGCCTGAGTGGTGCCAAGGGGACAGAGATAACTCCAGAAGTCCTCATTCAAGCCTTCACTCAAGCTTTCTCCACCCCCAAAGGGAACTTTCCATTGTCAGGTGGTGATGACCTCATCTGCCATCTATAAAAGTTTTTTACTTTCTCCTGTTCAGAGAGATAGGTTAACTCAGAGAACCATATCTCTGGAACTGTCTCCCCTTGAGACTCCTCTCCAGGTATCCTTTCTCTAGCACTCAAATCAAATATTCTTTTATTCGAATTGGATTTGCGTGCAAGGGGGTGTAATTCTTTTTTAAAATTTTATTTTTAGTGAAGGGTGTAATTCTTTAAAGAGGAATACCTCAAGACCCCCAGACCAAACAATTTCCCAGTGAAGAATAGATGTGGTACTTCTAGACCCCTCATCTTGTCATTATTTCTCTTCATTTCCCTTAAGATTCTCGACTTTTTGGGACAGCTAGATGATGCAGTACATAAAGCACCCCCTGGATTCAGGAGGACCTGATTTCAAATCAGGCTTCAGACACCTGACACTTACTAGCTGTGTTACCCTGGTCAAGTCACTTAAACCTCATTGCCCCACCCAAAAGATTCTTGACTTTTTGGTCATCCAGATAAATTTCATTCTTTTTTCCCCCTAATGCTATAAAACAACCCTCTGATAGTTTGATTATTATGGCACTGAATATATAATTTAATCCAAGCATTCCTGATATTTTATTATATTTGGTTGCCATACTTGAGGGATAAGTAATTCTCCAACAGATGGAAGTTTTATTTCCATAAGGAGTATTTTGTAGCTGTAGTCTTATAATTCCTGTGTCTTGTGGTAAGGAGATTCTCAAGTATTTTATACACTCAGTAATTATTTTAAATGCAATTTATCTACCTCTTCCTGCTGAATTTCACTAGTAATAGATATGCTGGGACTACGGAATTCTCACATAGTCACTTCTTCTTCTCAGGCCTCTGTTTCCTTTCTTTCTAAATGCTGAAGTGAATTAATTACTGAAATTCATTCTGTAGCTTTGCTGAAGTTATTTCTGGCCTTTTTTTTTTTTTTTTTGCAGGGCAGTGAGGGTTAAGTGACGTGCCTGGGGTCACACAGCTAGTAAGTGTCAAGTGTCTGAGGCCTGATTTGAACTCAGGTCTTCCTGAATCCAGGGCTGGTGCTCTATCCACTATGCCACCTAGCTGACCCCCTCAGTTATTTCAATGTAATTTTAGTTAGCTCTTGGATTCTCCTAGGAAATTCTCATATCCCCTGTACAAAATGATAAATTTTGAGCCTATGATTATACCCTCGATTTCCTTTTCTTTCTTTGTGGCTATAGTTAGCATTTCCAGCCCAATATAAATTAGTAGTGGATAATGGACATCTTTGATTTATCCCTGAGCTTCATCCACTTTTCTCCAATTAAAGAAAATCAGCATTTCATATATGCACAATATCTATTTAGAACTTATTGTGGGCATGTGGAATGAGATACTGGTCTATATTCATTGCATCTCAAACAGATTTCTGTTTTTTCCTTTAGCTCTTGTCCTATCAAGGGTTCTTTCCAAAGGAGTTTACAGCCTCAGGGAATGGAAATCTAATGTTCCCAGATCTTCTGGGTGGGGAATTTTTTGAAGGTGGACTATTTTTTTAAATGTTTGTTTGTTTGTTTTTTTGAGGGGCAATGAGGGTTAAGTGACATGCCCAGGATCTCATAGCTAGTGAGTGCCAAGTGTTTGAGGCTGGATTTGAACTCAGGTCCTCCTGAATGCAGGGTCAGTGTTTTATCCACTGTGCCACCTAGCTACCCTGAAGGTGGATTATTTTTGACGACTACTGTGTGTGTGGGTCCAGCTATGGGAGGTGGAAAAAAGGAGAGGGATGTGTGGTGTTTGTCCAGCAGAGTACAGGGAGTTGGAAAGCAGATAGGAAAGTGTCTGAGGATGGTAGTAGAATGAGAAGGCAAGGAGAGAAGAGGAAGTATGAAAAGTAGCCTCCATGAGCAGTTGGTTCTGAAGATGAAGGAGGCCAAGTCAGATGAAAAGACTTACAAGTAAGGAGAGGCTATTGAGTGAAGATGGGAAATGGAGGACCATGCCCACTATTGCTGCTGGGTCTGTGGGATGACTGGTGCAGGTGGGAGGGCTGAGGAGCAGCAAGCTTCTGTTGCTGTAGGCACCTAATCCTTTACAGAGCATGTGGCTCTCACAAGAAACAATGTGGACACTTCATGAGTTAACATCACCCCTGCCTTACAAATGAGGAAACTGAGGCTCTGGTGGATGATGGGACAGAACCACAGCACAGAAGGTACATCATCAGGGCTTTAAGAGTCCCAAGGACACTGTGCTTTGGGGACTTGTAACAGAGAGAGGCCCCCTGTGGAATGCAGCATGTGGCAAAGCTTTTGAAGTCCCCCAACTAGCTAAGGGGACCTACAGGAGCCGGGACATGTCAGGATGTAGCTAAGCAACTCTATCAATTCACCAAACCAGCACTAAGTTTGCCATGAGGATATTGATTTATTGTGCAATGTTCAATTGTGGGCATACAAAGAATCAGGGGTTGAGAACAGTTTGGTAGCACATTGAGGGGAAACTCTTTATTTTAGAGAAAGGGAACAGAGACCTGGGAAGAGGAAGTGAGGAAGTGAGGGTCCCAGAGTCAGTACTGGTCAGAGGCAGCCAGCATTGGGCCAGGCCTCTTTGGGGTTAGCTGGGGAGGGCTGGATCAAGAGTTGAACAGGAGCCTTCTCCTGGCTTTGCATGGGAGCTTGTTGAAGCGCCTCCTTCGCCTTTGTATCAAGGAGGCAAATCTTTGGTTTAAGTTCCAGAAGACCTTCTGGCTTGAGTCCAGTTCATTGTTCTGAGAAGCTTGCCTCATCTGTGAAGGGAAGAGAAGAAAGAAGGAGTCAGAGGACCAGGGAGGGACATGGGTCTTCCCTCTGAGTCCCAGCACTTCCTCCTAGATGAAGGAAGAACCACATTGATCCTGGCCAAGTGAAAGATTCCTGTGTGTTGGGACCTAGGAGCTCCCCACTGCAACTGACAACACAGAGGAGACAGCTATCACTTCTTCTGGGACAGGGGGCACATGGCCCCATATGTGGGCAAGGCCATCCACCATTCTGCTGGAGGGTTCTTCACTTTGGACCCATTTGGCAGACTGGTAGATTCCTCCAGAGAATAATGTTTTTAAATGCATACACACACAATACATGGGATTACAGAAGAAATCAATTATTTGAAAATACTTATTAAAATCACAATTTTTTCATTAAATTTTTTCAATTAAATGAAAAACATTTTAATTGCTTTTTATAATTTTGAGTTCCAAATTTTCTCTCTGCTTCACTCCTTCCCCCTTTCTGAGATGACAAGCAATTTGATATAGGTTATACATGTGCAGTCATGCAAAAGATATTTATATATTAGTTGTGTTGTGAAAGAAAACACAGATAAAAATGCACCAAAAATAAAGTGAAAAAAGTATGCTTTGATCTGCATTCAGACTCCATGAGTTCTTTTTCTGGAGGTGGATATCACTTTTTAATCAAAGGTCCTGTAGAATTGTCTTGGATCTTTGTATTGCTGAGAATAGCTAAGTCATTCACAGTTGATCATTGTACAGTATTGCTGTTACTGTGTACAATGTTCTCCTGGCTCTGCTCATTTCACTTTGCATCTGTTCATGTAAGTCTTTTAGGTAAAATCATACTTTAAAAAAAGGTTCACAGACCCCCAAGTTAGGCATGGTTACTCTGTGGAGTCTTACTCTGGGAACTCCAGGAATCAAAGCAGTGGGAGGTTTTGGGGCAGGGGGTGGGGAAGAACGGATATGGTGGTGATGAATTCTTTAAGAATATACTTACTGGAGGGGCGGCTAGGTGGCGCAGTGGATAAAGCACCGGCCCTGGATTCAGGAGTTCCTGAGTTCAAATTTGGCCTCAGACACTTGACACTTACTGGCTGTGTGACCCGCAAGTCACTTAACCCCCATTGCCCCACCAAAAAAAAAAAAAAGAGAATATACTTACTGGAATATGATCTGTGCATGTTCTGGCTGGGAAGTGCCTGCTGTGGTCTGTTGGGGGAATTGAGATATTATCCTTATGGAGAGCCAGAAAGGGTGCTTTACCTGTGGATGGAGAGAGCAGAATGAGAATGGGTTTCTCCCAGGCCCTAGGGTGGGTCTGTAAGGTGCAGTTGATGCAGAGTGGGGAAAGGGAAACTCAAGGTGGGTCTCCTGGGAGAGGGGTGGGTTTTCTTACCTGAGGGGTGCACGTGAGGCTGGCGGTCAGAGACTGCTTGGTCTTGAAAGCTCAACCCTGGCTGGTCTTCAAAGATGGTGCTTTCCGGATTCACTGTTTTTGAAGGGAAATGAAGAGAGCAAGAGGTTAAGGGGGTTCCATGAGGTTCTACCTGGGACTTGGGTTTATCAGCTGCCCACTCCATGGCCAAACATGGCTTTGAGATAGGTTGAGGATGGAGGGACGACAGAGGTTAGGGTGGGGAGGAGGCAAACACACAATCTATGAATGGGCATCAGGAAAGTCAGTCAGCACAAGGCCGGGCCTTACTCTAGGGGTAACCTGAAGGCTGCTTTCTCTGTCCAAGTGTTTCCCACAACAACCACAATGAAAAGGTCATCAGATTGGTTTTTTTTACCCTAGCCAAGGTTGGCCAGGTATCATTGAATATCCCTAATTGGAATTTTGGGTATCTAAGTGTAAAGGGTGAGGCATAGTAAACTACCCCAGGATAAATGAGGAGAACTTCATAAGCAGGCCCTGGGGTGTGCCTCTGAGGTGCAGATGGATGCAGAATGGGGAAAAGAAGGCTGAGGGTGGTTGCTTTGGAGAGGCTTGGAGTTTCTTACCTGATAGGGATAACTCATCCAGGAGCTTTGAGACAGCTTCATAATGAGAGATGGAGAATCCTGGCTGGTCTGCAGAGATGATAACCTCAGGATTCATTATATCTGAGGGGAAAGAGAGGCACCAAGAGGTCAGTGGTTTGGGTGTGGCTCTGGCTAGGCCCTGGGCTTAAGGCTTAGGGTGGCTCTGTTGGAAGAGGCTTGGAGTGTCTTACCTGATAGGGATAACTCATCCAGGAGCTTTGAGACAGCTTCATAATGAGAGATGGAGAATCCTGGCTGGTCTGCAGAGATGATAACCTCAGGATTCATTATATCTGAGGGGAAAGAGAGGCACCAAGAGGTCAGTGGTTTGGGTGTGGCTCTGGCTGGGCCCTGGGCTTAAGGCTTAGGGTGGCTCTGTTGGAAGAGGCTTGGAGTGTCTTACCTGATAGGGATAACTCATCCAGGAGCTTTGAGACAGCTTCATCATGAGAGATGGAGAATCCTGGCTGGTCTGCAGAGATGATAACCTCAGGATTCATTATATCTGAGGGGAAAGAGAGGCACCAAGAGGTCAGTGGTTTGGATGTGGCTCTGGCTAAGCCCTGGGCTTAAGGCTGAGTGTGGTTCCCTTTGGAGAGGGTTGGAGTTTCTTACCTGATATGGATAACTCATTCAGGAGCTTTGAGAGAGCTTCATAATAAAAGATGAAGAATTCTGGCTGTTTTTCTGAGATGATGACCTCAGGATTCATTATATCTGAGGGGAAAGAGAGGCACCAAGAGGTCAGTGGTTTGGATGTGGCTCTGGCTGAGTCCTGGGCTTCTCAGCTGATGAGCAAGACTTACAGATATTGCAGTGGTTAAAAATGATTGAATTAAAAATTGGAAGGAGCCTTAGAGAACCTCTGCTCTAGTCCCCTCCTCCTAGAGGGCATGTAGCTGAGACCTCCAGAGGTACAGTGATTTGCCCAAGGTCACACAGAGAGTTGGAAATGGCAGAGCAGGGACTTTCCACCATGCCACCCTCCCAACCTTTGAATCCCCTTTAGGGACTTCTTCTTGCCCCCCATTCCCCACTCCTTCCAGTACAAGGAGGATCCGGAGCAGTCACCCAGGGGGAGCAGTCACCCAGGGGGAGCAGTCACCCAGGGGGAGCAGTCACCCAGGGGGAGCAAGTCACCCCCAAGGCATCCAGCAAAGGCTTAATGTCAGCCCAAGCTGAGATTTTGCTCCACAGTCCCAGATTCTTTTTGATCCCTCAGTTTTCTTCTCCATGCAAGTCTCCCTCCATCATCCCTCAGAAACCTCTGGTTCTTCCAACTCAACAAAAAATCCCATTCCCCTGAAAGCCTTGACTTACTTGTGGGAGCAGTGAGTCCAAAGAACTCCATTGTGTTGTCAAGGTATGGGGCTGCCTGGACTTCCAGATTTTAGACAATTCTAAGAGATTTCTCTAGTCTAAGACTTCTCTGCTGCTCACTGTAATCTTCAGCCTGTTGACTGTAGGGAATGAGCTCTGCTGCCTGAGTTGGTCTTTTATTGAAGGCTTAGGGGGTGGAGCCTCAGTCTAGGCAGGAATGCTCAACCTCTGAGTTAACACCTTGTTGTGGTTGTTAAGCCCTTTCATTCTAAATCCCATTTGGGGTTTTCTTGGCAAAGATGCTAGAGTGCTTTGCCATTCCCATCCCTAGCTCTTTTTACAGATGAGGAAACTGAGGCAAGGAGGGCTAAGTGACTTGCTCAGGGTCACACAGCTAGTGAGTGAGTCTAGATTTGAACTCAGGAAGATGACTCCATCTTTCTGACTCCAGGCTCAGCCCTCTCTCCACTTTGCCGCCTAGAGTTCTCACCTAGCAGGTGTTAATTCCTTCCCAGAGTTGACTAGCAGGAATGACAACTGCTGAATACACACTTCTCATGTACTGAGTTCTCACCTGTCAAGGGTGAATTCCCTTGCTGGAAGGACCCAAGCAGTAACAGCTTATAGCAGACCTGGCAATCTCCATTCCCAGTCATTTGAATGGCTCCTAGGAACCTCAGCATCTCTAAGCCAGGGCCTAAGAGAAGGCCAAGCAAGTGGCTCTTTCCTTGGAAGATCACTGGGGGGGGGGGGAGGGGCAGCAGTTTACCTCCAGCTGTGGAATGGACAGGACACTTGCTGGCACCCTGAAAAGTCGGCCCTTTTCTGAGGGAAGGACAACAGTCAAGCTTCCCGACTGCAAAGGTCCTCTCTTCTCTGGCTCCTGTCTCAGTGGCTCCAACCGTCTCCTCTCCTTTGGTGACTGTAAGAAATCTGGCATGGAGGGTGCCTTGTGTTGGGAAGATGGCTGCCCTCCCAAAGCTCCTTCTCTAGAGCAAGGCTTCTGAGACTTTTCCCATTCCCTTGAGACACTTGTATACCAGCCTGGGCATAGAAGTATATGAGAGAGGCATACAGATCCAACATTTACTGCCACCACCCCCTCATTCAGTTACCCAGCCCCAAGTGGGGTCTCCACCCAGAGTATAAGAAGCTTTGCTCCAGATGTTTCTTCTCCTCTCACAAGCCTGGCTTCATGGTTGAACAGGGCCCTGAATGACTGAAGTATACCCCAACATTTAGCAAAATTGAGGATGGACTTTTCCCACTAAAATACCAAGACTTAGTGATCCAGCATGGACATCTCTCCTTAGGGTAGTGTCTCGATTTGAATTTTCTCTCTCCCAAACTTAGCCCAGTGACTGTCACTTAAATGTTGGTGGATGGATTGTTTGAAAGTTGGTAAAGCTGTGGAAGTGCCTACAAAAAGAAGGCTCAGGCTCAGAGCCTTTCCTGACTTTAGGGGGTGGGGGGAGTGTTGTTGTTGGGAGTTGTGAGAGCCATCAGCTCCCATGGAGGGAAGCACTTAACTAACCCTTGACAGAGAAGGCCCCTCTCATGCATCTTGCCTGTGGTTGCCTGATCAGTAGGAAGGACCCCCTGGCCTTACAGATGGAGAATTTGAGGCTCTTGAGGGGGTATGACTGAGAATGAGAGAGAGAGAGAGAGAGAGAGAGAGAGAGAGAGAGAGAGAGAGAGAGAGAGAGAGAGAGAGAATGAGAATCATCTAGCTCTGTCTTTCAGAGCCAAACCAGCTCTATCTGTTGCTCAGTGTTCTCAATGGTAACCCTGAGGAGTTGGGGAGTTTCTTCTCTATTGTCATCAATTGGAGCCTCATTTTAGGGAACAATGTGTAATGCCCCATTTCTAATATTAATCACCCCTTACAAAAGAGATATTTATCCAGACAGAGCAAGAACAAAGTACAAACATTCTCCCCACCATCTCAGCTAACATCTTTAGCTCTGTTTCTACATAATATTTGGTGCCATCACATTCCTGTACAGATAGGACCTGATATTTGAATGAAACCTCCTGTTACCTATGGCAGCTCTCCTTCCAGAAATTCATTTTCTAAGGTTATTTACTCCCCAGGGAATCAATTCTGGGCTATCTGCAAAACCTGGCCTGGATTCCTATAGCTTTCTCTCCTAACCTCCAGGGAATCACTAGACACTGTGAAAAAAAGAACAACCAAAATCAGAGCATCCTAAAAGACTGAGGCAAGATAAATTGCTGAAGCTTCTGGAGCCAATTTAATAATTTTCTATTCAACACATGGTTATCCATCTGGAATTAGTTATATAATGTCTATCCATACTCCACAATCTCTCCAAGGTATATCCAATCCAAGGTATATCCTTCTCCAGGAAGTAGGCTGCTTAATTTCTCTAGGTAGGGAGATCCCATCCTAGGCACATGTGCCAAACCATGGTTACACTATTTTTTCAAGAAGGCTGATAATTGGTTGAAATGTACCATTTTCAGCTCTAAGCTATTTTTTCCAATTCTTTCTTCGAGTTTTTATTTCATTATTTTTGTCTTGCTTCATTTTTTCTAGGTATTCTGTAGTCATTAAGGAAAATCCATTTTTTTCTTTGAGTCTCTACTTGATAATGCTAGACCTTCATGACCCTTTATGTTATCTCAGGGCAGAATTGTAGGGACCTTGGAGCACTGAGACATCTTGTTCAAAACTGTTTAGATTGGTCACTAGAAAAAACAAGGGCACATAGTTTAAGCGTAGTTTGGTTTGATTTACCTAAGTCATTGTTATTGTTTGTCCTTCATTCTCCAAGAGGACCATGAATGACATCAAGGTAATGTGTTGACTTGCAGTGAATTGGATTTAAGTGAGGCAGAACTGTCTTCTCCAGAGCCAGCTGGGTCCAGTGGCAATATGTGTGTATGTATATATATGTGTGTGTGTATATATATGTGTGTGTGTGTACGCGCTCGCGCGTGTGCGTGCACACATATATGCATGTGCATGTGTATATTTGTATATGTATATGTGTGAATGTGTATGTGTGTATCTGAATTTAGGTGTGCATGTATGTATATGCATGTGTATGTGTGTGTGCATGTATGTGCGTGTGTGTGTGTGTGTGTGTGTGTGTGTGTGTGTGTGTGTGTGTGTGTACATCAGTATGACTGGAGATGACCCCAGATGTTTTAAGGCAGGTGGGGTTGAGTGCTTTGCCCAGGGTCACAGAGCTAGTGAGTGTCTGAGGTGAGATTTGAACTGAGGTCCTCACAACTTCAGGGCTGGTGCTCTATCCATTGAGCCACCCAGCTGCCCACCCAAGTCATAGCATTTCCTGAATCTATCCTTTGTCAAACCATCTTGATTTTGTGCTCACTATCTTCTACTCTTGAATCAGTTGCTCCTTTCTTCCATCAACAATACCTTGCCAAGCCCCAAGTCTAGTCTACTCCCAACATATTCCTCTTTCCCTCTTGAATAGGGCTTGAGTCACCATTCTAGTGTGTTATCTACATTCTCAGCCCCCAGTGATCAGCATTTCTACCTAATCTATTAACTGGGTTCACTACAAATCCATATTATGTAATTTCAACTGAGTATACCTTCAAGCAAGACAATCATTCTACTTCATAACTGTTTCATTACCCTACTCTTATTTTCTACTTTTTAAAAATAATAATTTTAAAAGTACCAGTTCAAAAGAGCATTTCAAAAATATACTTTTAAAGAAAGGGAGAAGATTGTACATGAAACTAGGAATATTCTATTTAGCTTGCCTTTCTTTATAAGTATTTAAATAGCTGTCTTGCTGTTCTCAAGATCATTCTGGGATTCCTTCTGTTCTATCATTTGGGGGAGAGGAAAGAAGAACATTGATACTATTTTAATCCCCCTCAACCTCCTTGTCCCTCCATGCAAAGTGAAAAAGAAACATTTATATATATATATATATATATATATATATATATATGCATGCACACACATACTCACCCATTGATGATACCTCCCAAAAAAGGAAATTTCATTCTGCCCCTTGATTCAATCACCTCTCTGCAAGGAAGTGACTTCCCAGTCCCCTCAGCAACAGTTTCAAACCTCTTATTTCTTCAAGGTTCCTTGGCATCCTATTTCTCACATTTCTACTGAACATTTTGCTTTGTAGGTAGTTAACTTTTTAAAAATTGAGACTAGAAAGATTAAACTGAAACTGATAACATGATAATCAATAGAAATATCAGTAAATCTTAAATGTGGATTCTAACAATCATCTTCACAAGGTCAAGGACTGAAGGAAAGAAGAGATTTCAGTTTGGCTGAAAAAAGAGCAGGCATATTCATGTCCCTGTGGCCAGTATACAGGACCTCACACAGAGATGCCTTCAGGTCGCACACAGCTCAAGCTCCCACTTGCTCTAAGCCTCCTATAATTTTCCAGTGTTGAAGAGGATTCTCCTCTTTCTTCAAGGTCAATTAGTCTAACATCTTATAGCCAAGCCTTGGGTGATGGGTAAGGCAGGTGGTAAGCCCAAGGTCCACTTCAAACCCTCCACGCTTCTGAATGTGATGAAATAATGGGATTTAGCAGATACTCAAAGACCCACCTGGAGATTAATCAAGACTGATTGAATCAAGTGAGAGTGATTGACTGCTGATTAAGCCTACTTCAAGTTAATTGGATTGTGATCACACCTGGCTATCCCTTAAGAAGGTATAATTCTCAGAAACTAGACTATGAAACTCAACTTGAGAACACCTTCAAAGACAATGGATTTGGATGACGCCAACCAATCACCTTGAAGCAGGGTGTAAGGACCACCTCTGTTCCAGATGTATAAAAAAGCTTCCACAAACAGCTTGGGGAGGATTGCTGATTAAACCAGGCTGGAAAAGGGTGTTCCTGATTAAAGCAGGCTCGTGGAGGAGGACTTCAGGAAGAACCCAACCAGGCTGGAACTCTAGGCTAGGTAGGACTTCTTTTTCATAACCTTCTGAACTCTTTGTAAATATCTGTATGCTCTAATAAATGTTTAATGCCCAAAGACTGGTACTGAAGCCTTTTAAATTTTGGTGACCACAATTAAGATTTTAAACATCACATGACCTACTCGTATTTCTGTTCTCCCCACCTTTCTCCCAACCAAAACAGAAGTCAAGAATATGAAGAGAATCAATGAAAATCAAATGCAAAAAGAGCTTGATTACATTTGCCTCTATCTGAAGAAATAAAGCCCCCTCCTGTTCTCCCTGGATCCCCCAGGTAAGAAAACTCCTCCCCAGAGACCTTCCTTGCCTCAGTGTCCCATGTCCCTATTCCAGGTCCATCTGCTCATAAATGGCTGTTCTTAGAAGTTGGTCACCAACAACATTCATCACCACTGCAGGGGCTTAAGGTGTTTCTTCTCTTACCTCCAACATGTATAGGCAAAATACACATAGTTCTTATTCAGGAGCCCTGTGTAGAACCTTTTTCTGCGTGTGTGTGTGTGTGTGTGTGTGTGTGTGTGTGTGTGTGTGTGTGTGTGTGTTTGTGTTTGTGTTTTGCAGGAAAATGAGGGTTAAGTGACTTGCCCAGGGTCACACAGCTACTAAGTGTCAAGTGTCTGAGGCTGGATTTGAACTCAGATCCTCCTGAATCCAGGGGCAGTGCTTTATCCTCTAAGTTTTCAATGTAAAAGAAGATGCTTTTTAAAATGCAGCCAGCTGGGAAGATCTGGCCTGTGAGCCATCCTCACTTTTTTAACCCTTTCCCAAGACTGCTGAAGGGGCAAAAAGAAGCATTTAAGAAAAAGGTCTACAGCTTATAGAGTTCACAGACTCCTAGTTTTTCTGCATGGGACTCTTTCATAGGTTGGTTTTTTTCCCTTCCCCTACACTATTCCCTGACCTCAAATTTTCCTAACCAGTTACCCTCCCCATGCACAGGTGAAATGCCCCTTGATCTACTCAAGGAGGAAAAAGCCCAGATTCCTCCAACTGGCCCCAACACATGGGTTCCAGCCCAGAAACATATAGATTATGCCCAGGGAAATAAATCTTGCCTTTCACACCGCCCCCCCTCACCGCAACTGTGTTTTGTTCTGCTCCCTCAGGTCACTACAGTAAGACTTTTTAGTGGGAATATAAACTGTAGCCTGCCCCACAAATAAGGATTCCTATTAACAGTCCTGGGGGCAGTAGCCTAAGTTTTAAACTGGGGTGGGAATTCAAGAGCATTGGCATAAAAGTATGAATGCAGTGCCAGTATGAATCTGGAGCTTCCTTCCACTGAGAAGAAATGTTGGGGCTCAGAGGAAGAACACATGTCCCTCCCTGAGCCCTGTGACTCCTGTCTCCTCTCTCCTTCACAGAATCTAAGAACAAGGAACTAGACTCCTAGTTGCAACCAGGCACTCCAGAGGCCCCTATACCAGCTGAGGCTACCATTGTATCCTACTCCCAGCACTGGAAGAGAACAGAGTTCAAGAAAGGAACTGGAGACAGCTCTGGTGGGCCTGGAGGGTTTGCCCGATTTGGGGCTCATACAGATCCAGGAACCCACATCCCTCCCAACCAGATGTGCCTACCCACCCTAAACCAAAGATGTGCCTCCTGGCCATACAGGCACTCAGCCTGGCCCCAAACCAAGTGCAGGCTAGTGAAGACTAACCTATAACCCTACATCGGCCCCCCTTACCCAACTGCCCCCTAAGAGGCCGGCCCTAGTGCAACCTGTTTGCCTCTGCTCATTACTGACTATGGAAATTGACTTAGTCACATCCCATGTGTAAGCATGTTTCCTTCTCTCTAAAATGAGGGGCAGAGTAGAAAATTGGTGTAAAAATTTTATAGACAATAAAGGCCTCATATATCAAATATATAGAGTACTTGGTCAAATTTATAAGAATATGAGTCATTCTCCAATTGATAATGGTCAAAGGATAGGAACAGGTAGTTTTTGAAAGAAGAAATCAAAGGTATACATACTCACATAGGAATGCTCTAAATCATGATTGATTAGAGAAATGCAATTTTGAGATACAATTTTACACCTATCAGATTGGTGAAAATGATAAAAGGGGAAAGTGACAAATGTTGGAAGGGATATGGAAAAAGTAGGACACTGATACAGTGTTGTTGGAACTGGCAAATGATTTAACCATTTTGGAGAGCAATGTGGAATTATATTCAAAGAGTTATAAAACTGTGTGTAACCCTTGACCTAGCAACCACTATTAGGTTGGTTTCCCAAGGTGATCAGAGAAAAAAGAAAAGAACCTATATATTCTAAATGACTAATAGCAGTTCTCTTTGTGGTGGCAAAGAATTGGAAAATGAGGGGATGCCAATCAGTTGGGGAATGTCTGATGTTGTTGTGGCATAGAATTGTGATGGAATACTACTAGGCTATGAGAAATGATGGGCAGGTTGATTTTAGTAAAACATGGAAAGACTGGCATGAATTAATGAAGAGTGAAATGGGCAGAACCAAGAGAATGTTGTATACAGTAATAACAATATTGTTTGAAGAGTAACTGTGAATGACTGAGCTATTCTGAGCAAAATGGATGTTCAAATCAGCCACAAAGGATTTATGAAGGAAGATGCTTCCCGCCTCCAGAGAAAGAACTAATATATGGAAGTATGTAGTATATGGTTTCACATATCTCTCTGTGTCAAATATTGGTCTTCTCTAGTGCAGGGCTGGGAAGAAGGGAAGGGAAGGAGACTACTCAGAACACCTAACATAACAAAAAATCCAAACAAACATGTAAGCTCTCAATTAAAAAAAAAAAGGAGAGACTTTTACTAAGTGATCCTCAAGCTCCCAAACTGCTCTCAACCAAATAGGTCCATATGTGAAAACTGTAAAATAAACAGATGTCCTCATTGGTGGGTGAATTCACAAGAGACACTTGGCTCCATCTTGGTATCATCCAGCTCTCAACATTTTTGACCACCTAGCCTTTCTTCATGACCCATCTTCCAAGGGCCTCTCCCTCCTAGAAGACCCCAACACTCTACCTTCTTTGCAGCTTTCCTATTGCTATCCAGACTAGGTGTCTGGCACATAGTATGGGGCTTAATCAATAGCTGTTGACTCACTAAGAGGCATCACTATTCTCCAAGTCAGCCAGACTAGCAAATTCAGTCATTCTGGACTCCCCATTGTCACTCATCACACACAGACAATCGGTTGGTAAATCTTGTACTTTCTCCCTTCAACACATCACTGTTCCATGTCCTAGGCTCTCTACCCACACAGCTGCCTCCCCATTTCAAGACCTGATCACCTCTCAGCTGACTGATTACAATTGTCTTTTTGGCAGCTAGTTGGCACAGTGGATAGAGCACTGGCCCTGGAGCCAGAAGGACCTGAGTTCAAACCTGGCCTCAGACACTTGACACTTACTAGCTGTGTGACCCTGGGCAAGTCACTTAACCCCTGTAACATTGGAATGACGCCATCTGCTGGAGACTTACTGTAGAAGAGCTCTGCCCATGAGGTGAAGGTCTTTAAGGGCAAGACCATGCATCTTTTCTTTGGCTTCAGGAAGTGATGTTTGCTTGTGGGAGGAAGAAGGGGGAGCCTGGTGCTCTGACTCGAGCTTTTTCCTGAGGACTCTGGTGGAGAAGGGAGCTAGAAATGCACTCTCCCTTTAATAGATAGATGAATGTAGGCCTCTCTCTTTACCAAATTCTTATTCTCCTTAATAAATGCTTAATATTCTCCTTAATAAATGCTTTACCCTTTAACACCCCAATTGCCTCACACACACACAAAAACCAATTGTCTTCTTTTATGCCAAATTTATATCTCTTGTTTTTACTTGGCCTAAATTTCACAGGTACCTCTCCTGTTCCATGTCACAGAAAATCCAAGTAACAAATGATTTTTTGTTTTGTTTTGTTTTGTTTTTTGTTTTTTGCAGGCAGGGTCACACACCTAGTAAGTGTCAAGTGTCTGAGGCCGGATTTAAACTCAGGTACTCCTGAATCCAGGGCACTGTGCCATCTAGCTGCCCCTAACAAATTATTTTTTAAAATAAAAAGCAAAACCAACAAAAAATGACATATAACATTGAAAAACATGTGTAAAAAATATAATTTATTGAACTTGGATTTCTTGGTAAAACTCTGTCAGTCAATTTGCAGGATGGAGTAGAATCAGGCCTTCTTTTTGTAGGCACTTCCACAGCTTTACCAACTTTCAAACAATCCATCCACCAACATTTAAGTAACAGTCACTGGGCTAAGTTTGGGAGAGAGAAAATTCAAATCGAGACACTACCCTAAGGAGAGATGTCCATGCTGGATCACTAAGCCTTGGTATTTTAGTGGGAAAAGCCCATCCTCAATTTTGCTAAATGTTGGGGTACACTTCGGTCATTCAGGGCCCTGTTCAACCATGAAGCCAGGCTTGTGAGAGGAGAAGAAACATCTGGAGCAAAGCTTCTTATACTCTGGGTGGAGACCCCACTTGGGGCTGGGTAACTGAATGAGGGGGTGGTGGCAGTAAATGTTGGATCTGTATGCCTCTCTCATATACTTCTATGCCCAGGCTGGTATACAAGTGTCTCAAGGGAATGGGAAAAGTCTCAGAAGCCTTGCTCTAGAGAAGGAGCTTTGGGAGGGCAGCCATCTTCCCAACACAAGGCACCCTCCATGCCAGATTTCTTACAGTCACCAAAGGAGAGGAGACGGTTGGAGCCACTGAGACAGGAGCCAGAGAAGAGAGGACCTTTGCAGTCGGGAAGCTTGACTGTTGTCCTTCCCTCAGAAAAGGGCCGACTTTTCAGGGTGCCAGCAAGTGTCCTGTCCATTCCACAGCTGGAGGTAAACTGCTGCCCCTCCCCCCCCCCCCCAGTGATCTTCCAAGGAAAGAGCCACTTGCTTGGCCTTCTCTTAGGCCCTGGCTTAGAGATGCTGAGGTTCCTAGGAGCCATTCAAATGACTGGGAATGGAGATTGCCAGGTCTGCTATAAGCTGTTACTGCTTGGGTCCTTCCAGCAAGGGAATTCACCCTTGACAGGTGAGAACTCAGTACATGAGAAGTGTGTATTCAGCAGTTGTCATTCCTGCTAGTCAACTCTGGGAAGGAATTAACACCTGCTAGGTGAGAACTCTAGGCGGCAAAGTGGAGAGAGGGCTGAGCCTGGAGTCAGAAAGATGGAGTCATCTTCCTGAGTTCAAATCTAGACTCACTCACTAGCTGTGTGACCCTGAGCAAGTCACTTAGCCCTCCTTGCCTCAGTTTCCTCATCTGTAAAAAGAGCTAGGGATGGGAATGGCAAAGCACTCTAGCATCTTTGCCAAGAAAACCCCAAATGGGATTTAGAATGAAAGGGCTTAACAACCACAACAAGGTGTTAACTCAGAGGTTGAGCATTCCTGCCTAGACTGAGGCTCCACCCCCTAAGCCTTCAATAAAAGACCAACTCAGGCAGCAGAGCTCATTCCCTACAGTCAACAGGCTGAAGATTACAGTGAGCAGCAGAGAAGTCTTAGACTAGAGAAATCTCTTAGAATTGTCTAAAATCTGGAAGTCCAGGCAGCCCCATACCTTGACAACACAATGGAGTTCTTTGGACTCACTGCTCCCACAAGTAAGTCAAGGCTTTCAGGGGAATGGGATTTTTTGTTGAGTTGGAAGAACCAGAGGTTTCTGAGGGATGATGGAGGGAGACTTGCATGGAGAAGAAAACTGAGGGATCAAAAAGAATCTGGGACTGTGGAGCAAAATCTCAGCTTGGGCTGACATTAAGCCTTTGCTGGATGCCTTGGGGGTGACTTGCTCCCCCTGGGTGACTGCTCCCCCTGGGTGACTGCTCCCCCTGGGTGACTGCTCCCCCTGGGTGACTGCTCCCCCTGGGTGACTGCTCCGGATCCTCCTTGTACTGGAAGGAGTGGGGAATGGGGGGCAAGAAGAGGTCCCTAAAAGGGATTCGAAGGTTGGGAGGGTGGCATGGTGGAAAGTCCCTGCTCTGCCATTTCCAACTCTCTGTGTGACCTTGGGCAAATCACTGTACCTCTGGAGGTCTCAGCTACATGCCCTCTAGGAGGAGGGGACTAGAGCAGAGGTTCTCTAAGGCTCCTTCCAATTTTTAATTCAATCATTTTTAACCACTGCAATATCTGTAAGTCTTGCTCATCAGCTGAGAAGCCCAGGACTCAGCCAGAGCCACATCCAAACCACTGACCTCTTGGTGCCTCTCTTTCCCCTCAGATACAATGAATCCTGAGATTATGGTCTCTGCAGACCAGCCAGAATACTCCATCTCTCATAATGAAGCATTCTTAAAGCTCCTGGATGAGTTAAATCTATTAGGTAAGAAACTCCAAGCCTCTCCCAAGGAACCACCCTCAGCCTTCTTTTCCCCATTCCATCTGCACCTCAGAAGTGGACCCTGGGACCTGCTTATGAAGTTCTCCCAGGAGACCCATCTTCAGCTGCCCTTTCCCTACTCTGCATCCACTCAAACCTCAGAGACCCACCCCACAGCCTGCTGAGAAGCCCAGGGCCCAGCCAGAGCCACCTCCAAACCACTGACCTCTTGGTGCCTCTCTTTCTCCTTAGATATACTGAATCCTGAGGTTATCATCTGTGCAGACCGGCCAGGATTCTTCATGTCTCATTATGAAGCTCTCTCAAAGCTCCTGGATGAGTTATATCTGTTAGGTAAGAAACTCCAAGCCTCTCCCAAGGGAACCACCCTCAGCCTTCTTTTCCCCATTCCGCATCCATCTGCACCTCAGAGGCGCACCCCAGGGCCTGCTTATGAAGTTCTCCTCACCCTTTACACCCAGATACCCAAAATTCCAGTTAGGAATATTCAATGATATTTGCCAGCCTTGGCTAGAGTAAGAAAAATATCTGATGACCTTTTCACTGTGGTCATTGTGGGAAAGTCTTGGACAGAGAAAGCAGCCTTCCAGTTACCCCTAGAGTAAGGCCCAGCCTTGTGCTGATTGACTTTCCTGATGCCCATTCATAGATTGTATATTTGCCTCCTCCCCATGCTAGCCTCTGCCATCCCTCCATCCTCACCCTATCTGAAAGTCATGTTTGGCCATGGAGTGGGCAGCTGATAAGCCCAAGGCCCAGCTAGAATCTCATGCTACCCCCTTAACCTCTTGCTGTCTCCATTTCCCTTCACAAACAGTGAATCCAGGAAGCATCATCTATGAAGACTAGCCAGGGATGAGCTTTCACGATCAAATAGTCTCTCACCTCCAGCCCCACCCCTCTCCCAGGAGACCCCCATTATGTCTCCCTTTCCTCACTCTGCATCAACTACTCCTCAGAGACCGACCATGGGTCTTGGCAGAAGCCCAGTCCCCGGTCTGAGCCACATCCAAATGCCTTAACCTCTTGCTCTCTCCATTTCCTTTCATAAACAGTGCATCCAGAAAGCATGATCTTTAAAGACCAGCCAAGGATAAGCTTTCAAGATCAAACAGTCTCTGACTGCCAGCCTCACGTGCACCCCTCAGGTAAGAAAACCCACCCCTCTCCCAGGAGACCCACACTGAGTCTCCCTTTCCCCACTCTGCATCAACTGCACCTCACAGACCCACCCCAGGGCCTGGGAGAAACCCATTCTCATTCTGCTCTCTCCATCTACAGGTAAAGCACCCTTTCTGGCTCTCCATAAGGATAATATCTCAATTCCCCCAACAGACCACAGCAGGCACTTCCCAGCCAGGACATGCACAGATCATGTTCCAGTAAGTATATTCTTAAAGAATTCATCACCACCATATCCGTTCTTCCCCACCCCCTGCCCCAAAACCTCCCACTGCTTTGATCCTGGAGTTCCCAGAGTAAGACTCCACAGAGTAACCATGCCTAACTTGGGGGTCTGTGAACCTTTTTTTAAAGTATGATTTTACCTAAAAGACTTACATGAACAGATGCAAAGTGAAATGAGCAGAGCCAGGAGAACATTGTACACAGTAACAGCAATACTGTACAATGATCAACTGTGAATGACTTAGCTATTCTCAGCAATACAAAGATCCAAGACAATTCTACAGGACCTTTGATTAAAAAGTGATATCCACCTCCAGAAAAAGAACTCATGGAGTCTGAATGCAGATCAAAGCATACTTTTTTCACTTTATTTTTGGTGCATTTTTATCTGTGTTTTCTTTCACAACACAACTAATATATAAATATCTTTTGCATGACTGCACATGTATAACCTATATCAAATTGCTTGTCATCTCAGAAAGGGGGAAGGAGTGAAGCAGAGAGAAAATTTGGAACTCAAAATTATAAAAAGCAATTTTAAAAATTTGTTTTTCATTTAATTGAAAAAATTTAATTAAAAAATTATGATTTTAATAAGTATTTTCAAATAATTGATTTCTTCTGTAATCCCATGTATTGTGTGTGTATGCATTTAAAAACATTATTCTCTGGAGGAATCTACCAGTCTGCCAAATGGGTCCAAAGTGAAGAACCCTCCAGCAGAATGGTGGATGGCCTTGCCCACATATGGGGCCATGTGCCCCCTGTCCCAGAGGAAGTGACAACTGTCTCCTCTGTGTTGTCAGTTGCAGTGGGGAGCTCCTAGGTCCCAACACACAGGAATCTTTCACTTGGTCAGGATCAGTGTGGTTCTTCCTTCATCTAGGAGGAAGTGCTGGGACTCAGAGGGAAGACCCATGTCCCTCCCTGGTCCTCTGACTCCTTCTTTCTTCTCTTCCCTTCACAGATGAGGCAAGCTTCTCAGAACAATGAACTGGACTCAAGCCAGAAGGTCTTCTGGAACTTAAACCAAAGATTTGCCTCCTTGATACAAAGGCGAAGGAGGCGCTTCAACAAGCTCCCATGCAAAGCCAGGAGAAGGCTCCTGTTCAACTCTTGATCCAGCCCTCCCCAGCTAACCCCAAAGAGGCCTGGCCCAATGCTGCCTCTGACCAGTACTGACTCTGGGACCCTCACTTCCTCACTTCCTCTTCCCAGGTCTCTGTTCCCCTTCTCCAACATGCTATCAAACTGTTCTCAACCCCTGATTCTTTGTATGCTCACAATTGAACATTGCACAATAAATCAATATCCTCATGGCAAACTTAGTGCTGGTTTGGTGAATTGATAGAGTTGCTTAGCTACATCCTGACATGTCCCGGCTCCTGTAGGGTCCCCTTAGCTAGCTGGGGGACTTCAAAAGCTTTGCCACATGCTGCATTCCACAGGGGGCCTCTCTCTGTTACAAGTCCCCAAAGCACAGTGTCCTTGGGACTCTTAAAGCCCTGATGATGTACCTTCTGTGCTGTGGTTCTGTCCCATCATCCACCAGAGCCTCAGCTTCCTCATTTGTAAGGCAGGGGTGATGTTAACTCATGAAGTGTCCACATTGTTTCTTGTGAGAGCCACATGCTCTGTAAAGGATTAGGTGCCTACAGCAACAGAAGCTTGCTGCTCCTCAGCCCTCCCACCTGCACCAGTCATCCCACAGACCCAGCAGCAATAGTGGGCATGGTCCTCCATTTCCCATCTTCACTCAATAGCCTCTCCTTACTTGTAAGTCTTTTCATCTGACTTGGCCTCCTTCATCTTCAGAACCAACTGCTCATGGAGGCTACTTTTCATACTTCCTCTTCTCTCCTTGCCTTCTCATTCTACTACCATCCTCAGACACTTTCCTATCTGCTTTCCAACTCCCTGTACTCTGCTGGACAAACACCACACATCCCTCTCCTTTTTTCCACCTCCCATAGCTGGACCCACACAGTAGTCGTCAAAAATAATCCACCTTCAGGGTAGCTAGGTGGCACAGTGGATAAAACACTGACCCTGCATTCAGGAGGACCTGAGTTCAAATCCAGCCTCAAACACTTGGCACTCACTAGCTATGAGATCCTGGGCATGTCACTTAACCCTCATTGCCCCTCAAAAAAACAAACAAACAAACATTTAAAAAAATAGTCCACCTTCAAAAAATTCCCCACCCAGAAGATCTGGGAACATTAGATTTCCATTCCCTGAGGCTGTAAACTCCTTTGGAAAGAACCCTTGATAGGACAAGAGGTAAAGAGAAAAACAGAAACCTCTTTGAGATGCAATGCATATAGGCCATGATTGAAAAAGAACTGGGATATGTGTGTCATTGTGGTCAATATGGGAGGGTGTCAGTGGGAGCTGCCAGCTGGTTACATGCAGGATGAGGTCCCAACTGCTCTGAGCATCTTCTAAGTTTTCAATGTAAAAGAAAATGCTTTTTAAAACGTAGGGGGTGGGGCAGCTAGGTGGTACAGTGGATAAAGCACAGGCCTTGGATTCAGGAGTACCTGAGTTCAAATCTGACCTCAAACACTTTACACTTACTAGCTGTGTGACCCTGGGCAAGTCACTTAACCCCCATTGCCCCGGGAAAAAAAAACAACATAGCCACGGGCAGCTATGTTGCACAGTGGATAAAGCACCAGCCCCGGGTTCAGGAGGATCTGAATTAAGATTCGGCCTCAGACACTTGACTCTTGCTAGCTGTGTGACCCTGGGCAAGTCACTTAACCCTCATTGCTCTGCAAAAAATAAAAATAATAATAAAAATAAAAAATAAAATGCAGCCAGCAGAGAAGGTCTGGCCTGTGAGCCAACCTCACCTTTTTAACCCTTTCCCAAGACTGCTGAAGGGACAAAAAGAAACATTTAAGAAATAGTTCTTGAGCTTATAGAGTTCACAGACTCCTGGTTTTGCTGCATGGGACTCTTTCATAGGTTGGTTTTTTTTCTTTCCCCTACACTATTCCCTGACCTCAAATTTTCCTAACCAGTTACCCTCCCCATGCGCAGGTAAAATGCCCCTTGATCTACTCAAGGAGGAAAAAGTCCAGATTCCCCCAACTGACCCCACCACATGGGTCCCAGCCCAGAAACATACAGATTATGTCCAGGTAAATAAATCTTCCCTCTCATACCCCTGTCTTTTGCTCTGTTCCCTCAGGTCACTACAGTAAGACTTTTTAGTGGATATATAAACTGTTGCCTTTCCCACAAATAGGCTCCTGACCCCAAGACTATTGATAGGGATCCCTAAATCTTAAACTGTGGTGGGAACTCAAGAGTATTAGCATAAAAGAATGGATGCTATGCCAGGATAAGCTTCCTTCCACTAAGAGGAAATGGGGCTAAGGAAGAATACATGTCCCTCCCTGAGCCCTGTGAGTCCTGTCTCCTCTCTCCTTCACAGATATTGCAAGAATCTAAGAACAAGGAACTAGGCTTCCAGTTAGGACTAAAATTTGAAGAAAATTTTGCTGATAAAGGCCTCATTTCTCAAATATATAGAGAACTGAGTCAAACTTATAAAAATACAAGTTATTCCCCATTTGAGAAATGCTCAAAGGATATGAACAGGCAGTTTTCAGACAAAGAAATCAAAGTTATCTATAATCATATAAAAATTATATGATCTCGTTGGGTGGCTAGGTGGCTCAGTGGATAGAGCACCGGCTCTGGATTCAGGAGGACCTGAGTTCAAATCCGGCCTCAGGCACTTGACACTTACTAGCTGTGTGACTCTGAGCAAGTCATTTAACCCCAGTTGCCTCATCAAAAAAAAATTATATGATCTCTAGATCACTATTGATCAGAGAAACACAAATTAAAACAACTCTGAGGTATCACCTCACACCTATCAGAGTGGCAAATATAACAAAAAAGGAAAATATTGAATGTTGGAGAGGATTAAGAAAACTGGGATGCTAATCCACTGTTGGTGAAGTTGTGAAAAGATCCAACCTTTCTGGAGAGCAATTTGGAACTATGACCAAAGGGCTATGGAACTGTGTTTATGAATGTAATGGAATACTATTGTGCTATAAGAAATAATGAGCAGGCAGATTTCAGAAAAAAACTGGAAAGACAAGTGGATTAGGACATTATACATAGTAATAGCAACATTCTGTGATGACAGTCTGTGTGACAGACTTTGCTCTTCTCAGCAAGACAATTCTGTGATGTTTAACATCTAAATGTGTGGTCGCCTTAAATTAGAAGCTTTAGCACCAGTCTTTGGGCATTAAGCATTTATTAAAGCATACCAGGTATTAGAAAAAAGAGAACACATGGAGTTTAGGAAAGGCCTATCTAGCCTAGAGTTCCAGCCTGGTTTGGTTCTTCCTCAAGTCCTCCGCCACAAGCCTGCTTCAATCATGAACTCCCCAGCAAACTGACTGTGGAAGCTTTTCATAGGTCTGGAGCATGGGCAGTCCTTAAACACTGCTTCAAGCTGATTCGCAGGTGTCATTCAAATCCATTGGTTCACTGGATTTAAAAAGTGGTCTTGAGTTGAGTTCAAAGTCCTTAGCTCCTGCGAATAATACCTTCTTAAGGGCTAGCCAGGTGTGATTACAATCTAGTTAACCTGAAGTAGGCTAATCAGTAGTCAATCACTCTTACTTAATTCAATCAGTTTAGAGTTCTTTCCAGGTGGGCCTTTGAGTATCTGCTGAATCCCATTATTTTATCACAATTCCAAAGGACTCATGATGGAAAATGCTCTCCACATCCAGAAAAAAGAACCGTGGAATCTAAATGCATATTGAACCATATCCTGTTTCTTCTTTTTGTTTGTTTGGGTTTTTTTTTTCTTTTTTGAGTGTTTTCCCTTTTGTTTTGTTTCCCTTCTTTCACAACTTGACTAATGCAGAAATATGTTTAATGTGATTGTACATATGTAACCTATATCAGATTGCTTTCTTTCTTGGGGAGGGGAGAGGGAAGGGAGGGAGAAAAATTTGGAACTCAAAATCTTATAAAAACAGGGCAGCTAGGTGGCACAGTGAATAGAGCACTGGCCCTGGAGTCAGGAGGACCTGAGTTCAAATCCGGCCTCAGACACTTAACACTTACTAGCTGTGTGACCCTAGGCAAGTCACTTAACCCCAATTGCCTCACAAAAAAAAATTTTGTTATAATCTTATAAAAACAAATGATGAAAACTATCTTTACATGTAATTGGAAAATAATAAAGTACTTTTATTATTTAAATTTTTTAAATAAAAAGAATGAATGGATATTGATTGAACACAGACTAAAGCATGTTATTTTTCACTTTCATTTTTTCTTTTATTAAATTTTTCTTATACAAATGACTAATATGGTAATGTTTTATATAATTGCACATGTATAACATATATCTGATTGCTTACTGCCCCAAGGAGGGAAGGAGGGATAAAATTCAGAACTCAAAATTTAAAAACAACAACACTATAGAGCATAGGAATAAACTGATCTTTCCTTAAGATGATAAACAGTATCTAACACCACCAGCAAGCATTATATGTGATGTGGATAAGTCAGAAGCGTTCCCAATAATATCAGGGGTGAAACAAGGATGTCTATTATCACCACTATTATTCAATATTCTACTAGAAATGTTATCTATAGCAATGAGAAGAAAAAGAAATAGAAGGAATTAGAATAGTCAAGGAGGAAACAAAAATATCACTCTGCAGATGATATGATGGTATACTTAAAGAATCCTAAAGAATCTACCAAAAAACTACTTGAAACAATTAACAACTTTAGCAAAGTTGCTGGATATAAAATAAACCCACAGAAATCATCAGCATTTCTTTTTTTTTGGTGAGGCAATTGGAGTTAAGTGACTTGCCCAGGGTCAGACAGCTAGTAAGTGGTAAGTGTCTGAGGCCAGCTTTGAACTCAGGTCCTCCTGAATCCAGGGCAGGTGCTCTATCCACTGCACCACCTAGCTGCCCCTACCTGGGCAAGTCACTTAACCCCAATTGCCTCACAAAAAAAAATTGGGGTACATGATCTAAACATAAAGGGTGATACCATAAGCAAATTAGAAAAGGAAGGAATAGTTTACTTGTCAGATCTATGGAGAGGGGGAGAATTTATAACCAAAGATGAGATAGAGAACATTATGAAATGCAAAATGGATCATTTTGATTACATTAAATTAAAAAGATTTTGCACAAACAAAACCAATGCAACCAAGATTAGAAGGAAAGCAGAAAGATGGGAAACATTTTTTATAGACAGTGTTTCTGATAAAGGCCTTGTTTGTTTGTTTGTTTTTAAAATTTTTTTGCAGGGCAATGAGGGTTAAGTGACTTGCCCAGGGTCACACAAATAGTAAGTGTCAAGTGTCTGAGTCTGGATTTGAACTCAGGTCTTCCTGAATCCAAGTAATTTATCCACTGTGCCACCTAGCTGCCCCCTAAAGGCCTCATTTCTAAACTATATAGACAATTGAATCAAATTTATAAGAATGCAAGTCATTCCCCAGTTGAGAAATGGTCAAAAGATATGAACAGGCAGTTTTCAGATGAAGAAATTAAAGCTATCTACGGCCATATAAAAAAATGTTCTCAATCACTACCGATTAGAGAAATGCAAATTAAAACTACTCTGAGGTACCACCTTACACCTATCTAGTTGGCTAATATGACCAAAAAATGATAAATGTTGGAAAAGATGTGGGAAAAATGGAACACTACTGCATTGTTGGTGGAGTTGTGAATTGATCCAACCATTCTCGAGAGTAATTTGGAACCATGTTCAAAAGGCTATAAAACTGTGTATACCCTTTGATCCAGCAATACCACTACTATGTCTATATCCCAAAGAGATAATTAAAAAGGGGAAAGGACCCACATGTACACAAATATTTATAGCTGCTCTTTTTGTGGTTGCAAAGAATTAGAAATCGAGGGAATGCCCATCAATTGGGGAGTGGTTGAACAAGTTGTGGCATATGAATGTAATGGAATACTATTGTGCTATAAGAAATGATGAACAGGCCGATTTCAGAAAAACCTGGAAAGACTTACATGAATTGATGCTGAGTCAAGTGAGCAGAACCAAGAGAACATTGTACACAGGAACAGCAACATTGTGTGATGATCAAGTGTGATAGACTCTTCTCAGTAAGACAATGATCCAAGACAATGTCAAAAGACTCATGATGGAAAATGTTTTCCTCATCCAGAAAAAGAACCATGAAGTCTGAATGCATATTGAAGCATACTATTTTCACTTTTGTTGTTGTTTTTGTTTCTTTTTTCTTGTGGTTTTCCCCTTTTATTCTTATTCTTCTCTTACAACATGACTAATGTGAAAATATGTTTAATATAATTGTAATGTATACCCTGTATCAGACTGCTTGCTGTCTTGGGGAGTGGGGAGGAAAGGGAGGGAGGGAGAAAAATTTGGAACTAGAAATCGTATAAAAACAAATGTAACTAGAAAATAATAAAATACTTTTTTGATAAAAATAAAAAAATTTTTAAAGATAATTTGCAAAAAAGTTGAAAACTATCTTTACATGTAATTGGAAAAATTAAAATAAAATACTATTGAAAAGTGTTTTTTTTTGTTTTTTTTTGCAGGGCAATGGGGGTTAAGTGACTTGCCCAGGGTCACACAGCTAGTAAGTGTCAAGTGTCTGAGGCCGGATTTGAACTCAGGTACTCCTGAATCCAGGGCCGGTGCTTTATCCACTGCGCCACCTAGCCGCCCCTGAAAAGTGTTTTAAACTAAGGTATGTACATTTTTAGATATAATACTATTACACATTTAATACACTATAGTATAGAGTAAATATAATTTTTATATGCACTAGGAAACCAAAATATTTTTACTCACTTCATTTTGATATTTGCTTTATTGTGGTAGTCTGGAACCAAACCTGCAATATTCCTAAGGTATGCCTGTATATGCTTTCAAAATAAACTATAGGACATAGACATTCAGGATTTCATATACAATTTTCTTTTTGTGTTCTGCTATGTATATGGAAATGCTATTTTTTGGTGTTTGTATTAAAATTTTTAAATATTTTGAAAAAAATTAGAAATTTTCATTTAGTTAGAGAGAGAGTAGAAGAGAGAGAATCTGTCTTTTTTGGTCTCTCTCCAAGCAGGAATGCTCGTAGAATAATAAATTGTGTCTGAGGTGGCTAGTTAGCACAGTGGCCCTAGAGTCAGGAAAATGGAGCACTGTTACACAGCTGTGTAACCCTGGGCAAGACACTTAACTGTTATCTGCCTCACTTTTCCCAACTGTAAAGTGGAGACAATTATAGCACCAGCCTCTCAGGGTTGTTGTGGATATGATGAGAGTACTTAGTACAATTCTTAGCACATAGTAGGCACTAAATAAATGGGTTGTAATTTAATCCTTTTGCAGTTTGATTGGTATAGAACTTAACTTGTAAATTAATTTAGGTAGTGTGGTCATTTTATTATATTGGCATGGGAGAGGACAGCACAAAATAAAACACAAACTGAAAAGTGGGTGGGTGGGTTAGGGGGTGAGGGTTGGGGTGGAGCCCGATGAAGTCCAGTGAAACAAGGAGTCTGATATTTGGGAGGGGTTCTCCATTATCCACTCTCCATTCATTCAACAGAGGAGGAGATGGGGGAAGGAGGAATGAGGAAAGAGAGAGGGGGGTGAGGGAGGAGCTCTATGGGGTAAGAAGTACTGAGGAGATGTATAAGATCATGAGATTTCTAATGAAATCCAGTAGTGAAGGCAGGAATACAGCTCCCCATTGTCTACCTTTCCAATTAGAGAGTGGGTGGGACTCCATGGGTGGAGGGTACTATCTATGGAAGTGTGAGTTTCAGGGTTGATGATACTCTATCTTAAATTATACTATAAAGCAGAAATCATAAAAATTATCTGGTACTGGCTAAAAAACACAAAATTTCATCAAAGGAACAGATTAGGTACACAAGACCCCAAAAAGTTCCATAGTGTTTGATAAACCCAAGGATTCCATCTACTAGGATAAGCCTTCACTCTTCAACAAATACTGTTGGGCAAGCAAGAAAGGAGGCTAAGAGTCTGGCAAAAATTGGGTTTAGGACAACATCTCATAGCATATACCACAAGAAACTCAAAATGGATATGAGACTTATCTAGATATAAAAGGTCATATCATTAACAAACTCAAGGAAGAGGGATAAGGGAAAAGTTCTCTATCAAACACTATAAAAAGAGATAACTTCATCTTTTATCTTATTTTTTTAAGTTTTTGCACAAACAAATGAATGCAATTAGGAAGGGAGGACCAACGATATAGTAGAGTAGGAGGAAGCAGCAAAGCCCAGGTCCCCTTACAATTACTCCAACAAAGTTCTAAGAAGAATACCTTATTGATGGTGATCAGGAAATTGAAAAAGAAAACTACAATAGGTCATCTTTCTAGCCCAAGATCCCAGATTTGACCTGCATACAAGTGACTAGGGCAGGAAATGACCATATTTACCATAGAGATATTTTATGGGACTGTTCCAGGGCTAGACCAGCTGCATCTATCCCTTGAGTATATTCTCCCTACCACCTTAAGGATACATCCTTCGCTTAGTTTTTATATGGCATGTATAGATGGGGCCTGATATTTGGACGATTCCTAATCTCAGCTATCCCAGGGAGTAGGTCCAGAAAGTCACTTTCTAAATTCAGTCTGAGCTACTCAGGGCATCAATGCTGGGCTGTATGTAAAACATGGCCTGGCTAATAAGAATTGGATTCCTGCAGCTTGCTCTCTTCCCCTTTAGGGCATCACCGGACAGTATGATAAAGGCTAAGGTCTGAGGCAAGATGCATTTCAGAAGCCATTCTAAGAGATTTCTGTTTGCCATATGGTTATCAAATAATTGTAGTTATATATGAACCCATGGTCCATAATTCCTCTTCATCCATTCCTGGTTATAGCAACTCCCCAGGAACAGGCTCCTTAGTTTCTCTAGGTGGAGAGATACCAGCCCAGGCACTTGGGCCAGATGCAGGTTACAAAGGGCTTCTTAAACTTTTTCCATTCGAGACACCTTTCCGCCCAAGAAATTTTTATGAGATCCCGGGTATATAAGTATATAAAATAGGTATACGTAAACGTTTACTGTTGCCAGCTTTTCTTGATCCCCACATTCAGTTTCGCGACCTCATATGCGGTCGCGACCCACAGTTTAAGAAACTAGGCATTAGATTTTAGGAAATCCGTTAGTTGATTAAGACGTTCCATTTTCTATTCTGAACAAAAGAGTCCCAGTGGATCTCCGTAGCCCTTCTCCTTCAATCTGAGAAACCCTCACTCTTGGATGTTCATCAACCAACCTGCCCCTCCCCAAGCTTTGGTTAAACCTGTTGCCAGTGCTCTCCGATGACCTTCCAGAGAAAGATCAACTCCCTTTGCCCTCCCCAGTGCCTAGGTCACAGATGGTGGGTCACAGGTTATTACTTATTCAAATAACCCTGACTGGAAGCTGGAGACTGCCAGGTGAGAACTCACTGCTGTAGGGAGAACTAACCACAGGTTCTTACTACCCAGGTCACTTAAGAGGAATTGAAGTTTGACAGATGACAACTTAGTGCCAGAGAAGTGTGTATTGGTGGTTGTCATTCATGTTGGTTGATTTTATGGAAGAGTTAGCACCTGCTAAGTGACAATTCAGAGGGTGGGGCCTAACTCAAGATATTAAAGACATTTTCTAGGCACCAGGATCCATTTCCCAAAGCCAACAGGCTAAAGGCTACACCACGCATGTGAGATCCAAGACTCTGACAAAGCACTTGGAGATCCCTGAAGATCGAGCAGCCAAGGCAGTTCCAGAACTCTGACAATGTATTGGATTTGAGGAGGATGGGACCCAAGTCAGTGTTTCAGGGGAATGAGAGTACTTGGTATGGAGTGGGAAGAATGGTTATTATGGGATAAAGGTTCTGGATTTGGAAAGGGAAAAAGATAGAACCCAGTGGGCAGAAATGAGTCTAGGGGTGTGAGGGGCGAGACCTTTCACTGCCCAGTCTATCCCTAGGTCCCTCATGAGTCCTCCCCGTACATACTAATTTCCCTGGTCTATTGATCAGAAGAATCCACTTCCAATCCTTCAGAGGGGAAGAGCCCAGCGGCTCAGGAGGGCTGCTCACCTGGTGAAACAGAAATCACCTAAATTTGGAATCAGAAGATTCCAAACTCCCTGTTCTGCAATCTACAAGTTCATTTGGGACCTTTGTAAATCATCTCACTTCTTAGGGCCTCATCTTTTTTTTTAATATCTAAAATGAGAGGACTTTTCACCAACTTTTCACCCTGTAATCTGAAACCACTCTCATATCTGTAACTTACTTTTCATAGAAGATGACATCTAAAAACCCAAGACCCACTCAAGAACTCCCTGTAATCTCTTCTCATCAGATGGAATCCCAAGATGTATCCAGAAACTGGGAGTCTAGAAAAGAGGAAGTGGTGGGCTCCTTCTCCTTTCAAACTGGAACACTCTGTGGCCTCCAACCTTTACTGCTCCCTTTAGGTAAAAACCACCAACCCCCCTCCCAAGGGCATACCTGAGCCCCACTTTCCCCATCCTGCTGGCATCTGCACCTCAGGCACTCAACCAAGGAACTGGTCATTGAGTTTTCTCAATTATACTGCAGGAGTGGGTTTTGTGTACTCTTTTACCCCCAAACATCCAAATTCCTTGTTGAGGTCTTCAAAGACACTAGAACCAACAGTAGTTGGATTGATGTTTGGCTGAAAAAAGACAGTGGTATCTGTTTCCCTGAACTGAGATATATACTACTTTCTTAACCACACCCTCTGACGCCCCACAGAGGGGTCAAAAAGAAGTATCAAATTCTTGTATTGAGTCTATTCATTGCAGAGGAGTGAGGGAGGGAGGAAAGGAAAGGAAGGAAAGAAAAAAGAGGGAGGGAGGAAGGGAAAGGAAGGAAAGAAAAAAGAGGGAGAAAAGAAGGGAGGGAGGAAGGGAAAGGAAGGAAAGAAAAAAGAGGGAGAAAAGAAGGGAGGGAGGAAGGGAGGGAGAAAGGGAGGAAGAAAGAGAGGAAGGGAGAGAGGGAGGGAGGGAGGGAAGGAGGAAGGAAAAGACGGAGGAAAAGACGGAGGAAAAGACGGAGGAAAAGACGGAGGAAAAGACGGAGGAAAAGACGGAGGAAAAGACGGAGGAAAAGACGGAGGAAAAGACGGGAGGGAGGAAAGGAAAGAAGGAAAAGAAGGAAGGAAGGAAAGGAAAGAAGGAAAAGGAAAGGAAAGGAAGGAAAGAAGAAAAGGAGGAAAGGAAGAAAAGGAAGGAAGGAAAGAAGGGAGGGAGGGAGAGAGGGAGAGAGGGAGGGGGCAGAATCCAGGGGGCCTGGAAAACATACAATCTCCACCTAAGACAAAAGCTTTGCTCTCATATAGTTCATAATCTGGTGTTTTTTGATGGGATCCTTTCATATGCTCCGGATATGGGGGAACTGACCCTCCCCCCACTCTCAATCTCTTTCTTTAGTCCATTCTCACTCTGCTCTATCCATCCACAGGCAAGCTACCCATTCATCCTCTCCAGCAGGACAATCCCACAAGAGCTCAGGTAAGTATATTCCACCCAACTCCCCACCCTCTGCCCAAATCCCTACCCTCTCAGCTCTGGTCCCTCCAGTCTCAACAGTAAATCCCCATGGAGTGGGGAAGAGGTCAGTGGGTAGCTTTCCCTACATATTACCACCACCACTCCAGGGGTATTGATAGGAATCCCTGGTATCTTAAATTAGGAAGGCAGGGGAGCACTCAATAATCCTGGGACTCAGGGAGGTTATATTTTTCCAAGGCAGAAGAAGTGCTTCCTCCCAGCCAGGAGGAAGTCCTAGACTTAAGAGGAAGGACACTGGTGTTTTTATGTCTTTTTCCTTCCTAGGTGATCCCAGACTCTGAGTACAAGAAGCTGGATACCCATTTGAGATTTGGAGTGTCCATGTGGAACTATGTTCCTGCAGGGCCAGCCCAGACTGACCTCGTGCAGTGGTTTAAGCCCTGGGAGACAGGACCAATGTCAGCAGCTGAAGAAGAAGTCAGCTGGACCACAGGTCACCTCCCATTGTCCTCTATAGCCAGGGAGGTCCAGAAGGCAATTAGAGGTCAGCTCCCAAAGGCAGTAAGTGTTCATTTCCAGGAGGCAATCAATCTTATTCATGAGATTGAGGAGGCAGGAGGCCAAGTACCTCCAGCAAAGGTGATCCTAGAGCTCACAAGCCAAAGATTGGCCTCTAGGCCACCCAAGGATCACCCAGGTTTACAGCCCAGAAGACTCAACTTTGACTCTTGATTAGCTCCCAAGAATGCTGTTCTTGAGGCAGCTGGGTGGTAAAGTGAATAGAGCACTGGCCCTGGAGTCAGGAGGACCTGAGTTCAAATCTAGCCTCAGATGCTTACTAGTTGTATGACCCCCAGGACAAGTCACAACCTCAATTGCTTCCCCCAATCCCCCAAAATAGTCTCATCCTATGTTGGCTAGGATAGCCCTTAATGACTTGGTGACCTTGACTTCACTTCTTCTTACTAGGGCTCAGTTTCCATTTCTTTCTTTCTTTTTGTTTTTTTTGAGGCAATTGGGGTTAAGTGACTTGCCCAGGGTCACACAGCTAGTAAGTGTTAAGTGTCCGAGGCCGGATCTGAACTCAAGTCCTCCTGAATCCAGGGCTGGTGCTCTATCCACTGCGCCACCTAGCTGCCCTTCCATTTCTTTCTAATGAGGGGTTTCTACTAAATGACCCTTGAGGTTCTCAATCTCTCTAAATCTATTATTCTCTTCTATTGTCCTTTTTGAAATTTTGAAAATAAAGGATTATGCCCATGGAAAATACGGAGTGTTCAGTTAATTTATTTTCCACATCTTGCTGCTTCCTTCCTCTGTGGTCAACTTAGCATTCCAAAAGCCACCTCTTCCCCACATATTCTCACATATTCTCCAGTCTCAATGATGTCTCCCCTTCTCCAATCTCCCACAGTGCAGTGTCCTTAGGTCCTTTAAGTTCCTAAACATGTGACCTCAAATCATCTCCACTACTTTTGTTCCACAAATAGGTGGCACAGTGGATAGAGCACTGGGTCTAAAGACAGGGAGACCTGAGTTCAAATCTGCACTCAGCTCACTATAGCTCTATGACCTGGGGCAAGGTCCTTGGGTCTGCCAAAGTTTCTTTACCTGTGAAATGGGAATAATAATAACACCTACCTCTCAGGATAAAATGAGATAAATAGTTTTAAAGTGCTTTTCAAACCTTAAAGGGCAATATAAACGGTAGTTATTACTCATGTTCAGCCTATTTCCTGACTAAAGTGAAACACAGTCCCCCTCAACCCCCTGAATGAAATTGTCTTGAACCATTGCATTGCTGAGAAGAGCTAAGTCCATCATAGTTGATCATTCAACATTTTTGTTATTCTGTAAAATTAAGAACATGACCACTTCTAAGAGTATTTTTTCCTTGGCTAAAGGGGATTGGAATAGAGGTCCTCCCAAATTCCCTTGAACACCCAATCCTATGAACCTAAGCTGGGGGGGGGGTTCAGTGGGGGCAGACAGGCAAACAAGCCCAAACTCCAATCAGAAGCACCTTCACACCACTGACCTACTTCTGTTTCCCCTCAGTCAATGGGAGCCCTCCTGCTCCCTGCTTTATGGTCCTTTTTGCAGCTGGGGTTTGTCATCTCCTCCCCCAAAAGCTTTCACATATGCTGCAGCAGCCCTCAGACCTCTGAGGCCCCACAGCCTGCTGTCCATGGGTCCTTAATGTCACTCAACCTGTCACCTTTTAGAACCTATTCTGACAGTTTCAGACCTGCTCAGAACCTCGATTTCCTTGTCTGTAAGGCAAGGGTGATCATAATTCACATGCACCCAACACACTGATTTCTCAGGCACACTCTGTGAAGGATTGAGTGTATCTATCAATAGGAACCAACGATCTTTCCAACTCTGGTTGCTGTCTCTCCCCTCCTTCTCACCAGCCTCCCAACATATCCAAGAGCAGGGTTGGGTGTGTTCTGTGCTTCCCATCTCCACTTCTAGACCCTTCCTTTACTCAATTCCCTCAACGACCTCTCCTCCTTTCAATGGCATGGCGTCTAACACTGCCCCCTTCTCCCTAGCCTTCTCACTGACAATGGCTGACCTCTAGGACATGATGATCAAGGACTCTATCAGCTGATTCACAGAATTCTTCATCCTACTTTTCCAGACACCATCCTCAGAGACTGCAAGGTTCTATCTCTATGACCTTCCTTAAGTCGCTGGACTCACAGTTGTGTCAACTCAACTCCCTGAACATTCTTTCTCAGTTACTAAGGTTTCTAAGGTTCCGACCTTAGATCTTCAAAATTATTCACTCCACAGAGCCTGAACTTCTTTTTTTTTTTTAATTAATGTATTTATTTTGGTGAGGCAATTGGGGTTAAGTGACTTGCCCAGGGTCACACAGCTAGTAAGTGTTAAGTGTCTGAGGCCAGATTTGAACTCAGGTCCTCCTGAATCCAGGGCCAGTGCTTTATCCATTGCGTCATCTAGCTGCCCCAGAGCCTGGACTTCTGACCCCCTAACATGGCCATTTCAATAACACCTTCCCTTCCATTCTAGAATCTCTCCAATTTCCAGCATTTTACTGGTCTTGTCTCATTACTCCCCACATCTGGGTTACCCTCCCTTCCCCCTAAGCTCCTGCTCTCAGAGGGTCTTCTTCTCTAGCATCAGGCCTCCACTTTTATTTTTCTAACATTAAGATGTCTCCTAAATCTAAATCTCCAGTCCCACCTTCTCTGGGGGGAAAAAAAGTCTTGAATGTCCCTCTGCCATTAGGACGACTCTGGGTGAATGTCCCACTAACCCCTCCAAGCTGAGGTGTCCAAAGTTATATACTTTCCTAATGAACCCCTCCCCAACCACCTTCTCTATGTCTGGACAGAAAATAATCTGGGATTGTGGAACAAGGTCCTGACATAGGTTGCCACTAGGCCTCTGGTATGTTCCCATGGCTCCTGCTGATCTTCCTGGTCTCAGGACCAGGCTTCTCATTGAGGAGCTAATGAGGTCAGCCAAATGAAAACCCCCCAAGAAATATTATAGCTAAATTCCAGAACTCCCAGGTCAAGGAGAAAATATTGCAAGCAACCAGAAAGAAACAATTCAAGTACTGTGGAGCCATAGTCAGGATAACACAAGATTTAGCAGCTTCTACATTAAAGGATCTCAGGGCTTGGGATATGATATTCCAGAGGGCAAAGAAGCTAAGATCACAACCAAGAATCACCTACCTAGCAAAACTGGGGAAAAAACAGGGGGAAAAATGGAAATTCGATGAAAAAGAGGACTTTTTTGAGAACTTTTTTTGAGGCAATCAGGGTTAAGTGACTTGCCCAGGGTCACACAGTGTCTGAGGCCAGATTTTAACTCACATCATTTTAACTCTAGGGCAGGTGCTCTATCCACTGGGCCTCCTACTTGCCCCCAAATAGAAGACTTTCAAGCATTTTTGATGAAAAGACCAGAGCTGAATAGAAAATCTGACTTTCAAATACAAAACTCAAGAGAAGCATAAAAAGGTAAGCAAGAAAAGGAAATCATAAGGGACTTAATAAGGTTAAATGGTTTACATTTCTTTTTTTTTTTTTTAGTGAGGCAATTGGGGTTAAGTGACTTGCCCAGGGTCACACAGCTAGTAAGTATTAAATGTCCGAGGCCGGATTTGAACTCAGGTACTCCTGACTCCAGGGCCAATGCTCTATCCACTATACCACCTAGCTGCCCCTAATGGTTTACATTTCTACATGGGAAGATGATATTTTTAACTCATAAGAACTTTCTCATTATTAGAGCAGTTAGAAGGTGTATATACAGACAGAGGGCACAGGTGTGAGTTGAATATGGAGAGATTAGGGGGCAGCTAGGTGGTGCAGTGGATAAAGCACCAGCCCTGGATTCAGGAGTACCTGAGTTCAAATCCGGCCTCAGACACTTGACACTTACTAGCTGTGTGACCCTGGGCAAGTCACTTAACCCTCATTGCCCCGCAAAAAAAGAATATGGAGGGATGATATCTAAAAAAATAAAATTAAGGGGTGAAAGTGGAATGTACTAGGAGAAAGGGAAAGGTAGAATGGGGTAAATTATCTCACATAAAAGAGACAAGAAAAAACTTTTACAGTGGAGGGGAAGCTGGAGCAGGTGGCAAGAATGTTTGAACCTTATTCTCATCAGAACTGACTCAAAGAGGGAATGATATACACACTCAATTGTGTATAGAAATCTATCTTACCCTACAAGAAAGTAGGATTCAAAGGGGAGAAGAAAAGGGAGGCAGGAGTTAGAAGCAAAACACTTATGAGGAGGGACAGGGTGAAAGAAGAGAGAGAATAGACTAAAGGGGAGAAATGGGATAGAGGGAAGTACAGTTAGCAATCATAACTGTGAAAAAATTTGAAGCAAGTTTATCTAATAAAGGCCCCATTTCTCAAATATATAGAGAACTGAGTCAAATTTCTAGAAATAAGAGCCATTCTCCAATTGATGAGTGATCAAAAGATATGAATAGGGGCAGCTAGGTGGCACAGTGGATAGAGCACTGGCCCTGGAGTCAGGAGGACCTGAGTTCAAAGCTGGCCTCAGACACTTAACACTTACTAGCTGTGTGACCCTGGGCAAGTCACTTAACCCCAATTGCCTCACTAAAAAAAAAAAAAAAAAGGATATGAATAGTTAGTTTTCAGATGAAGTAATCAAAGCTACCTATAGTCATATTTTTTAAATGCTCTAAATCACTATTGGATTGGAAAAATGTAAATTAAAGCAATTCTGAGGTACCTATTAGATTGGCTAACAGGACATAAAAAGGTGACAAATGTTGGTAGGAGATGTGGGGAAATTGACACATTTATATATTGTTGGTGGAGTTGTGAACTGATTCAATCATTCTTTAGAGCAATTTGGAACTATGCCCAAAGGGCTATAAAACCATGCATACCTTTGACCCAGCAATACCACTACTAGGTCTGTATCCCAAAAGAGAAAAAAAAGGAAACAAAAAGGAAAAGGACCTATATGTACACAAATATTTTATAGAAGCTCTTTTCTGGTGGTAAAGAATGGAAATTGAGGGGATGCCCATCAATTGGGGAATGGCTGAACAAATTGCGGTATATGATTGGGATGGAATACTATTGCACTCTAAGAAATGATGAGCAGCATGCTCTCAGAAAAACCTAAAAAGATTTATATGAACTGATGCAAAGTGTAATGAGGAGAACCAAAGGGTAATGAGGAGAACCAGGAGATCATTGTACAGAAATATTGTAAGATGATCAACTGTGAATGACTTAGCTATTCTTAGCCATACAATGATCCAGGACTAAAGGACTTATGATGAAAAATACTATCCATACCTAGAGAAAGAACTGATGGAGTCTGAATACAGGTCAAAGCATACTTTTAAAAAATTTTCTTTATTTTTCTTGTTTTTGGGGGGTGGGGTCTATGTTTTGTTTTACAACATGACTGATATGGAAATATATTTTGCATGACTACATATATATAACCTATATCAAATTACTTGCCTTCTGCAATTGGGGAGGGAGTGACGGAGAGAATTTGGAACTCAACATTTTAAAAACAAATGTTGGGGGGCAGCTAGGTGGTGCAGTGGTTAAAGCACGGGCCCTGGATTCAGGAGGACCTGAGTTCAAATCCGGCCTCAGACACTTGACACTTGCTAGCTGTGTGACCCTGGGCAAGTCACTTGGCCCCCATTGCCCCACCAAAAAAAACCAAAATCAAAACAAAACAAAAAACAAAAGTTAAAATTTGTTTGTTGGGGCAGCTAGATGGCGCAGTGGTTAAAGCACGGGCCCTGGATTCAGGAGTACCTGAGTTCAAATCTGGCCTCAGACACTTAACACTTACTAGCTGTGTGACCCTGGGCAAGTCACTTAACCCCCATTGCCTGCAAAAACAAACAAACAAAAAATTTGTTTGTATATGTACTTGGAGAAAAATAAAATACTATTAAATAAAACTAAAAAGAAAAAAAAAGATTTCTAAATTTTGGATCAGAAGAGACCAAACTCCCTATATTCACATTTATAACTACCTATGTGACTGATCTTGAGGCAAATCAGGATACTTCTCATCTCTGAAATGAGAAGATTTCTAAGGTACATTCTAACTTTTAATCCTAAAATTCTAAATCACTCCCATATCTTTAAGAAACTCCCATGGCTAAGGGCTTAGGGTAGGTACTACAAGGAATGGTTGGCAAGCCCAAAACCCACTTGAAACCACTTACCTCTCTCTGTCTTCCTTCTTGTCTCAGCCAAAATGAATCCAAGGATGTTTTCAGGAGCCAGTGGTGGGATCCTTCTTCTATTCTGAGAGCTTTCAGCAAGAAACATTAACCCCTCTTCCAAGGGGCCCAACCCGAGGCATCAACTTTCTCCAAAGTGCATCTGTCTGTACTTGCAGGGTCTATTTTAGTGGCTGGTCAGAGCTCTCTTCATTTATATTGTACGAGGTTACTGTGTCCTTTACTACCAAATACAATTAAGTTGTTCAAAGCAATTCAGCCAACAGTGGCTGGGTTGAAGTTTTGGCTGAAAAAGACCCAGGCCATCTTTTTTTTAAATTTTTTTTTTAGTGAGGCAATTGGGGTTAAGTGACTTGCCCAGGGTCACACAGCTAGTAAGTGTTAAGTGTCTGAGGCCGGATTGGAACTCAGATCCTCCTGAATCCAGGGCCGGTTCTCTATCCACTGAGCCACCTAGCCGCCCTGCAGGCCATCTTTTTAATCTTCTTTCATTTCTTCCAACCGAGTGGTCAAAAAGAAACTGCAGAGAGGGCAGCTAGGTGGCACAGTGGATAAAGCACTGGCCCTGGATTCAGGAGGACCTGAGTTCAAATCCAGACTCAGACACTTTACACTTACTAGCTGTGTGACCCTGGACAAGTCACTTAACCCTCATTGCCCCACCGGAAAAAAAAAAGAAAGAAAAGAAAAGAAAAAAAGAAACTGCAGTCTACTATGTACAGAGTCCTGAAGCTAAGGCAGATCCTGAAAAACAGATACCTGAGACAAAAGTCCAGGCCTCACAGAATTCTTGGTCTGCTGGCTTTGGTGAGACCCTTCCTCCTCTGACCCCTCAAATAGTCTCTGACCACAATCATTTTCATCCCACTTTTTCCATTTTCATTTTCTCCAGCAGGAAAAGGCCCCCATTCTCCCAAGAGGTCCCACCAGGCACTTCCAGGCTCAGAGGCAATCCTATTATGCCCACATAAGTAAATTCCACCCTACCCCCCCACACACAACCCAAATCCCCACCCTGTCTGTTCTGATCCCTCCAGCCTCAACACTAAGTTCTTATGGGGGGGTGGGGTGGGGAGTGGGTGATCTTTCCCACATATTACTACCACCACCCTAGATGTAGTGATAGGAATCCTCTGTGTCTTTATATTGGAGGGACAAGGGAACACGGAATAATCCAGGAATATGGGGAGATGACTCTTTTCTAGGACAAATGCAGTGCTTCTTCCAACCAGAAAGAAGTGCTGTACCAAGACGAAGGACACTGGTGTTCCTCTGCCTCCTCCTCCCAAATGACCCAAGGCTATGAGTACAAAAAGCTGGATGTGTACTTGAGATTTGGAGTATCCAGTTGGAACTATGTTCCTTCAAGGCCAGCCCAGGCTCATTTTGTGCAGTGTTTTAGGGGCTGGGAGACAGGACTCATACAGTGGCTGACAAAGAATTCAGCTGGACCACGTGTCAGCTCCTGTTTCCCTTGGCAACCAGACAGATCCAGGAAGCAGGAGCCTGCATCTCTCCCAACCAAGTGGCCCTCCGGCTCCCAAATGAACGACCTGCCATCCGTCCTCTGAAGCATTCAGCCAGAACCCACCCTAAAGCAAGGTGAAGACACATCTCTGACTTACTACCAGCCACCCACACCTGTTTCTCACTTCCACCTCCAGCGGGAGGTTTAACCCCTGCTGGTTCTCTCTCTTGCCAGCTCTGCCACCCTGGATAAGTCACTCCCACTTGGGGGGTGTCCCTTGATTTCTTTCTCAAATCAAGACCTTTTATTCAATGTTCTAGATGGTCCCTAACTCATCCCAATCTATTTGAAGTTGGAAAATAAAGGGCTATTACTTTTTTTGTTGTTTTTTGTTTTTTTTGTGGGGCAATGGGGGTAAAGTGACTTGCCCAGGGTCACACAGCTAGTGTCAAGTATCTGAGACCGGATTTGAACTCAGGTACTCCTGAATTCAGGGCCGGTGCTTTATCCACTGCGCCACCTAGCCGCCCCCGGGCTATTACTTTTTAAAGTAACCTATCTTTGGTGGGTTTTTGACAAAGCTGTTGTTCTTGTGGAAAAGATGGAGATATAGACTAAATGATAATATAATTTTCAGATCTAGTTGGATGACAAGGCAATTAAAGTGTGCTCATTAAGGGTTAAATGTTAGCTTGATAGGAAGTCTCCAGTGGAGTACCCTAGTGATCTTTGTATTTCATCTTTTCCAATGACTTGGATAAAAATATACCTGGCATGCTTATCTATATTGAAGATGAAACAAACCTGGAAGGGATAGCTAACACCCTGGACGGCAGAGCCAGGATCATGACAGGCTAGACCACTTGTCTGAATTTAGTACAGTTGGATTCATTAGGGGCAAACTGAAAACGTTACACTCAGGTACAGCTTCACAGGGAGGAGTTTCAGTAGTTACTCTAAAAAAGGAAGATTTGCAAGAAAGCAGTTACTCTAAAAAAAAAGTTCTGAAAGTTTTAGTGCTCTGCAGTAATTCTTACTCTCAATCTCTACTCCTATGGAATATAATTTTTTGGAAGTGTACAACAGGTCTCTCTATGGGACATCTCTATAGAAAATGCTGTGTGTTTCACCTCTATTATTCTTTTTTTGTTGTTTTGGTTTTGGTGAGGCAATTGGGGTTAAGTGACTTGCCCAAGGTCACACAGCTAGTAAATGTCAAGGGTATGAGGCTGGATTTGAACTCAGGTCCTCCTGAATCCAGGGCCAGTGCTCTATCCACTGTACCACCTCACTGCCCCTCACCTCTACTATTCTTATGATTCCCTCCACAGACCCAGAAGAAGCAGAGGGCATATTCCTTTTTCATGGCCACTCCTACAACTTCCTTTTGTCCACCTTCACCCAACACTTCCTCCTTCTTTGAAAGTCAGGCCATCTGAACTTGCTACCCTTTCCCTGTCCTTCTCACTGATATAGACTCTGATATGCCTAAGTATGTAAAATATATGGGATAGCTATTTGGCACAGAAAAGTACAAACCAGCATCTTTTGCCACATGCCCATGAAAAGTTCCCAATGGACACCTGACATATGAGTATAATCTTTAAAAAAATAACTTGAGGAAAATGGATAAAGATCATGGATAAAGCAAGGATCTCCACCATTGCTGCCACTACCACTGGATATATTTGCTTTAGCAAGAAGACATGAAAGAGAAATAGAAGGAATAAACACAGACAAAGAGGATACAAAATGATCACTTTTCACACATTATATATTGATTTACTTGAAGAAACCTAGAGAACTTAAAAAATTAATGGAAACAATAACATTGGCAAAGTTGCACCAGATAAAATCAATTCACACAAATGATCAACATTTCAGCATATTACCAACAAAATCCAGCAGGCAGGTATAGAAAGAAAAATTCTATTTAAAATAACTGCTTAAATTTATAAAATACTTGCTAGTCTACCTACTAAGATACATAGGAGCTATGTGAATGACTACAAAATATTCTTTAAGGAAACGAAGACAGATTTTAATAATTGGTTAAGTCAAGCCAATATAATGAAAATGACAAAATTACCTAAATGACTTGTTTAGTGCTATAGCAAAGTACCAAAGGATTACTTTATAGAACTAATAATAACAATAATAATAACATTATTATGGAGGAACAAAAGATCTAGAATCTTAAGGGAAGTAATATGAAATATGAAAATGAGTGGCAATTAGGAAGGAAATCATTCAAACAATTTGACACTGGTTAAAAAAGAGATCAATCAGTGTAATAAATTAGGTTGGAAACATACAGAAGCATAGAAATGTAGTAGTTTAGTGTTTGGTGAACTTAAAGAAGCCAGCTACATAAGTGAGGACTCACAAATGGACAAAAACTGTTGGGGAAAATTGTATAGCAGCCTGGAAGAATTAAATTTAGACTAACACCTCATAATATACACTAGGATTATCCAAATGTCTATATGACTTAAAAATAAAGGTCATATCATTAAAAAAAATAGAACAAGGAAGCAATTTTCTTTCTGACTTATGGATAGGGGAACAGTTCTTGACCAAACAAGGGATAAAAAAGATAAAAATGAACATTCTGATTGCATAAAATAAAAAAGGTTTTGTACAATCAAAACCAAGTCAGCTAAGATTAGAAGGGGAATAGTTAGCTAGGGGGAAAAAATCTTCATAGGAATTTTCTCTGATAAAGGTCTCATTTCAAAGATATATAAGAAATTGATTCTAATTTACAAAAATAAGTGCCACCCCCTCCCCACCCCAATTCATAAGATGTCAATTTATGGTCAAAGGATATAACAGGCAGTTCTTGAGGGAAGAAACAGCCATGTTGGGAGGGAGAGAGCTCAAAATTACTGATATTGAGAGAAATTAAAGCAACTCTGAGGTTCTGCCTCACACTCATCAGATTGGCACAGAGGACAAAAAAAAGGAAAATGACAAATGATGCAGGTGCTTTGGGGAAACAGGCACATTAGCCCATTATTTGGTGGAGCTGTGAACTGGTCTAGCCATTCTGGAAATCACTTTGGAACAACACCCCCAAAGTACCTAAACTGTGCATAACCTTTGACCATCCAAACTTCTACTAGACCCATATTCAAAGATCAAAGAAAGAGGAAAAGGACCCAAATGTATAAAAAATACTTATAGCAACACTTTTTTATAGTGGCAAAGAACTGGAACCTAAAGAGATGACCATCAGTGGAAGAATGGCTGAAAAAGTATGGCATATGAATATAATGGAATGTTATATTGAAATTAATGATGAGAAACACTGTCAGAAAAACCTGGGAATACTTGTATGAACTGATATACAGTAAAGTGAACAGAACCAAGAGAAAATTCATACTATAACAACATTGTAAAGGCAAACAATTTAAAAAACCACATTAACACTTATCAATGCAATGACCAATTAGGATTCCAGAGGATCTGTGATGAAGCAGGCTTCCTAACTCTGGAAAGAGAAGTGACAAACTCAAGATGCATAATGAGGCATACTTTTTTTTCTGTTAAAAGTTTTATTGAACAAAAGATAAAACATGAGTTCATGAAGCAAAGACACTTTCTTGATGAAGGTGCATCTTGTGCTAAGAAACCTCATGAACAGCAACTCTGGAGAGGACATGACATGTATTAAGTTACATCACTAGCCAAGGAGAACAGGGAGAATTCATGGGGACTGAAGAAACAATGGGGCTAGGTCAAATCTAGTATCTCAGGCTGAAGTTGCTCTTTGCCTCATCCCCCTAAATTCAGTAATAACTAATCCTATCAATTAATCATTTGTATTAATGAAAACTTTGTTGGAAAAGGATTTTTAAATTTTTTTCCTATTTGTTGTAACTATCAAATTTTTAAGACATACTATTTCTCTTGTATGTGGCTACATGAGAAAAGGAACAAACCAAAAACAATGATACCAATGATGGCAGGCCCTGGGCAGAGAAATAAGGCTTGCCTTTTATACTGACATCACTATTTCTGCAATTCACCATTTCTGGTCTGAGCAACTTCCTCTGCTTGGAATGTATCTCACCTACCTAGTCAGGTGGGCTGAGAGAGAAGGCCAAAAGACTGAAATGAACAGAGGGAAGCAGGTGATCCCAAACTGCCTCCTTTGAACAACTAGCAGTCACAAAACAAAGGGGAGGCTTCCCCCCACCACCCCCCACAAGCACACACAACATGGCCACACATAAACCACACCCCACTGTCAAGGTGACTCTCTGGGCTTCCTCCTGCTATAAGCTGGACCCACCTATAAGCCTCCCACCCAACACACAGTCATACAAAGTCGGGGTGCACACAAATGAAACATCTGCTAGAGACAATACCTTGCTTTTTCATCGGCTAGACATTCAGCCCTGGAGAAGAGACATTTAGGATGCTTTTGTTCAGCACAGATAAGCATTCTACAACACGCAAAACATCACAAATGACGCCATTTTCGGTCACTGTACCAATTACAGTAAGCTAAGCTAAGAACTAGTAAAGAACAACATCGACGTTAAAGGGGCATCCCACGCCCCACCCCACCCCACCCCACCCCCCGCACCCCCACCTCCCAGAGCCGGGGAGGCCCACGTGAAGTGAAAGCAGAGCCCCGGCTTTTAAGGGGCCGAAAGAGGCGACTCTCGGGAAGGGGAGCCGGTGTTTTCCTCCGGAGGAAAAACCGTCAGGGTGCAGGCCCGGATACCCCCCAGGGATTCGGGCAGGTCAAAGACTTTGTGCCACTCATCCTTCTCGGGATCATATTTCTGGACGATTTCCACCATACAGCGGTTATTCCAAGAGTACCCCCCCACCACATAGATCTTATCTTCGAACACGGCCACCCCCACATCACTCTGACCCCTCAGCATGGCGGCGATGGGGGTCCACTGGTCGAGGGCCGGCAGGTAGTATTCACAGCTGAGGACGTCGTCGTAATCGCTGGTCCCCCTGAAGTGGTTCCCCCCGATCACGTACAGCTTCTCTCCGACAGTACACATGCAGTGCAGCCCCCTGACCGTGGTCATGGGGGCCTTCTGGGTCCACTTGTCCGTGTCCGGGTCAAAACACATGAGCTCCTTCTGGAAAGTGTCGTGAGTGATCCCCCCCGAGATATACATCAGCCCCCCATAGACCGTGCCCGCGTGGCCGTAGTGGGGCTCGCTCATCTTGGCCACGTAGCTCCACTCGTTGAGGCGCGGGCTGTAGCACTCGACCGTGGCCAGCTCGCCGGCCGCGTTGCGGCCGCCCACGGCGTACAGGTGGCCCTTGAGGGCGCTCAGGTGGAAGAAGGTGCGCTTCTCGTTGAGGGGCGCCACCTGGATCCACCTGTTGGAGCGGGGGTCGAAGCGGAAGACCGTGTCCACGGCGGTCTTGCCCTTGGTGTCGTAGTTGCTCTGGCCCCCCACCACGTAGAGGAAGTTGCCAATGACGGCGATGCCGTGCTGGTAGCGAGGGGCGTCCATGGGCGCCAGGGCCTTCCACTCGTTGGCCTTCTCGTCGTACATCCTCAGCTCCTTGCTGACCACCAGCTGCTGCCGCAGCACCCCGCCCAGCGTGACCAGGTGCGTGCTGTCGGAGCGGATGGCCGTGCGCTCCGACTGCATGACGGGCTGCATGTAGGGCATCATCTGGTAGTTGCTGGCCTCGAGCAGCAGGTTCACGCAGGTGTTGTCGGCCCGCATGAAGTCCACCGTCTGCACGTAGTTGATCAGGTCCTGCGGCGACATGAGCGGGAAGCGGATGTTCTTCATGAGCTTGGGCGCCAGCTCCATGCGCGGCTCCTCGTGGCGCAGCCAGCGGCACGCGGCCTTGAAGAGCTCCAGCTCGCCGCAGTGCTTGAGGCTGTTGCTGGCCAGCGCCGCGGCCAGCCGCTCGAAGGGCAGCTTCTCGAACTCGCCGCTGTGCAGCAGCGCGGGGAAGTTGCGCAGGATGAAGTTGTTCACGTACTTGTCCACCTCCGTCAGGTTGTAGGTGTTGGCCAGCCGCCCCACCTCCACGCAGTTCTCCAGCGACACGCCCGAGATGAGGAAGACCTTGCAGAAGTCCAGGGCCGGCAGCACCTGCAGGAAGCTGGCCGCCTCCAGCGTGTCCTGCAGGTTGTCCATGGTCAGCGACAGCTTGGCCGTGTAGATGAAGTCGATGATCTTCTTCAGGCCCACCTTGTTCACGCCGTGCAGCTTGATGCACTTGAGGTCCTGCTCTTTCATGCCCCCCGTGAACATGGCCTTGAAGTAGTCGCTGGCCGAGGCCATCATGGCCCGGTGCACGGGGAACGCTTCATCGCCGTCGCCCGGCACCAGGCTCACGTCGCACAGCAAGCCCTCCCCGCGCAGCTGATCGAAGCCCCGCAGCACCACCGAGCTGTGCGTGTTGCTGCGGAAGAACCGGGTCGTGCCGGCCTTGGACGACTGCAAGTGGGCGGACACGCCCATCTCGCCGCCGCCGCCGCCGCCGCCGCCGCTGCCGCCGCTGCCGCCGCTCCCCAGAGACGCCTTCACGTGAGCCTCCTCGTCGGGCCCCAGGCACCGCTCGCCGATGGCCGCCAGGAGCTCCCCTCCGGGGCCGCAATGGTCCATCCCCCCGCGCCGCTGCCCTCGTCCGCGGAGGGCCCGGGACGGACGCTGCTGACGCCGCCGCCGCCGCCGCCGCTGCTGCTGCTGCTGCTCCGGGGCTCGGCGGGCTCGGCTCGGCTTCTCTGCGGGCGGGGGAGGAGGAGGAGGGGGGAAGGGAGGGGGCTGCGCCGCTCGCGCGCCCGCGGGCTCGGCTATGGGGGGGCGCGCTGAGGTTTGGGGGGGGGCTGGCGGGCTAGCGGCCTCCTCCCGAGGCCCCCCGCCTTCCGCGGCCCGGGCTAGGCCGCTGCGCCGCCCAGCCGGTCGCTCTTAGCCCGCCGCGGGCCTCGGGGGTCCGCGCGCCCTACCCTGCCGGGCGGTCCCTGGAGGTCTTCAGGCCCCGCCGGAGCTCGGCCCCCGGAACCCGGGTTTTCCTCCTCCGGCAGAGATCCCGGCCCTGGGCCCCCAGCCTGGGAGCCTCTGGTGCCGCTGGAGCCGACTCTGCCTCCGCTGCCGCTGCCAGGGCCGCAGCCGGGGCCGCTGTTGCTGGGGTTGTTGCCGGGGCTGGGGCCGCTGCTCTTGCTGGGGCGGCTGCGGCTCTGGCTGCTAGGGCGGTTGCGGCTGTGGCTGGGGCTGTTGTTGCTTCTGGGCTGCTGCTGTAGCTGGGGCTGTCGCTGGGACTGCTGCTGCTGCCGCTGCCGCTACCGCCTCTGCTTCTGCCGCTGCTGCAACTGCAGAGACTTAGATTTCTGGACGGGGACAACATGGAAATTTGTTTTGCTTGACTATGCACATCGGTTAAGGAGGGGAGGGGGAAGGGAGCGTAGTGTTTTAATTGGGGGGGAGGGCAGGTGGGAGGGAGAAAAAAATGCTTGGTCATTGAAAAATAAAATAATTTTTAAAAGAAAAATGGATGGAGATTCCTTTCGTAATTATGCATCAGGGATGAATGTTTTTTTTCTTTTAAAAAGTGTATCAGAATCTTATTTTTATATTACTTACATTCCCCAAGGTATCTTTTTCACCCTCCAGCTCTCAGCGTCTTTGTCTTTACAAAGAATGAAAAGAAAGAACAAATATTTATGTAAAACTAGCCAATACATCTACCTATTCATACCGGATACGGAGTGTTCTGAACACACCCATAACCCCCCCCTTCCCCCCCCAAAGAGGTAGCATCCTCCTACCTCTTCTTCCGAGCTAACCTTGTTCAAAAGAACTGCCTAGCATTACGGTGTTTTTAAATTGGGGGGGGGGTGTATCTTTACTGCACATACCTATTTCCCCTTTGTTACAAGCTTTTTTTTGTGAACACGAGTTCAAACTGACCAGAAACTGACAAAATGAGCAAATTATTTGGTGTGCAGCTCCTTTGAAAACACTTGCTATCTTTATCATTTCCCTTCCATTACCAAAAGCCACAATAATCCGAAATTTTTTTGTAAATATATTTAACATTTAGCTAGTGTAATCAAATCTAAAGTCAAGGACTGATAGATATCTCACAAGAATTTCTTAATCCAACAAAGGCAAAGTTTAAAGAAAAGATAGTGGTGTGTATAATGAATGAGTAGGGACAGCAGCGACAACCACAAGCATGTATTAAGGATTTATCATGTGTAAGGTAGTGTGCTAATTGCTGCGGATGTGAAGGTGGCTCTGAGGCTGTGAGCTCTTTTGAGCATGTGCAGCTTTCGAAGGTGATGTCATCCCCACCAGGAAGAGACTGTAGTGCTTGTTTGCAGAAAAGCATGGTGATGTGTAACAAGAGTGATCGGCTCCCTGATTTGGAGCATACACAGACATTCTCTAACTGTTTCCTGTCTGCTTACCACATGGGGAAGAGAAGCACTGTACTGGTTGACTGCAAAGCTGGAATTGGGGTTCATTCAAAAGACACTAAGTAGATAAAGAGAAGCCTAGTGCTCAGACCTGCCTGGCTGTGTTTAAGTGAGTGAGAGGCCTCAGGCTTTTGTGTTTCTGCACTAAGGTTTTACGGCCTATTCTCTTCCTTCTGTCTCTGTTGTGTCTAAGAGTGGGGGTGGAGAAGACACACTGGTACAGGAGTTTGAATCAATGCCACTAAAATTACCCTACTACCTCTCAGGGAGTAGGGGCAGATACAGCTGGCCGCTGGCAGAATGAGCCCAGAGTATCCCTACACATGTCTGGGAAGATGTAGCCAAATGTCAAAAGCTGCAGAGAAGTCAAGAGGGATAAAGATGGAGAATTATTAGATCTGACAATTAAAAGATCAAGGAGAGGAGATAAGACAGCTAACAAGGATGGTTTTTCAAGGATGAAGGAGACCCAATTGCCTCACAAAAAAAAAAAAAAGGACGAAGGAGACATGGGTGTGTTTATGGGCAACAGGAAAGGCGCTAGGATATGGGGAGTGATTGAAGATGAGAGAGAGAGATAGTGGAGGCAATCTGCTGAAGAAAGCTAGAAGAGAATATGAGAAATGATTTTTTTTTATTTTTTTGTTTAGTGAGGCAATTGGGGTTAAGTGACTTGCCCAGGTCACACAGCTAGTAAGTGTTAGATGTCCGAGGCCGGATTTGAACTCAGGTACTCCTAACTCCAGGGCCTGTGCTCTATCCACTGCACCACCTAGCTGCCTCCCTTTCACTGTTTCTTATGGAATAATATTATTTTATTACATTTATAAACTATAATTTGGGTCCTTTTCTCATTTTGTTTTTTTTTCTATTTCTCTAGGATAGAGGACTAGTAGTGGCAGTGCCTTGGGGCAGAGGCTATTCACAATTTGGTGATTTTAGGGGGCATAATTCTAAAGTGCCTTCCAGAATGTTGGGACCAATTCAGAGCACCAGTTCACTAATAGTTCACTACTAAGCCTACCTGTTACTCCACCTCCAACTCCTACCACCACCAAAGTCCTTCTAATATTTATCATTCTCTCTCCCTTTTTAATCTATGCCAGTCTAAGGAGTAAGAGCTGTAACCTCAGAATTGCTTTCATTTGCATTTCTCTATTTAATAGGGATTTGGGTCTTTATCCATATAACGACTATTTTTTTTTTCCTTTGAGAACAGCCTGTACGTTTCCTTTGACTAGAAGTTGAAGAATGGCTCTTATTCTTATAAATATGAATAAATTCCTTGTATATCTAACAGTGACTTCCCTGGTTCCCACTTCCTGAGGGCCAGGTATGTTACATTTCACTCCTCACCCAGGGTTTTCTGGTACCCTTAAGGATATCTGGGAATGTCTAGTCTTTCTGCCACTGGCTTAGACCCCTACCAATTGTGTTCCCTCAATTCAAGGGGTCTACTGTACCCCAGATCCTTTTAACCACTTAACACTCAGGTTAGCTTTTATGAAGGAATATTTATTTCAAAGGTATAGCAAGTATGATGGTATAAACATTACACACACACACACACACACACACACACACACACACACCCCACCCCCCAACACCTGAGGGAAGACATAATCCATCTTAACACCACCTTAGTGTCTGGGGAAGGGAGAGGTATTAAGGGAGAGGTATTAGGTTCACAGTTTAATTCAGTTCCTAAATAGCATAGTCCCACCCAATTCCAAGTCCAAAGCCACTGTCTCAGTACCCTGGCTCCTCAGGGCTTGATGCTGGACTAGCAGCAGCATTCAGCCCCTAATTCTGACTCCAAAGTCACTGTGGCCCATGAGACCTTGAGCTCATTACTCTGGGTCCAGAGATTCCACCGCCTACACCTAGAACTACAAAGGACAAAACAAAACAGACGCAACCCCCCAGCCCATTTGGGGTCCACAGGGCCCCACCCAGCATAGTCCCTGGTATACTGTCCCATTTGGGCCATTTTAAAGATGCAACCTGTTTTGCCTCTGCAGCCAATGGTAAGAGGCTGCTCTGTAGTATCTCCCAGGTGGGTGCCTCCCTTTCGGGCAGTAGTGTGCACTTAGTAATTGTTAAGAGCCAGCTCTGGGAAATAAATGCACACATGTTCGCATATATGTGTGCTACATATATGTGTATGCACATATATTATTGTTGGCTATAAATTCTACAGATATAAAGGATGTGTGGCACATAGTTTACAGATATTAACAAAATATATAATCTCTTTATTATGAATTCTATATAGCCAATTGATTCTCACAGAATACTTCATTGATTTTTGCTGACCTTTTGTATCTCTAGCCAATCTAAGGTTGCAATTCAACCACGATGTGAGAAATGGAGTTGCTTCCCAGTTAATTAACTGTTTTCCTAATAAAGTTATTAAAATTAATTTTGATATGGGAATCTACTATCAAACTATTTTTCATCCTTGTACAAATTATAGTAATTAAACTGAAACTTCTTGCAACTTCAGAACTGCCGAATATAATAGTACTATCTCTTCATCTTTTTGTATGGTGGTAGAGATTGGAACATTATTTGATTCAACATTCTTTTTTTTTTTTTAGGTGAGACAATTGGGGTTAAGTGACTTGCCCAAGGTCACACAGCGTGTCAAGTGTCTGAGGCCATATTTGAACTCAGGTCCTCCTGACTCCAGGGTTGTTGCTCTATCTACTGAGCCACCTAGCTGCCCTTTAACATTCTTATCTGTAAAATGCTAAAAATCGTTTAAATCAGTTTCATGTTTTAAAATTTCACCTAACACAGTGATCAACTGTGATGGACTTGGCTCTTTTCAGCAGTGCAATGATCCAAGACAATTCCAAAGAACTCGGTGGAAAATGTTCTTCATATCCAGTAAAAAGAACTGTGGGTGGCAGCTAGGTGGCTCAGTGGATAAAGCACCGGCCCTGGATTCAGGAGGACCTGAGTTCAAATTTGACCTCAGACACTTTACACTTACTAGCTGTGTGACCCTGGGCACATCACTTAATCCTCATTGCCCTGAAAAAAAAAGAAAAGAAAAGAAAAAGAAAAAGAAAAAGAACTGTGGATTCTGAATGCAGATTGAACTATACTGTTTCTACTTTTTGGTTGTTGTTTTTTTTCTTTTTTGAGGTTTTTTCCCTTGTGTTCTGATTCTTCTTTCACAACATGACTAATGCAAAAATGTGTTTGATGTGATTGTGCATATATAACCCATATCAGATTGTTTTCTGTCTTGGGGAGGGGGGAGGGAAGGGAGGGAGGGAGGGAGAAAAATTTGGAACTAAAAATCTTATGAAAACAAATGTTGAAAACTATCTTTACGTGTAACTGGAAAATGATAAAGTATTTTTATAATAAAAATAACAATAAAATAAAATTTCACCTAAATTATACAATTTTTTTCACCAAATCTTTATGGTGGTTAGTTCTTCATACAGCCAAGTAGATGGTTCTAATAAATCAAAATAATTTTAAAATGGTTTCTTCATGGTCTCTAGGGGGTGAAATGGATAGAGTGCCAGAGAGTCAGGAAGAACTGAGTTCAAATTCAGCCTTAGACACTTATTAGCTGTGTGACCCTGGGCAAGTCTCACTCAGCCTCAGTTTCCTCATCTGTAAAATAAGGATAATAATAGCACCTACCTCCCAAAGGTTGTTGTGAGGACCAGATGAGATGGTAATTGTAAAGTTCTTAGCATACTGCCGGGCACACCATAAATACTATATAAATGTTAGTTATTATTATCAGCAGCAGCAGCATTGTTTCTATCTGGTAAATGACATGTTTGCATATTGAATTATATATTCTAGTAATGAATTCCTTGGAAGAACATTAGTCATTTTAATTAAACGAAATGTCTTAAAATGCATCTGATTTAATCAGATCTTCATTTGGAGATTCATGCTTTCCAGTACCAATCTTTACATTTTCCAAAGCTTGTATGGTACATTTGCTTAATTTGTTGGTTTCTGAATGTTGGTGATCTTGGCTGCAATGCAGCTGAAAGTAACCAAAATTCTTCAAGAGTGCCCATCCTTAAAGCAAGGTCATACTGGAAATTAACATGCTCTGATGTCTTTGCCAAACCAGGGTAAAAAGGAGAATGAGGAAAATGCAGATATTATGTAGGATATGCAGCAGACAGATGGCAACAGCAGGTTGTAAAATATACACTGCCCATCTCAGTCCCAGTACTTGACCAGCTTTAATAATTTCAGGTTACAGTTTTTAGCTTGGTTTGAGTTTTATGAAATTGGTGATAACGACTTTGAAACTACTCCACAAATCCAGCCTCAGACACTTGACACTAGCTGTGTGACCCTGGGCAAGTCACTTAACCCTCAATGCCCCACAAAAAATCAAACAAACAAAAAACTGAAACTACTCCAGCCCTCCCCCCCCCAGCATTATATTAGCACCATCAGAACACAATGAAATTAAGTTCAATTTCAAAATGTTTATTATTAGAGCCACAATCATTTAAAGTAGACGATAATGTATTGAAAATGTGCTCTGCTGTGGTTGACACTAGTTCTCTTAATGCAGCTAATAATGTTGCTGGTGCAGGAGTTGATTAAAGTTGAAACTGGTTCCACTGAACAACGTGCTTAAAGAGTTCCTGAAAATTTAACAATTGGCTCCCTAAAAACTATACCAGCCAACTCCAACACACCACTGTTTGTTATCTATATGGAGACCTACCTGAATGAAACCTTGTGGAACACTAAGACTGATGAAGCCCATTCCACAGGTACATTCTTGAACTATGCATGGTAACCAATTAACCATATATAGGCAGCTAAGCAAGGAATCTTGCTAACACAGACAGAGGTGCATTCACCCTAGAGCAATTCCCCCAAATGTATCACATTCCTAGGTCACATGTGCAGGTCACATCCCCAGGAACACAACCAACATACTCTTTTTTTGTTGTTTTGTTTTGTTTTAGTGAGGCAATTGGGGTTAAGTGACTTGCCCAGGGTCACACAGCTAGTAAGTGTGTCAAGTGTCTGAGGCTGGATTTGAACTCAGGTACTCCTGACTCCAGGGCTGGTGCTTTATCCACTGCGCCACCTAGCTGCCCCCCAATATGTTCTTAAAGCAATTGACACTCATGTTGAATATGGAATAGCTGTTGCATTGAGATGTCCCACTGTCAAAAGTCATTGTCAAAGCCCTTAAGACCTACCACTTTGGGGAGCTTGGATATCCAAATTAGCTCTCTACTAAGAATAGAACTTCATTTTGTGCCACCTGTACACAGCAACGGGTTTAAGAATAAGACATCAGGGGCAGCTAGGTGGCGCAGTGGATAGAGCACCGGCCCTGGATTCAGGAGGACCTGAGTTCAAATCCAGCCTCAGACACTTAACACTTACTAGTTGTGTGACCCTAGGCACGTCACTTAACCCCAATTGCCTCACCCCCCCAAAAAAAAAGACATCATATGATACACCCTCAGGCAGCTGGGATAATTGAACAATGGAATGGACAGTAGCCAAATGGTCCAATTCAATGACCCCACTTTCAATAACCTGTGGAAGGGATCAGTAGATCATTTTCCTTTTCATTGTTCACCTTAACTCCTACATGCCTCAAAAGGGATCTCCTCCTTTAGCCCTTCTGTTGAAAACACATTTATCAGGGAGTGAAGAAGAGGGATTTCAACCAATTTCAACAGTGAGTGATCTCTCAGGGTCAAGATGGAGGAATAGAGGCAGCCAACCAGCTGAACCCTCCCAATGTTCCCCTCTAAACAATACAAGATTTAATGGCTTCCACACTGATTGGGCAAGATAGATTTCTATACACAACTGAGCATTCATGTATGTTCTAGAAGTCAGAGGAACTAGGATTATGACAAGAATGACATACCCACAAAAATTAATTATAATCCTTCAGGGGGAAAAACAGACATTTAATGAAAAAGAGGACTTTCAAGCATTCCTGATAAAAAGACCAGAATCGAATAAAAGGTTTGACTTTAAACACAAGACTCAAGAGAAGCATAAAAAGGTAAACATGAGGTAGCAGCTAGGTGGCACAGTGGATAGAGCACTGGCCCTGGATTCAGGAGGACCTGAGTTCAAACCTGGCCTCAGACACTTGACACTTACTAGCTGTGTGACCCTGGGCAAGTCACGTAACCCCAATTACCTCAACAAAACAAAAAAAGGTAAACATGAAAGAGAAATCATAAAGGATTCACTAAGTTAAGCTATTTACATTTCTATAGGGGAATATGATTCATGTAACTCCTAAGAACTTTGTCATTATTGGGGAAGTTACAAGGAGTTTACAAAAACAGAGAGCATGGGTGTGTGTTGATTATGTTGGTTTTGGGGGTAATTGTATCAGGAGCTCTGCTCGTTTAATGTCATTTTTCCTCTTGTTGATTATGTTGGAATGATCTCAAAAAATGGAGGGGTGAGAAAGAGGGAGAAGGGGGAAGAGAGAAGTACAATAAGGAAATTTTTCTCACATAAAAGAGGTGTGTGAGAGAGTTTGGAGGGGAAAATGTAGGGTTGGTAGACAATGCTTGAACCTGACTCTCATCAGAATTGGTTCAAAGAAGGAAGAGTATACAAAAATGTTCAGTTGTGTATAGAAATCTATCTTTCCCAAAAGGTAAATTGGAGGGGAAAGGGATAAAAGGGAAGGAGGGGGTTGGAAGAGGAAGGTAGCAAAACAAACATTTAAAGAAGGACAGGATTAAAAAGAGAAAGGAAGAAAGAAAAAAATGAGATGAAGGAAAACACAATTTGTAATCATAATTGTGAATGTGAATGGGATGAGCTTCTGCTTTAAGAAGCAGAAAGCAGAATGGATTAGAAACCAAAATCCAACAATATGTTATTTACAAGGGACACACTTGAAACAGAAAGACACACACAAAGTTAAAATAAAGGGCTGGAGCAGAATCTAATATGCTTCAGCTGAAATAAAAAAGGCAAGGGTAGAAATCATGATCTCAGACAAAGCAAAAGCAAAATTAGATCTAATTAAAAGAGACAATCAAGGAAATGACATTTTGCTTAAAAGTACCATAAACTGAAGTAATATAAAAAATTTTAGGGGCAGCTAGGTGGCGCAGTGGATAGAGCACCGGCCCTGGAGTCAGGAATACCTGAGTTCAAATCCAGCCTCAGACACTTAACACTTACTAGCTGTGTGACCCTGGGCAAGTCACTTAACCCCAATTGCCTCACTTAAAAAAAAAAAATTTAAGGGCAAACCTTTCTGTCAAAATCCTCATTTATCACATATATAGGGAATTGTCAAATTTGTAAAAATAACAAGCCATTCTCCAATTGATAAATGATCAAAGAATATAAATAGGCAGTTTTCAGAAGAAGAAATCAAAGATATCAATAGTAATATAAAAATTCTCTAAATCAATATTGATTAGAGAAATGCAAAGTAAAATAACTCTAAGGTACACCTCACACCTTTCAGAAATGACAAATGCTGGAAGAGATGAGGAAAAATAGGTACACTAATGAATTGTTGGTGGAGTAGGGAACTGGTCCAGTCTTTCTGGAGAACAATTTGGAAATATGCCCAAAGGGCTAGAAAACTACTCATGCCCTTTGACCCAGAAATGCCACTACTAGGTCTGTATCCCAAAGAGATTTTTTAAAAAAGAAAAGGATCTAAATGTATAAAAAATATGTATAGCAGCTCTTTGTAGTGGCAAAGAATTAGAAACTGAGGAGATGCCCATCAATCAAAGAATGGCTAAATAAGTTGTGGTATATGATTGTGATGGAATACTATTATGTTATAAGAAATGATCAGTTGGGGTGGCTAGGTGGGGCAGTGGATAAAGCACCAGCCCTGGATTCAGGAGTTCCTGAGTTCAAATCCGGCCTCAGACATTTGACACTTACTAGCTGTGTGACCCTAGGCAAGTCACTTAACCCCCATTGCCCCACAAAAACCAGCAACAACAACAAGAAATGATCAGGGGGCAGCTAGGTGGCTCAGTGGATTAAGCACTCGCCCTGAATTCAGGAGAACCTGAGTTCAAATCCAGTCTCAGACACTTGACACTTACTAGCTGTGTGACGCTGGACAAGTCACTTAACCCTCATTGCCCCACCCCCAAAAAGAAAGAAAGAAAGAGAAAAGAAATAAATGATCCGGGGGCAGTTTCAGTAAAACTTGTCAAGACCATATGAACCTATGCAAAGTGAAGGGAGAAGAATCAGGAGATCATTGTGCACAGTAACAGTAATGTTGTAATGATCATCAGCTGTGAAAGACTTCGCTACTCTGATCAATAAATACAATGACCCAAGACAGTTCCAAAAGACCCATGATAAAAAAAATTCTATCCACCTCCAGAGAGAGAACTAATGAACTCTGAGTGTAAATTGAAGCATATTTTTCTTTCTTTCTTTCTTTTCTTTCTTTCTTTCTTTCTTTCTTTCTTTCTTTCTTTCTTTCTTTCTTTCTTTCTTTCTTTCTTTCTTTCTTTCTTTCCTTTCCTTTCCTTTCCTTTCATTCTCTCTTTTTTTTGTTGCAATAAGGCTAATATGGAAATGTTTTGCATGATTTCACATGTGTAATTGATATCATATTGCTTGCTTTCTCAGTGGGTGGGGGAAGGAGTGGGAGGGAAGGAGGAAGTGAATTTGAAACTCAAAAATTGAAAAGACTGTTGAAAACAAATAAATAAATTAGTTTTTAGCAGTGATTGATACAGTCACAGCTGAACATCTCTTTTTCTTCCCATGTTAGGCCTGAGTGGGGCTTGGTTTCTTCCCTTAGCCTGCCCTGGATAGGTCAGAAAGACACAGGCATCAGTCTCATAGACATTTTCCCCTACCTCCTGTTTTAGCTCCTATTTTACTCTCTTGGCAAGAGAAAACAGCTTTCTCAGGTCACCCATTCCCCTCCATTTTTGCTGTCCACAAAAGAGAAAGCCTAGTTAAGATTATGTAACATAAAGTTGTAGTGTGTCCAATCAGCACAAATTTCATGATTTTTTCCAGCTTCGTTCAGGAGCATATGTGTAAGATCAAAGTCAGTGGGATGTGGGAGTGATGCAAGGCTGAGACTTAACAGGAAATGGATAAAGGGGAAAGGAACTTAAAAGAAAAAAAAAAGACAGTATAGAGTTAAGAGGGTTAAAAAAAAAATCTACACTAGAGGCCTCCACTTTCTCTCCGATCATTCTTCTTAACCTTCTGCAATCTGCCTTGTGACCCCAATCATTCAATTAAAACTTCCCTCTCCAAAGTTACCAGTGATCTCTTCATTGCCCTGTTCTTGGCCCTCATCTCTTTTTCCCCTCTGTGCTAACAGTGTTCTCATTAGTTCCCGTGCGTTCAATCTCTGTACATGATTCCCCAATCTATATATCTAACACTATATGTCTCTCCTGAACTCTAATTTCCCATCACTGACTGCATTTTGACATTTAGAACTGAATATCCCAGAGGCATCTAAAACTCAACATGTTCAAGACAGAATTCATTATCTTTCTTCCCAAAATACTTCCTTCTTTCTAACTTTCCAATTAATGTTCTGGCTCAGTGTCTGGCACATAGTAGGTGCTTAATAAATAGTTCTTGACTCACTAAGAGGCATCACTATTCTCCAAGTCAGCCAGACTAGCAAACTCACTGTCATTCTGGACTGCCTATTGTCACTCACCCCACATAGACAATCTGTTGGTAAATCTTGTACTTTTTGCCTTCACTGTTCCATGTCCTAGACTCTCTACCTATACAGCTGCCTCCCCACTTTAAGACTTGATCACCTCTAGACTTGAGTGATTGCAATTGTCTTCTTTTATGCCAAATTTATACCTCTTGTTTTTACTTGGCCTATATTCTTCAGGTACCTCTTCTGTTCCATGCCCCAGAGAACTCATATAACAAATAATTTTTTAAAAGGGGATGAGAAAAAAATCAGCAAATTTGAACTATACGGGGCAGCTAGGTGACGCAATGGATAGAGCACCGGTCCTGGAGTCAGGAGTACCCCAGTGCAAATCCAGCCTCAGACGCTTGACACTTACTAGCTGTGTGACCCTGGGTAAGTCACTTATCCTCAAATGTCTCACCAAAAAAAACCTATTTTTAAAAAAAATTATCTGTACACATTGAAAAACATCTGAAAAAATATTAGTAATTTATTGAACCTGTGAACTGGAGTCCTATCTGGATAACAGGGTGGAAAGAGGCTGCCTTCTCATATTTCTTCTCTGAGGTCATGCTCGTTCTTTATAATTTTGAAATGTACATTTTTCAATCATGTTGTGGTTGCTACATTTTTCACAGTACTGCCCTTATACCTGGATAAGTGGGCACCTGCCCAGGGATCAGTGCTTTGGAGGAAAGCAGCCACAGCTACTATGAAATCCAGTGACTGACCCACCGCCAGCCTCCAGTTTTAGAATTGGCTGTGCCCTTGACCTAACCCTAGAATCCATGCCCCTGGTGCCCATCTGGTGACTGAGAGAGGAGAATCCTAGATATCCAGGTTACCCTGCTGGGGGCTGGCTATAGGAGCTGCCTCCAGGGTCCTCACTGGCTTCCACCACCTTTCAAGGGCCCTGCCTCAGGGAAGGAGCTCTTTAGCTACACCTGGCCCATCTCCCACAAAGATTTCCACTGGAGGTACCATAGAAATGCCCACCTGCTGACACCAATCCTGGGATCCTGACCCAGCATCTGGGAGCCCTCTCCACAAGCTGAGGCAAAGCTAAGGTACCCCCATCACCCTGCTGAGCTACCCTGCCCTTCCCCTGCCCCCAGAAGCAGCTCAAAGTCCATCCAAGCCCACCTGGACACTTCCAAGAATCTTCCAATGCCCTGAGTGGACAATAGAAGTACCTCTCCTCTATTATTCTAAATCTTCATCCATAAATTAGTATATCTCACATGAGCCCATGAATTTCATAATATATTTTTAAATCAAATTGGGTTTTTGGGGTTGTTCTTTTTTTTGTTGTTGTTGTTTTTGTTTTATTACAGGGCAACGAGGGTTAAGTGACTTACCTAGGGTCACACAACTAGTAAGTGTCAAGCATCTGAGGCCAAATTTGAACTCAAATCCTCCTGAATCCAGGACCAGTGCTTTCACCACTGTACCACCTAACTGCCCCCCAAATTGGTTTTTATAGCCAGGAGTTACCACAAAAAATATTTCCCTGTCCTCACACTCTCACTAGGGTAAGCTCTGACTTTCCATTAGCATTATTGTATTCATTGTACATATTGTTTTATTGTCTCCACTTCCCTCACTCTGGATCAGCTCATGAAAACTGTTCCAGGCTCCCTTGTGATCAACATATTCATCATTTCTTACAGCACAGTAATCTTACATTTGTACCACAATTTATTTAGGCATTTTCCAATCAATGGGTATCTACCTTGTTTCCAGTTCTTTGCCACCACAAAAAGGCAAGCTACAAATATTTTGGTGAATATGAGAAGTTTAGTTTGGAGGGTTTTTTTTTAACTGTTGGCCTCCATGGGGCATATGCATAACAATAGCTCATATGAGTCAAACTATGGGGACTTTATATAAAGACTTTCTAAGCAGAATTTCATAGATCAGTTTGCAGAATGGTCGGAATGGAATGGAATAAAATTGGAAAATATTTATTAAGCACATATTTTGTGCCAAGCAGTTTATATGAGGACTGTGAACTCAAAGTTACATAACAGTGTGAGATTATGGCCCACAGAACCACTGTGCTTTGAGGTTGCCTAAAAACCCACAGATTATCTGGGATTTCAGGAAGTGATAGTTCCACCTTACCTTGTATATTATCAGCAGTTCTGGGCACTACATTTTACTAAGTACCTGGATAAGCTAGAAAGTTCCCAGAGGAACAGGATTTGGAGAAGCCTCAAGCTCTTCCCATGAAGGCAATTCTTTTTTTTTTTTTTCATGAAGGCAATTCTATGAGAGGACTCAACATGTTTAGCCTGGAGAAGAAAGGACTGAAGGGAGCATGATCTAACTGGATTTTTAAAAATATTTATTTTTAACATTAAAAAAAATGAGTTCCAAATTTTCTTTCTTCCTTCAATTTATCAGCTATACATGTGGAGTCATGCAAAACATTTCCATATTGCCATATTGCAATTTTTTTTTTTTGGTGAGGCAATTGGGGTTAAGTGACTTGCCCAGGGTCACACAGCTAGTAAGTGTTAAGTGTCTGAGGCCAGATTTGAACTCAGATCCTCCTGAATCTAGAGCCGGTGCTCTATCCACTGTGCCACCTAGCTGCCCCCATATTGCAATTTTTAAAAGTCTGCTTCTATCTGTATGCAGAGTTCATCAGTTCTCTCTCAGACCATAGCATTTTTCATCATGAACTCTTTTGAATTGCTTAGATCATTATATTGCTTAGAATAGCTAAGTCTAGGGGCAGCTAGGTGGCACAGTGGATAAAACACTGACCCTGGATGCAGGAGGACCTGAGTTCAAATTTTACCCCAGACGCTTGACACTTACTAGCTGTGTGACCCTGGGCAAGTCACTTAAGCCTCATTGCCCCTCAAAAAAAAAAAAGAATAGCTAAGTCTTTCACACATGATCATCGTTACAATATTGCTGTTGTTGTGTACAGTTGGTTTTTCTCACCTCACTTCAGCATCAATTCATGTAAGTCTTCCTAGTTTTTTTGTTTTTTCTTTTTTTTAATGGGGAAATGAGTGTTAAGTGACTTGCCCAGGGTCACACAGATAGTAAGTGTCAAGTGTCTGATGTCGGATTTGAACTCAGGTCCTCCTGCATCTAGGACCAGTGCTTTATCCACTGTGCCACCTAGCTGCCACCCCACCCCCGTTTTTCTGAAACCATTCTGCTCATAATTTTTTATAGCACAGTAGTATTCCTTCGCAATCATATGCTACTTGTTCAACCACTCTCCAATCGATAGGCATCCTCTCAATTTCCAATTATTTTCCACCACAAAAATGTTGGTATAAATAATTTTATACAACTAACTCCTTTCCCATTTTCTTTGATCTCTTTGGAATACCAACCTAGGAGTGGTACTGCTGGGTCAAAGATTGTGCAGAGTTTTCTAGCCCTTTGGTCATAGTTCAAAATTGTCCGCCAGAATGGCTGAAACAGTTCACAATTTCACCAGTGGTGGATTAGTGCACCTATTTTTTCCAAATCATCTTCCTTTTCTGATATTAGCCAATCTGTTAGGTGTGTCTGAGGTGTTGGTACCTAAGAGTTGTTTTAATTTGCATTTCTCTAATTAATAGTGATTTAGGGTATTTTTGTGTGACGATTGATAGATTTGATTTTTTCTTCTGAAAACTTCAAATCCTTTGATCACTTATCAATTGGGGAGTGGCTCTTATTTTTATAAATTTAATTCTTGTGGGGACCAATTTTTAATTGGAGAGTGTTAGCTAAGTGGCTCGCCGCAATATTGGGGCAAGGAAGGAGACCAGCAGCCTCCCTCAAAACAGAACAAGATTTATTTTAACAAAAATGAACTTAAAAAAAAAAAACACAAACAGGATCAGTAGGATCAAGGGAAAGGAAATAAAATGGGGAAAGGGAAATTATACAGCCTGAAAAATACCACCGCCTAGGAATCAGCTGAGAATACACAGCAGAGAACCTGTCGCCTTCCAGTTTCTAGCTAGAATGGCGACTTCTCCCCATTCCCAGAAACCCCACACAGCCTCCAACCAATTGTCTGGCTGCTCTGACAGTCACATGACTGCCCTCACTAGGCTTCCAATCATTATAATTTTGCCAGGCCCATGTAGGCATCGGCGAGTGGTGATGACATGAGGTGCCAGCGCCATGGCAACGGCTACAACCAGTGGGTAGAGCACCGTGCAGTTTGTGGAGCCCTAGGCCAGTGCGCACCAAGGCATAAAAACCTCAAATAACAATTAATTCTTTACATTCTCTACACATTGGAGAAATGAAATCTTTATCAGAGAAATTGGCTGTAAAATTCACACACACACACTCTTTCCTGTTTTCATTCTAATTTTGGCTTCGTTGGTTTTATTGGTGCAAACAAACATGGTCTAGACTGAGTCTCCTTTTTAATTTCATGTAATCAAAATTATCAGTTTTACTTTCCATAATCTTCTCTATCTCTTGTTTGATCAATCAGATCAATTTTTCTATGTTCTTCTAATTTACTTATGATATTACTTTTATGTCTAAATCATATACCAATTTTGACTTTATCTTGGCATATGGTGTGAGATGTTGGTCTATGCCTAATTTTTGCTTTCTAGATTTCCCAGCAATTTTTGTCAAATTCTTGCCTCCCAAAGCCTGGATCTTTGGGTTTATTGAATACTAGGTTACTATGGTCATTTTCAACTATAAATGTAAAAAATGGATTCCTTTATTCCATCTGTTCCACCGATCTGCCACTCTATTTCTTAGCCAGTTCCAGATTATTTTGATGATGACCACTGTCAACCAGATCAGAACCGGCCTCTGGAACCAAACAGAGAAGGCCAGAGACAGGAGAGTCAGGAATTAAATAAAGTTTTATTTTCAGAGTGAGGGAAAAGGCTTGCAAGTAAGGAGGAGCTATAGACACATGTACTGGGGCCCCACCCCTAGTAGGGGGGCCTGAGGTAGTGTGAGGAGATCTCAGTACTTATACTAGTGGCTGCCCTGTGAGTTGTAGCCCTGACAATGAGGGAGCAGCAAGTTTGTCCAGTGTTTGTCTTTGAGCAGAGAACACCTGGTGAATTATTTGACTAGCCCAGAAGGTAAGATCATCCAGATATTGATATTATTGACATTATACTATTGTTTTTTCTAGCTCTATAAAATAATTTTGGCAGTTTGGTTGGTATGGTACAGAATAAGTAAATTAATTTAGGTGGAACTGTAATTTTTATATTATATTGGCTTGGCTTATCCATGAGCAATTAATATTTTTCCAACTGTTTAGATCTGTATTTGTTTGTCTGAAAAATGTTTTGTAATTCTGTTCTTATAGTCCCTGGGTTTGTCTTGACAGATAGACTCCCAAGTCTTTTAAAATGTCTGCAGTGTTTGTTTGGGGTTTTGGGGGGGGGTTTGCAGGGCAATGGGGGTTAAGTGACTTGCCTAGGGTCACACAGCTAGTAAGTGTCAAGTGTTTGAGGCCGGATTTGAACTCAGGTACTCCTGAATCCAGGGCCGGTGCTCCATCCACTGCGCCACCTAGCTGCCCCGTGCAGTGTTTTTTAAATGAAATTTCTCTCTCTCTCTCTCTCTCTCTCTCTCTCTCTCTCTCTCTCTCTCTCTCTCTCTCTCTCTCTCTCATTTTTTTTTTTAAGTGAGGCAATTGGGGTTAAGTGACTTGCCCAGGGTCACACAGCTAGTAAGTGTTAAGTGTCTGAGGCCGGATTTGAACTCAGGTACTCCTGACTCCAGGGCCGGTGCTCTATCCACTGCGCCATCTAGCTGCCCCTCTCTCTCCCTCTCCCTCTCTCTCTCTCTCTCTCTCTCTCTTGCTAGGTTGTGCTGGTTTTATATAAATATATATGAATGAGAGTACATGTATACATATATATTTTTATATGTATGTGTATGTATATGTATATGTGTCTATATAGGTAATATTGCTAATATATAACATATATAATATATATAAATGCTGATGGTTTATGTGGGTTCATTTTCTATCCTGCAACTTTTCTAAAGTTGTTTGTTTCAACTAGTTTTTAGTTGATTCTCTAGGGTTCTCCAAGTATACCATCATATCATCTGCAATGAATGATAGTTTTATTCCCTCATTCATTATTTTTATTCCTTCAATTTCTTTTTCTTGACTTATTTCTATAGCTAATGTCTAGTGCAATATTAGAAAATAGTGGGAATAATGGACAGCCTTGCTCCACCTCCAATCTTATTAGGAAGGCTTCTAGTTTATCACCCTTATCTCAGAGAATGCTTGCTGATGGTTTTAGATAGCTATTACTTATCATTTTAAGGAAAATTCCATTTATTCCTATGTTTTCTAGTGGTTTTAATAGTAATAGGTATTATATTTAGTCAAGCCTTTTCTGTATCTATTAATATAATAGTGATTTTTGTTGTTTTTGTTATTGATATGGTCAATTATGCTCATAGTTTTCCTAATATTGAAACATCTTTTCATTCCTGGTATGAAATTTATTGGGCTTGTATTTTATATTTTATTTCACTATAACTGATTATATTCTGGTTTTTTGGAGGGGTTTTGGTGAGGCAGTTGTGGTTAAGTGACTTGCCCAGGGTCACACAGCTAGTAAATGTCAAGTGTCTGAGACTGGATTTGAACTCAGATCTTCCTGACTCCAGAGCTAGTGCTCTATCCACCGTGCCACCTAGCTGATCCAACTGATTATATTCTGTAACCATATTCTGCATTTTATGTAATAAATCTAAGCCTCTTCTTTGTTCTTGAGTGAAGAAGCTCATGAGTTCAGAAGTTGAGTCTTTCACAAATCAGATGCTACAGTTTAGTTTTCCTATCAATCACTTTTAAAGAAAAATTCTGAGCTAAAGTTAAAGGTTCAATACTCTCATAAAATACTCCATTCCCAAGGAAACTGTTATCCTAATGCAACCTGCAAATCACTTTGTGCCAAGGAAGCTTATTAGCCTTTATAACTGCAGCTCTCAAAAAAAACTCTGTGCACACAAGCTGACCTGGTTGAATCCTTTGCTTTTCCTTGTCCAATTAAAAGTGGTCTTGTCTCATTCCCAGGCACTAGTGAATCAGCTCTCCCTGGTCCACTATCAATAGCCTAAGGATGCAGTTGGGTTCCATAAATCCATAAAGCATTCTGCTAATATAGAGAGGGGTGGGCCTGATCCCGTGTGTGTGTATGCCTACTTGCCTTAATGTAACCAATCATGTTGCCCCCAACCCTATGATGTCACCCACCCCATAACTAATTGTATTCTTTCTCTGCATACAAAGTCCTGTTCTTTGTTCTATATTCCCCCAAAACTATAAAGGGGCAGCTGTCCTTCTGCTCAGGGTCTTTTGGCTAACTGAGGCAGAACCACTGACCCATTCTATTGGTAGAATAAAATGTTAATAAAATGTTACCTTCTGATTCAACCATTCTGGAGAGCAATTTGGAATTATGCCCAAAGGGCGATAAAGCTGTGCATACCCTTTGACCCAGCAATCCCACTTTTAGGTCTTTTTCCCAAAGAAATCATGGAAAGGGGAAAGGGACCCACATGTACAAAAATATTTACAGTTGCTCTTTATGTGGTGGCAAAGAATTGGAAGTTGAGGGGGTGCCCATCAATTGGGGAATGGCTGGACAAGTTGTGGTATATGAATACAATGGAATACTATTGTGCTGTAAGAAATGATGAGTAGGAGGAGTTCAGAGAAACCTGGAGGGTCTTGCATGAGCTGATGATGAGTGAGATGAGCAGAACCAGAAGAACATTGTACACAGTATCATCAACATTGAGTGTTGACCTACTGTGATGGACTATATTCTTCTCACCAATGCAATGGTACAGAAGAGTTCCAGGGAACTCATGATAGAAGAGGATCTCCAAATCCAAGAAAAAAAAAGAAAGAAAGAACTGTGGAGTATAGATGCTTAATGAACCATACTATTTAAAAAAATAGTAAAATAAAATAAAATAAAATGTTACCTTACTCAGAATGTACCTCAGTCAACCTTTGTTGAATTTCATTTGTGATACTGGTAAAAATCCTATTTGATCAAAATGTATGATCTTGGTGATATATGGCTGTAATCTCCTGGCTTTTTTTTTTCTTGGCAAGACAATTGGGGTTAAGTGACTTGCCCAGGGGCACACAGCTAGTAAGTGTCAGGTGTCTGAGGCTGGATTTGAACTCAGGTACTCCTGAATCCAGGGCCAGTGCTCTATCCACTGCGCCACCTAGCTGCCCCTGGCTAATATTTTATTTTAAAATTTTACACCAGTATTTATTAGGGAAATTTTCCTATACTATATAAACTATTTGAAAAATGCATAAAGAAGGAGTCCTACCAATTTTTTTTTAAAACATAGGTTGTAGGGAGCGGCTAGGTGGCGCAGTGGATAAAGCACCAGCCCTGGATTCAGGAGGACCTGAGTTCAAATCTGGCCTCAGACACTTGACATTTTTATTTGGTTGTTTGTTTTGGGAGGGTTTTCTGGGCAATGGGGTTCAAGTGACTTTCCCAGGGTCACACAGCTAGTAAGTGTCAAGTGTCTGAGGTCGGATTTGAACTCAGGTCTTCCTGAATCCAGGGCCGGTGCTTTATCCACTGCGCCACCTAGCTGCCCCAGACACTTGACATTTACTAGCTGTGTGACCCTGGGCAAGTCACTTAACCCCCATTGCCCTGCAAAAACAACAACAACAACAACAACAAAACATGGGTTGTAACTACTAAACTCCCTTCCCACCCCAAAATTCTATGTTCTATATAAACACATATGAGTCTATTATCTCTTTCTTTAGAGGGAAAGCCTTCAAATCCTAGAGTGACCCCCAAGGAATCACATGAGCCAGACCCTCAAAGCCACAGAGATGTCAGTGGCAGTAGTAAAGGGGAAGAATTTCTAGACCAAGTCTCCTAGACGTGGAGTCCCTGAATCAATCAAGAGCAGGAACCAAGGAGCAGCAAAGGGAGTCACAATGTAGAGGAATAAACTCAGACCTTTTTTTCACTGCTACTATGAGTAATACAGACCCTGAAATCATTTTCCTCTTTGTCTGATGGACATATAAGGCCCCGGGGGAGGTGAACATCTTTATATAGAAGAGTTGCCTTGACTTTTCACAAGCTTGGCAGTGAATCCTTTCTGCTTACTGTTGAATGAAATAAAACCTGTCCTGTATTTAATGTATTGTTAGCCCTAGTGCTCAAATAGGAGCTGAGAGGGTTTAACACTTTTTTTTTTATAAAAACCTAGACACAGACTATATTTTTTTCATTTTTAAAATTTTTCCCCAATTACATGTAAAAACAATTTAACATTAATTTTCAAATGATGAGTTCTATATTCTCTCCCTCTTTCCCCCTACCTCCTCATTAATAAGGCAAGCAGTTTGACATGGGTTATAGATGTACAGTCATGCAAAACACATTTCTAGGTAAGTCATATTGTGAAAGAAAACACAGACCAAAAAAACCCAAGAAAAATAAAGAAAAAATATCTTAAATTTGCATTCAGGCTCCATCAGATCTCTTTCTGGAAATGGATATAGGCCTAGTAGTGGTATGCAGGGTTTTATAGTTCCAAATTGCTCTTCAGAATGGTTATATCAGTATACAATTTCACCAATAGTGCATTAGTGTTTTTATTTTCCCACATCCCCTCCAACATGTCCCATTGTCCTTTTTTGTCATGTTAGCCAATCTTATAGGTGTGTGGTGGTAGCTCAGAGTTATTTTTATTTGCATTTCTCTAATCAATAGTGATTGAGAGGATTTTTTATGACTATAGATAGCTTTGATTACTTCATCTGAAAACTGTCTGTTCATATCCTTTGACTATCAATTGAAGAATGGCTCTTATATCTATACATTTGACTCAGTTTTCTATATATTTGAGAAATGAGGTCTTTATAAGAGAAACTTACTGTAAATTTTTTCATAGTCATTAACAACTAAGTATTTCCTCCCCCCATCCCATTTTCTGTTTGTCTTACTCTCTCTCTCTCTCTCTCTCTCTCTCTCTCTCCCTCTCTCTCTCTCTCTCTCTCTCTCTCTCTCTCTCTCTCCTTTCACCCTGTCTATTCTCAAAAGTGTTTTGCGGGGGTGGCTAGGTGGCACAGTGGATAAAGCACTGGTCCTGGATTCAAGAGTACCTGAGTTCAAATCCAGCCTCAGACACTTGACATTTACTAGCTGTGTAACCCTAGGCAAGTCACTTAACCCCCATTGTCCTGGAAAAAAAAAAAGTGTTTTGCTTCTGACTTTTATGTCCCTCTATCTGTCCTCCATTCTATCAATACCCCCCCTTTCTCTCATCCCCTTCCCTTCCTATTTTCCTTTCTGGTAAGATATATTTCTATATTCAACTGTGTATGATAATTCTCTCTTTGAGCCAATTCCAATGAGTAAGTTCATACACTTCCCCTTCTTCTCCCATCTTCTCCTCCACTGTAAAATCTTTCATGATAATTTATGCCATTCTACCTCTCCCTTTTCCCTTCTCCCAGTACATTCTTCTTTCTCAGCCCTTAACTTAATTTTTTTAGATAATCATCCCATCATATTCAACTCACACCTTTTTTCTATGTATATTCCTTCTAATTGCCCTAATAATGAGGAGTTATATGTATCATTTCCCTTGTAGAAATACAGTTTTAACTTTATTGAATTATCTATGATTCCTCCTTCCTGTCTACCTTTTTATGCTTCTTTTGAGTCCTGTATTTGAAAGTCAAATTTCCCATTGAGCTCTGGTCTTTTCATCAGCAATGCTTGAAAGTCCTCTATTTCATTAAATATCCATTTTTCCCCTGAAGGATTATATACAGTTTTGCTAAGTAGGTTATTATTAGTTATAATCCTAGCTCTTTTGCCCTTTGGAATATCATATTCCAAGCCCTCTGATCCTTTAATGTAGAAATTGCTACGTCTTGTGTTATCCTGACTGTAGCTCCACAATATCTTAATTGTTTATTTTTTGGCTTCTTGTAATATTTTCTTCTTGACCTGGGAGCTCTGGAATTTACTTATGATATTCCTGGGAGTTTTTATTTTGGGATCTCCTTCAGGAGATTGATTCTTCCCGTTTCTATTTTACCCTCTGGTTCTAGAATATCAGGGCAGTTTTCTTTAACTTCTGAAAGATGAAGTCTTGGTTCTGGAAACCACCACAGAGTCAATTGCCCTCAAGGCCTACTCCAGGTTTGCTGGGGCCTGGTCCACACTGAACAGCCCTCCACTCTTACCCTAGTATAACAGATCTCTCCTGCCAACCTTCTCAGTTGTTTTGGGCTGGAAAATTTCACTCTTTCCTTTTTTGATTTGTTTTGAGGCATTATTTAAAGGTATTTAGAGGGGTTTGGGGAGAGCTCTGACAAGTCCCTGCCTTTTTTCCACCATCTTGGCTCCACTTCCTGATTCTTTTTGACATAGACTATATCCTGATGCTCCAGGGAAAAAGCTGGATGGTAGGATGAGTCAAAGAATGATTCAAGGGGCAGCTAGGTGGTGCAGTGGATAGAGCACTGGCCCTGGATTCAGGAGGACCTGAGTTCAAATCTGGCCTCAGACACTAGACACTTACTAGCTGTGTGACCCTGGGCAAGTCACTTAACCCTCACTGCCCCGCAAAAAAAAAAAGAAAAAGAAAAAAGAAAAGAGAAAAAGAATGATTCATGACAGGTTTCCCCATCCAAGATTGAACCTTATCCTGTAACCCCTGGGTTTTAGTTCTGTATCATGTACATACAAAGATCTTCAGTGGTTATTTCCTACCAAATGAAGTTCCAAATTCTCAGCGCTCCACAATCTGGTTCCAACTAATCCTTCCAACATTATCTCATATTCCTTCCCTCCATGCCCTCTAAACTCCACCCAAATTGTACTACTATCTGCCCCCCGAATATGCCTTCTGTTTTGTGAGCCCTGTGCTGCTTTCTGGGCCTAGGACACCCCCCATCTCTCTCCTTATCTAGAGATGTGCCCAGCAGCTCTCCAACCAATTGTTAAACTGTCAAGGGTGAATTGTAATCAGCAGCTGCTACAAATCAGGGCTTGAATTATTATTTCGTTGATTGCCTAGACCTAAGAAAGTGATGGGGAAAATGTTAACAATGCAGATCAAACTTAAAAATGTTTTCCAAGTACATTTTGGGGGAGGATCCCTGTTGTGAAACATTTACCAGCACAGAAAGTTGTCTCTATCTAGCCTTTTAAAGCCCAACTCAGCTTTTGTCTTCCCCAGGACATCTTCTTATCTGATCTCTCTGGCCAATAAATCAGAATTCTCTCCTAGCATTCTTTTGTTGTTGTTCTATACCTATGATTTCATAAATGTAGGGAACTGCCAAAGTGGAAATTAGCCCGGACCCATCCAGAACAGCAGCCCATCTCTAGAGAACAGAATTAACTGCTTGAAGCAATGAGAAGTTGAATGATTTGCCCAGGGTCACACAGGTGTCAGAGTGGGATTCGAACTCAGCTCTGATTCCAAAGCTGTCCTTTTATCCACTGGGCACACTATTTTTAATAATAATAATTATTAATAATAAGGAGAATTTATATAGCATTTTAAGGTTTGTAAAATACTCTACATATATTAACTGATTTGATCTTCCACAACAAACCTACAGCCAGTTAGATAACCCAGTGAGTGGAACACTGGGCCATGAGTCTGAAAGACCTGAGTTTAAATGCAGCCTTAGGGGCAGTTAAGTGGCGCAGTGGATAGAGTGCCAGCCCTGGAGTCAGGAGGACCTGAGTTCAAATCCAACCTTAGCCACTTGACACTTACTAGCTGTGTGACCCTGGGCAAGTCACTTGGCCCCAGTTGCCTCACCAAAAAAAAAAAAAATCAGCCTTAGACACTTATAGGTTTATGTACTCACTATGCGACCGGGGGCAAGTCAATTAATCTCTCTCAGCCTCAGTTTCCCCACATGGAGATAATAATAGCACCTATCTCCCAGGGCTGTAGTGAGGCTCAAATGAGATATTTGCAAAACAGGTCTAGCCCATAGTAGGGACTTAATAAATGTTTGTTACCTTCCTAGGCGCTGTTATTACCCTTATTTTACAAATGAGGAAACTGAGGCTGAGGAAGGTTAGGTGATTTACCCAAGGTCACACAGTAATTGTGGAGGACAAGATTTGAACTTAGATCCCCCTGTATCCAAGTCATGTACCAGCAGTATTTTCATGAATTTATCAGGTATTATTGTATATTTCATAGTGTGATATGATTATTGGAATTTATGTGAATTCCATCATGGCAGGGACTGTGTCTTACAGAGATCTCACATATTCTCCATCTCTTAGCACAAAATTCTGTATAGATACACTAGTTACTTGCTGCAAAAAGGGGAAGTTTAGAGGATCAAGGCCTGTTCTGCCTCTAAAAAGTAAGTTCTTTTTTCCCTTGCCTATCCTCTTCCTGTCCTTCCCCTATTCTCCCACCCCCAGCCCAGATCCCAAGCTAGAATTTTTCCTTGTCCTCTACATGCTCAAAGAGCAGGGGAGGAGAAACAAAGATGATAGGGAGGAGGGATGGAAAGATAACTGAGTTAGGGGCAGCTAGGTGGCACAGTGGATAAGAGCACCGGCCCTGGATTCAGGCGGACCTGAGTTCAAATCCAGCCTCAGACATTTTACACACTTACTAGCTGTGTGACCCTGGGCAAGTCACTTAACCCCAATTGCCTCACAAAAAAAAATTAAAATTAAAATTAAAAAAGAAAGATAACTGAGATGATAGGAGCTTGGCATCGAGGAGGGAGGGCCCTAAAGACCTACAGACATAATAATAAGGCTGATTAGTCAGGACCAGCCCGAGGAGAGGGGAGGAGTAATCCAGGCCCCAAGGTTGGGAGCAGAATGGATCAATTACTCTGGAGCCTGATTCCAGGAGGTCCTTTGAAAGAGACAAGTGGGCATCTAAGAGAGTCTGCCATACTTGCTGCTTGTGCCTGGGAGGGGAAGCACAAAGGGAGGCCAGAGACCAGGGGTTACCCGCTAGATGCAGAAGGGCTCTTTATTCAGCTGGCAGAAGTTGAGGAAGGGGAATGTTTTGCCAGCTGCTGAAGTTGGCCCTCAATGTAGTTTAGGAGAGCATCTAACATGTGCAGCACATTGTAGAGCAGGGCCCGGTCGGAAAGCGGCGACCCCGAACTGGGGGGCAAAAGGAGCTCTGGAGGCACAATCGACTGCGTTCGGGTGGTCTGGAGGAGGGAGAAAGGGAGGATCAGAAGAGGGAAGGAGCTAGAGACCAAGGAGGCGTAGGGGAGAGCTGAGACTTCAGGGATTTCTCCATGGAAAGCACCTTAGAAACCATCTTTTACAAATGAGGAAACTGAGGTCATGGAGGTTAAAGAGCTCAGAGTCACATAACTAATTAGTACCAAAGTAGGATTTGAACTCAGGTCTTTCTGACTCTGAGTCCAGTGCTCTCTCCACTCCGCTTCTCTAAGACAACCTAGGGAGAGTATGAGACAGACAGAGCAAAGGAGAAAAGATTCAAGCAATGGGTTGAGGGTGGGGGGAAAGCAGAGTAGTGGGGGAGCCAGGATCATATTCACACTTACCAGCATTCGGGAGAAGAAGATTTGGTGTCTCTGGTAGACCAAGTGGGTAGCCACAATCAACACGGTGACTGTGAAGGCTGTCAGGGGGTAGACACTACCCATGGTGCTCAGGCCCATCCATCGGTGAGGGCAGGCCAGACCCCCACTACAGCCCACCAGGACGGGGGGTGGACATCCCCACGGCTGTAGGTCTAGCCCCACCTGGTACCAGACAGGTCTGCTCAAAGCCTGGCTTTGGGGTGGCAGCCGCAGGGTCAGCAGCAGGAACAGAAGCAGATACAGAGGTCCAGGCCCCATCACCAACAATGGCCTGTACCCCAGCCCTCCCCAGACCTCCCCTCAGAACCCTCTGTCTGTCACCTAGCAACCAGGCAAACTTCCCCTACCCCTCCCCTTTCCCATCCTCCCTCAGCATCTATGACCTTGACAGTCCTGGAGAAGAATCATGATAAAGCCCATTTCTCTAGTGCTCTGAAGCCCTCCTCATCGCGGCGCTTTGAGGTGGGTCATGCAAGTGTTAGTAACCCCATTTTACAGATGAGGAAACTGAAGACCACGGTGCAGCGTAGTCACATAGATAGGAAATATGAAAACCAGGATTCTAGCCAAGGCTTCCCAATTCCAAGTCCAGGGCAATTTTCACTCGCCCAAGTGTCCTCCCTTGGCTAGAGGAGGGGAGGGAATCTCCAGTCACTAACACCAACCAGCTGAGAATTTTCTCCATATGTTCCGACCTAAATTCCTCTCACTATCACCTTGTCACGTCCTCACTTGCTCAAAGAATGACCCTTCCCATGACTGGTCAGACAACTATGCCCAAGCTAATAGCCCAATGACTAGTCTCCAACCTCCACTCCCTCCCATGGTTTCCTCAGCCCCCTCCCACTAACTGCTACCCTCAGGTCACCCTTTCTGTTCACCACCCCTCCATCATGAACTAATTTCCTTCCAACTATTTTGCTGGGCCCCTTCCACAGTCTGTTTTCCCAGCCCCTCCCCCACACTGATCACTTCCCTGCCCACTAAATGCTCCAGTGGCCAACCCACTGTGGATCACTTTTCCAACCAACCCCCCACTGACCTTCCTCCATCCTCCCACTGACCATTTCCATAACCGTATGGACACATTAAGTCCACTGCTTGACTTCATCTCAAAGGTATCTTTCAGCTCTAATGATCTAATGATCCTAGGCAGGCATCAAGACCAAAAAGGGACAGACCCCAGAGCCACCCCACTTCACTCCCCACTTTATTCTGAGCCACGATAACTTGGACACACCCAACAAGACACCTGGGACTCTTCCTTATTCCCTGGTCAGAGACAGTGCTGTGTCCATCCCCCCTTGAACACTAACCTCCCACACAAGACCTCCACAGGGTCGCAGCTCACTGGGGACAGAAGGGAAGGCACCTGCCTGTGCCTGTGGTGGCACTGAGAATGGCCACCTGTGTCCTCCTTGGTTAATTAATTCATCTATTTGGTTAATTAACTCATCAAACTGGTTAACTAATTCATCAACCAATCAACAAGGACTTAAACAATCTCATACCTGTTCTGTTCTAGGCACCGAGCTAGGCACTGGGGTGCAAATACAAAGGAGCTTACAAGTGTAATGAGGTAGACAGGAGATGACCTGAGTTGTCCTAGGGCTGAGGAGTGAGCTAATGATTTTCACCACTTGGAGGCAGCAAGGAGCAAGGGAAGGAGCTCTACACTTGAAATCAGAGGATGTGGGTATAAATCCTGGTTGGCTCACTTATTAGCTTTGTGACCTTGAGCTTTTCCCTTCCCCTCTGGTCCAACTTCTTTCTCTGTAAAACCGGGGTGGGGAGGGGAGTGGAGAGGTTGGAGTTGATGGGCTCTAAGATCTCTTCCAGGTCTGATGGTCTTTGGCTGATTGATGCCCTGCACAGGAACAGTTTGGCTGATAATGATGGAAAACCTGGTGACTGATCCACAATCCCAACCCCAAACAGCAATAGAGCTCCAGGCCCATGGATTGGTGGCAGGGGAATTGGAGTGAGTTCCGGTTATTCCCTGCCAAGAACAAGGACTCTTTCTTCACAGGAGGGACATCATGGAAGAAGAAATTAGGGGAAAGAGCTACCAGAGGTGCATTGTGGGAGAGGGAAAAGATAGAGAGTGTCTAAGGGAGGCCCCATGAAGAAGGTCACAGAGCCAATGTTCTACAAACAGTGTTGCTATTGTTCAGTCATTTTTTCATTGGTTTCCAACTCTTCATGACCCCATTTGGGGTTTTCTTGGCAAAAATATTGGAGTGGATCACCATTTCCTTCTCCATTTATTTTACAGATGAGGAAACTGAGGCAAATAGGATAAGGTATCCTGCTCAGAATCACATAGCCAGCAAGCATCTAAGGCCAGATTTAAACTCAGGTCCTTCTGAGTCCAAGTCTGGTGTACCACCCACCCCACCCTTTTAAGTTTGATCAGCATTATTAACATTTAAAAATCACCAATTTCCAGGCAGTTTCAATGTTCACATGGAAAGTTTAGCAGTAGGCTTTCCAGAGCTGGCTCCAGGACACCCCAGGATATAAGGGTATAAGAGGTCTTGAACTCAAGGGACCCCTATAGCCAGAAAAAAGTTCTTTCTTAACTAAAGGGTCAGAATAAAATGTAGATTTGATTCTATTGCTGTGTAATCCTCCAGCTCTCTCCCTCCTCAGATTTCTCCTAGCCTTTTGCCTAAACATCTCCTTTGCATTTAAGCCACTCTCCTTTATATTATATCTTGGTGTTCACCTTCCTCTTACCCTTTCTAACTGCAAAGCTTCTCTTAAACCAGGGTTTGTGTTATATTTCAATAACTCAGTAGCAAGCATGAATGAGGCTCTGAACATACTAGACACTTGATTGAAAGTTAGTTGAAGTGGGGCAGCTAGGTGGCGCAGTGGATAGAGCACTGGCCCTGGAGTCAGGAGTACCTGAGTTCAAATCTGGCCTCAGACACTTAACACTTACTAGCTGTGTGACCCTGGGCAAGTCACTTAACCCCAATTGCCTCACTAAAAAAAAAAAAAAAAAAAAAAAAAAGTTAGTTGAAGTCAACAATTAAAAATGCCTGTTACTGTAATTTGGAACAATGCTCCATGGTCACCAAGCTGTGTATACCCTTGTGATATGAACTAAATCTATACTCCCAAAGAGACCAAAGAAAGAGGGAAAGTATCTATATGTACAAAAATATTTATAGCAGTTTTATTTGTGGAGGCAAAGAATTAGAAACTGAAGGTGTCCATCAACTGGGAAACAGCTAACTAAATAATGATTTATGAATATTGAAATACTATTGTGCCATAAGAAATTATGAAAGACAGAATTCATACAGAAAGGAAAATATGTATGAACTGATACAGAGTGAAGCACAGAGGACCAGAACAATCTGTCCAATAACAACCACTTAAGAGTTCTGATCAATGCAAAGACCAACCATGACTTCAGAAGACTCATAAGGAGCCATGCCACCCATCTCTTGACAGAGATGTTATGGATTCAGAATTAGATATACATTTTTCACATGAATAATTTGGATTTGTTTTCCTTGACTACATATTGATCACAAAGATTTTGTTTTTCTTTTAAATGAGAGTGGGTGATTGGGAGGGAGAGAAAATAAAGACTTGTTGGAAAACAGGGATGCTGGTGTGGGCCTGGGGTTGGAGCAGCCACCAGATAGGGAGATGCAAGTTCTCTTCTAGGTTACAGAAGGGAGCTAGAGGAAAGCCAGCTAGCCAGAGCGGCGGGGATGTTCTGATTGACCGCGGCCCATTGAAACGGAACTAATCTCATTCCCCGCTCCTCTTTGGCTGGATGTGACTGGAATTCATTTCTAAGCCTCATTCTTTTTTGGTTTTGTTTTTGTTAAGCCTCATTCTTTTTTTTCCGTTCTAAGTTGTGTTTTATTCCTCTAATTTTTAAATATCTGTGGATGACACCAACGTGTATTTCCTGCTTTCGGCAGGAGCGAGCAGTGCACAACCCTGGAAGCCGGGCACAAAGACAGTAAAAGGGCTAGGATCACGACCCCCAGCCGGCGGGTAGAGAATCTCTGTCTCTCTCCCTGTCTCTGTCTGTCTCTGTCTCTTTCTCTGTCTCTCTGTCTGTCTCTGTTTCTCTATCTCTTTGTCTCTGTCTCTGTCTCTCTCTCACACACACACGGCATAATCACGATCCATTCTTATATTTCATAACTAAACTCCCAAGCTCAGTGTTAAAAGGATTCTCCTGGGACTTTTTTCGTATCTGCCACTGGCCTCAGTCCACAAATTCAGTCTGGTGTCAAGAACACTAGGAGCAGCTGGCCCAGGGCGGGAGGGGGGGTGGTGCCGGGAGGGAGGGGGGGGGGCGGTGCGACTGGAGCTAAATCCTTTCTCTTCCTAGCTGAGAAGAAAGGGAGGAGGAGGGACTGGAGGAGAAGATCCTTTCTCCAAGCTGATCTCAGCTTGCTTGGTCTATAAAGCTTTCAGTCCCGCCCCCTTACTGGTTGGGAGGGGCACATGAGGCGAGCACAAACCTCGCCTGCTCCATAGCGACACCTAGCGTTGTCCCCCCCCCCCCAGCAAAGAGCGTTTGCCTAACAGGTGCATAATAAATGTTGGTGAATGAATGAAATGCATGATTTCCCAAGGGAGGAAGGTGCTCATCTGAGCTATGACGTTATCAGTATGGATGGAGCCAAGTCTTTGGGTTCAACCGCTGGCAAATGGAGGTGGGGGTTGCCCAAAGGCTGGTGAAAGGGGCTAAGGGGGAGGGCAAAGGTCTAGCTCTCACAGAGAGAAGCAGAAAGTGGATATTGGAATATTAAGGGTAAAGGTCATGCCGTGGGCTTCCCCCCTGTGATGTGAAGAAATGGAGTAGTCTTTTCTGTAAACAGTGTCAGATTGGATTATTCCTTTTTTTATGTCGCAGCCCCTTAGAGTGCAAAGGAACCTTACAAGATGGAATCTCGGAGTTGGGGGGTAGGGGTGGGGGAAGGGCCTTTAGAACACAGTCAAAATCCGAAGAGTCTTTAGACTGTAGAATGTCGGACCTGGGAGAAGCCTGAAACTTCATCTAGTCCGTCCCTCTCCTCTTAAAATAAAAACCTGAGGCCCGGAAAGGGGGATAACTTGCCCACCCTCATATAGGGAGTGGTAGAGGATTAACTCAAACCCCATCCTCTGACTTGGAAAGAACCCAAATCCAGTGTTCTTTTTACTCTAGCTCTTTCAGATTTACCCAATCTTCATCTAACAACTATTTTTCCAGATCAGATCTGTGATCTAGTCTGAATAGGCAGTTCCTAGTAAGGACCAGGACACCTTCTCTGCAACCTCTGGTCTCGTGGCAAGGAAATATGAAGTGCCAAGGGTTGCACAGCCAAGACCAGCTCTCTGTTCACTGAACCCGCGAGGCCCTTCCCTGCAAGTATTCTGGTCCCTGTTTGAGCAATGGGAAAACTGAAGCTTTGAGAATTTAGATAACTTGCCCATGGTGGCTCCCATGGGGAAATCATAGAATTGTGGGGTTGCCATCTCAACCATCCTGCACCTAAAGAAACCCTTCTTGAGTATCTCCAGTGAAAGAGAACTAGGGGCCTCCCAAGGCAGCCCCCTCCACTTCTGAACTGCTCTAATGGGAGATTATTGCCTTAAATCAAGCCTAAACTATCATCTCTGCAACTCCCACTCATTAGTCCTTATCCTGACCTCTAGGGTCATCCAGCCCAACCCCCTCCCCATATTAACAATGAGGACATAGAGACCCTGAGAGGTTTGACTTGGCCAGTCTTAAAATTGCTAAACAGTACAGTAAGGATTTCAGGGCAGCTAGGTGGTGTCATAGTGCATAGAGTGCCTCGAGTCAGGAAGACTCATCTTTGTAAATTCAAATCCAGCCTCAGACACGCACTAGTTGTGTGACCTTGGGCAAGTCACTTCACCCTGTTTGCCTCAGTTTCCTCATCTGTAAAATGAGCTGGAGAAGGAAATGGCAAGCCACCCCAGTATCTTTACCAAGACAACCCCACATGGGATCACGAAGAGTCAGACACAACTGAAATGACTCAACAACAAAAATAGAATTTGAGACCAGATCCTCTCCAAATCTAGTACTCTTTCCACTGTACAGCACTTCAACTAACTGACAAAAGTTATGTCCCCCCATAACCACATCTTCTCTTCCCCAGAATAAATCTGTCCCATTCCTTTAGTAGCTTCTCATAGGGTATATTTTCCACTCCTCTCACCATGCTCTCTTCTGAACACACTCCAGCTTGTCTATGTCCTACCTAAAATGTGGTGCACCCCCCCCCCAGCTGAATACACCACTCCAGATGTGGCCCAACCAGAACAGAGCATTGGAGAGCTATTCATTACCTCTCTTGTTCTAGACACTGTGGACTGTCCCTTCACACTCTCCACCTGGGATAGAGTTACTTTTTCTGACTGTGATGTCAAACCACTGGTTCATATTGAGGCTGTGATCCTCAAACTAGACTTTTCACAAAAACTGTTTTCAGTTACAACTCTTTCATCCTGTATTTCAGTTGATTTGTTTGAGCCTAAGTGTAGATCTTAGTATTTGTCCTCATTAAATTTCATCTCATTCAATTTGGCCCATGGTTCTAACCTTTCAAATCATTTTGGATTCTGACTCTGTAATCCATATTAGCTAAGATTTCAAGCTTTCTGTAATCTACAAATATGACAAATATGCCTTCTTTGACTATTCAAGTCATTGATAAAAAGGCAGAATAGCAAGGGCAGATCTCTGAGACACTCTACTAGAGTTGTCCCTCCAAGTTAGCATTGACTCATTACACAACTGCTCATGAGAACATTGGACATTGACCAAAAGTGGTTGGTCAGGGCAGCTAGGTGGCGCAGTGGATAGAGCACTGGCCCTGGATTCAGGAGGACCTGAGTTCAAATTCAGATTCAGACACATGACACTTACTATAAGAACACTGGCCCTGGATTCAGGAGGACCCGAGTTCAAATCCAGACTCAGACACATGACACTAGCTGTGTGACCCTGGGCAAGTCACTTAACCCTCATTGCTCTGCAAAAAGCAACAATGACAACAACAAAAGTGGTTAGTCAACCAATTCTAAATCTATAAAACTACATTCTCACCTAGCCCATCTCTCTTAAGCTTGTCCATAATGATAGAAAAAAGACTGTCAAAAGCCAAAAGTGATAGAAAGAAGGAAACACATTCTCCTCAACAACTAATGATCAAAGAGGGATGTTGGTTGAAACACCCAGTTGTTCCACTGGCTATCTGGAGGTTTCCTGATCTGATTGGTTAAGATTAAGACTGGGATCAAAGAATGGAAAAATGAACTTGGGCTGAGTTACCTAAGAGGACAATGTGTTCCATGTAGATAATGTATGCAATGGGGGAGGGAGTATTTTAGCAAATGAAATGTTATTTTCATTCAGGGGCCAGCAGCATTCTATAAGGTATGAACTTTAGGCTTAGAGAATCATGAGAACTGAGGCAGGAATGGGGAACTCTCCCTCCATACTAGTTTAGCAAATTCATGTTATTATCCAACATGAATATGGTAAAACTTTTTATTCAATTTTTATTATTCATTATCCTAGTGTGGATATTTCCTAGGATCATAAACTGGAAGTAGTCTAAGAGATCATCTAATTAACCAGGAGAAGTGGGAAAAGCACTGAATTTGAAGTCCAAAACCTAAGTTCAAATCCTAACTCTAATAATTACTAGCTGTGGCATCCTAATCAAATTACTTCCCCACTCTGGGCCTTGGTTTCCTTACTGTAAAATGGAAATAAACATTCTTACACTACCTTTGTTCAAAGGAAAACTACCAATAAATTTTATTTTTTAAACAAACTTGGCAAAGATCAACAATCATTTTGATATACAAAAAGAACAGAAAGTATTGTATATGAGATGATGAAGCTCTGTTATACACAGCCTGGTGGGGGGTTTTGACGCAATTGCTCTAAAACTATCCAGCTTGTTTGTGTCTCTTAGTGGACTGCCTCCTACTCTGTTCTATTTAAATGTTCCATTAATTCTTTTCTTTCTTTTCATGTTGGGGTTTTTTGTTTTTTGCCATCTCTATCACTACTTCTCTTTCCCCCAAAAATGTCTGAACACCCTTCCTTGTAATAAATATAAATATCAAACAGAACAAATCTACACATTGGCCATATCTGAAAAGGTACAACTCATTCTGTTTCTGTGTAGCCTATCCCCAATCAAGTTAGGAAGTATGAAACACCAACCATCTTCTGGAAACCTGGCTGTTCCATTGCATTGATCAGAGCTGGGTCTTTCAAAATGGTTTTTCTTTACAGTGGTGTAATTGTTGTATAAATTGTCCACCCGATTGTACTCATTGCACTCTGCATCAGTTCATACAAGTTTTTCCAGGCTTCCTTAGATTTTTAACAGCATAATATTCCAATACATTTATAATTTGTTTAGTCAGTCCCCAATTGATAAGAACTCACTTCATTTCCAGTTCTTTGATATGTATAATTTAAAATTCTAAATGTGGGTCCTAATCTGTTCCCCCAGATTTGGGGGAAACTAACTAAAATCACTGATAAAACAGTTTAGGTTTTTAAGGGTTTATTGAAAAATAGTAAAAGAAGAGAAAGATTGAGAATAGAATTCCTTCAACCTGGCAATCCTATCTTTTCTCAACTCCTCTGTTTTCCTCTGCCGCCACCACCACCACAGTGAAGTCAGGAACTCAGGAGACAGAGCTCTCCACGCAGGCCCTCCTTCCTCCTTCCTGTCTCCTCCCAGAAAATGGGAGGCTCCTCAAGTTGATTGGCTGGTAGCCTTGATAGACAGTACCCATGAGCAAATGTCACTTCCTGACGCCAAGGAAAAGCCACATGGCCTTGCCCTCAGAGGCATTCTCCTCGTGGTGGAGCTTTCCTATAGTAAGTCTCCAACAGGTGGCATCATTCCAATCATTATAGATATAACAAAAAAATGCTACGATGAATATTTTTGACATATGGATCTCTTCCCCTCTTACTTTTCTCTCTTTGTGTTATAATGGCTGGTGGTGATATCATTGGGCCAAAGGGCAAGTGTAGTTTAGTGACTTTGGGGGTACAATTCTACATTGTTTCCAGGACTGAACCAATTCACAGCTCCAGCACCAGGGCATTAGTAAAGTTCTCCCACAGCCCCTGCAACAACTACCATTTTCCTTTCATGTTATCTTTGCTGATGGAATCAGTATGATATAAAACCTCAGAGTTGTTTTAATTTGCATTTCTCATTCTCATTATTATTTCGAAGGATTTTTTCCTAAGGTTGTTGAAAAAGTGGATTTCTTCCCTTGAGAATTACATATTTCTAGTTGACCATCTGTCAACTAGTGAATGGCTTTTGGTTATATATCTCAAATACCTTATATTTATCAGAGAAGTTTACTGCAAAGATTTTTTTCTAGTTAACTGTTTCCGTCCTAGTTTTAACTACATTGATTTTGTCAAAAAAAAGTTTTTAACTTTATGCAAAAATTTTCTCATTTTATGTCCTGTGATTATCTCTATCCTTTGATTAAGAATTCATCTGAGTGGGCAGTTAGGTGGCACAGTGAAAAAAGCACCGACCCTGGATTCAAAAGGTCCTGAGTTCAAATCTGGCCTTAGCCACTTGACACTTACTAGCTGTGTGACCCTGGGCAAGTCACTTAACTCTCATTGCCCCACCCCAAAAAATTCATTTGTATTCATAGTTGTGAGTGATAATTCCTTTCCTGCTCCTCTAATTTGTTTATACTAACTTTTATATTTAAGTTTTTGTACCCATTTGAAGCTTATTGTGGCATATGATGTGAGATGCTAGTCTAAATTAATTTTCTGCCAGATTGCTTTCCAGCAGCTTTTCTCAAATAGTGGGTTGGGGTCCTTGTATTTATTTAAAAAAAAAAACATGCTATAAGCCCCCCTTTTAAAATAAGTAAACCCCTGGTAATTTGATTCAATAAATTAATTTAGATAGTATTGTCATTTTTATTATATTGGCTTGGCCTCTCTATGAGCAGTTAACATTTCTCTCATCACTTAAGTCTATATTTCCAAAGTGTTTTGTAGTCATTTTCATATAGTTCCTATATGAACCTGGGTAGGTAGAATCCTATTTTATATATTATATAGTTACTTTTAAATGTACTTTTTTTTCTATCTCTTCTTTCTGGGTTTTGTTAGTAATATGTGGGTTTATTTTCTAGCCTGTTTCTTTACTGAAGTTTGTTTCAATTAATTTTTAGTTGAATCTTTAGAGTTCTCAAAGTAAACCATCATATCATTAACAAAAGATTACAATTTTGTTTATTGTCTATGCTTAATCCCTGTTTATTTTTTATATATTGTTATACTTCCAGAATTATATCAAATAACACTATTGATATTAGACATTCATTGTCACATTATCAATACCTTACCCCTGACCTTACTGGAAAGGCATCTAGAATTTCTCCATTACAGATAATGCTAGCCCTTTATTCTAGATAGAAACTATTCTATTGAGGAAGATCCTATACTTTTCCATGGTTTTGTCATTGGAGTGCTGCACTTTGTCAAAAACCTTTTCTGCATTTATTTATGTAATCTGTTGGGTTTTATTGTTTTGATATTAATAGGATCTCTTTTGTTTATAATTTTCCTAATACTGATAATCCTGCATTCCTGCTATAAATCCAAGTTGCTCATCTTTGTAGTATGTTGTTTTTGCTAGTTTTATTCAATATTTTTATGTTGGTATTCATTAGAGATATTGCTTGGTAGTTTTTCCCCCATACTTTACCTATTTGTTTCATAGAAGGAATTTCACTTGGCAAATTTGTTTTTTGTTGTTGTTTTTTAATTTTTATTTATTTTTTGGTGAGGCAATTGGGGTTAAGTGACTTGCCCAGGGTCACACAGCTAGTAAGTGTTAAGTGTCTGAGGCCGGATTTGAACTCAGGTCCTCCTGACTCCAGGGGCGGTGCTCTACCCACTGCGCCACCAAGCTGCCCCATCACTTGGCAAATTTTTAAGCATTCAAGAAATGGGAGTTATTCAGCCAATTCTCCTTTTATGGATGAGGAAACAGAGGCTCCGAAAGAGAAAATGACTGGTCAAAAGTCATATAACTAGCTAAGGGTGGAGTCATAATTTGAAACCGTGTCCTCTTCCATTCCTATAGTCTGTAAACTCTTTCCTTTTCTTGTGGCTTACTTAGACTTTCTTTGGAAGCTGGGGGGTGGAGGGTTCAAGAAAATAGAATATTCCCAAGCTCCCATTTCTAGAGCACTTTTCTCACAATATTTTTGTGAGGTAGGTAGTGTGAGGATTATTGTCCTTGTTTTGTTCAATTAGAGGCACTGGAAATGCAAAGACAAAAAAAAAAAAAAAGAAATGGTCCTTGCTGCCTAGGACTGATATTCTACTGAAGGAATGGAATATGAAAATAGTTAAGTTAGATAAATAAAATCCACGGTGATCTGAGAAGAGACAGAGAGATGCAGAAAGAGAAAGTATAAGTGAGGGAAGTCAGGAAGGCTTCCCATAGGACCGGACCTCTAAAGCTGAGTGAGCCTAGAAGGAAGCCAAGGATTCTGATCCTTGGCAGTGAGGAGGAAGGCATTCAGAGCATGGGGTTTTCACCTGTATGAAGGCACAGAGATGATTTGGAGAAACAACTACTAGACCAGAGTGACTGACGAGAGTGTATGCTGGCCATAAATAGGAAACAAAGCAGGAAAGGTAATTTGCAGCTAAAATGTGTAAGGCTTTGAGTGCCGGCCTAGTGAATTCCAATTTTATCATAAAAAGAATGAAGGTGAAAGAAAATTTTTGAATAAGGGAGTGATAGGGTCAGACTTTTGTCTTGGGATTATTATTTTGGCAGCTATGTGGAGGATGGCTTGAAGAAAGGAAAGAAATGGATACAAGGAGACTAATTGGAAAAGGTAAAAGGTAATGAGGGACAGAATTGGGGTGACAGCTGAGTGACACATGAGAAATGTTGTGGCAGCTCAAATGACTCCAAGCCAACAGGGCATGGAGCTGATGATGTGGAACTTGAGTTCAGAACAGAGATGAAGGCTGGACAGGTCATCTGTGGGGATCAGTGAACCTATGGGATTGATGAGGGTATAGATCAAGAGAAAAGAGCCCAAGGCAGACAAGACCAGACAACCTTAGGCAATACACGGAGTAGGGGGAAAAGGAGAGTTACAGAAAACGAGAAATAGGTGATGACCTAAAAAACCAAGACACTGTGGAAACAGCCCCAGAGAGATACAGTGATTTGCCCAAATTCACACAAGTAGTAAGTGGAAGAGCTGAGATGGAGCTCAGGTTTTCAGAATCCAAATCCAGGGCTCTTTCTACCACCATTCAAAGCTGCTCTGCTGAGCTCCATGAACTGACAATTCTGAGCTATGCTCTTTCAAAGTGTGGTTTTTATAGATAACTTCCTTTTTCCTAATTGCTTCTAAAGTCCTTTTTTTAAAATCTCACCCAATCAAAAAAAGTTACAATATATTTGCCCAGTAGAATTGTATCATTATAATAAAAAAGGATACTATCTAAATTCAGTGACAGTTTCAGTGCTAAACCAGACAAACTCCAAAGGGGCTACTTTATAAATAGAAACAAAATAATAAAATCAATTTAAAAAAACAAAAATTTAGACCCTTAAGGTAAATAACAAAAAAAAAGTAGAAATGGAGAGAGAATACTTTGAGACCTCCAATTAGAACCATAAAGCAGCAATCACCAAAAACTACTTAGCACTGGTTAAAAAAACAGAAAATTAGATCAGTGGAACAGATTAAGGAAGAATCAGAAACAACTGAACTTAATAACCCAGTGTTTAAGAAACTCTAGAATATAAAATTCTTGGGGAAGAATTCCCTATTTGACAAGGACTTCTGGGAAAATTCACAAACATTCTGGCAGAAAATAGGTTTAGACCAATAACTTACAACATACCATATATACCAAAATATTTACAAGACCACTTTTGGTAGTAACAAATAAATGGAAACAAAGTAGACCCCCATGAAAGAGGGATGGCTAAATGAGTTGTGGTACAAACTAATGGAAGATTACTGCATCATAAGAAGTGATAAATATGAGGAATTCAGGGAATCATGAGACAACTTCTAGGAACAGACAAAGAGTCAAGTAAGCAGACCCAGGAATGTCTTCATACACAGTGACTACAACAATGTAAATAGAAAGACAACAACGACAACAAAGTGATATTGTGGAATCATGATAACCAAAAAGGGAAGAGTAAAGCCTGAACACTATAGGCCTCTGGAGTGTAAGCTTCAGGAACAAGATCCCAAAGGAGCCAGGACCCAAGAGATGCAGGAGCCCAGGAGTGGAGGTAGAGTGCTGAGAAAGAAGAATGGAAGACCCAAGGCAGAGTCTAGCAAGCAAAGCCCAACTACTGTCCTGGTTGGCCCTGGTCTCACTGAACCTTGGTGGGGCCTGGCCAGGGCCCATGTCTGAAGGAAAGGTGGACTCTGGCCCTGGAATGGCTGGGTACCCAGATGACCCTAGAGTGGGCATTATGGGGAGACTCAATTGCCTTTGGAGAAAGTCAAGAGTCAGGTTCTGTTGTACCAGAGTTATTCTGGGTGCCCTTTGTGAAAGATGTCGTCTAAAGAGCTCTACTCGGGAGGCAGAGAACCTCGGTTTGAAGCCTGGCTTTCTATCATTCACTCACTACCCATGTGACCTTGGGAAAATCATTCAAGCTCCTGTTTCAGTTTCCTCATGAAAGAAGGTAAAATAAAATGGAGAGGCTGATGATTCCTCACTGATGCCCCAAACCCTGACAAACCCCAGATGTTCCCAGGCCACTTCTCCCTCCATCTCCAAACCATCCCATAGCTTCTAGGTACAGAATAAATCCTGAGCTCGTAGGGTAACAGATGGAGTTTCACTGACTTCCATCTCTCCCCCCTTTGTAGGCTGGCCAAGACCCTGGAGCATGCATGGAACTAGGCCAAGACCAAAGCTGAATACTTTATTCTCATAAAGACATATAAAACCTGTCCCCAGCCACTCAACAGCAATGTGCAGTTGGGCTGGGCCAGAGTAAGGACACTTCCATCTAGCCGCATGTCTTGGCTCGATGTCCCCCACATCCAGACTCCAAAGTCTCCATCCTGAAGTGCTGAAGAGGAGGGTGATGCTCCGTGAGGATGGAAGAGGACATCTCTCTCCACAGAGCAAGTTATGAATCTCCCCATACCCCCATCAAGGGGTGTGTAGGTCACACAGCAACAGCAGCTTGGAGGGGTGTCACATTCTAGTGGCCTGCAGGGATGGTCACAGAGAACAAGACCTCAATTCCTGAAAAGAGCTATTTATTCCACTGCTTCACACACCCTTCTCCCTAGCCCAGGCCTGAGGGGCCACAACATCCTCCCCCCTCCTCCTAACAGAGTCCTAAGGCTGTGTGGGGCCTCATGCCAGGAGGGAGTCCCAGGTAGAACAGTACACTCACCAGGTTAATCTGTGTCGTTTGTTGTCTTGATCGCATAAGGGCAAAGGTGACAGCATCATGGATGGAAACAAAGAGGTGGCCCTTGGTAATGGAGTCTCCAAAGAAGTTCCCAGACTCAAATTGGGTGATCATAGTGCCTGGTGTGGGGAGAGGGAGAAATGCCATGGCCCCCAAGGGCAGACCCTCCCTGCCCCCTAGGTAGGACTAGCATGCCCCCAACCCCAGGGCCAACCCCCCAGAGGAGACAAAATAACTCCCTCTCCCACCCTGCCTAGGGTTAGATCCACAATCCCACACACGCACCATGACAGCCAGCCAAATACACATTCACCTCAACCTCCTGGAAATCACGGAAAATCTACAACGGAATCAGAGCCCCCCATTCAGGAGAGAATTGACTACTCAGGCCAGACGCTCCTATGTGCCTCCCAATTCCAAACCACACAAACCTCATTGGTCTCCATTATACATCCCCATCACCCAGCCCTCAGTACCTCATCATCCCCCCAGATTCACCATCTTAGGGTCTCACAACCCTCTCCCCTCCTCCCCAAATCAATCGAATCCCCCTTTGACCCTGAATTGGCCTCACATTCTTCAAGGTCTTGATACACACAGTATCCACAAAGTTGAAGGCCCCCAAATCCAAAATAAGTGTGTGGAAGTGGGGCTGGGGGAGGCCCAGTGTCTCCAGGGTGAGCATGGACCCTTTGTCATTGACCACTGCCTTATGTGGCTGGTCCACAACACCATCCTAGTAGAGAATCAGATACAAAGGAGGGGTGACTTGAGAAGGGCAAACAAGTTAATCAATATTACCTAGCACCCCTCCACACACACACAGAATTATGAAGAGTTGGAAGACACCCTAGAGACCATCCAGCCCAAAGTCCTGCCTGAATGAATTTCTCCTCAGCAACATGCCTGACACACGGCCTTCCAGCCTTAGCTTGAAGACCTCCAGGGCAGGAGGGCACTATCACCTTTTTTTGTTTTTTATTTTTTGTTTTGTTTTGTTTTGTTTTGTTTTTTTGCGGGGCAATGGGGGTTAAGTGACTTGCCCAGGGTCACACAGCTAGTGTTAGGTGTCTGAGGCCGGATTTGAACTCAGGTCCTCCTGACTCCAGGGCCGGTGCTTTACCCACTGCGCCATCTAGCTGCCCCGGGCACTATCACCTTAAAGGCAGCTCATCTCCCATTTTGCCAAGCCTTGGTTTGCTTCTCTAGAAATCCCACCCACTGGTCCTACTTCTACCCTCTGAGAACAAGGAGGCCAGGTCTAATCCCTCTTCCATATGACATCCCTTCCAATTCTTGGAGACAGTTCTCCCATCCCCCCATTTTCTCCAGTTCCTTCAGAAGACCCTTGTAGGATGGGGTTCTGACTCCTAAGAAATCCACTGATTTCAGGAAGGTCCATGACCTTGGATTAGAAAAAATTCACATCTTTATTTTCACTAACCTCTAATTAAAAAGTTAACATTTATTTCAATTGTGAATTTTCTTTTTTTTAAATAGTGTTTTTTTTTAATTTAGTTTTTGCAGGGCAATGAGGGTTAAGTGACTTGTCCAGGGTCACACAGCTAGTAAGTGTCAAGTGTCTGAGGCCAGATTTGAACTCAGGTCCTCCTGAATCTAGGGCCAGTGCTCTATCCACTGCGCCACCTAGCTGCCCCTCTCAGATGTTTTTGATGTGTGTGGATCAGCCATGTTGATTTTTTCCTTCCTTTTTTGGAGGGAGGTGGGGCTTAATAAACGCCATTTGTTACATGGGATGGGTCTTGAGGAAACAGAGAGGAGAGGGAGCCTGGGAGGAATCACAGTTGATGTAAAAGAATGAAAAACACGAATAAAAAACTCATTTAAAAAAATTATTTCATGCAGAGGCTTCAGCGGACAACCAAAGGAACCTGCAATCCCCCTAAATGGTGAAGGAATCCAAGAGGCTCCAGGAGATGTTCTCTGGGCCTCTTGCCCTCCTGGTTGCCCCAACTCTGGACATTCTCCAGCTTATCAAGGTCCTTCCTAAGATGGAGTGGCCCAAACCCAGCACTGCAGACGTGGCCCACCCTAGACATAGGAGAGGGAACAATCCCTTCCCTAGCCCCGAGCCCTCTACCTTCTCTTGATGCAAGGCAGACAACGATCACATTAGCTTTTCTGACTGCTCCATCACACTGGTGCCTCCCACGGACCTTAGAGGCCACTCGAATCCCCGTCCCACCTCCATTTTGTCATTGTGAAGTTACTTTCTTTAGCCCAGGCATAAGCCTTTACATTTACCTCTTAAGTCCTTCCCCACCCTGATTCATTCACACATCCCCATTCTGAGCTCCCCACCTCAGTTCCCTCCTCCAAACCTGGACACTGGGCTCCTTGGCATTCCCAATCTCCATTTCCTCAAATTTAAAGTTCATACTATTAGGTTCTGAGGAATCTAAGGGCACTTTTTGGGCAGCAACCTGTGGAAAGGGAAGAAGACAGGAAGCTTGATGTCCTAATGATTTTGTGATGTAGCAAAACTAGAGGAACCCAGGGTGGGGCAGCTAGAAAGGCCTGGGTTCAGGTCCTGCCCCTGATCCACACTGGCTGCCTAACCCTTGGCAAACCTCTTCATCTCTCCATGCTCCCAGGACTCTCTCTAAGAGTATGAGGTGCTGAGCAGGTATGAGCCTGCATTAGTAAAGGAAGTATCCTTAGGAAGCTCCTTTTACCAATTAAGTCAAAGGTCCAGTCCCTATCCTTACTGTTTTAAATTACCCATTAACTTAGCTAAGGGCCTGTATATAGGGAGCCAAGTTCTGCTGACCTCTCTCTGGGCTAATGAAGTTACTATTTCAGAAAGACGTGCTAAAGGCACTGGGGTGAGTCGTGTTTGGGAGTGGAGTTAAAGAAAGCTGCAACAAAACAGAAACACTGAGAAAGAGACTGGAGTAGGGGAATTCAGATGTGTGGCAAAGGAGTGAGCTACCACAGGAGGTCTGAGCCAGTAAAGGTCAGATTGGTAGAGTTATTCTTTTTTTTTTTTTGTGAGGCAATTGGGGTTACATGACTTGCCCAGGGTCACACAGCTAGTAAGTGTTATGTGTCTGAGGCCGGATTTGAACTCAGGTCCTCCTGACTCCTGGGCCGGTGCTCTATCCACTGCGCCATCTAGCTGCCCCTGGTAGAGTTATTCTTACAAGAGAAGGGGGGATCTGAACACAGTTCTAGCAGCAGAAGGAATTTCAGAAGGCATGAGGAAACTGAGATCCAAAGAGGTTATGATTTGCTTAAGGTAGTAAGTGGAAGAACTTGGATTTGAAGGCAGATCTTTTGAATCTAAATTCCACACTTTCTCTACTACACCATGTAGGAAAGACTCAAGGGTTGGGGCTGTGGAGGTCGAGGACCAGGGAGGGTCATTGAAGCAGAAATCAAAGGTGGAAGTCATGTGTTCAAAAGCTAAGGGGAGAGAAATGGGGGATCAGAGGGACAGAGTTGATGGGGGTGGGGGAAGAAAAGAATCTGAGCTGAAGCTAGGTCCTACTTTCTTCTGTCGGTTTTCTTCCTTCTGCAATCTCTTTGTCTTCCATTTTTGCTTCTTGATCAGTTTCTTCTTCTTGGCGATGAGGTGGTCCACATCCAGACCAATCTGGAAGCAAAGAGGAATGGAAGGATGGAGAAGAACCTGTGGGCCTGAGGTGGGAGGGTGGCAGGCTCTGGGAGCCCTGTCCTATGGGAGATGTGTGGATGGGCATGGGAAAGGCTCCCCAATCCTGACCCATCTCACCTTGTCCTTGAGGGCCTGCCTGTAGAACTCAGCGTTGGCAAAGTACAAGGTGGCTGAACAGCTGAAAATCTTCACTCCTGGAACTTCCTTGGCCTAGAACCCAAACAGAAAAGTGGCCGGATGGAAAGACAGCCCTGGAATCCTGAGCTCTCCATTCTTTTCCCTCAAATGCTCTACTAATCCCATGGTACCAACCAGCCATGACTTCCAACTCTGCCTCCATCTCCATCTACCCAGTTGCTCCCCTCATCACTAGTCTTATACTTATGAACATCACACCTAGAACCAGAAGGGAACCTAAGAGATCATCTAGTCCAACTCCCCTCATTGTATAGACTGAGAAAACAAAGGCCCACAGAGAAGTGATTTGTCCAACCTCAGACAGCTGGTAAGAAAGTCAGAATTGGAGCATGTGTCCTTAGACTCAGGCTCTTTCTACCACACCACAGGGATATCTCTCCTGGATACTTCTGCTTGGGTACCTGCCACCATCCTCTCCATCACACTTGTTCAAATCTTCCCAAGTTATCTTGGACCCTCTCCTCTTCCTCACAGCCAATCAATCAGTTGTCAGATCTGTTTTCTTTCCCAGGACTTCCTCAATCTCTTCCTTTCTCCCCTCCCAATGGCACCACCATAGTTCTTCTTGCCTGGCCTACTTTAATAGCCTTTAAACTGGTCCATTTCCTTCCAGGCTCTCCCTTCTCTAAGGCATCCTTCCATAGTTTCTAGACTGTCAGAACAACTATGACCACACCATTCCTTACTCAAAAACCTTCAGTGGCTCACTATTACTTATAGGATAAAATACTAACTCTTTTTTTTTTTAATTTCCAAAAGCAAAGAATGATTAACAAAATTAATTTATTAAATATATTTTCATATAAAATATATGCACACAATGTATATACATGTATAAATGTGTGTACATGTAATATTTACATATATAATACACACGTACATATATGCATACATACTACACATTTCTTCCACTAAAATCTTTCTCCAATGCTTAACTATGATATGAACGTGAACTTGGATTCTCACAGACTTATGTCATTGACTTGGATCTTGAAGGAAATGTTTTCAGTCCAGATATAACAACAAACCCTGTTTTGTCCAAGAAATAGCCTAAAAACCTGGACAGTATGAACACCAAAGTCTAGCCACCTGGTGATGATATTTTTAAGTCATAAACATTCTTAGAAAAAATACAAAGTTGTGAAGTTTGAGGGAATATCCACATTGATAAATGAGTGATAAAATGTTAAAACCACAGATTTTAAAGGAGATTATATGTAATTATATGTTATATGCATAAAACAAATAATTTTTAAAATGTAAACATTTATATATAATCTTCAAAAATCTGTGATTATATCTATATAGATTGTTCTTCTGTCATTTCAGTCATGTCCAATTTTTGTGATCCCATTTGGGATTTCCTTGACAAAGATATTGGAGTTATTTGCTATTTCTGTCTCCAGATGATTTTTACAGATGAGGAACTGAGGCAACAGGGTAAAGTAACTTGCCTAGGGTCACAACAGCCAGCAAGTGTCTGGGGCAAAATACTCTTTTATTTTTATTTTGGTGAGGCAATTGGGGTTGTGACTTGCCCAGGGTCACACAAGTAGTAAGTGTTAAGTGTCTGAGGCCAGATTTGAACTTAGGTCCTCCTGACTCCAGGGCCAGTGCTCTATCCACTTTGCCACCTAGCTGCCCCAAAATACTAACTCTTAAAACTGCCCTTCACAGCCTGGGTCCCACCAATTCTACCAGCCTTGTCTCTCACAGCTTGCACATGTCTCCTCTGCTTTGGTCAGATCACTCATTATCTACTCACACTCAGCTAGAATGTATTCTTCCCTACTGAAATCTTCCTAGTGAATCTTCCTGCCTTTAAGGCCCACTTCAGTCACACCTCCTCAAAGAAATCTTCTCTCATCCGTGGAGCCCACAGTGACTCTCCCCTTCTGAGTTCCTTTAGAATCTGAAACCTGAGCCACAGAACTTGGTCTTTGTCTGGATCAGGGTCCTTCCCTGCCACCCCAGCCTAGCCCACACAAAGCATGAGCTCCTCCAGGACCAGGTCTACCTCTCACAGGTCTGTCTCTCCCACATCATCATCTTCATCACCATCATCATAGGAGCTAACACTTAAAGAGTACTTACTATGTGCCAGGCACTGTGCTAAGTGCTTCCTAATTATTATCTCATTTGAGCCTCACAACAGTCCTGGGAGTAAGGTTATATTATTTTCTCCATTTTACAGATGTGGAAACTGAGGCAAACATCGGTTAAGTGACTGGCCCAGGGTCACACAGCTAGGAGGTGTCTGAGGTCAGATTTGAACTTAGGTCTTCCTGACTCCAGGCTGAGTGCACTATCCATTGGGCCACCAGCTGCCTCAAGGCTGGACACAAAAGTGGTGCCAATAAATGCTTATTGGATGGGCAGTTGGGCAGGCAAATGAGTGGACGGACAAGTAGGCCTGAACAGAAGGTTGATGAGAAGATTGGTAGGTGGGTGGGGAGATGAATAGGTATGCTGGTAAGTAGACAGATGGGTGAATGGATGGATAGGTGAATGAACTTAGGGAAAAGAGGCTGGGCTCAAAAAGTCAATTAAGGAAGGGAAATCATCCCCAAATCAAACACACGATTTCCAAACAGGGTTCTGGGAAGACCAGAGGTTAGGTGTGCCCACCTCATAGCTCAACTTTGGCTCCCAAAAGGCTCCTGTACCACTTCACCCAATGCCCCCATCTGAGGATAGGAGGGGAAGCAGTGTCCTCCACACAAAGCACACTCCTAACATCTCTTCTCCTCTCTCTCCCCTGCCTTTTCCCCACCTTTTCCCACCCACTATTCCTGTCAGTCTCTCCTCCCTTCCCTCAAAGGGCTCCTCTTGCTCAGGCCAGGAAGCCAGTCATCCCTGCTCGCAGCTGCTCTGCTCTCCCTCCCGGCACTCTGCCAGTCTGGTCCATTCTGGAATTTCTCTCTCTGGTCCCCATTGCTGGGGCCAGTTCTGTAGTTCACATGAGGGACCATGGGCACACCACAGCTTCTCTGGGTCTCTTTTCTCACTGGGTACTAACGCCTGTCCTCCCTCTCTCACAGGGATGCTATAACAAATTTTAAAGTGCTATTCGTGGCAACTGTTAGTCCTCCTGCTAATGATGGTCACCTCCCTAACTGCACTGTCCTCCTTGACAATGCTTCTGCCCCCAGCATCTACATCCACTAGTTATCGTCATGACTATAGCTCTTCCCATTTCTTCAACATCTTAGGACATGCAAAGTAGTTTCCTCAAAACAATCCCATGAGGCACAGAAGTAGCCCCATTTTGCAGAAAAAGAAACTCAAGAGATGGGAAAGACCTTACCCAAAGCAACCCAGCAAGTAAGTGACGGAGACAGGATTCAAGTCTACCTTCTGACTCATCCCATCCTCTTCTCCACTGCATTACACTGTCTCTCACCACATTTAACAGAGAAACCTCCCTTCCCTGGCCTCCTGCCACTTCTGAGGAAGGACAAGCTACTACCCACAGGGCCCAGAAGATCCTGGCAGTCCCCCTACCCCTGGGCCTACCCCATGGCCCTTCCCAGATCACCTCCTTGTATTGAGTCACATCTCTGTAAATGTCCGTGTCTGGCACCTGCCCCAGGATAGAGTAATGTGGTCTGTAGTAGAGATAACAAGGAGAGATGGAGATAAGTAGAGATCAAGGAAGACACAGGTATCAGAATCTGTTGGAATTCCTCATTCCACACCCCAACACACACACACACACACACACACACACACACGAGCGAGGCCCAGATACCCTTACCACTGGATTCTGTTGGGGAGGGGGATGTGGAGTGAGGAGAGGAACAAAGACACTAGCACGGCCTGCCCCACTACACCTCTCACATACGCACTCACAACTGGGTGCGGAAGATGACAGAAATCAGGGAAAAGGCTACAGCAACAGCCAGACCAATGTCCAGGTTCAACAAGATGGTGGCCACAAAGGTCACCAACCAGATCATCTGTGGGGAAGGAAGTTGAGAGGTCAGGAAGCTTCCTCCCTCTCCTTCCTCTTCCCCTTCTGCCCTTCCCCACTTCCATCTTTTGTATCCCACCTTCCTAATTCCCTTCCTCCTTCTCCTTCCCTCCTATTTTCCAGCTTGCCCTCATACCTTCCTCTTCCCACCCCCTCCCCATCCTTCCCAGGCCCCTCACCAGGTCCACCCTGTTCGCCTTCCATAGATAACAAATATCAGAAAACTGGATGAACATGCCCTTGAGGTTGACAATGATAATAGCAGCCAGAATAGCCTGGGGAGTAGAAGGAAGAAGGGGACATGGGGTTAGCCCAGGCAATTCAAGCAGCCCCCATCAGTCCTCAGAAACCCCAAAGCTGATTCCACCAACCCTGCATCCAACACCCAAGTCCCCACGCCAGAAGGAGAGCCAGGGAATGAGACTTACTTTGGGAAGGGCATAAAAAAGCTCCCCCAGCTTGACAATGACAATCAGGATGAGGAGTGAGGAGACAGCCCCAGCAATCTGAGCATGGATGAGAAGGGTGGAGACGGGACCCCTAAAGCCCTCCTCTCATTACTTCCTCAACTGGCTAAACCCCCACCCCCACTTTGCATGTCACCCCACATCCTTCTCATATCTGTGTGTTCTCCCTCCTTCCCAACTTGCCTTTTTCTCAAATTTCATTTTATTAAAATGAACAATCATTTCTTTTCTCTCCCTCCAGCCCCCTCCCATCCCCCCAAAAACAAAAACAAAAGCTCTCTGACAAATGTGCCCAAATAAACAAGTTCCCGAGTTGGCCATGCACCAACTGTCTCTTCCAGGTTCCCCGGCATCCTTCCCGCACCCTCAATGTTTCTCCCACCTGTACCACCCATGTCTCCTTATTCCCACTCTGCCCAACATATTCCCCTACTACCTGTGTGTTCCCCCCTGAACCTTCTTGCACCAAACTCCGGGACATGGAGCAGCTTATAGGGAAACAGTGAAAAAAGCTGCCAACGAAGTTACTGAGGCCAAGAGCAATCAGTTCCTAGGGAGATTTTGGGCATGGGGGGGGGGTGTAAATTAGATTCAATGGCAATTCCCATTGAGATCACTCCTCCCAGCAATCAGGCCCTTCCATCCTTCTGGGTATCCCCAGCCAATATGCTCTTCCAGTCACATAGAGCAGGCTCCCCTACCTTGGACAGGCTCCTGGTCCCCCCAACCCCTCCAAACCTTCCCCCCCCAACCCCCGGTCCCATGACACACCTGGTTGTTATCCACCTCATAGCCATACTTCATTCCAAAGATCTTGCCAAGGGAGATGGCAATAGCAAAACCAACCACAGCGATGGCAAATGCATTCCCCACTAACTTTCCAAAAAGGTGGTGGTCAGGCAACCGAGGAAGCACCAGTCTTGGGGGAAGGAAGCACAGGACCTTCCATCTTCAAGCCTTTTCTGTCATTCACCCCCAAACCAAACCCAAACCAACAAAGACCGAGGGAGGTAGAGCCAAAGACAGGGTGTTTCTCCATTTCATCCCCATACCCAGCTTTGGGTTGTGGCCCCAAAAAGGAAAAAAAGGATAGGGCAGGCTCAGGGCTTTGGGAAAATCCACCCAGGGCCCTTGCTGGTCCCTCACCCTGCAGGGATGTCACCCACGATGCCCACCCCAAACTTGTCTTGCAGGCCGACTCCATAAGAGATCGCTGTGGCTCCGATGAGCTGGGATGGAGGGAAGAAGAAGGAAGCAGAGAGCATCACAGATCTAGAGTTGGAAGGAACTTTAGAGGCTATCCAGTCCAACCCCCTCATTTTACAGTTGAGGAAACTGAGGCCCAGTGAAACTAAGTGACTGGCCCAAGGTCCCATAAGTAGTCAGCATCAGAGGTGGGACTTGAACCTAGGTTGTGAGTCTAGAACAAGCATTCTTTCTACTGTACCATGCTGCCTCTATCATATCAGTATGGAATCTCCCTTTCTCCTGTTGGGGGAGATCTTGGATCTCCAAAGGTCAGAAGAAAGCTCTTCCCCTCTGGACAGAGTGCAATTTACCACCAGGTCAACAGCCCTGTCCTATGTCCTCCAGACGAACCTTTGTCCCTCCCACATTCCTACCCCCCTTACCCTGAACCATGCCCAAGATGAGAATAAATCCCCCCCCAATCACTCCCATTTCTATTGTACTAGGAGGATTAAAATGTACTGTTCCCATTTTACAGATGAGGAAAATAAGCCTCAGGGAGGGAAAGCAATTTGTCCAGAGGCAAAGTACCAGTAAAGAGGAAGTAAAGCTACTTTGTCAGAGCCAAGATCTGAACCCGGATCATCAGCCTCTGAGTCCAGAGCCTATGCTTTTACATCATGCTCCTCTTCTTCCACACCTCTGGTGCCCCCCATTCCCCAAGGATTTCTGTCAGGATGGGTTAGGGTAGTGCCTCCTCCCTGTGCCCACCATACCATGATGAGTTCACCCGGTATAGGCATGGGCAGCTTCCGGCCCAGTTTTTGGTTCATAATCTTCATGGCCAGGAGCAGGATGGAAGCTATGAAAGCAGTGACTATGGTGCCCACATTGCTTTTTGGCAGCTTCCAGAAGATATCCAACAGTGCCTGTGGGATGCAATGGGGTTGTGAAGGGGCCCCAAGAGCCCAGGGACTTCCCTCCTGTTCCCCCCACCCCTATCCCAAGGCCTCCTCTTTCCTGGGCCCAAGTATGACCCCCTCCCCTGCTTCCTCCCAGTGACTTACATAGATCAAGGACAGGGGCCCCGAAAAGTCTTCAGGATTGAGGCCAAACACATGCTTGAGCTGGGACACAAGCACGTGGACAGAGGCGGCCGTGGTATAGCCACGAACCAGTGGTTCTGACAGGTAGGTCACCATGAAGCCAAACTGTAACAGGCCCAGTCCTATCTAGGTACAGAGAGACAAACAAGCAAGGGATGAAAAGAAGGGATGGTTGGGGACAGACAGATGGACTAATGGTCAGGAACACGGACACAAAGAGTCACAGGTCCATAACCAATGATCAAGGCATTGCCAGACAAGTGAACAATCTTGGGGGGGAAGGGAAGGTCAGAGAGTCAGGCAACAAAGTTAAGGAGACAAGAGCAGCAGGTACATAGAATGCCCCCTCCAACTTCACCTGGAAAGCACCAACTAGAAGGCTCAGGGCTGAGGCCACTTGCACGCGGGCATCATCTCTGGCTGTCACATTCACTGTACTATTTCCCAAGTCTGGGAAAGCATCATTGGGAACCAGGGCCTCAGTCACACTGCCCACCATCACCGACATAACAGCAAAGGTCCCTGCAGACCAGAGACTACAATGGGACCTTGATCCCAGGAATCTCAATGACTGCACTTGACCCTCAGGAAGCCTTCACGCTCACAGGGGAGCTAGGGTTCTGGAAACCCACTGTCGGACATCCCAGCAGAGGGACACAGGCCAAAAGAGAGGAGCAAAACATGGTGGGCCTCTAAGAGAAGAACTCCTAATCATGCATCTCTCCTCATTCTTTGGCTCATGTGTGAGCCTCATCTCCCACCACAGACCCCAAAGGCATGGCCTAAGGCCTGCTCCCATTCTTCCGCACAATGTGCTCTCTCAGGGCCATGGAGTAGGAAGAGCTCATTACTGATTAGGCGAGGGACAACTCCTTCTGGGTTTGGGGACCCTACTTACCCACAGAAATGTGCCGGGAGGTACCAAATAAAAAGTAGACAAAGACAGGGTAGAAAGAGCTATAGAGGCCAAAGACAGGAGGCAGCCCAGCTAGGAGGGCATAGGCCAGTCCTGGGGAAGGCAAGAAGAACATCACTGTCAGGCCCATCCCCACCCACCTACAACCAATGCAGCAGCACATTGCCAGCCACTCCGTACACCTCCACCTCCACCTCCACAGGGTGTTATGGTCCCTTCACACTGCCAACTCTTTCCTCCACCCAACCTGCTGTAGAGCACTTTGAGGCTCACAGACCAATGGGAATAAAGCTGCCAAGCCATCTGCCCACCCCAACTCGCCCTGTGGCAGCTGGACGATGCCCACACTGAGGCCAGACAGCAGGTCCCCCAGGAGAAACTCGCGTGCTGGGTACTTGGGCAGCCAGGTCAGGATGGGCAGGAAGCGGCGTAGGACAGCCCAGGCTACAGCTTTTGAACATCTGTCAGGAAGAAAGGGGTTCAGGATGAAGGGGGAATCACTGCCTCTCCCCATTCCTTCAGTGCCTGCTCTGGGTCTCCCCAAGGCAGGGTGGACAGAAAAATCAATATCTGAAGGCAGACATCATTGGTCAAGTGGAAAAGTGAGGGAATGGTTGGAGAGATAAGTAAATGAATGGCAAGGATAAATCAACAGTCAGTGCCTGGACAGGCAAAGTGGCAAATGGTACTGCTCAACTCTCTCCCCTCCCCACCATCCCTCTCCAACCTGGGTGGAGTACACCATCGGGAAGCCTTTGGGCTCTGGCTCCTCTGCCCCATCTCCTCCAGCGCCTGCTCATTTAGTACCCGTCGGTCCACATGATAGTCACATTGCAGGGGACCCGGCTCCACCTCCGGCTTCTCCATAGACAGATCCTGAGAAGCCAATAAGGCCTGTGTGTCCCTAGGCCTGGGGTCAAGGATAAAAGGATGATTTAATAATAAAAATATTTATCATTTCTAATAGCACAGCAATAAAAAAAGATGAACACAGGAAAGCATGAGAAAGCTTATGTGAACTGATGCAAAGTGAAGTGGGCAGAACTGGGGAAAATATAGATGCAATGTAAATGAAAGAACCACCACCAAAACCAAAGGCTGGGACCCTGTGATGACTAAGCTTGGTTCCTGAGGACAAGCTACAAGAATGCATCTTTCCTCTCTTGGCCTCCCCCCTTCCCTGACCTACCCCACCCCCCATCCCACCCCACCCCTATTCTTCTTGGCAGAAAGAGGGGGTGGGACACAGGCAGAGAAGAACACAATATGGGACTCACACTTTTTTTTGATATGTTGATTTGTCTGAACAGTTTGTCTCGGTTTTCTTTGTTATAAGGGAAGACTCTCACCAGGAGGGGAGGGGAGGGGAAGGATGAAGTAGATGACGGGAAATGTAGGGGATGTAAAAAGATATCAATAAAATTTACTTTAAAATAATTCACCTTAAGGTTGACAAAGTCCTTTAGCCCCACAAAGTTAGCTGAGGGCAGCTGCTGTTTAGTTTTTCTATCTCCAGCACCTACCACAGTATGGTGCCCTTCACCGAGGAGGCAGCTGATAAATGCTTATTAAAATGAACCCCCTCCCTTAAGGGAGGGAAGTTAAGGATTACATTCCCATTTTACAGATGAGGAAACTGAGGCTCTGGAAGGTAAATGACTTTGCCAGGGTTCCAGACCTAACAAATAAAGAGCTAGCACTGGAATCTAGGTCTCCTTGCTCTAAGGGTTTGGGCAGTTGGTGATACAGGACACAGAAGCGCTTGCTAGGTCTGTGACCCTGGGCAAGTCATTTAACTTCCGCTGCCTCAGTTCCCTTATCTGTAAAAAAAGGATAATAACCACACCTACCTTGAAAGATATTTGTGAGGATACAGTGCTCTGTAACCCCCTGAAGTGCTTATCCACATGCCATTATTATTATTATTATTACTATACCATAAAATTGCAGTGTCACAGAGTGGGAGGGGGGGCAGAAGTACTCAGTCAGCAGAGTGATCAAGCCCTCCCCCCTCCCTCCTCCCCTCAGGGAGAACCCCAGATAACCCCAGTGGTATAACCTCCAGACTTCCCTCTCACCCACGCCACCCCCCTTCCCCTGAGTCTGGCAAAGACACGGACTTTGGCTAGGATGGAGCTTCCTTGGGAACAAAGTCCTTCACAGACAGTAGGATGAGCTGCTTCTCTGAACCCCTGACCCACAGCCTGTCACACCCCTTCTTTCCCATTTTCTTCAGGCTCAGCCGAGTCCCTTTTCATCAGCCATCATTCATAATCTTCTTCCCCCAGACCTGCCCATGGTCCCACCTCTCAATTCTTATCCCCAACACTCCAAATACCAATTGTGCCCTCTCCTCAGCCATATCCCTCAGTCTTTCCCCTCTACACCCAGATACAAGTGGAAGCCCATACTACCCAGCCTTGTGTCCAGCTGTGCCCTCCACTTCCCCTTCCCCCAGGCTAGACACTGACCACACAGGGGCTCTGCCCCATCTCTAGTCTAAGTGTGTGCATAGGAGTAGGGGGTCCCCAGTCCCCCGACAGAAGAACTTAGATCAGAGGAACCCAGCGACCTCTTCTGTGTCCAGCCCTTTAAAGGGCTGAAGAAGCCAAGGACCTAGAGAGGAAGATCTGCTCTAGACAACTGCCACTCAGGAGGCTTTCCCTACCCACAGCCTGGAGAGGTGAGTAAAAGAAGCCCAAGAGCACTGTCTGCTTCTCACGCTGAGCCTAAGTGAAGACGGTGCTAAGGAAGGGAGGTGACATAGCAGAGGAGAGTCAATGCCAAGTCCATATGACTGACCCGGGGCCTGAGACAGAATAGAGGTGGATCTCACCTGAGAAGGGAAGGCCCTGCTGGATGCTCCTGGCCCAGAGGCTGAGCTTGGGCTGTGAGGACTAGGTCCACACAGAGACTGAAAAGGCTCAGCTGCTCAGAGAAAGGTCTCAGGAGAGATCTTTGAATCCCTCATCCCAACCCCTGCTCGGTGAGTCATTATCATTCTTAAAGGGCCCCTGCTACCACTGAGAGCCCCAGGCCTCTAGGCCATCCCCCCACTCAGGTAGAAGAGGGAGGGGAGGAGACTTAGACCCCTCCCCCTCCCACCTCTCTCCCCATGTTAACAAATCCTTGAGACCAAGGGAGGCAAATGTCCATCTAGTTCCTCTAGAGAAAGGGGTTGTTAGCATTCTTTCACCTTCTTGCCTGAACTACTTGCATTATGGTCTTAGCGGGTCTCCCTCCAACCCACTCTGGCCAGCCTGCCAAAGCCACCTTCTGGACCTTCAATGACCTTCTACCTACAGGATACAGCCAAACTCCTCAGTCAGGCAGTAGAGACTTCTCAAGGTACCGAGCCACCTTTCCGTCTTGACTTCACACTATTTCCATCATGCTTTCTAGGCAAACTGCAGCCCCTGCTCCCACAAACACCATTCCCTAAACCTAGAATATCCCGCAGTCACAACCATGCACTCTGGGATCCCAAAACACACCGGAGCCAAGGAGAGCCTGAATGCTCAGTGCCCCCTCTCGGCCACCCCACCCCCACTCTGTGACAAGGGGAAGGGGATTTGTATCCCCTGCCAGAAAGCTCAACACACCTGCAGCAAGGAAGAAAGGAGCCACAGCAACACCAGGAGTCCCCAAACCACCTGCTGCTCAGACTGGGAGGAACTGGGACCAGGAACAAAGGAACGATACCCTTCCTTTACAAGAAAGACTGGGGGGTGGGGGGAATGGGGGATGGGAGGAGCAAGGTTTCTCCGGAGGTGATTTCCTGAAGGTTTACAGGCTGGGAAGGGCCTGACCCTCAGCTCCCTATCAGAGATACCCAGGATGGGCCACGTCTCAACTATCAAGATCATTATCAGGCACTGTCACTCACTGTCACTCACTATCTTATAATTAGCCATTGGGGAGTAAGGTCCCCTGGAGGATCCAAGAATGGGGAGAACTGGAACCTCCCCTCCTGCTGAGTATTTAAGGGCCCAGAGCCCTCTCAGAGACCAAGCCCAGTTGTGGGGGGAGAAGGTAGTATTTTTTAGATACCTTTAGTATCTCTACTGCTGCTTCTCTAGACTAAGGATGAATCTCTGGGGGCCAAGAGAACAGAGTCCCACCCCAACTCCCCCCTCCTTTCCCATGCCCCACCTCAATTAAACAGCAGCTCAAAGGGAGAAGATGGAGGAAGGAGTGGAGGGGGGCATAGGGGAGCAGAACCAGGATCCTTTCCTTTGGGCTTCATCCTCCCCATCTCTGGCCTCTCCAGCTGTCCCCACTCAGTCTCTTCTGACTTCCCACTTCCTTCAATCACCCCCAGCCCCAGTTGTCAGAGTCTGGCCCACTAAAACTTCAATTCAACACAACAAAAATGTGTTAAGCTGTATATGAGCATCCCACGCGCATTTGGCTGGAATTTAAGAGTGAATGATTGGGTAGATGGCTAGCTCAAGGGCTGTGACTGGTTCCCCACAGGCTCTCTGAAAGTAGAGAACCCACTATGAAGTTTAATCTGCATTGGTGACCTTTTTCTCCATCACTTTCTTAAGTCTAGAAAAAAGAGATATATATCTCTATCTATCTATCTAAGGTGTTACACAGCTCTAGGTGGACATTTCATGGCAAAAAGAAAAGTTCAAATCAGTCTACCAGGAGGCAAAACTCTGTTCCTTAACTTATTTGAGAGGCTGAGTAATTGGGATAAGAAGTCAGATGATATGGGGAAGAATGTATTAACCTTGGGGTCTCAGGAGTTGTTCCAATGGGAAGGTTTTCTCTGGAGTTAATCTCATCAGAGTATCCTGATGGAGCAAGAGATCTTGAAGACAATGGGGGCTTCCTTCAGGATAGAATCAGTGTTGTATAAAATACACACCGAGGGTCTGTCTCTATACAATCATGTAGCTGGTTCTTTGCCCTCTAAGATTACTTTTTTTTCCCCTGGAGAAAAGATGTTTCTCCCAAACTCAACAGTACACAGGTTTGATCCATCTCCTCCACAACTTCAGTGGGGCCATGATAGCTCTTTTCAAGGATTTGAAAACCGGTTTTATGAAAAATGGATGCTCCTTGTTCTACTCATCTGCTCTACCAGAGGGCAGAACTAGGCACAGTATGTGTATGTGGCAGAGAGGCAGACTTCAGCTTAGGCAAAGCCTCCTCAAAAGCAGCCCTAGGCAAAAGTGAAAAAGGACTGGTTGCCTTTGAAGACTGGGAATTACCCACCACTGGGAAGCTTCCTATTCAAGCACAGATTTGGAATAGAAAACTTCCACCTCAGAGATTTTGTGAGAGCTAAGCTAGCTAGGTGGGAAGACAGGTAGATGTAGATGGGGGGGGGGGGGGGAAGGGTGCTGGATAGAGCATCATTAAATGCTTACCACATGCTAAGTTCTAGAGATACAAACAAGCAGACAGTCCCTGCCCTCAGGAAGTTTAAATTCTAACATATAAATCAAAGCTGGAAGCTTGGGGAGGGGAAAGTAAGGCAAGTGTGCGAAAGCCTGTTCCAGGAAGAATATGGGCAAAATCTTATCAAGGAGATGCCCAGGTTACTGGTGTCTGAGTAAAGACAATATTACAAGGGGGCAGCTAGATGGCGCAGTGGATAAAGCACAGGCCCTGGAGTCAGAAGGACCTGAGTTCAAATTCAGCCTCAGACACTTGACACTTACTAGCTGTGTGACCCTGGGCAAGTCACTTAACCCTCATTGCCCTGCAAAAAAAAAAGGGTGATACTTGTTCTTGTTTGTTTGCCCTGAGGGCAGAAATAGGCACAGTGGTTGCTCGTGGCTGAGGCAGTCTTCAGCTTAGGCAAAGCCTCCTCAAAAGCAGCCCTATACAAAAATGAAATGGAGGGTAAGAATGAGGGGCTGAGGACGACACAGAGGTCACAAACTTGGGGGGAATGAAGGAATGGTAGTACCTCCAACAGAAAGAGAGAAGAGGGACAAGTTTTGGCAAAAAGTTTTATACATTTTGAGTTTGAGATGCTTACAGGACATCCAGCTCGAAGGGTCAGATATAGTTGGTGAACAGAGACGAGAGCTCAGGAGATAGATTGAGGTTCGATATCTCGTTCTGGGAGTCATCTGCATATATTTAATAATTAAAGCCACAGGAGCTTCTCTGTTCCCCAAGCAAGAGAGGATAGTTAGAAGAAGTCCTAGGAAGTCTTGGGGCATGCCCACAATTAGGGGGCATGACATGAATGAAAATCCAGCAAAGGAGATTGAGAAAAAGGAGTCTCAGACAGGTAGAAAGAGAGCCAAGAGAAAGCAGGGTCACAAAACCCAGAGAGTATGTTTAGGAAGAGAGGATTGCTAACATTGTCAAGAACTTCAGAAAGGCCAAGAAGCATGAAACTTTAGAAAAGGCCATTAGATTGGGCAATTAAGAGAACCCTAGCAATTTTGAAAGGAAGATTTCATGAAAGAAAATGCTGTGTAAGTTGGACTTTAAAGGATAGGCAGGAGTTTGACAAATGGAGGGGAAGAGGCAGAGGGCATTCCAGGTATGGGAAATGACACTAACAAAGACATCGAGTTGAGAAGTCTAGGACATATTAGTGAAACAGAGAAGTCCAATGGGTCTGGTGGTGAAGTATGTGGCAGGAATACTGTGAAACAAGGCTAGAAAGGTAGGTTGGCTCTGGTGGAGCCTTGAATGCCAGACCAAAGAATTTGAATTTTATCCTACAAGCAACAAGGACTCATTGAAACTTTCTGACCAGAGAAGTAATGTGTTCAGACCAGTGGATGATGAGAAAGATACCTCTAGCAGGTAGTTCAGGATGGACCAAAAGGGGAAAAGATAGAGAGATCAGGTAGGAGCCAATGATTAGGAGGGAGTCCCAGCAAGAAGCAATGAGCTAATGATGATAATAATAGATTCCCTTTTTATAGAGTTTCACAGTTTCCAAATTAATCTCCTTACAACAGTCTTGTAATGACTAAGAGATTGGAGAGGAGGCGATGGGATGGATGGTGGGAAATGAGGGAGGTAGTGTGGTGCATAGGAAAGCACACTGTGCTTGAAGATATAGTACTTGGGCCCATCCCTTAACATTTAATAATGAACAATTCCTAGTTGTATGACTTTAAACAAGCCCCTTCCCTTCTTGAAACCCCAATTTTCCAATCAGTAAAATGAGGATCATGACACACTACCTACCTCATCTGGTTGTTTTGAAGAAAATTTGGGGGAAGGTGGTCACCTTTAGAAATATGAATTATTGGGGGCAGCTAGTTGGCACAGTGGATAGAGCATTGGCCCTGTATTCAGGAGGACCTGAGTTCAAATCCCGCCTCAGACACTTGACACTTAACTAGCTGTATGACCTTGGGCAAGTCACTTAACCCCAAGTGCCTCACACACACACAAAAAAGAAAATGTGAATTATTTAGTTACTCAGCTGTTGTTTTTTCCAGTCCTGTCTGCCTCTTCATGACTGATCTGGGGTTTTCTTAGCCAAGGTACCGGAGTGGTTTGCCGTCTCCTTCTCTAGTTCATTTGATAGATGAGGAAACTGAGGCAAATGGGGTTAGTGACTTGTCCAGGGTCACACAGCTAGGAGGTGTCTGAGGCTGGATTTGAACTCAGGTCTTCCTGATTCTAAGACCAGCATTCTGCTAAGGTGAAAACTTTACTCTCCTGCTATCTGACTTTAACGTCTCATCCTCAAAATAAAAATAACTAACAACTGACATTTATATAGCACTTTAAATGCACTTCTTATTCCATTTGAACTTCAACAACCCTTTGAAATATTACCCCAATTTTACAGACAGTAAATGTGAGGCAGGATTTGAACCCAAGGCCAGTGTTCTTTTCACTATGCCACATTCTCAGCCATTCCCAACTCGCCATTCACTGCTCCCCCCTTCCACTCTGCCCTCTGTGACCCACTTTATCCTTTACTAAACTTGCTTTCACTTTTCTTTCACACTCCTTTGATCTTCTTGTGCTCATGGAAACTGGGTCTTCTCCTAAAGACACCTTATCCCTCACCATCTTCTCCATTAGGAGTCACTACTTTTCTCATGTCCTTCAGTACTTTGGGTCAGGAAGAGAAGTGGACATACTCACCACTCCCTCCTCTCAGACCCCCGCCCCAGCTTCTCTTCAGAGATTTCAATATCTATTTTGAAGACCCTTCTAGCTCCCTGAACTCTCCTTCCTTGGCTCCTTTGGCATCCACTCTATATCAGCCACCAACAGAAATGGCCCCACTTCAGATCTCACCAATGCCATGAAAACTGTTCAATTTCGATGAATCTTCAACTCTGAAATTCTCTTCTTTAATCAAAACCTCCTGAACCTTCTACTTCTCCTATTACCCCACTCCTCCTAAATCTCTTCCTTATTTTCACTAAAACCTCTAGTCCTTCACTTCTTCCCTGTTCTCCTAACCTATCACTCCTGATATGAACCCCACATCCTTCCCTTCAGCTTTGACCCTATAATTAGCCATTTCTTTTTTTTTATTTTAATTTTTTTTGCGGGCCAGTGAGGTTTAAGTGACTTGCCCAGAGTCACACAACTAGTAAGTGTCAAGTGTCTGAGGCTGGATTTACTCAGGTCCTCCTGAATCCAGGGCCAATACTCTATCCACTGCACCACCTAGCTGCCTCCATATAATTAGCCATTTCTACAAGCCATTGCCCTCTACCTTTGAATGCTTTGCCCCTTGCCTAGTATTTCTGCCATCTGTGCCTTGCTAATCGTTAATCCTGAGTTACCCCCATGGGGCTGAACTCTACAAGAGAAAATCACTAAGCTTTGCAAACTGGGTCTATCACAATCCTCTTATCTAATAATAAACAGATCCTCACTGCTGGATGGCAATCTTTTTATTCTTCCCTGATTGATTTCTTATCACACCCTCTAGCATCTGACATTAATTGCTACCCTTTGCTCCTAGATATTCTCATCTCTAAATCTCTGTGATACTGCTCTCTCTTGGCCCTCCTCCTACCCTTTCACCAATGCCCAGTTTCCTTTACTGAATCATCATCTATGTCATGCCTCTATCTGTGGGTGTACCCCACAGAAGGTACTATTCTGAACCTCCTCTTCTCTCAAGATTCTTCCAGTGGTGTCAAAACAGAAATAGATCCCTGAAGCCTCATTTCAACTTAGAAAACTACAAATTAACATTATCTGTGTTGCATCATATTTTTATTTATTTTGTTAAACACCAGGCTTTGAAGGACCATGAGTTTGACACCTCCTGCCATAAACTACCAATCCCTATCCCCCTCAAAGTGGAGGACTTTGCCCCCTTTTTTCACTGAAAAAAAAACCCAGAACCCATGCATTACTAACCTCTTTTCCCCTATTCCATACCTCAAAAACTCCCCTCCCTCCTCCTCCTCCCCTCCCCCCCCCATCTCTCTCTTTCCCTCCTCTTTTGTTCCTATCTCTGGAAAAAGGTGGCCCTTGGTACACAGGCTCTAAGTCAAAGGACCTGGGTTTCAATTTTGCCTCTGTCAAATCACTTCCTGTATGACCTTATAGACAGGGCACTGGACTTCATGAAGTCTTAAGTTCAAATCCAGCCCCAGACAGTAGCTGTGTTGACTCTAGGCAAGTACCTAACCTCTGTCTGCCTGTTTCCTCTAATAGCACCTACCTCACCTGGTTGTTTTGAGGATCAAATGAGAGCTAAGTGCTAAAGCATTTTGCATAGTGCCTAACACCTAGTAGGCACTTCATAAACAGTTGTTCCCTGCCCTCCCTTGCCCCCCACCTTAACCTTTTCTCTGAAACTCAATTTCTTCATCTCTAAAATGAGGAGGTTAGACTAGATAGTCCCTTTCCTGTTCTAAATGAGTAACCCTAGGATCTTTACCAAGCCCAGCTCCTTAACTTGTGCTACCGATCAATCAATCAATAAGCATTTATTATGTGCTAGGCTATAGGTATGATTCCATTCCTTCCCATTTCCTCCCCCAATCATTTCCTCTCCATTTTAATTTCTCCTTCTCCACTGGCTCCTTCTCTGCCACCTACAAACATACCCAATACTTAAAAGAAAAAAAAAAACCGGGGGCACCTAGGTGGCGCAGTGGATAAAGCAATGCCCCTGGATTCAGGAGGACCTGAGTTCAAACCTGACCTCAGACACTTGACACTTGCTAGCTGTGTGACCCTGGGCAAGTCACTTAACCCTCATTGCCCCACAAAAACAAAAGCCAATAATAATTTACATTTATCCCAATTAAATATACTTTGCCCTGAAAAAACAAACAAAGCAAACCTTCATTTGACCCTGCCACTCGCTCAGCCTACCGTCTTCTCTTTCTTATCCCTTTGGTAAGGCTAGCTCCCAAGCCTAGAACACACCCCATCCAAACTGCCCCCTTCTTCCTAGTTTTCTGCAAGGCTCAGGTGCAACATCCTTTGGGAATGAAGCCTTTACAGAACCCCTAATTGTTGGCATTTTCTCTCACCTCAGATTACTTTGTATTAACTCATCTGTGGCTACCTTGTATCCCTTCTCCCCAAATGTACCCTCTTTGTGGGCAGGAACAGTTTACATTTTTGTCTGTGTATCCCCAGTGACTAGCACACAGTAGATACTTAGTAAAGAATAATGTTTCCAAAAATTGAACTGTATTCCCCCAGCCCACAGGGCTCTCTTTCTCTTGAGCTTCTTGAGTCCTTAGTTTATGGCTTAGCTTCAGTCCTTAACTGATTCTTCCTTCCTCCTATTAGAGCTCTTTCATCAGGACAAGACCCCAGAGAAAGAAGGAAGAGACTGGGAGGGCATAACTCAGTGGCCACCTGCTGACTATTCAGCTTAAAATAATTTGGTGGCTTATAGTACTATAGTACTATACAGGTGGTTCCCAACAAGGTTCCCCACAAAGAACACAGGAACAACCTCTGGAGTCCAAGGACAGATCAGTGATGGACCAAAGGCAGGAATCCCCTACTACCACATGGTCAAGTTACCATCTAGCCTCTGCTGGGGGATCTCAAGCAATAGGGAACCTACCACCCAGGGAGGCAGCCCAGTGGACTTTGGGATAGCCCTCGTTCCTGTGCTAAATAAGGGCTGGAGTCAGGACGCTGATCTTGGGGGGTCGGGGGTCGGGGTAAAGGGAATCCTGAGCAGAGGATGAAAGCCTGTGTGGGGGAATCCACCCTCCTTGGATCAGCACGGGGTACCAGAAGTGCAGCAGCCCCTGTCCTCTTGTCTCTGTCCCTCTCCACCCCGCAACAAGGTTCTTCCACCACAGACAATCCACATAAGTCTGAGCATCTCAAGGCCTGGATTGGACCTGCCTCCCACATTCCCCCAAATCAGAACCACAGGCTTGGGGGGGAGGGGAAGGGAACCACAGGAAAGACCTGAGTTTGAGGAGTTAAGAAAAACCTAGAAGAATCACTTGGGTAGTCAAAGGTCAGGCGTAAGGTCAAAGGTCAGAATAGGACCGCAACGCGCGGTGGGCTGGGGTCCAAAGTCAGGACCGGGTCTGAGACTGGGGGGGGGGGTCATAGGTAAAGGTTGGGTTATCAGGATTGGGAGTCAGAGGTTACAAATATAGAGGGCAAGGTTGGAATCGGCTGGGGTCAGAGGTCACATAAGCAGTTCTGGGGAGAAGAGTAGGAATCCACTCGGGGGTCCAGGCGGAGAAGGCGCTTAGCGGTCAAAGTTCAAGTTTAGGTGACCAGGACTCGAGGGTCAGAAACCAAGTCACTTTGGAGTCGGAGCCAGAAAGATCAGCCCAGTCGGACCCACAGGGCCAGAGCTGCACCAGCGCTGCGGGCACCACTCACCCCGGCGGCTCCTGAGGCCCCATAGCTGGGCAGAGTCCAGGTTCAAGGTTCAGAATTGTCCCCGCCGGCTCGGCTCGGCTTCGTTTCACTTGGGCTCCTAGCCGGCCAAGGAGGGGGCGGGTCCCGACGGTGTGCCATGCGCGCTCCCAACGGCCAATCAGCGCGCCACACAAGAGGACGTCTACCAATCAGAGCTAGAGTCTGGGGCGGGTCCTTTGACGCAAGGGGAAGCGGGGCTGACAGGAGGGAGCTTTAACTCCTTCCTCTCCGGAAGCCCTCTTTGGATCAGACTCGGAAGGCGAGGGGCTGAATGGCAAGTCGGGAGTCGACAACAACTCCGGGCTCCTCCCAACCCAGGTCGTGGTCGTCCCCATTTGTCCCTCCCAGAGACCCGTAGTCGAAGAACCCTTGTGGTTCCAACACGTGCTCGCTACCAAGCCACCTTTCGCCTTAGGGTAGCCACCCACACCCCCAGCTTCCCTTTAAACCTTTTTCTGAGCGTCCTTCACGTGGATAGCTGTGTCCTCAATTTTAAAAAACATTTTAGGGGCAACTAGGTGGCGCAGAGGATAAAGCACCAGCCCTGGATTGAGGAGTACCTGGGTTCAAATGTGGCCTCAGGTACTGAACACTTACTATCTGTGTGACCCTGGGCAAGTCACTTAACCCTCATTATCCCGCGCAAAAAAAAAAAGAAAGAAAGAAATACTTTAACAACTATATTTCCATATATATTGGTTTTCTTTGTAATCCTATACACTTTATTTTACGCATTTAAAAACATTATTCTGAGATAGAGAGCCCTTAGGCTTCACCAGACTGCCAGAGGGGTCCCTGGAAAAAAGAGAAAAGAAAAGAAAAAATATTAAGAACCCTTAAGGGGCAGCTGGGTGACAGTGGATGGAGTGCAGGGCATCTTCAGGAGTTCAAATCTGCCCTCAAACACTTCCTGGCTGTGTGACCCTGGACAGGCCACTTCACCCTGTTTGCCTCAGTTTCCTCATCTGTAAAATGAACTGGAGGAGGAAATAGCAAGCCATTCCAGTATCTCTGCCAAGAAAACCCCAAATGGGGTCACAACGGAAACAATGAACAACAATAAGAACCCTTGCTCTAAATCAATTATCTGGGGAAAGGATTCAACATTTTTCTCCAGACAAGTGTGGGAGACCAAATTCTGATCAGGAAAATCAAGAAAAAGTCACAGTGAGTCATTTTTCTAAGTCCAGAGCAGCTTGGGAGGACAGATAGAGAAGTCTTTGTATGGCACTGCAATGGGGGCTGGCCAGTGATAGTTGCTGCAGCTGGCAGGGCTGGAAACATTCCAGCACTCAGGAATGAAAGGTAACTGAGAGAACACCAGAGCAGGAAGCACTGGAATCCCTGAGGATCCCTAAAGGAGCACTGGAACAGGAATGGGTTTACATGTAAATGGAAAAATATAAAAGTTTAAAAACAACAACAACAAGAGGCTGGGAAAAAATGAGGAAAAAAGTGAAGAACTTGGCCATAAAGAGCTAATAAGGTGACAGGGAAGCTCAAGACACAAACACAGAAGACAATGATTTGAAAACATCTACAAGCAAAGCCTCAAAGAGAAATGCAGATTGGGCTCAAGTCTACATCACTTATCCAGAGTTTGGAAGGAGGCCTGGAGAGTTAGCTGGGAGGAGGACTTCATAAGAGTACCTCCCTTATGCCCAACTGATTAGTCCTCCACCCGCTTCAGTCCCCTTTGGAGCACCAAACACTACCACCACCACCACCTCCACCACCACCACCATCCTTTACTCTATATCTACACACACCTACCAATGATTAGAAAACTGTAGGTCTTCCCCAGGAAGCAGTCTCCTGAAAGAACACAAGCTACTGTCACTCCTGGGAATTTAAGATGGACAGGGAAAGGCAAACCCACCAATGGAAGCAGGGGATGGAAGCCCTCTGGAGCCCTGGGGTCTGGTCCAGACTCTAGCATTGGTCAGCTGGATGACCTTCGAAAATGTCCTTTTCAGACTTTGGCTGTTGGAATGTAGAGGCTAGGCTAGGAATGCAGCTTAGCTGGTAGGTTAAACCCTGCTGCAGAGAAAATTGTCCCCCCGGGCTTAGTGATTCCTCTTGGTGCTTTTCTCCACTCACTTATCTGCTTGGAAGAAGAGACTCAGGGTTTGAACAAACAGGAATCCCCAATTTAAGAACTGTTTGGTAATTACTGGGGAAATAGCCATTACTGGAACTGTGAAGATTGTGACATGAATAGAATATTCACTATTTTTTTTTAATTTAATTTAATTTTTTTTTAGTGAGGCAATTGGGGTTAAGCGACTTGCCCAGAGTCACACAGCTAGTAAGTGTTAAGTGTCTGAGGCCAGATTTGAACTCAGGTACTCCTGACTCCAGGGCTGGTGCTCTATCCACTGCGCCACCTAGCTGCCCCCAGAATATTCACTATTAACTAGGAAAAGGTAGCTGGATGAGGGCTTCAAGTTCCTAACTGGGAAGAGACATTCAAAGGAAAGAGTAAGCCCAGGAGTGGGCTGTTTGTGCTAGAGCTCAGCAGTTTGTGGCTGAGGTTCTCCTGCCAAGAACATGAGGGGCCTCAGTAGCCAGGACTGAGGGAACAAGACAAGGGGAGGCATTCTGCTGGTTCTGGGGCAAAAGTTCTGCCTTTTCCAAAAGAGCCAGAGAAAAGCCTCCCCTTTAGGCTTTAAACTAAGAAAGTAGGACAGCTCCCACTCTCCCCATTGAAAGAGATAGTGCACAGTAGTCCAACAGAGCAGCAGCTGGCAGATCATCACATGTTCAGTGGAGACCAGAGACCAGCAGCTCCTGGTGAGCACAGTGCAGCAACAATCTTGAGAGACATTTGGGCATTGTTAGAGGGCTGGATACAGGGACACCTTGACCTCATTTTCCCTCCCTATATTCGCACACACCCACACACACCCTGTTCCCTTTGTTGAGTGTTCCCCATGGGTGTGCATTCTTTCCACTGATGCAATGTGTATTATAGGCCCCTAGATTTATGGGAGACATATTTCATTGCTACTTTTCTTGCTATGCAATTTTGCTAAGTGCCTGGGCTTTGAATTAATCGTGTCCCCTGGCCACCACATTAATATCTGGGGTAATAATGATATAAGTTATTTGCAAAAGGCTTTACAAATATCTTCACATTTTATTCTCACAACCACCTGGGGAAGTAGATGCTATTGTTATCCCCATTTTACAGATGAAGAAACTGAGGCAGACAGAGGTTATTTACTTGCTATTAGGTGACTTGCCCAGGGTCCCACAGTTTTTTAAAGGCCTCTTGCCAGGTCTGAGCTGAGGTCTTCCTAGCTTCAGATCCATCAGCTCCCACACCCCACCACCTAGCTGCTTGCCTAGGTAAACGCCTTAGTGGGAGTTTATTAACTAATTTCAGGGGCTACAGACCCACAAAAAGTAGTGCCATGAACCTGAAGTAACCATCAAATTTCCTTGTGAGTAATGCTGGGAGGTTGCCCCCAGACACTGCACTAGTTTCTTCTTCTGTAAACATGTGGAATAGCCTAGATTATCTTTAAAATCCTTTCTAATTCTGATATTCTATGATTGATTAGAAACAGCCTTCTCTACCCCCTGCCCCACAGCTCCATGAGAATTTGGCCTAAATAAGGAGAGCAGAAGAGATCATTCCCAGGCCAAGCCTTGCCAGTCAGATGAGGCATGGAGCTAGGTAGTCAATCAGTCACCATCAGGCCTCTTGGCCTAGAGCTACAGTTATAGCTGCAGCCAGATCAGAACAGAGGCATCTAGGCCAAACCTGATCAGGGGAAGGGGTCCTAGATCTCTGAGGGATAAATTTGCCAGTGTCTCTAGGGGTGGGAATTCAGACCAGAGTTACCCTAGGGAAAGAAAGGAAGGGCAGGAGGTTGATTTGCGGAGTACAGGTAAGGTCAGCAATGTTCATGGAATGGGTGTTGCCTCTTGGCCAGGCCCCAGGTCCTCTGGCCAACGCCCTATCTTCTGCCTATTCCTAGAGGCAGAGATAGGGTATAAATCTGTGACCCTAGGGACTTGGAATACCCACACTTTTCCCCTTGCAATGTTTTCAGAAGGCCCCCTCCTCCTCTTGCTTTTATCCAGTGGTTGGGTATACAATATTCAGCTTCTTAGCACTAACCCCTGTGTGTGGAGATGGGAATGATAGTAGAAGGAAAGGCTGAAGGAAAATCAGGGTTGACAGAACCAGTTGGAATAAGAGGTTAGGGTATCCAGGGTTACTGCAGGGGCAATATGGAAACAAAGAGCTCTTCAGCTAATCAAAGATTGCAGCCTTTCAACTCATTTCAGATCTCAGGACTGGATATAGGATGAGAAATCAAAACATCTAAATTGAAAGGGCCCTCCAAACCAAATCCTGCCACCTGGCAACCCGTAAAACTTTGAAGAGGAAATGTAAACGGCTCTCTAGCCTAAGCTTGAACATGTCCAATCAATAAATTTAAAAGTAATTATTATGTTTACTATGTGCAAGAAGTCTTTCTGTGTTCCCGGTAAACAATTTACATTTCAATGAGGGGTAAAATATGTAAATGACAAGATATACATGGGATTAGATAGGAGGTAATCTCCAAAAAGAGATTTAGCTTAGCTAAAGGGCACTAGAAAGGGCCTCCTGCAAAGGAAGTTTACAATTTACCTACACAGTATCTTCCACTGTTGGGAAAGTTTTAGATAGAAATGCTTCCTTATATGAAGACAAAATCTGCCTTGTGTTACTTCCCCTCCCCCCACATGGCCCTTCCTCCTACCTTCCAGGGCAGAGTAGAAGTAGCCAAATTCCTCCTCCCCATGACCAGCCCTTCAGGTATTTGAAGATGGCTACAGTGTCATGCCAGTCTTCTCTGCAGCATAAACTGCATCTTTCAATGGATCCTTATAGAACAGGGTCTTCAATCCAACCCTGCACCCCCACTCCATCCTGGTCACCTTGTTCTGCACAAGCTCAAATTTGGTCATTTCCTTCCTAAAGTGGGGCAGCCAGAACTGAATGTGATACTCCACAGGTGATCTGGCTAGAACAGAAAACTGCAGGACCACGGCCTTGGCCACCCCAGACTCCACACTTCATTTGATACAACCGTAGTCTTTTGACTGCCATGTCATATTACAAGCCCAAGACACAGCCTCTTACCCCTACTTTCGTGACAATCCCAGGATTATATTTAGTCAAATTATCTGAGGAATCCATCTAAAATTTGACAGTAACATTATTTGCATTGTTCTTATTCTCATAGACTTTTTATATTCATATAATTTTCAAGTGAATGTCAATTACAGGAAAAATTGCTAATATTACTAGCTGAGTCCCTCCAAAAATACTGAAAATGAAATGATGTGCAAGGAAAAAAGGTGCTAAGGGAGATACCACTCTCCCCAGCATTTTTAAACATGGTGGGTGTAGTGAAGAGAAATATTGCCCATTGGGCATGATGGAAAGGGACGGAGGGAAGTGCAGGCCTGGAAAAGCAATTTGCTACCCTTGTCTTGATAATTCATCCTGAAGAAGAGAGTGTAAAAAAAAGATGATTCTTTTCCCCAGTGATGAAATTATGAATGTGTCATTATAACCAGTGTTTCTAAGGCCCTCAGCCCTGGAGGAAGTTTGAGAGCTATCTTAGGACCATGATGTGCCATGGACCATCAAAACAATTTTGGATGAGGTTCCCCATCTTTTTTCCAGTGCTTTATTGAAACTGCCCCAGGCTAATTTGTGTGAGCCAGCCAGCTGCCTCAAAGAAAGACAGGAGTATAAGGGCAAATGGAATATCCTTTTAATGTCCCCAAGATTCAGGAGAAGGTACTGAAGCTGGAAGTGGGAGATAAGTGAAATGACTTCACCCTGACTCAACCAGGAATGGGAGACTCTGACTTGAGCAGGGCACATAAAAGGTAATGATTCACACAGCTTCCATGAGGTCTTTTGTTGGTAGGATAGGGCATTGGGACCCTTTATAAACAGAGGAGGAAATAGCCTGGAACCTTGACACTGGCAGCCTAAAACCCAAGTATCTTCCCCACAAATCAGCTGTTAGGAGCATTGGGACCATCTCTTGGGGGAGAATAACCAAGGAGCAACTATGGAAGGAGACCTAAATAGGAGAAACCCCTATTGGAATTGTACAGATCTCTAGAGTGAAGAAAAGGAGTATTCTTGCCTCTGTAAAGGCAACACTCAGCTCTAAGTCCTTTCTGTATCCTTTACTGCATAATTAGAACCCGTTCTATGTTTGATGCTTTATGAGCCTCAGTGCTTTCAAGGGGACCTTGTGCCATTAATGGAGAAGTGTTACTGACATTTCCAGACTCTACCAGGTAGGGGCAAAGAGAAGTTTAGAGGTCCCTGAAGTATACCTTTTGTGTCACAAGCAAGGGTTAGTTCATTATTAAAATGCTCAAATCTTAGTCACATGAAATGCTGTCTAGCTGCTAGATTTTTTTAAACTGACTTTTTAAAAAAGCCAATAATTGGGCAGCTAGGTGGTGCAGTGGATAGAGCACCAGCCCTGGATTCAGGAGTACCTGAGTTCAACTCCAGCCTCAGACACTTGACACTTACTAGCTGTGTGACCGGGGGCAAGTCACTTAACCCCCATTGCCCCACAAAAACAAAAGCCAATAATAATTTACATTTATCCCAATTAAATATACTTTTCTTAGATTCACCCTATGGTTCCAACCTGTTGCAATATTTTTGGATCCCAATTCTGGTATCCTTTATCACCCTGTTTATTCACTAGACCTTGATTCTGAATGTCACAGTGTAGTGGAAAGAACCCTGGAGACAAGAGACCTGGGTTCTAATGCTGAAGTTGCTACTAACTCAGTATGTGATCTTAGGCAAATCAGTTACCCTCTCTGGGCTCCCAGCTCCCCCATCTATAACGTTAGAGTTAGAAGAAATTCTCTTGAAGGCTCCTTCTCTGCAAGTCCAATTCCATGATTCCAAATGTACCTTCCAGCTTTGTATCATCTACAAATTTGATGAGCAAGTTTTCTAATGCTTTTACAAAAACTAAAGGAAAAAGTATTGAGTTTGGAGTCAGATCATCCGGATGTGAGTTCTAATTGTGACATCAGGCAATTCAGCTGGTTTGGGCTTCAGAGTCTTCCCCTGTGCAATGAGAGGTTTAGGCTAGAAAATCTCTAAGGTCTCTAGTTGTTAGTCTATTGCCCAGTGACTAAAGACATAAAAGGAGAAAAGTAGTAGAGATTATGTTATCAGATGTAAAAGACTGAAGGGTAAAATCCAACCCAGGAAAGGTAGCTTGGCTGAAGCCTGGACTGGGGTTTTCTGAGGTGGGGGTGGGGTGAGGAATGAAGCTAAAAATAGTTCAGGATTCCTTCAGGAGGGAAGTCCTGCTTCAAGCCCATCGCTCACAGAAGCCAGGTTCCCCCTGGCTTAACACATCTTAACACTATGGTTAGAAATCTCCCAGCACCCTTACCCACCCTCCCCTTTTCTCTCCTCAGGACAGATGGAGGCTGAAGCTGTTTTCTAGAGAAGTTTATTCCCAACCCCCTCCCCGGGCTTTCACAATTTATACAGATAGGGAAGTGGCTGCTGGGGGAGCAGGAGAGGGAAACAGCCTCCCCTTTCTGTGGCTGTCTACAGAATCCGAGACATGGAAGGACAGTCCAGGGGGCAGGATGGTGTAGTGGAAAGAGCGTTAACTTGGGATTTGAGCCCCAGCTCTGCCACTTCTTAGCTGTGAACTCAGAGAAGTCATTTAACCACTCTGAATATTTCCCCTCCCTGCCCCCCACCATAACATGAGACAGTTGGATTCCATGATTCCAGCCCAGAATCATACTTTCTCCGAGGGATCGATCAGACCTGGTTCCCCCAATCCAATCTAGGATACAATCAGCACTGACGTGGGGGAGCAACAAGGTGAGGTGAATGGGTGACCAGGAATGTGGCTGGAAGGGGGATTTGGCACTCACAGGTGACAGAATTTTTAATCTCCTTGGCAAATGGTGTTTCCCCCCACCCCACCCCCACCAATTTCGCACTGTCCTATTCAAGTAGGAGGCTGAGAGCCTCCTTCCTCTAAAGACAAAGACACCTTATTCCCCATGAGCCAGGGGTACAAATGCACTGGGGCCTTTTCAGTGGTGTATGGAAGCAAGGGAGAATGAATGACCTTTGGGCTGACAGAAATTTAGGGGAAGGGGGTAGTACAGAGCCCCAGCTTGAGATCTAAACTGGGGATCCTCACATTTTGTTCTTCCCAATCCCTTATGTCTTCCCCTCCCCTCCCTCCCTCAACTGTAAACAAAGTAACCTGAAGTCCAAAAATCTAAGTTGTAAACAAAGTAACAAAATGCAAAAACCTTAACAGTAAACAAAGTAAAAAAATTTCAAAGTTCCATAAACAAAGTCCCATAGATGCATAACGTAAACAAAGTCCCAAAAGTCCAAAATCCCATACTGTAAACAAAACCAAAAAACCACCATGTTATGAAAGAAGCCCTAACAAGCATGTTTCCTCTTTTTAAGAAAACATAAAAGACAGGAAGAACTGAGTCACCAGAGGACTAAGCCTGAGGGATTTCCTGTAAACATAGTTGGGGGAGGTAGTAGTCCCCAGTTTGTACCCCCATCCAACCATAAACAGCCGGGCAGAGGGGTGTGTGTAGGGGACTGAGAAAAATCAAACCGCCCCATCCTAGGCTATTCATCCTTTCCCTATCATCCATAAGGGGGGGGAGGGAAGAATCACTACCTCCCTCCTCTCCAGTTTCAGAGTGTAGGGGTCAATCCCAGCCTGGGCCATCCTGGGGGACAGGAGGATACCATGGAATGTATCTGAATAAAGGCCTGGCATCCCCTCCCCCAAGGGGGTAGAGCCCTCCCCCCCCCACCCCCCAACAATGGAGGAAGGCAAGCCTTGCTCTGTAAACATTATGTCTGCTGCTTGAATAAATATTGAACTCCGCTTGGGCCCGGAGGGTTATAAGGCAGTAAATGGTGGGGATGGGGGTTAGGGTGACTCCACAATACATACATACATGTAGCTTAGGATGGGGCCTGGGGGTGGTCTGTGGTTAGCACCCCCTCCCCAAGCTGAGTCTGGGGACGTGCTCCACCCTAACCTGAAGGCCAGGACTTGGGGTCCTGGGGCAGGAGAGAAAAGTTCTCCCCAGCCCTGTCAGGCTCAGGTATGAGAAAGGACTGAGGCTTCTCCTCAGCCCAGGAAGGAACCATCCCCCCACAACCTCTGTCCTGGGAAAGAGCAGGCTCTAGAGTCCATATTCCCCTCAGGAGGAGTTTGGCTCTCAGGCCACCAGAGAGGAAAACAAAATAGGAAGCTAATGGTACAAATAAAAATCTCATGAACAACAGCACACATGAGAGATGGGGGAGAGAAAGGCTGCCCACCTCATCCCACCAGTTTCTAAGATGAGAGAAAAAAGGCTGAAGGCAGGGGCTTCCTTCGCAGGGGCCCCACCTCCAGGGAAGACCCTGAAGAGGAAAGGGAGAGCCCCCCCCCCACAAGGGCTGGAGGGGGGGGGTAGCAGGAGAAGAGTATAATGGAAAGAGCCCTGGATTGACGGCCAGAAGATATGGGTCCAAATTCTGACTCTTGCCGCCATGTAACCAAGCTGTGAGATCTGAAGCAAATCACTTTCCCTCTCCATAAAATAGGGCTGGGGGTAGGATTAGATGATGTCTAAGGTCCTTCCCAGTTCCATGATGATCCTATGGTATGGTAGAGCTTGGAAGAAGGGTATGTAGAGAACTTAACAGGGGGTAAGGGAAAAGGGAAAAGACTGATGGGGCTGAAGAAAGGAACACTGGTGCCGGGGGACAGAAAGAGGGGGCTAAATGCAGAAAGATGAGGGGTCAATGGAATTTTAGCAATGGATGGAGGGAGACCACAGACCCTGCTAGCTCCTCACTCTGTCCTAACCCAACCCCTTTTCCCCAGACCAGACCAGCTCAACCTAGCCCAGGAAAGCTTAAAAATAAGGATAGACATCTTTCTCTCTGATTACAAAGGTACAAAATATATAAAAGTCCTCCCAGGCCCTGGCCCCTCCCCAAACACGCACTCGCATGCACACTCATGCACACACAGTGCCCAAGTGTTACAGAAAGGAAGATCCAGTTTGGGACGGGCCAGTGGGAGCCCCTCTCTCACAATCGAGTGGGTCTAGGGGCAAGGGATCCTGGCACCCCAGACTCTCCTCTGTCTACTCCAGGGCTGGGAGACAGGAGAAACCCCAAACGTGTGTTGGAGATGCCCATCTGTGCCTCCTTCCAAAGCCCCTCCTGCTCCTTTCCTCCTCCTCTGCCAGCATCTGCTTTTCAGGAGTGGCCTTCACTTCTGGTGACTCTGCAAAGGATAGAAGTCAAAAAGGTGAAAAAAGGTTAGACATTTCCCAGGGATCAAAGGTCATAAGTCATAAGTGATCAAGCAAAGGTCATCGATGAATGTCAGAAGTTGGGAGGAAGACTTATGGGAAAGCGGATAAACAAATTAATGGCACAGGAATGTGATGAAATACTAAGCCCAAGAAATGGTGAAATGGACAGTTTCCTAGGAAACTAGGAAGACCTGTATGAACTAATGCAGAATGAAGTGAGCAGAACCAGAGCAATTTATACAGTAACAACACTAGAAAGAAAAACAACTCTGAGAGACTTGATCCATTTTGTTTAACTATATGTTTCTAACGGGTTTTGTTTTCCTTGCTTTCTCAATGGAGGGGGAGAGAATTTGTAGCTGAAAATCAAATCAAATTGAATTTTAAAAAAGAAGAAAGATTTGAGAAGTCTGTTTGATGAAAGGATAAACCACAATTCCAGCAAACCAAAGATTTGGCATGCTACCCGCTCCTGGCAGACAGGTGAGGGACTCAAAATGCAGGATGAAGCACGCATTTTTGGACACAGCCAAATTTGCTTCAATTGTGCATATTTGTTTTGAGGGGCTTCCTTTTCTTTCTTTCTTTCTTTTTGGTTTTTGTCCAATAGCGGGGAGAGGGGATGCAGAAATAGGGGGGAGCCTGTTAATTGAAAAATAAAATTATATCTAAAGAATGAGGTCAGTGGAAAGTCAGGTTGACTAACAAAGTCACCAGCAAGGAGACAAAGGTTGGTCAGCTTGCTTTTTGCTCCCCAGCCACACTAGGGGCCTTCTCTAACCTCTCTTCTCTTCTAACATGGACCTTGTCATGCTCTGTCCCTCCGCTCTGTACCCTCACCAATATACACCTCCCATTTTTGAGAGCACTCCCAGCTCTGCTTTGGATCCCTCTTCTCTCCTTTCTCTAGACTCTCTCCTGATGACCTCATCAATTCACCTGGGGAGGTGAAAGTATCCCCTCAGTAGAGATTGCTCCCAAACATAATGTCTGCCATCCTGCTCTTCTGAGTTCCAGGCCCGCGTTGCCAACTGCCTTCGGATAATAGCAACATTTAAGGTCTGAAAAGCACTTGACACTTACTCTATCATGACCCTACCATGACAATGTTCCTCTGCACTCAACATGCCTTCACTGGAACTCATTCCCCTGAACATGCTCCTCCTCTCAGCTTTCTCATTCCTGGCAGGGATACTTCCTTCCTTCTAATCACCCAGGCCTGAAATAATCCCCAAGTTATCCCCGCCTCTTCTGTCTCTCCCTTACCTCCTATGTTGAGTAGTTGCCAGGTCCTAGCTATGATACCTCCAAAATATCCCCTACAATTATGTTTTTTGGTTTGTTTTTTTTTTTAGTGAGGTAATTGGGGTTAAGTGACTTGCCCAGGGTCACACAGCTAGTAAGTGTTAAGTGTCTGAGGCCAGATTTGAACTCAGGTACACCTGACTCCAGGACCGGTGCTCTATCTACTGTGCTACCTAGCTGCCCCTACAATTATGAAACCAGAAAAGACAGGGACTTCAGAGGGGGTCCAGTCTCAATGGCTGCTGAGCAGAAATCATCTCTATGCCTAATCTTCACTTAAAAGACCTCCAATGAGAGGAGGGGAGCCCCCCTGCTCCCAAGGCTGTGCATTCTCCTTTTGGACATCTATGATTATTAGAAAGTTGGTCTTTTTTTTTTTTTAAGTGAGGCAACTGAGGTTAAGTGACTTGCCTAGGGTCACACAGCTAGTAAGTGTTAAGTGTCTGAGGCCAGATTTGAGCTTAGGTCCTCCTGACTCCAGGGCAGGTGCTCTATCCACTGCAGCACCTAGCTGCCCTTAGAAAGTTGGTCCTTCTAATGAATTGAACCATGCCCCTCCCATCCCTTAACAACACCTAGTCATTGTCCTTTGGGGCTAAACAACAATTCTCATAGAATCACAGAATCTCATTGCTGGAAGAGACTGGAGGGGCCATTCTGTCCAATCTCTACCTGACCTAGAATCACTCTGCAGCTTCCCCAAGAAGTCGTCAACTAGTTTTCTCTTGAAGGCATCCACAGAGTAAGCCCACTACCTCTTAAAGTAGCCCATTCCACTTTTCGTGGCCCTGATTTTTAACAAGTTTTGTCCTGCATTGGGCTTAAATCTGCCTCTTTGTAACTTCTCCCTTATTACTCATGGTTCTTTCTGGGGACAAGGAGAGAAAGTCCAATCCCTTTTTTGCACAACAGCCTTCCAAATCCTGGAAGGCAGCTTATCCATTCCCAAGTATGCCTGCTTTACTCAAAGCTAAACATCCCAACTTCATCCAACTAATTCTCCTCATATAATCAATACCTCAGGGCCTTTCACCCTCCTGGGTTATTGTACTCAGGACAGGCTCCAGGCGGGTTGTTCACACAGTTAATTTGTTCAATGTCCTTCCTAAAATGTGGTGCCCAGCTCTGAATGCACCTCACTAGACGGGCCTGAAAAGGGCAAGACATGAAAGAGCCCCCTCCCTCAATCTGGACACTCTATGGATCTTCATGCAGCTTGCTGGATTGCCTTGTCTCACTGTTGTTTCCCATGGAGCTTTAAGCTCACTACATCCCACCCCATTAGATTTCAAGAGTTTTTTGAGTTGTAAATATGTCCTCCAACATGTTAGCTACCCCTACACCAGCTTTCTGTCATCTATGAATCTGATAAGCACGCCATCTGTGCCTATATTCAATCCACTAACAAAGATGTTAAGTGGTATGGGGCCAAGCATAGATTCCCAGGGTATGCAGCTTGAAACCTTTCAGGTTGTCATAGACACCATGCTTTGGATCTGGAGATGCACATCCTGTTCCATGTGTACCTAAAAGTATCATCTAGCATTCTGCCATCTTGTCCACAAAGCAAGCATGAGTGATTCGCCTCTCTCCTCCACCCCCACTGCTGCCATCCTGGTTTGGGGACCACTGTAATAGCTTAGTCAGTTTCCTTGCTTCTGGTCTCTCCTCTCTCTGACCCAACCTTCACACAACTGCCAGTGCATCATTTTTACTGGATCATAGTGTAAATCAGCTTATGTTGTCAGTTAACTTTTCAAGTGTGTGTCTTATCTGTCCTGCTAAGGTCCCAAGGATCACTTCTCATTCACCTCTGTTTCCCTGGTGGCAGCATTGATGCTTGGGCTTGACCAGGGCATATATGCATATAGCAGGTTATCGATCCATAAATACCTTTTGGAGGGAGGGATGGGACAGTGGGTGGATGGCTGAGTGATTGGACAGATGCACACAGTGGTTTCAATGGCTCTTGGTCCCCTACTTACTCTGAGTCTGGTGACAACTCTGAGATACTATGGGATGTAGCTGAGCGAGGTGTGGAGTGCCCTGGTACTGAGGCTGTGGCAGAAGGCGTAGCGGTGGTGTGAGGGCCTGAAGGCGTGCTGGAGGACTGCACAGAGGAGGAGAGAGCAGAGGAGTTGAAGGAGGCCAGAATGGAGGAGAGGATGTCTAACTGTTCAGTGGAAGGGGGCCTGCTTGGACAGGCCGCCACATTCTCCCTTGACAGGAGCTGCCTAGAGAGGGGTTCCAGGTTCTCCCTTGATGGATGCCGACAGGGCCTCATGTCCAGCTGTTCTGGAGAGTTTGAGCTTCTAGCTAAGCAATCCAGCTGTTCCCGGGACCTCTGACTTGTAGGCAAGAGCTGGTCTCTGGAGCCCCTGAGGTGGGGCAGTGGGCTTGGCCACTCCTGAGATGCCCCAGAGTCCAGGGGCTCCCGGGAACCAAACCGGGTGGCCAGGGAATCGAGATGGTCCCTGGGTGGCTGCCTGCGAGGCAGTGTGCTCCCCCGGAACCTTGGCTCTGGGCCTCCAAGACAGGCTTCTAGATGTTCCCAGGAGCCATGTCGGCTATTGGAGCTCTCCAGATGTTCCCGGGAGCCATGGCGACTGAGAATGGTCTCCAGATGTTCCCGGGAGCCATGGCGACTGGGAATGGACTCCAGATGCTCCCGGGAGGCATGGCGGCTAGGGATGGTTTCCAGGTGTTCCCGAGAGCTATGACAGCTAGAGACCCTCTCCAGCTGTTCCCGGGAGCCATGGCGGCTAGTGGAGTACATGGGAAGAGGGGTGGCCTCCTCCAGCTGTTCTCGAGACATCTGCCGACGAAGCAGCAGATCCAACTGTTCCCGAGAAGAGTAGCGACTAGCTGGCTGGGAGAGGCTACCTGTGCCAGAGTAGATGCGGCCATAGGAGGCAGCCGGTACTGCCCGGTGGCCCAAGGTAGAGGACCGGTACCAGGCCAGCTCAGGAGCCCCTCGAGCACTGGCAGAAGGAAGCCCATGTAGAGCCAATGGGTATTGCAGGCGGTTCTTCAGTATACCTGCAGGTGGAAAGGGTATAAGCTAGTGGTGGCTGGGGGTGAGGAAGCATGAATACCAAAGGGACAACAGGGCTGGGCCCAGAAAGCCACTTCCGGGGATGGATGTCTGGATGTCCAGCATCCCCTCTAAGGCAACCTGGGAGAAGGCACTTTCAGGGAATGGGAAAAGAGATTTCAGAGGCACTATGACAATCCCAAGCATCTTTAGGGGGACATCTAGTAGGTTTCCAAGGAAAGTATCAGGGTACTATGGGGAGGGGGAAGCCTGGGACTCCAAGGAGATGATTTTAAGGGGAATTCCAGGGAACTCTAGGGGGAGAGTTTGGGATGAGAGGATCCAAGGATTCTAAGGGAAGAGTCAAATCTAAGAAATCTCAAGAAGAGCACTTCTAGCTGGCTTTGGGAGCTGATCTCAAGAGGGAGGGTTGTTACTAAGAGAGTGTAAGGGCATGTGTGTTGGAGTTGGGGGGGAATCTGAGGGAGTGCTCCCCATGGGGAAAGACTTTGGAAGAGCACCAGGGACAAACCTTGGAAGCAATCTGAAGGAATCCTGAGGTAGACAGGATATAGGAGGTCTGGAGAAGGGCCTATGGGTCACAGTAAATGGATCTGGTAGGAAGATGATTCCCAAGGGAAAGATGGGAGGGTTAATGAAGGTTAGTCTAATGAGCTCTTTAATACTCTTACCTTTCCTCTGTCGCTGGGTGTGGCTGAGCTGGGTGTGGCTGATTGTGTTCTCATCCCCACTGGTTAGTGCCAGTTCAGTCTGGTTATTGTTGGCCGCATCCTTGCTGGTATCCAGCCCAAGTCGACGCTCAGATCCCCAGGTCTGCAGGGAGCAGGGGTGCACCTCACAATCCCCCAGGGCCGGCCAGTAGGACAGTAGGTCGTTACCGTCCACATCTGCAGGTGGGGATTTGGGTTACACTCTGACCAAAACTTCCTTATGACCCCTAACAGGTCCCCCAAGCCATGAATAGAACTCAGCTAAGGGAATCCAAACCAGAGAAGAAGAAGAATGGTCCTACATGGAGAAAGGTCATGGATCCATAGAGGCCACATAAAAATTCTACCAATAGTAGCAGGGCTTGACAGGGGGTGGGGGGATGAAGGAGAAGGGGAGGGGGCGCCTAGGAGAGGAGAACTAGGACTAGTAAATTGCTTGTTATTATAATCATTTGGGGGAGTTTAGAGGGTTCTATGAGAGCATGTGGGAGCCAATAATATTATCTTTGGGAAGCCATGTGGGAAGTGTTTGGGAGTCACTGGGGTCACCTTTGGGAGTGCTGCTGGCTGGGTGAGTGAGAAGCCGTTCACTGTGGGCCGCCCGTCGAAGAGGGTGCTGGAATCGGCCACGGGGCCGGACGTTATCCTCACTTTCTGAGGATGGGATGGACAAGCTGCGGTCTTCCTCCAGGGACAGGTCACTGTCTGAGTCTGAGTCCATGCCTGCGGGACAGTGGATGTCAGAAGTGACTAATTGAGAACAGGGGCTAGAACAGACTTGGAAGATCCAGGAGTAAGAGGGAACTGGTCAGGGATACGAGGAAGACAGAAAAAATGGCATTCCCAGTCATGCTTGGGCTCTCTCAGGCCTGCATCTGCTAGCTGAATACTAATTACAAGGTGCTTCCTGAACCAACCACTCCCCAAAGCCCTACCTCCCCCAGCGTCCCGATGGAACATGGCCACATCCAGGTCTGTGGGCCCACCGTGGGCCAGGAGGCTCCTGGTCAGTGTGATCAGCAGGCTGAGCCATGTTTTGCCAAAACATTCTCCCTAGAAGAGACATGACAAGTCAGGGTGGCCTTGTTTATACATTGTTTTAAATATTTCTCATCTATTTAGCAAAGACCTTATCAGAGAATCCCAGATTAACCTCAGGGCTGGAAGGACCCTTCAAGGGCATCTTCTCCATCCCATTTGAGTAGGAATCTCTTCCTCAACACTCATTATAAGTGGTTATCCAACCTCCCTACATCAGAAAAATCACTGTCTCCATTCCAGAGACAGGGGCCAGTGCTCTATCCACTGCGCCACCTAGCTGTCCCCATTTATTTATTTTTAACATTTAAAAAGAAAATTTGAGTTCCAAATTCTCTCTCTCCCACCCCTCCTCCACCTGTTGAGAATGTAAGCAAACACAATAGCACATCCCCAAGTCTTTTAAGTATCCCTCATAGAGTATATTCTCCAGACCCCCAACCATGCAGGTTTCCCTCTGGGCACACTACAATCTTTCTCATATCCTTCCTGAAATGTGGTCCACAGAACTGGACCCCAAACTCCTGCCAGATGGGCCTTTGTCATCGCACAATAATCTTTTTTTTTTTTTTTTTAGTGAGGCAATTGGGGTTAAGTGACTTGCCCAGGGTCACACAGCTAGTAAGTGTTAAGTGTCTGAGGTCGGATTTGAACTCAGGTCCTCCTGACCCCAGGGCCGGTGCTCTATCCACTGCACCACCTAGCTGCCCCGACAATAATCTTTTTTTACTTCTGAAAGCCCATCATTCTCTACAGAGACTGTTCCAAACCTGCTCCTATTTCCTTGAGCCTGAAACTTCACTGTCCATACCTCTCAGCAGATAATCTTACTTCCTCCCTTACTAAAAAAGTTTGAAAAAATCACTCACTGTGAGCTCCTTCATCTCCCTTGAGTCTTCCTCTAAACTACTATGTCACATGATCAAAAATGCTCTCCACCTCCAGAGAAAGAACTAATGGAGTCTGAATGCAGATCGAAGCATACTGTTTTTGCTTTCTTTATTCTTGGGTTTTTGGGTCTGCGTTTTCTTCTGCAATGTGGCTAATGTGGAAATGTTTTGCATGACTGCACATGTATAATCTATATCAAATTGGTTGCCTTCTCAGGGAGGAGGGAAGGGACGGAGAGAACTGGGAACTCAAAATGTCAAAAAAGAATGTTAAAGGTTTTTATTTACATGTAATTGAGAAGAGAAAAAAAAGAGAAAATCATACAGTACATCTCTGTCCTGTCTCCCCTTTTCTCCTTTCATGCTCTGGTTTCAGGGAGGTGGGTAGCCTTCTCCCAAGGCTAAGCCCTCCATTTTGTGCCATCCTTTCCCATCTCATTCCAGGCTTTGCTCTATCCCTCTTTCTCTAGTCTCTCCCTCTCACTAGCTACTGGTTCCTTTCCCTCTACCTACAAACATGTCCAAGCCAACCTTAACTAAAAAATCTTCCCTCAAGAGCTTGTTATCCTATTAAGTTGCAATTCTCTTTCTCCTTTCCTCGACTGCCAGATTTGGATAGAATTCTATTGCACCCATTCTCTTATTCTCTTCTCAGCCCCCCCACCCCACCCCTCCTCCCCCTTGGTCTGGCTTCCATCCCTACCATTGCTTTCTTCAGTAAACCTTTCTCTTTAGACTTCCTAATCAAGCATTCCAATGGTGTTTTTTCAGTCTTCATCTTCCTTCAACTTCCAAGAGGATTTGATGCTGCTGACCACTGCCTTCTGGTCTCTATGTCTTCATGTCTATATCTACTGGTGAGACCTCAATCATCCTCTTTTTTGGTGAGGCAATTGGAGTTAAGTGACTTGCCTAGGATCACACAGCTAGTAAGTATAAAGTGTCTGAGGCTGGATTTGAACTCAGGTCCTCCTGAATCCAGGGCTGGTGCTCTATCCACTGCGCCACCTAGCTGCCCTCTCCTGCATCTTTAATCTCTCCTCTCTACAGAATCTTCTCCCATGGCTAACAAAATATACAGGTCACTCCGACCCTAAACACCTTTACTCTACTTTGCTGTCCCCTCCCTTACAAAAAGGTGTGCCCTATGTAGGATGTGACTGTGTAACACACCCACACCACTGGAGATCTGAAATGTTCTCTGATTGGGAGAGAAGGGGCTAATCAAGGGTGAATCAAACTTAATGGAGTCCAATGAAAGGAGTGCTAAGAGGGTTTGAAGAGTGTGGGGGGGGGGCGGGGGGTGTTGAGGGAGTGTAGGTGTGTGTGCACATGCTTGCTCTTGTGCTGGGTTTTCTCTTGCAGTAAAACATCATCCCAGAGAAATGCTAACTCCCTGCCTCCAGTCTCCTTCCTCTTGTGCCCATCCTCCCTAGCTTTGCCAAAGTGATTACTATAATGCACCATGATGACTTGCTCAAAAGACTTCATTGACTCCCCACTGCCTTACTTGTTGAAATATCCGTTCTCAATCCTGGAATCCAAAGCCTTCCATCATTTGGTTTTGTCCCATCTTCCCAGCTTTACGTCTCACTGTTGCCCAACCTCCTTCTGGCTTTTTGACCTTGTGTGCATTGGTATCCATCAGGCCTTGTGGCTAGGGTGTGATCTGACTCCCAATCTCCCACAATCTCTGTTGAAATCCTCCTCCTTCAAGGCCCAGCTCAGGAGCTTCCACCTTCATGAGGCCTTCTTTGATTCTATCACCGCCACCCCCACCTTATCCCCAGCAAGAAGAGAAACCTCTCACTGGAACCTCTTAAGCCTTTGTTTCATCTGTTGTGCAGTTAAACATATTCTAACATTCATAGTTACTTGTGTACAGATCTCATCTTCCTACTGTTGGTAGGAGGCAGCTACACTAATGTGGAGAGAGTATAGGAACTTGGAGTCAAAATTTGGGTTTAAGTCCTGGTTCTGTCACTATGTGACCTTGGGTAAATCACTTCCTAAACTGAGCCTCAGATTACTAATCCATAAAATGGGGATGATCTTTACACTACTTTCCTTAGAGGGAAATTATCAAATGAAATAAACACATGCAAAGTACTTTTAAATCATAAGGTACTATATAAATGCCAGCTGGGTGGTGCAGTCCCTATTTCTTTAACTTGAAATTCTCCACTAGACCTGGAGCCAGGAAGACCTATGTTCCAATCTGGCCTCAGACACCCACTAGCTGAGTGACCCTAGTCAAGGTATTTAACCCCCATCTGCCTCTGTATCTTCATCTGAAAAATGGGGATAACAGCATGGCTGTCTCCCAGGGTTATTGGGAGGATCCAATGATAGAATTATTATTTTTGTTTGTTTGTTTGTTTTTTAGTGAGGAAATTGAGGTTAACTGACTTGCCCAGGGTCACATAGCTAGTAAGTGTTAAGTGTCTGAGGCCAGATTTGAACTCAGGTACTCCTGAATCCAGGGCCAGTGCTCTATCCACTGCGCCATCTAGCTGCCCCTCAATGATATAATTATGGAGCATTGGGCACAGTTATTGGCACAAAGTAAGTACCATACAAATGCTGGCTATTGCCTCATTGTTGATGTCACTTCCAGGGCTGGTTGGGAGGATCAAATGAGACAATATGCTTGGTGTTTCGCAAACCTTAAAGAGATATAGAAATGCCATTTTGTTGTTGGTTACTGCTACTGTTCTTGTTATGATTTCAAGCCATTTGTTTTCCCATCATTGTACGTGCATGCCCAACACAGGGCCCGGGCACATTCGTGTGTGTTGAACTGAATTGGGGGAGAGGGCACTCAGATGTAAAGTTGGGCCAGAGAAGCAGCAGGTAGTTCACACAGGCGGTTGACCTTGTGCCTGTCCCAGGGCTTTCTCTAAATTAGCTCTTAGTTTCTTTGTCCTGGACGGTAATAACAGCACTAACTTTTATTTGATGGTGATTTAAGTTTTACATATATTATCTCATTTGATCCTCACCATAACCCTGGAAGAGAGGTAATACAATTCTTATGACTCCCATTTTATAGAAGAGAAAATGGAGGCTCAGAGAAGGGAAATCATTGGCTCTATGATGGTAGTACTTTGTAAAAATTCAGACTGTCTCAGGCTAAGCTTAAGGGAACAGAAGATGACTTTCCACACTTTGGCCAGGAATCCTCCCCAGGTCCTTTTTCAAGGAAGCCACAGTAAGAATTCCTGATCTTATCCCGAAGGAATAAGAAAAGATGACATAGGATGTTCTTCCAGCCCTCAAGTCCAAGGTCTAAAAAGACCACAGGGCTCCTGATGTTCCTCAAAGTCTGGTCCACCCTGCACGGACTGCCAAATTAACCCTGTTCCTGCCGTACCTGAGGAGGCCACCTCTGCCCCGCTGACTGTCCTGTGTCCTGGCTGACCGAGCACTGCTAACAGAAGACACTGTGGAGGCCCCCAGAGTGATGCGGATGAGGCCACTTTCCTCAAAGAGGGCTGTGTTGTTGTAAGCACCAGGGGCCTGTGAGGGAGAAGCACGGTCAATCAGGACCCAAAAGCCTGCAGTACCCTTAGATTTCTCCAATGCTCTCCCTCAGCAGTGAAGCAACACAGCCACCAGCACCAATGCCCCCCAAGGTCGCCTCACCGTGCCCGCAGCCGGCCTTGCCTCCTCTGTTCCAGCTTTCCTGCCCAGACAGGCTGAAGCCCAGGCCCCTCGGGTCTCCTCATTCAGGACACAAAAAAGCAACAACACAGCTGGGCCCTGTGGCAATGGTAGAGGATGGGGGTAGTCAGTGAAGGGACAGTAAATGGCAGTGAGAAGGACATCAGGGGAGCATGGGGGGAAAGTTAGGGAGGGGAGAACTGTGACAAAAGGGTAGGGCAGGGTCACATGCTTCCCCACATGGTAGCCAGCCCCCTGGCTTTCCCCTGCAGGTCCAGGGTCACCTGAAGGCCGCAGAACCCAGCATGGAGGTAGTGGAAGGCCAGGACGCTATGGTTGACCGCCAGAAGACCGAAGAGCCAGGAGGCACTGATGAGCAGGAGCAGCAGGAAGGAGCTACAGAAGGTCACATGTGGAGGAGATGCAGAGACGGGGGCAGAGAAACAGGAGAAGATGGAGAGAGAGAGAGACGAGAAGGAGGACACGGACAAGGAGACACAAGCAGGGCCAGAGAGACAAAGGGAAGGAGAGATAAGGACAAAGAGACAGAGAAAGCCAGGGAAAGAGACAAAGATGGCACCCAAACTCAGACAAAAACAAAGAGAGACAACCCAAGATAGGGATGAAGGAATGAAGAGAACGATAGAAAGAGAAATAAAAACAAAGGGAAAGACAAAAGAGGCAGAGAGAGAAAATGACAAAGTCAAGAAGAGGAATAGAAACAGATGCCCAAAGAAGTGAATTTGTACCAGTGGAGTTTCCTTCCAGAGAGAGGAGTCTAGGGGGCAGCTAGGTGTTGCAGTGGATAAAGCACCGGCCCAGGATTCAGGAGGACCTGAGTTCTAATCTGACCTCAGACACTTGACACTTACTAGCTGTGTGACTCTGGGCAAGTCACTTAACCCTCATTGCCCCACCCAAAAAAAATCAAGAGAGAGAAGTCTAATGGGGGAGTTGAGGGAAGAAGGAGAGTCTTGTGGAGGGAGGGAGGAGAGTGGACAGGGGAGGCACAGTCCCTTTCCTAACCTTCCCTCCTACCCCCACTCTCCCAAACCCCCTCCACAATGATATATTCTAGGCCTCAGGCACATCTCCCATACCCTCTGTACAGCCTAGCAGGGTTCAATCTGGACCAACATGGTCCCACCCAAGCCCTGACATTAACTCACAGCACAGACGTCCTCTTGGCTTCCTTCTGCCCAGGGGAGCAGGACATCCTTGCCACCAGCAGGAACAAGACCCCATTCATCTGGACACAGGTTGGGCAGGGAAACATAGATATAGGGGGAGCAAGACATGGCAAGATGGGAACAGAAAGGGGCACACAAGAACAGAGAGAGAGAGGGGAGAGAGATGCAACAGAGACATGGAGAAACAGACAGGGCATCAGTTGGATATGGAAAAAGACAAACATTCAGACACAAAGGGTTGGGTGTGGCCACGGAGACAGAGAAAGGAAAAGATTCAGAAAGACAAACAGATGGAGAGAAATAGAGACCTAAGTCAGTGTCTGCTCTCACCAAACACCCAAAGCCCCCAGCCCCAGCCCAGATCCCAGGGGAAGCAAACAGCTAGGTGTCAGAATGAGAGATGGAATTAGGGTTGGGGGGGGTGAAGATGGGACTGGGGGGAGACTTCAGGGCCTCACCGAAATGACCAGGACAATAGGACCAGCGAAGCTCCAAACCAGTTTATCATGGATGGAAATCCAACAGAAGTCCGAGTTCCCGTAGCCCCCAGGGTCAAGGCCTACGGCAAGGCCTGGAGAAAAGAGGGCTCAGAGCAGGAAGCAATTCCCTCCCCACAACCCCTGACCGGCTCATCACTCTGAAGAAAGGCTGTAGTGATGGGGGGAAGGAGGAGAGGGAGTGAAAGGGGCAAAGATGGGCACAAGGTGCCCAATGGGATCACATTCCACACCCACTGTCCCAATATGTCTGAGAGGTGGAAAACTTCTTCCTCCTTCCTGATCAAGGGAAAAGGGAGTCCATGCATCCCAAATTAAAGAGGGAGAGAAGCTTTAGGAGACAGAGACCTCCCCTGACCAATCTATTAATATTAAGATCAACAATCTTAATGAATCAAATGTGCTTTATCATTTATAGAAGCCTGCCCCAAGAATAACTCTGTCAAGTAGCTAGTGAAAGGTTTCTCTTGTCCATTCATTAGATGAAGAAACCAAGGCTCAGGGAGGTCATGGGATTTAGAGATCCAACAACCTCATCTTGGAGAGGGGAAGGACTCAGGAGACCCTGACCTCGCTGACCTTTTTTTTTTTTTTTGTGAGGCAATTGGGGTTAAGTGACTTGTCCAGGGTCACACAGCTAGTAAATGTTAAGTGTCTGAGACCGGATTTGAACTCAGGTACTCCTGACTCCAGGGCCGGTCCTCTATCCACTGCACCACCTAGCTGCCCTCAGTCGCCGACCTTTTTTAAAAGGGTTCTCCTCTCTCCAAGTTCCTCTGGCCCCAGCTGTTCCTCTATGTCCCCAACAGTCCTGAACCCTATGGAAAGTCTGGGGCTTGTTCTGTGGGAGCTCTGAGGGGAAAAGAGCCAAGTGTGTGAAGGGCTGCCTGAGTTTCATGGACTTTAGAGGAAGAAACTGAGGTTCTGAAAAGGAAATGGATTTTACTCAAGTTCCACAAGACATAGATGAACTGGGATCTGAACGAAGGTGTCCTTGATCAAAAGCAAGTTTTCTTTCCACTCTATTTTTTTGGTGAGGCAATTGGAGTTAAGTGACTTGCGCAGGGTCACACAGCTAGTGATTGTTAAGTGTCTGAGGGCGGATTTGAACTCAGGTCCTCCTGAATCCGGGGTCAGTGCTCTATCCACTGCACCACCTAGCTGCCCCTCCTTTCTACTCTATTCCACTTGGTGATCAAGAAGCCAACAGGCCAGGGGATCAAAGAGAAGAAAATGGGGCAACATGGAAGTCTGGGGTTCAAGCCCTTCAAAGAATTAAAAGATGGCAGGAGGCCTCAAGGACCCTCTCATTCCCTGAGGACAGGGCCATGTCTCTCCCTCAGATGCTGTGGCCGAGCTGGTTTGGACAGTGATGATAGGGTGGGGGCTTGCATTATCTGGGATGGCTGGGGGCACTGCCTATGTTACCAACCAGGGTAAGGAGAGTGCCCAGGGTAATGTGTGCTTTATGATATAGACTCACAACCAAAAGACTTGGATTTGAATCCCACTTCTCACTTGGCCTCAAGCTTTCTTCATCTACAGAATGGGTAATAATCATTCTTGTGCTAAAAGGGCCCCTTTTAGTTGTCGAGGGGAAAGTGCTTTGTAAGTCTTACATAAAAGCAAGAGCTATAATTACTCTGATAATTCTTAGGGGAGAAGGGGTTCACTTTACCCAGAAGGATGGCTGGAACACCCCAGCCCAGAGCATAGTAGAAGCGCATTGCCCCAAGGTCCACATTTCGAGCCTCTGCCTGCATGCGATAGAGGTGCAGCCCCTGCACAAAGAGCCAGGAGAAGGTGCCCAAGAAGAGGTAATGTAGGACTATGGCAATCACAGTGCACAGGAACTGGAGAAAAGAGAGGAAATCAGAAGGTAAACTCAGCTCCCCAGGGTGGACCCCCGCTTCTTCTGCCCACCTTTCCCCCAAATTCCCTGCCATCACCACCACCAGGCCTCAGACAGCTTTCTGGCTTTGGACCCTCCCCCCCTAGCCAAGCACCTGGTTGTGGGTGCGGTAAATCCCCAGGAAGAAGAGCAGCTCTGCCAGGCCCAGAGCTGCAGCCACGTTAGCGTGGATCCCACGGGTGTTGGACTTGAGGCCTCGAAGGCTGAGCAGGACAGCCACGGTCAGGAGCGAGGAAGCCACGGTCACTGACACGGTCACATGAGTAACTACCGCCAGGAGGGCCAGGTCACCTTCCAGACGCTGTGGGCATGGGGAAGGGCAATCAGGAAGGGATGGCACCTTTTACAGAGACAGCTCCTGTATGACCTCCATCCCTGCCAGCCTATCCACGCTGTCTTGTCTCCCCAGCCTGACATCTAGCCCTCAATTCTCTGATAGAGTAAAACTTTCATTCTGATGTCACACTCCCATTCTGGGTTTTACCAGAGCCTCCCTCCCACCAAAGGGCCCTGAGGGATTTAGACAATCGTTCCCCACTCCCATTTGACTCAGGAACAGTTTGGAAGGTTCCTTGACATCCAGGAAAATGGATGTGGTCCTACCTCTCGATGGGAAGCATCCATGAGCACCCCAAAAGTACCAAGCCGGGAACACTGGCAACGTACATGGGTACCATTCCTGTGCACAAGCTCACAATCACGGGCTGTCCACACACCCCAAGGGTCGCTCCTGTGGAGAGTCACATCAGGGTTCAGAGTCTAGATGCCCAGTCTGGCAACTGAGAGTACTGTGCCTGCACCCATATTGGGTGGGAAAGAAGGACAAATGTATGGACCTCTTCATGAGCTAATAATAAGATCAAAGACTCTAGAATTACAAAGGCCCTTAGAGACCAGCAAATCCAGCCTCTTTAAAGATAACGATCCAAAGCTGAGCAAGATTAAGTGGATTTGGGGTATTGGGTTAGGGTGGACATCCCTATGGGCTGGACCAGTTCAACCACACACAGGATGATCCTGGGCTGGGTTGGACAGGTCCTCCAAGGCTAAGCCAACTTGTCATTCAAGAGATGGTTCTGAGGGCCACCCAGAGGGTTGCCAGGGGAAGAAGGGATGCATTCTCACTGGCTGGGCCGCTCCCACTGTACACAGAGGGGTTTGCTTCGATTTGCCGTCTGCAGCAGGCGGAACTCAAGGGTGATAGGTGACTCCAGAACACCCTGCAGGAAGCTGCGCTCCCTGAACACGGACACACTGACCACTGGAGAGTTCATGACTGGGTTCCGGGGAAGCCTGAAGGAACATTATTGCCTGAGTCCTAGAATTGTCATGCCAGGTCCATGCCCACACCTACCCACCCCCCAAGGACAACAACAAAATCTTGTAATCATCTAGTCTGTGGTCCTCACTGTATGGGTGGGAAAACCAATGCTCAGAGAGCAGATAAGACTTCATCGACTTCTAAGCTATCTCAAGTAACTAATGCAATCTACATCTAAACAGAAACACTCCCCTCCTGCATCCTGGCAGTGGGCATCCACAACCTCAGGGCCCCAGACGTTCTTGGAATAACAGACACCCCCATGAGAGCTCCTTCCCTCCCCTGGACCCCACCAGATGAGAGGACAACCTGCTTTATAAAGAACACGCAGGGAACAGATCTAGAGAACCTGGAATGTCAATTTCTAGACCATGTCTAGAAATTGAGACCTAGAGGTCACTCATTCAGCAAAGAAAAGAACCCAGATCCTCTTATTCCAGATTAATTTGTCCTACCACGATACTACACTGATAAAGGATTAGGCCCTAGACCTGGGAGTATCCTTAAGTAGGAGATCTCTTGCCCTGACATCTTGTTCTGATAGAACCCAGAGTGCAGGTGGCCCCAGACATGGCCCACTCAGCCTCCCCTTTATAGCAAGCCCTTCACCCGGCCCCCATACCTAACACTTCGGCGTTCTGCCTGGTATCGGGCAGGGAGTAGCCCCCCCAGGGTTCGGTAGATGAGGAGGATAACAATGGTGAGACCTGGTTCTGCCTCCAAGGGCCCCCCTTGGGCTGCCACGCTCTCTGTTGTCCCATTGGCATCACTGCTGCCACCTGTGGGCAGAGCTGGGGGAGGCAAAGGGTAAGCCACAGTCAGTGACCCTGCAGGACAATTAGCCAGTGCTCCCAGCCCTACCACTGCCACACAATTGGTGACCCTTCTTATCATGGCTGTGACTCCCAAGGAAGGTGCTGTTCTATGGGAGCAGAAGGGAAATGTTTGAGATGGTGGCCTGAGAACATCTTCCTGGTTAGTGCTGCTTGCACTCCCACTTACGGGACTTACCTTCTGGCTGTGGGGGTCGGGGCACTGGAGGGGGCAGCACTACATGCGTATGAGGGTCCCAAGCATCTTGGCCCCGGAAAAGGCTACCATGGTAACGAGGATATCGATGTCCCCCCAATGTGGGAACAGGAGGTTCCATTCGATCAATGCTAAGCACTGGGGACAGGGGAAGGAAGTGTCATCAGTCATTGGCCAAGGTCCACTTTCTCCCCCCAGAAGAGTGTCCCTTCCCCTCCTCCTCCTCCTCCTCCTCCTCCTCCTCCCTCACTGGGAAGTCCTGATTCTGACCTGCCCACCCACTGGAGTCCCTGCTTACTGATATTAGGTGCCACCAAGCCCACAGGGTTCAAATATGTGAGCTCCATATTCTGGGCCAATGTCGCTGTGTACTCCTCTAGCTGTTCAATGAGGCCTGCGCTGCTCCCCCGGGCTGGGGTCCCACCTAGGGCTTGTGGCCATGGAGAATCCCACAGCTTACGGGTCTCAGGGGCCAGCACAGCTGAGCCGGCCCAGAGTAGATTCTGGGGATGGGAAGGTTACGGTGAGGAGGGCTCCTGTGACCCTTTCCCACTCACAACCCCAGGACCACCCAACACAAAGATCCCCAGAGTGAGGGCCGCTGAAATACAGTAAACAGACTACAGGACTTGGAATCAGCCGAGATCTGGGCTCAGTCTTGCCTCTGGCATGTAATAGCTATGGCACCCAAGGTGAGTCACTTAGCCTCAGATGCAGCTTCCCCCACTCTAAACAAGGCTCAATAACATCCATGACTACCTGGCAAGTCAGTTGTGAGGATGAAATCTGATAATACACATAAAGTACCTTGTAAAAAGGCCACATAAATGTCAGCTATCATTAGAGTGTGACCTTCTCCCTGGGCTCGAGTTTCCTCATCCTTAAAATCCGGAAACTGGACCAGGCCCTAAACTCTCATCCAGCTCTAGTTTCCCTGATCCCATGACTTTACTATTTCTGTCTGTGGCTCCGCCCTTCATCTGGTTTCATGTTCAAAACCCCGCGGTTCTCTGTGACTTTTCCTTCCCTTACCTATCAAGCACAAACAAGATTAAATCAGTTCTGGGGCAGCTAGGTGGCGCAGTAGATAAAGCACTGGCCCTGGATTCAGGAGGACCTGAGTTCAAATCTGGCCTCAGACACTTGACACTTACTAGCTGTGTGACCCTGGGCAAGTCACTTAACCCTCACCGCCCTGAATAATAATAATAATAATAATAATAATAATAATAATAATAATAAAAAATCAGTTCTGTCAATTCCACCTTCACAGTATCTCAGAAATGCCCCTCAGACTATGGCCTAGAAGGATGCAGCGACCTACAGAGGCCACCAGGCCTCAGTGTTTGAGATGGAGCTGGGCCAGAGCTCACCAGTTCTCCCTCCTAGCTCAAAGGTCTTTTCCCCAGAACAAAGGGAGACAGAAAGCAAGAAGCCTGATTTCCCTAAAGCAAAGCTCTGAGTATGGCCTTCTTATAGGATAAAGCTCAAACTCCAGCTTGTTGAGGGACACATTTTCAGTGATCTTGTTAGGGGAGGGGGTGTCACTGTGGTGACCAGGATGCTGTGGTCAGTGGGTCAGAGGTATGTCTAGGGTGTCCTTATTAGAGTGGGAGTCCTATGTGACCCCAGGGATGTCATGAGCTAGGGTGCTTTAGGGATCACTGGGACTAGAGTGATGATCAGAAGGGTCAGGGTCAGCAGAAATGGCCAGGAACAGAGAAGCAGCAAGGAGAGTGGGTCAGCAGGGTAGCCAGGGTCACCTCATTAAAATGGGCATCCTGTGTGGCAGTCAACCCAAAGCCCTGCTGATGACTCTCGAAGGTCAGGAGCCGGCCCAAAAGACGAGCAGCAATGTGGACATCATTGCCAAAGTACCGCTCAGTGTGCCCAGTTACTGTGCGAAGCCGTTGGGCCAACTTCTTGGCCTCGATGGTGTCCAGCTCCGTTTCATTGCGCTCTAGGTCTTCCAGCTGCCCAGGAGGAAGCAGAAGAGACAAGGGTCACACTGAAGCCCCCTCTTTGTTCCTCTCCACCTCCACCTGACCTTAGGATCCCCAAAGTTATCCCATTTCTACCAATCCTCCGGTACCTGCACCAAAAGGCAAGGAGTAAGGACCACCGGCCGACTGAGAATATCAACAGGGATGACCCTAACAGGTGGCAGAAAGCCTCTGCTGGATGAGCATCTAGCAGTCACCTCTCCTAACTTGCTTCTTTACAGAGAGCAAAATTGACTCAGAAGAGGCAGAGGGGGCAGCTAGATGGCGCAGTGGATAAAGCACCAGCCCTGGAGTCAGGAGGACCTGAGTTCAAATCTGGCCTCAGACACTTGACACTTACTAGCTGTGTGACCCTGGGCAAGTCACTTAACCCTCATTGCCCTGCAAAAAAAAAAAGAAAAGAAAAGGCAGAGGGACTTGGCCAGTCACAAAACCAGGATCTGACCTCATTCCAAATGAGAAATGGCTGCTCATCTCACAGGAAGCAAAGAAATCAGCATTTATGATGCTCCTCCTAGAGATAAGGCTGCACTGCGTACTGTGTACGCATGGGCTTCACAAACAATTTCATTTGGTCCTCAAAACAAACCCGGGAAGTACACGGTTTTTGTTGTTGTTTTAAACTGCTGAAGAAACCGAGGTAGGTGGAGGTTAAGTGACCTGACCAGGTTCACAGAGCTAGTAAGTGTCTGAGGCTAGATTTGAACTCAGGGCTTCCTAACTCTAGTCCCCAAGTTCTATCTGGTGAGGGAGGTGAGGGAAATATTACCAGCAAGCCCAGTTCCCGGAAGGCAGGTGAGGTACAATTAAAGAGGTCTGGCTCCAGCCACCCCCTGTCCTCATCACAGCGCCGGATGGCAGCACCTATGCAAAGATAAGAAGTCATCACTGTCAGAGCCCAGGGGGTGGGTAGCCAGAACCTCCAGGCTCCAGGCTCCAGGCACTAGTCACAAGCCAAGCCTATACAGCCTGAGGCCAGGGCCAGCTCAGGGTCAGAGAAGCCAGTGATCTCTGACCACTGACCTCCCCAGGTCTCTACAGGGAAAATCTCCCTTCCCCCCCATCCCCCCAGAACCTCCAGGTCCTGAAGCTTACTGGCACCCAAAGCAGAAGAGGAAAACATTGGTGGGAGGGGGATCATAAGCATTGTCAGTTCTCAATCACCTGTACTAATAAAGCAGGGCAGAGGCAAGAATAATACCAAACTATCAGATAATTCAAAAACTATTTAGAACTGAATTTAAGAAGCAGGGACGTATAGGCAAACCCAAACACAGTGCCCCCCACAAACAGACACATCCACTCCCAGACACACAGAGACACCCATCCACATCCAGCCCTACAATCCCATCTGTGGAAGGAGGCAGTAGCCCTATATAATCCACACTACACTGTGGATAATTGAGAACCAACTGATTTGGTAGTGCTAAGAAGAGCAGGGATTTGTGGGGACTTCAGGCAATAAGGGAGATGGCAAAGAATTTAGGCAGCAAGTGGGGAAGGGGAAGGATTGCAGGCGGGGCTTCAGCCAGCAAAGGAGTCTGCGGGGACCTCAGGCAGCAGGAGAGCCCAAAGCATCCCTGAGCAAAAAGTGGGGGGACTTACCTGTTCCCCGCAAACCTGCCCAGGAACCAAGAGAAATGGAAAAATGACAGGGTGAGGGGGCTAGGGGCAACAGAGGTGGGGGAGGAGAGGCTCCAAACCAAATTCCCCTCAATTCTCATCTCCCCCTCCCTTTCCTATCCCCCAAAGAGGAATGTCCCCTAAGGGACAACTTGTCACACGTTATAGGGCCCCCCTAAGTTAGCAGGATCCCAGGGCCCCATTCTCCCCTTTCTCTGGCTGTTTCCTCCCTCTCCCAGGTCCCACTGAGAACCTGTCACTCCCAACCACAGTCACTCACCCAGGGACCCTTTAGGGCAAGGCACTGTGGCCAGGAGCCCAAACTTGGTCTGTGGCCACCACACACCACCTTTCAGTGACTTGGGGCATCCATCATAAAGTACTGGAAAGGAAAGAAGAGACAGGTAAAGTCAGGAGCAGAGAGGGCTACCAAGCGTTGGCATAATCACTCAGACAATTCTGCAGAGCCCGCTGACCCCTGGAAAGCTTAGGGATGAGCCCAGCCTTGGAGTCAGGGGGGCCATGTTGGCATCCTGTGTTTTTGTCTTCCAGACATTAGCTATCTGACAACAGACAGGTCTCTTGACTTCCCTGAGACCATTTCCCCCCATCCGTCAAAAGGAGACAATTATACTTGTACTACCAAATGGCACAAAGTTGTGAAGAAAGCTCTTTGTGTAAAAGTTTCCAGCCCAGAAAGATACTAGCGATTATAAAGAAAACAATCCCATTCAAGTCTACATCTAAGACTGGGGCTTGATAAAGCAAATACTAATAACCACCAGCACTTGTATAGCACTTGAAAGCTTGCGAAGCATTTTACATATGTTACCTCATTTGATCCTCGCAACAAGCCTCTAAGGTAGGTGCTATTATTACCCCCATTTTACAGATGAGGAAACAGGCTGAGAGCAGTACAGTGACTTGCTCAGGTTCACAGAGCTAAGTGTCTGAGGCAAGATTCAAACTCAGGTCTTCCTGACTCCAGTTCCTGCACTCTATCCACTGCGCCACCTCGCTAATAAAGGAAATGTTAAGCTAGAGAACAAGCTATGTCAAAGATTTTATTTCCCTGGATCTCAAATTCTCCTTCTCTGATCTAGACAGTCTTTGAAGGTCGCTTTCTACATTTCATGTTTTAAACCTCTGCATTCTAACGTTCTGTGTTCTCAGGTTCCTTCCAGCTCGGATGGTCTATGTTCCATGTCTCTTCTAGGGTTATGTTTTAAGGTTCTTGCTTGCTGACCTTGTATAGTTCTTTCTACGATGGATGATCTCTGAGATTCTCAGATCCCTCCTCTCTTTAAGAATTTTTATCTGAAAGCATCATTTTCCCACACATGATCTACTGTTGTTCATTTGCCAAACAGATCCAAGATCTGTGTGTCAACAGTGGAAGAAAGCTCCTATTTAAGTAGCGATTTCCAAAAGCAGAGCTAACATCTTGCGACCCAGAGGAAGCCTTACTGCTCAAGATTGCAGCACACTACTGCCACCTGGTGGCACTGCACCCAAACTAACTGAGCAAGGATTTGAACACCAAACTTGAGTATGTTGCATGTCCCACCTCAGGCCAGAGTTTATGGTTATATCTAAATCCCTAAAACCAACTGTTTCTGGGGACCCCAGCTCACCCCGGCAGCCGCTGGCGGTGACTTCAGCAAAGGGGCTGTCGCAGCTGTTGCACTGCCGGCCGATGACTCCGGGCCGGCAGGGGCATTGCCCGCTATCCTGGGAGCAGGAGCGTGAAGAGGAGCCCACAGGATAGCAGTCACAGGGGAGGCAGGTGTCAGTCCCCCGGGGTCGGTAATGGAACTCCTGAAGGGGGGACGGGGTCAGGGGCCTGGGGTCAGAGGTCAGGGCTTAGGGAAGGGGTCATAGGAGCTGGGGTCAGAAGTCAGGGCAGGTATTGAGGTTAGGGGTCAAAGGTCATGGACAAGCCGAAACCAGGACCTGAGGATTATTGGGTCAGAAGAATTAAGGTCAGGGCCAGGGTGTCTGAATCTGGAGTCAGAGGTGAGGTGTAAGGGTCAAGGTCAGAGGTCAAGAGTCAGAAGAAGAAAATCAGGATATAGGTCTAAAATTTGGGTATGGAGTCATAGGTCAAAGCAAAAACAAGTTCAAGGATCAAAGGAAGAGTCGAGGACACTAGTGGTGGGCCTTAGAGGCAGGAGGTCAAAGGTCAAAGCCAGGATAAAGAATCAAGGTCTGAAACCTGGCGCCCCCCACCCCATTTACCTTACAATAACACTGCCCATTGGTCTTGTTACAATCTGGATCAAAGCCCTTGTTGACATCACAGTTGCAGGGGCCACAGGCTGGGCTCCCCCACCAGCCCCGAGGACACTGTTGGTCCACTCTACAGAGGAATAGGGAGCAGAAGTTACTCTAAGAACTTGCCCAACAACCGAATTCTCCTCCTGGAGTTTATCTCCAGTGTCTCTCGGGCCTGCATGTCAAGAACCATTCCTCCCAACCTTCTCCTTCAGCCCCAAGGACCACTAAAAACCTCTCCACTTCCTCACCTGTGCTCACAGTGGGGTCCAAAGTGGCCATCTTCACACTCACAAGTGTAACCATGAGGCGCACCCGCCCGCCGCTGGCAGGAACCCTTGTTCTTACAGGGATTCAGGTGGCAGGCATCCACGCAGGCCTGCCCATAGTAACCTGGGCAATCAGAAGGGTGTCAGCATGCTGATCCCATCCTCAGGAAAGCAGCATCAAGGCATTTGGTGGTTGTCCCAACTCACAGGATTTAGAGTAGGTAAGGACTGCAAAAATCATCCAGTCCTAGCCCCTTGTTGGTGAGAGGGGGGAAACTGAGGCCCCAAGTGGTCAACTGACTCGCCCGAGATTATGTCACAGATCCAGGTTTTGAACCCAGGTCTCTCTGACTTCAAATTCAGTACACTACACTGTCACGCCTTGGACCCTGGTCATTCTGTCTGTTAGCCACCGCTCTAAGCTGGACCCCCAGGACACCTGCCACACTACCCTTACAGTCTCCCCATCCCAGCCCTGAGGATACCTCCCTTCTCTCCCCAAGAGGAAATCCTACCTGGGTGGCAGACGCAGGAGAAGGTCTGCCACTCGTCTCGGCAGTCAGCGTGCAGAGGGCAGGGCTTGGAGGCACAGGCACTAAGCACACTGCAACCCGGCTCTGCGTTCACCTTACTGCTGGGTGGAGGGAGGGCTGGGGCCCCTGATGGCACAGTGCCCAGCCACACTCCCTGCCAGAAGATGGGTCACTGAGGGATACAGCACTGTACCCCAAATTCTGGAGCCACAAAGCCTACCTAAGCCCCGAGTGGGAGCAACTGTCCTGATCCCAAATGCCCCAGGACTGCCCAACATCCTCCCCAAACATGAGACAGAACTATTCCATTCCCAAAATGAGACCTCTGAACTCCACCAAGAGTGCCCTGTGCGGGGCAGCTAGGTGTCACAGTGGATAAAGCACTGGCCCTGGATTCAGAAGGACCTGAGTTCAAATCTGGCCTCAGACACTTGACACTTACTAGCTGTGTGACCCTGGGCAAGTCACTTAACCCTCATTGTCCCGCCAAAAAAAAAAAAAGTGTCCCTCAAAGCTCAAGAAATCCCTTACTCCAACTCTTCCAGATTGACCCCTTCCATTCTCACACTCAAAACCAAGCCCCATCCATACTCTACCCTCAGAACCCCAAGACTCACCCCCTAGCCCTGAGCACATCTCTCCCAGCACTGGGACAAAGCACGCTCTCTTAAAGAAGACAGAGTCCTCCTCTAGCCATTCTGACACCAGACCAAACCCTCTCCTGGGAAGCTAGAGCTTCCTGCCCCCAAGTTTCCGGGTCACCTGATACCCCTTCCCAGCTGGATTCCCCTTCAGTACCCCATGGCTTTTGGGGGAGACTAGGTAGACTCCTTACCTGGATACATCCATCAAGGCCCCGGTGGGCATCATGGGCCTTGAGCAGACCCCCAATGTGGAGGTGCTTCACCTTGAGCCCATGCAGCTCACTCCCCACTGCCATGGTGTCCTGAGCGGGGGAAGGACAAGCTTCAGGTCAACATAAGATTAGGCCATAGAGCAGCAGGAACAAGCTGGGGTAGGGGCAGAACTGGGGGATGAGGGAGAATAGCTCTGAGTGCCCTTCTGCTCAGAGGAAAACTCCAGACAGCTCAGTTGCTGTTTGCCTGACTCCTCATCCCCAAAACAAACAGGATAGACAGTCCAGAACCTAAATACGCTGGCCAGGGGTAGACCCCACGGACACCAGCCTAATTCACATTCTTATCCTCTCCTACGGGGATTACTGTTGTAGCCTAACTGGTCTCTCAACCTGTCTTCCCTCCACTCCCCAATCCATGGTACACACAGCTGAACTTCAGGATGCTAATCCTCCTAACAATGCCCAGCCAGGTCTGGCCACGTCCCACTTCTGCCCCAAACTCTTCAGGGGCTCCAGTCTTCATTCCTAGCCTTCCTTCACACACTCTCCAGTTCAGCCACATCGGGCTATTCTCTAATCTCACCCCTCAATCTGTCCCTCTGTATTAGTCACACAGTGGGGCTACTTCCCCCATTCCGGAGTCCTTCCCTCCTGGACTTTGCAAGCAGAAAGCCTCCCCTTCCTCCAAGGTCTATATCAGGTACTACCTCTTCTCTTCTGTCCTCCCTGACTACGCCAGTAGCAGCCCCTCCACAAACTGCCCTAAAGCATTCAGCCCCCACTGCATGTTTGCTTGTATTACACTTATTTAAAAATAAGCGCTTTCCCCTGCCCCTATCAGGAGATCCGGTCTTCAGGGATGGTATCTCCTATTTCATCTCTGCAGCCTCAGACCAAGCACCTGAACAGAGTCAGCATTTGCTGAATGAGTGAATGAATGAATGGAACTCAGGCAGTTCTTACAAGGAGAGGGAACAAGAGACCAAGCTCATCTCCCACCTCAGGGGACAGTTACCACCCTGGTGTTTTGGACCTTCCACAACCTTCATAGTTATAGTCTCCTCTAGAGACAGCTTAGTTTTCCCTCCTCTCCAGACAGCCTTTGATACTTTGACAGCTCAACTCTCTGCCCTCCCCTGGTGGGGAGCCAGGGCTGGTGGTAGCAGTGACTTGAGCAGCCAGTGGCTCATCCCTGGGTTACAAGGAACAGGAGCATATAGGAACCCAATGAAACTAGTGAGGAATTGGGGATGGGGACAATGAGGGGGCTTAGTGTTAGGAGCAAGGCTGGAGGTCCTGAATGCCCGTGGAAACAAAGTCCAGGCTAGAATTAGAGACGTGTCATAGGGGCAGAGGATAGGAAAGGGTGACAGGGAAGTGGCCTCAGACCTGGAAGAGGCCAAAATCCACTGTGATGGTGAGAAGATAGTGTCCAGACCGACCAGCTCGTCCATCCTGCAGTTCCAGCCGGATATCATGCCACCTCCCGTCATTGAGTGTCACCTGGTCCAGCAGAAGGCGGGCAGTTCGGCCGGAGCCCCTGTCCACCACCAAGGACAAGAGTCCCCTTTCCAGCTGTGGATAGAGAAAGCCAATCCTATGGTGGGTGACACTCAATGATACAGAAATCTGGATGTTCCCAGTTACCAAGGGGTAAGAATGGGAGCACATCAGCACTGGGCACCAGTCCTTAGGAAGGGTCAGGAGAATTACAACTCGCAAGGGGGGAAGGAAGGATATTGCCTAGCTTAGATGTGCAGTGATGGTTGGGGATCAGGAGTCATGGTCACACCTGGCACAGGAGGGAACTGTGCTGTCCAGCCTGAATCTGCAGCAAGACCCCATGTGGCGCCCGTGTCCGGAATGCTAGCCCCACGTACCAGGGCACAGAAATAGTCACTTCACTCCCAAAGTCCCAGCTCAGGGCTCCATTGCCACGGAAATGGTAGGGATGGACCATGGCTGGGGATTGAAAGAGGAAGAAGGGATATCCAAGCCCTCCCCATCAGAGTGTGAGTTTGTGTTTCCCCTCTCTGTGTCACTTCTAACCATCTGTCCTCTAACTCCCTCCCCCATGCCCTCCTTCCTGAGCCTGCAGTATCCCACCCTCCCACCCAAATCCTCTTCCACACCCCCACATCTCCTCCATCCTCCATCCTGAGCCTGCGGCCCCTGCCCACCCCCCTTGCACCGCCCTCTCCCTGCAGTGTCCCTCACCAAGCCCACAGTCTTTTCCCCCGAAGCCCACAGGGCAATCACATCGGAAGCCAGCCCAGCCATCAGAGCAGGTACCACCATTGTGGCAGGGGCCAGATACACAGAAGGCTCGTTTGGCCTGGCAGCCTGTGGCAAGCAAGGAAGCAAAACACAGGTATGAGCAGGGCACCATTTGCCCTCTGCTTGGGCTCCCCTGCTCCTTGGGCAGGACCCCAAACTCAGTTCCTGTGCTCCAACCTCCTAGGTAGGGGAATAGATGATGAGGGGGACATTCTACTGATTGACGGGAGGGATGTTACTAAAGGTCAGTGCTCAACAGGGGCTTGGGGTTACTAAGCAGCTCCTAGGGGGCCATACTAGAAGAAATGCCACCATTGGCTATGATAAGGGGGTAAGGTGGAACTGTCAGGGAGGTTCCCAATGGGGTTTGGGACATGGGAGTTCCTCTGAGTACGGATGGGGTCATACCAGGAGTGGTGCCATTGTTGGCCACAAATGCTGCCATATCCACACGGCGGCTGTCGATGAACAAATCTCTCATGCAGCCTACAAACTCCTTGTGGGACACAGGGAAATTCTCAGGCAGGTTGGGGACCCCACCCAAGAGCAAGGGTCCAGTCAGATCCAGTGACCTAAGGAGGAGGAGCTGTGAGACCCAGGGCCTGGGAGGGCCTGCCCTTCCTGGGACTGATCTGGGCATTCCTTGAGAAGAGATGGATGGGAGGATGACTGAGGGGGATGAGGAAAAGGGAAGATCAAAGAGATGGGAAGGGAATGGAAGGAGTTCAGGGCTAGGAGGACAAGAAATAGGGAGCCAAGGGAATCAGGGAAATACACAGAAGGCTCACTTCTTGGAACTGGTCTGGACACCCTCAGCTGCACATGAGTAGTTGCTGATCTCGGCCCCAAATTGCAGGGCCACGGGAGTGTCACACTCATCCACGCTCAGCACAGCCACTTTGTCCTTGGAAGGGCCCTGAACCCCACCTAGGGCACTGGTCCGGGGCTGAGGACACAGCATTATTAGAGACTCAGAGGGGACCAGGATGACAGGGATAAGACACCCCACCCTCTGGACAGGGTTTCCCTAGAGTATCTGTCTCTGCCCTCCATACCCCATCCATGTGACAATACTAGAACAACAAGAACTTCCTTTTCTACAGTAATTATTATTAATAGTAATTACTGAGTGTTCCCAGGCACTATCCTAGCTCTTCACTGTCCCCACTGATGAGGATTTGGCTCTGGTATTGACAAGTATCCTTAACAAGGTATGAAATTGCCTTGGCAAGGTTACCTCCTTGATAAGGTGTGAATTCCTTGCCTTGTCCTAGGTTGCTCCATTGACACCACATGAGGATGACTGATTGATTCATGGTCAGTTCATACACCTGGGCTACACCTTTGGACTTGGCCTTTAAAGGGGAGAGCAGAAACACAGGGGCAGAGAAAGAGAGAGAGGGGACCAGAGCTGGGAGGTCAGATACACTTAGACTGGTCCCCTAGGAGGAAGTCTCTGCAGTCATGCGTCCCCTTCACGGAAGCATGAAGCCCAGGGGTAGCAGCAGATAAAAGCAGTGACCAAGTTGGGAGCTGCAAGATCTTGGGTCAGCATCAGTGGCAGAGTGATGGAGGAGCTCTGGGACCAAGCCTCCTAAACCAACTGCAGGAGAGCTTATGACCAGAAGGAACCAAAGCCAAGGTACAGCAAGAGACTCTAGAACCAAAATGTAGAGGAGCAAACACACACCTTGCTCTATACTGGTGAGTTACGTGGACTGTGCAGAATGGATTGACTCTCAAAAGACCACAAATTTTTGTAGTACTCTAAGGATGGGGGAAGTGTTACCAACTAAAGGCATTGGTTGCTATACGTCTAGAGGACTGAATAAGTTCCTTGGGGGCGGTGGGACTAAAGCAGAGGTGTCTACCGTGACCCAAATCATATTAAGATGTAATTAGGAAGGGGCTGCTAGGTGGCGCAGTGGATAAAGCACCGGCCCTGGATTCAGGAGTACCTGAGTTCAAATCCGGCCTCAGACACTTGACACTTACTAGCTATGTGACCCTGGGCAAGTCACTTAACCCCCATTGCCCCACAAAAAAAAAAAAAAAAAAAGATGTAATTAGGAGAGGGCAGCTAGGTGGCACAGTAGATTAAGCACTGGCCCTGGATTCAGGAGGACCTGAGTTTAAATCTGGTCTCAAGACACTTGACATGTACTAGCTGTGTGACCCTGGGCCAGTTACTTAACCCTCATTGCCCCACAAAAAAATGTTTTAATGTAATTAGGAAATATTTAACAAAATGAAAACATAACGGAACATGAGGAGCAACAGAACAGTAGATGATGTTCATAGTAGCCTTTGTTTCTATTTGAGTTTAATACCACTGGTCTAGAGAATTAAGCAAATTTTCTCTCCAAAAAGCCCTAGATCCTCTAGGGACCTATATTGTCCTCCTGGCTTATAACATTATTCTGAGGCTGAGGACCCCTAAAGTGGGGAAAGAACTTAGGGAGGCTTGAGTTCTCTTCCTTGAACCTGTGTAAACCACATTTGAATTGTGTCCCTTGCCATGCCTCAGCTCCAGCTCTCACTTGGTCCAGAATCTCCACCACTAGGTACAAGAGGCTTGCTCTGGTAATTCCTTGCTACTTGGCCAATGTCTCCTTTCATGCCATCCTTGGGACTTCATGGTTTCCTAGAGCACGTGATTCTCTAGAAACTACAATCCAGGACAGGCTTCCCCCAGGGAATTGAGCCTACATGAATCTAACTGGCTTCTCTCAATCTGACCTTCCAGCTCCGGTTCTTACTCTCTCTGCCCTGTGTCTCTGTTCTCTCCTTCAAAGACCAAGTCCAAAGGTGCAGCCTAAGTGTATGGACTGGCCATGAATCAATCATCCTCAATGTGGTGTTAATGAAGCAACCCAGAACAAAGCAAGGAATTCACATCATATCAAGGAAATAACTGTGCCAAGATAATCTCATACTTTGCTAGGGATACATCAAAGGCAAAGTCCTTATAGTAGGGCCAATAAGAACCCAGGAAAATACCTGGGCACCTTCACTCCAATCATTATTAAAATTACCCAGTATCCCTTGGGCTCATCCTCCCACCAGGACTGGGGGAAGGGAAAGTCAGAAGGACTGGAGGGATTATGGAACTGTCTGAGGAATTAAGGGATTGAGATAGGACTGGCCCAAAAGGAATGAGGAGATTTAAGGAGAGTTGAAGGTCTGGAAGGCAACAAAAAATATTCACCTTGTTGTAGTATCTCAACTGCACTGTATGCCACTGCCCATCACTCACACCACTGGGCACTATGGGGCTCACTACCGTGCTTGATTCCCCTATGATGAGGGAGACATGGGGTCAGCTATGGGGTAGAGAACACCTACTGCCTATACACATGCCCTACACAGACAGACATGCTCAGTACTATATACTAACATTTACAAGAACCACCATCTCCTCTAAGAAAAGATGCCATGCCCCCCAAAGAATTGCTAACTGTGTGACCTTGGTCAAGTCATTTGCCCTCTCTGGACCTCAGTTCCCCCATCTATAAAATGAGAGCACTGGACTGAATTATATATAAGGTCCTTCTCAGTTCTTACAGTTTACGTTCCCAAGTTCTGCCCAATTCTAATATTTTATGAATCCATAAGGATACACAAACACACATGCAGGGATACACACGTGGATATGCACACACCCGTGGAGTAGGTGAGCCTCACTTGTCCTGCAACAATTTCCAAGGCAAGAAAATCATGTTTCTCATTGAGGCGGCCATTGTAGAAGAGGAGTCCATGGGACCGCACTGTGGCAAACCTTGGGAGAGAAGGAAAAACACAACAGTCCAGGGACCTCTAGGGGATTTCAAACTCATATACCCGATACCTTTCAGAAGGATTACAAAAATTAGCCCCCTTTCCCCTGCCCCTAACACTGGAGCTTAGAACTGCTCATCCTTGTGCCCACCAGGTGTCACCCTTACGAATCAACCTCCTCACTCAGTTCTAAAATACCCTTGACCCCATATTGGTATGAGCCCCTTGGCCACCAAGGAAAAGAGACTGGAGGGAGGAGGGAGATAGAGTATGCTGGAAAAATAAAGGCTGATGGACTAGTGGGTAGAGGAGATCTGAGAACGACAGGTTTGAGGGGTGACAAGTTAAATGAGGTATTTAAAATCAGTAACATTTGGGGGTGATAGATCAGGGAAGTAACAGGCTGGGGACAGTGACACAGGGTTGACAGGCTGGAAGTTATTTCAGGGCAGTGCTGTTTGGGGGTAATTAGATTAGAGGCACTGACATCTGGGGGCTGCTTGGGAGAAGTGACTTTTGGGGTGACAGGTTTGGAAGATGGTGAGCAGGGGCAATAATGATGATGGGATAGGCTGGGGGCTGAGTGGGGGAGTGATAGTCTGAAAAGGTGATGGGTTGTGACGAGGACAGATTGAGAATAGTGATATTGGGAGGAAGTAGGTTTGAAAGTGGTATTTGGGGGCAACAGGTTGAAGACTGTTTAGCAGTAAAAAGTCTGGGATTGATAGCCTATAGTACTAGCTAGTTTGGAAGTATCAAGAACAGGGGATAGGGGCAGCTAGGTGGCACAGTGGATAGAGCATGGGCCCTGGAGTCAGGAGTACCTGAGTTCAAATCTGGCCTCAGACACTTAACACTTACTAGCTGTGTGACCCTGGGCAAGTCACTTAACCCCAATTGCCTCACTAAAAAAAAAAAAAAAAAGAAGGGGGGGGGATAAGCTAACCTTTCCTTTATCCCCAGCTCCCATCCCTCTTCCTTGGTGGCCAAGGGGCTCATAGGAGTATGGAGTCTAGGGCATTTTAGAACTGAGTGAGAAAGGGTTGATAAATAGGAATGTTACCTGGTGGGCACAAGGATGGGTTCTAGTGCTTTGGGCAAAGGAAAGGAAGCAGCACATTGTTAGGGGTGATAAGTTAGAAATGATAGGTGACGTGTAAGGGACACAAGGGGAGGACACTTACGAGAGGGATAGAGTGAGGTGAAATCGTTGGCGCAGGCCCCGGAACATGAGGAAGGAGTTAGGAGGGAAGGATCGGACAGCTACCTCACAGTAGGGCCCCTCGAAGCCCCCGCCCCCTGGGCACTGGCAACGGAAGCCACCAGAAGGTGTATTGGTGCAAGTCCCACCATTTCGGCATACACCAGGCACACATCGGCCAGCTCGGCTATCCAGTTCACAGTTCTCACCTAGGGGCCAACAACATCAATTATCTAGAGCAGTGGTGTCAAATTCAAACAGAAATGAGGAGGTCACTAAATCGTCCATAAGGATCTCTGCTGGCTATGTATTGACTTAGAAAACCACATGTTAACATTATCTATCTTCTATTGTACTTTTATTTATTTTTGTTAAATATTTCCCAATTACATTGTAATCTGGTTCGGGCGGCACCCCAATGGGCAAGTGACTGACACCTTTAACCTATAGCATCTATGAGGCACCTCAGGCTATCATAGGGTCAAGGACTCAGTAAAGAGCCTCTTGGTTAGGTCAAGCACAATCCAAGCAAGTGAAGAACAGAGCTCTATTGGAGAGTCAGAGGACCTAGGTTTAAATCCTACCTTTGACCCTTACTATCTGCATGACTCTGGACAAGCCACCTAACCTTCCTGGGGCTCAGTCTCCTCAACTGTAAAGCATACTAGACGCCCTCTGAAGTCCCTTTCAGGTCTAAAGAGCCATAAACGTAGATCCTGGGAGCACACAAAGCTTTGTGCTGGATCCAGCTATAAAACACAAGTCGTACCCACCTTACTAGATACTAGGCTCCTTAAAGGCAGATTCATTTATTTTGTATCTCCTGTGACTAAACTTAGTCCCTAATAAATGTCTTAAATTTAGGGGAGGGGCAGCTAGGTGGCGCAGTGGATAGAGCACCGGCCCTGGAGTCAGGAGTACCTGAGTTCAAATCCGGCCTCAGACACTTAACACTTACTAGCTGTGTGACCCTGGGCAAGTCACTTAACCCCAATTGCCTCACTAAAAAAAAAAAAAAAAATTTAGGGGAAAGTGAGTTGGTGAGAGAGCCATGAAAAGAAACTCCTGGGCAGGGCTGACTGGAGCTAAGTAGAGGAATCAATGAAGGAAGAGCCCACAGACCTGAAGACAAAGGGGAGGGTGCAGAGAGGGATGTCATTGAATTATAGATTCAGAACTGGCAGGGACCTCAAAGTTCATCACCTCCAAAACCCTCATTTTACAGATGAGCAAACTGAGGACTGCACATAGGGTTTAAATGACTTTTCTCAGTCATAGACCTTGTGTCTGAGGCAACATTCAAACCTTGGTCTTTCTGAGGCCAAGGCTAGCACCCTATCATTTCACCATTTTGCTCAGTATCAGAAAGAGACAATGGGATGGCCTTGGATGCTGAGGGTGTGTGAGATGCTGCCCTTAGTTTGGGATCTGAGATGACGAAGTAAATGAGTAGGCAGGTAGGTACCCAAGGAAAGAAGCATGGAATTTATGACCATCTTCTTTTGCAGAAGAGCTGAGAATACAGGAGCACAAGAGGGAAGTAAAGGAGGGGGACTGGCCCCAACAGTTGAAACAAAGGCATAAAGAACCCAAAGCGCCAAAGACCAGGAAGCATGGGGATAATGGAAAGAGCCCTGGTATTGGAGTCAGGAAGATCTGGGTTCAAATCTCCACCTCAGACACTCACTAAGTACATGACCTTGGGCAGTCCCTTAACTTCCCTGGACCTCAGTTTCCTCACCTGTAAAATGAACTATAATAATAACAGCTAGTGAGATTTTAAATTTACTAGGCACTTTATATGTGCCATCTCATTTGATCCTCACAACAATCCTGTGAAGTAGGTATCATTATCTGCATCTTACAAATGAGGAAAGTAGGGGCAAATAGGTGGGGAAGTGGTTAGAGCACCGGCCCTAGATTCAGGAGGACCTGAGTTCAAATCCGGCCTCAGACACTTAACACTTAGCTAGCTGTGTGACCCTGGGCAAGTCACTTAACCCCAATTGCCTCAAAAATAAAATAAAATAAAATAAAAACAAATGAGGAAAGTGGAGGTTTATGGGACTGGTCCAGGGTCACAATAAGTGACAGAGACAAAATTTGTACTCGAGACTTCCTCTTGACTCCAAGTCCGGCAATCTAACTAATACTTTCTTCCAGCTCTAAACCTGAATTTGCTCAGACTCGGTCATCTCCTGTCCCACCGCCCCGAAGAGAGGCCCCCTCCTCCTCTTAAGACCAGCTCTCTACCCCAGGGAGCAAAAAGGTCAGAGGAGGCGTGCAAGGTTCCCACTCCGCCAGCCCCAAACTCTCTCCTCAGACAGGGGCTGTGGCCGAGGCGCCTGCATCTGCCCTGGTACCGAGACTTTTCGCCGCACCCCTTCCCTCCCCCCGCCCCAACCCATCCAGCAAGCCCTCGCTGGGTTCCACCTTTCTCACCAGTTCAGAACAGGGAAACAAACCAGGCGAAGAAGGCCCCACCCCTCTCCGCCCCTCCCTGCTCCCAGGACCCTACCCCCTACCCCACTGCACTCCCAGGCCACAGGATGGAGACTCCCGCGCCCCCGCGCCCCTCAAGTTCTGCCTCTTAGCCTGGGCCCCTCGGAGGAGCTCCTAGCCCCGCCCACTTGGCGTCCTCAGAGAGTGGGCGGTCCGGGTACGGGCCGCCTCGTTCGGCCCCGCCCCGCTCACCTGTGAAGTGCGGGCGGCAGATGCAGGTGTAGCCGCCTTCGCGCCGCGCGCAGGCGCCCCCGTTGCGGCACGGGTTGGAGTAGCACAGGTTGATCTCGGTCTCGCAGTAGTCGCCCGTGAAGCCCGGCGGGCAGCGGCAGCGAAGGCCGGCGATGGGGTGGATGGGCCGGAAGAGGGTGGAGGCGGAGGCCAGGAAGGGCGCGGACGAGTCGAAGCGCAGCACGGAGATGCACTTCATGTAGTTCTCGCAGGGCTCCCGCAGGCAGACGTTGTCGTCGAAGGGCAGCACGTCGAGGAGCGAGGCGGCAGCCAGGGCGGCTCGGCGCACGTACAGCTGCTCCTGTAGCTCCTCGGAGCTGAAGAAGGGGCCCCCGCCACCACCTGCCCCGGGGGCTCCCCCTCCCGGCGCCAGCGCCGAGAAACTCACGTTGAGCACCGAGCCGCCCACGTCCGTGTCGTTTTGGATGTTAAAGATGAACACGTCCTCCTTGGGCGTAGCCAGCACGGTGGCGACCCCCTCCAGGAAGCTGGCCAGGAGCGGGGACAGGAAGCGCTCCTGCCACATGTTCTCCAAGCGCACAGTCAGGCTGTTGGCCAGCATGTCCTCAGTGATGATGGTCACCCGCAACACGCACTGTGCCGTCACGCTATGGAGACCGTCTGCAGAGACAGGGGGCGGAGGTGGGGTCAGCAGAAGCCCTGGTCTAGGGCCTTGGGGGGTGGGAAGGAACCTCCTAGGAAACCCTGACTCCTCCTGGGAGACAGCGTCAACTCTCTGGGAGCCCCTGACAGGCAGACATGAAACTGAAGGCAGAAACAGATGCAGGGAAATTTGTTCTGTACTAATGTAGAAGAGACGTCCAAAGAATACAAACGGGCAGAAAATCACAAAATCTAATGTTTGGTCTAGGAGAACTGTCACACTGTCACTCAACTGCTCCATCACCCCCACCTCCTTCACTAAGGCTTCAGCTGTCTTCTCAGGGCATCCCCCCCTCCCCAAGGGAGCAGCAGATGGTCATAGATATTCCCTTCACAGAAAGAAGCACAAAAGGGATTGGATCCTACTCCCAGGGGATGTGCCAGGTCTCAGAACTAGTCTCATGAATATTCCTAGGGATCATAGACCAGAGAACGCCAAAGAGCTCTTACATAGCAACCAGGACAGTAACCACTGCCTCCTCCTCCCTCAAACCTGAGTCTTGATGCACTAGATTAAAATTAAGTTCCTTGCCTACCTCCACCCCCATCTGGTTGGCTTCCTGACAGAATGCTCTGTGGCTTTTCAACCACAGCTGCAGACCTTCTGCCTCTACCTCCTGGAGCCAAACACCAGGGTTTAGCGATACAAGAAACCTTAGAAACCATGTAGTCCAACCTCCTCATTTAATGATACTAACTGACATTATTATTCAACAGCCTGACAGTATGCTTAGAGAAGCAGCCTACCATGGTGGATAGACCCAAGCTTAGAGCCAAGACAAGCTGAGTTCAAGTCTCACTTCTGACACTGAGTCATTTAACCCCTCATTGCTCTAGTCATTTAAGTCTATATATACCTAGAGAAGGTACCAAGCAGTATTGGTAGAGGGCGTTTGATTATTAGTGATTCCTTTTACCAATGAAATCACAAATCCAGTCCCCATCCCTGATACTAACTTATATTTATACAGCAGGGCAGTGTGGTAGCACAGCAGATGGAGTGCTGGGCCTGGAGTCAGGAAATCCTGAGTTCAAATCCAGCCCCAGACACTTATTAGCTATGTGACCCTGGGCAAGTCGCTTAACCCCTATTTGCCTCAGTTCCTCATCTGTAAAATGGGGGGACACTGGAGAAGGAAATGGCAAACCACTCCAATATCTTTTCCAAGAAAACCCCATGGACACAACTGAACAATTCATACAATCCTTTAAGGTTTGCAAATGCTTTGCATACATCATCTTATTTGAGCCTCACAACAACCCAAGATGGAAGGTAGTACAGTATTATCTCTTTATTACCAATGAAGAAAATTAAGTAAGTCCAGAGAAGTTACTGACTTGCCTATGATCACACAACAAATGTCTAGACAGGGCTGGAGCCTAGATCTTCCCAACACTGGGAGAACACTCTATCTATTAAAGTTGAAAAGCATGTTGCCACCTCAGTGAAGAGATTAGGAAATGGAAGCCAGGAAAATGAAAGGAGCTTGCCCAAAGTCACATAGCTAGGAAGTCTCAGGGTCAGGACTTGTGATAAAGTCTTCTGCCTGCACTACGTTCTCTCCACTGTACCATACTGGCTTATTTTTCCACTTCACTGCCCAACAATTCCTTTCCCAAATGGGGTGGGGGAGTAGGGGACTCACTGGGCCCTTCATTCATGTGAGAGAGGATGTCAAGTGGGAAAGAAGTGAGAGTTTAAGGGAGGGGACAGTTATGGATCTCCAAGCACTTTACATACATCACCTTAGGTCAGTAACAGTCTCCTGTGTTATGGGTGGGGAAAGTGAGGTACTAAAGGGACCTTAAGAAAAGCTGATGGGGCAGCTAGGTGGCGCAGTGGATAAAGCACCAGCCCTGGATTCAGGAGGACCTGAGTTCAGATCCGACCTCAGACACCTGACACTTACTAGCTGTGTGACCATGGGCAAGTCACTTAACCCCAATTGCCCAGCAAAAAACAAACAAAAAAAAAACAAAGAAAAGCTGATGAGTGATTCGAGATACCCCATCTTCCACCCCTCTGTAGGTTTTATATTCTTTCCCCACCCCAGCACAGTGTCCTAATTCATTAATCCAGGTGGGTTATCAAATGACTACTCTACACAATGCACTGGTGCTAGGCACAGAGGGAGGTATCCAGGGATTTCTTTTTCCTGTATGACCTGGAAAATGGCGATTGGCCTCCTGGGAAGAGGTCCAGCCATCTCTTCCCCAGTCACCAGAGTTCTTGAGTCCCTGAACTCATGAAAAGGATATAAGAGATCATCTAGTCTGACTTCCTCATTTTACAAATAATGAATTTGAGGCCCAGAGAAGGAAAGTGTCCACAACTCACTGTCACACATCTAGTGGAGGAAGGAGCAGACCCAGAATTCAGATAGATTCCAAACCTAGGCCTTCACTCACACACACACACACACACACACACCACATTGACCCAGAAAATAGTCCCCTTCTTAGAAAGGCCCAATTTAGCTTCAGACCACAATACAACTCATGAAATCACAGACTTCTGAACTATGTGGGAGTTAGTGGCAGAGAAGCTGTAACCAGAAAAAGACAAGCAGGGCATCATAGGATTTCCCTACTATTCCTTGCTACAAATCTCCCAACCCTATACCACTTAACTTAATTAAGGAGCAACTATTACAGACAGACTCTTAGATGATCTCTAAGGGTCTTTTCGGCTCCAAATTCTATAATACCATGATGACCACTGACCCAGACTGTCTGTATGGCAAACCTTGCTGTACCAATGGCTATCTGAGTTATTCCCCTAAAGGAGAAGGGAAGCCTAATGCTAAGTCCATCCTAGCCCGGCCTGCCTTCTCTAGAACCAACTCTGCAGAGGCTTTTTTTTTTCCATTTCCCTCCCCATGAGCATAGTTGGGCCCTTTACCTGTGACTGTCACAAGCATGGAAGCCACCAGTGGACGATTATTATCCAACTTCCGGCTGAGTCGAAGCTCCCCGCTGGTCTGGTTTACTACAAGCAGCTCTAGTTCATTGCCTCGCTCAAAGGTATAAAAAAGTCGGTCAGAGACATCAGGGTCATAGGCCGGGATCTTCCCAATGATGCCAGATGGAAAAGTGTTAGACCGGTTGGACACATAATTATTGAAAAGAATTTGGAAGTTCTTGAGGACAGGGCTATTGTCATTCTGGTCTATGAGGCGGATATGGACAGTAGCCCTGCTGACCAGGGGAGCTGAGGTTGCTTGCACCACAATCACATACTCAGGTCGTACCTCATAGTCCAGGTCAATGAGAGTTGTCAGCTCTCCAGAGAAGATGTCCATCTGGAAGAGTTCTGGGATGTTGCCCTCTACAATCTGATACATGACCTGGGCATTAGGGCCCTCATCAGGGTCAATCGCAGTGATCTGGGCCACGACTGAGCCTACTATGCTGTTCTCCTTCACCCTGACCTCAAACTCTTCTGCTGGGAAGACTGGGGCATTGTCATTAACATCCTGGACAGTTACTTGAATGTTAACAGGGGTCCTAAGTGGGGGAACACCCCGGTCCACAGCATAGGCAGTAAGTTCATACACAGGAACACTCTCCCTATCTAGCCGCCGTACTGTTCGGACAATACCTGAGGTGGGCTCAATAGTGAAGTCACCATCACCATCCTCGCCATTCTGGAAAGTGTACTGAACACGGCCATTGGCATGGGCATCCCGGTCAGTAGCTGAGATTTGCAGTACACTGGTGAAGGGAGGAGCGTCTTCAGAAATAACACCAGGGTAGTAAGAGGCCACAAACTGAGGAGCATTGTCATTCACATCATTGACCATGATCTCTACATAGGTGGTATCAGCCTTCTGAGGGATACCATTATCCTTAGCTGTTATGGCAAGTGTATAAGTCACCTGGTCCTCATAGTCTAGCTCAGCCTGCAGTGTGATAGCTCCAGAGTCCACATCAATTCGAAACTGGGGAAGGTTGTCCTCCAAGAGATAGGTGATTCGAGCATTCTCACCCACATCATCATCTGTGGCACTGATGACCACCACTGTGCTGCCCACAGGCCTGTCCTCATTCACACTGACCGAATAGTGGGCACTTTGGAAGACTGGTCTGTGAGTATTGGCATCAGTGATGTTGATGTGCACATAGCAGTTGTCATGGAGGGTACGGTCTGAAGCAGTCAATATTAGCTTGTAGTACCTCTCCTGCTTATAGTCTAAGGGCAAGGCCAATGTGACCAGTCCCATACCCCCCTGTGTGCTGATAGCAAAACGATTCCGGGTATTGCCCCCCGTGATCTGGTAGCTGATAGCACTGTTGATATCTCGATCTACAGCAGTCACACTAAGGACACTGGTGCCCACAGCTGCATCCTCATTCAGCCGAAGGTGATACTCCTTCTGGGTGAATTCTGGTCGATTGTCATTCACATCCATAACAGTAATAGTAACACTAGCTGAGGCAGAAAGTGGGGGTGAACCATGATCCAGGGCCTCCACCCCAAAAAAGTAATGCTCTACAGATTCCCGGTCCAGGGGCCCACTTACTGTAATCCAGCCTGTGGCACTGTTGACTACAAAGGGTGTGTCCAGGGCCATGCCAGTCAGTTTGTATTCCAGCCGGGCATTCTCCCCATGGTCAGCATCCACAGCTTGGATGTGAATGACTGAGTGGCCCAGAGGGGCATTTTCTAGTACAGACACCTGGAAGGGGGTGCTGACAAAGATGGGAGCATGATCATTGATGTCCACCACCTGAATACTAGCTAAGCCAGTATTGTTGGATAGAGGAGGTCTCCCTGAGTCCTGAGCTCGGATCCTCAAGGCATACTCTCGCTCTACTTCAAAGTCTAGTGGGGCCACCACCTGGATCTCACCAGTGAGACTGTCAATGGCAAAGTGACCCCGACTATTGCCACTGATGATATTGTAATGGACCAGGGCATTAGTGTCCTTGTCGAGGTCTGTGGCTGTAACCCGGAGCACCTCTGTATGTGGACGCACATCCTCCCTTACTTGGGCCAGGTATCGTTTTTCACTAAACTGGGGGGCATTGTCATTCTCATCTAGGACAGTGATATGCACACGCACGGTGGCAGAACGGGGCCCTGGCTCCCCGCCCTGGTCACTGGCTTCCACAGCCAGCTCATAGTTCTCCTTCTGCTCCCTGTCCACTCTACCGCTAGTGGTAATGAGACCTGAGCGAGGGTCAATCTCAAAGACAGCCTGTGCAGCAGGTGGGTCCACAAAACGGTATCGAATATTGGCATTTGCGGCTGCATCACCGTCAGTGGCTCGCAACTGCAGTATGGGGTACCCCTCCTCCACATTCTCCCGAATTGTCTCCCGATATTCTGCCTGCTCGAATACGGGTGAATGATCGTTACGATCAGCCACCGTGACAGCCACCATGGTAGTGGCAGACAAGCGCGGAGAGCCATGATCCAGAGCTGTCACTCGGAAGTAGTGTAGGTCCATGCTCTCGCGGTCCAGTGGCTCGGCAGTGCTAATCAGGCCGCTTGTGGCATCAATGCGGAACAGTTCCATGGAGCGACTGTTCATCAGCGCTGCCATGGAGTAGATCAGCCTGCCGGCCTCCCCTGCGTCCGGGTCCTGGGCTGCCACGATCAGCACGGGAGTGCCTGGTGCTTGGTTCTCCGCCACCTGTGCTTGGTAATTGTACTGGGGAAAGTGAGGGTGGCGGTTCGCGGCACGTCGGGAACGGGCACGGGGGACGCTGGGGGGCGCACAGCAGAGCAAGCCGGGCGGGCGGAGGCGCCTGCGCTGGGCTCCGGTCTCGGGAGCTGTCCCCGCCGCTCGTGGTGCTGAATCCGGCTCTCCAACTCGCCGCAGCCGGGATGCTTCCGCGCCACAGCTCACAGCCTGCGCCGTCCCCAGCCGCTCCCGGCCACCTCTACGCACTTTCTGACCAGGCTCTGAAGCCTGAGGGGACCTGGGAAAGCGGAGCCTGGAGGGAAGAGCCGTGGAGAGACTACCGGCATGGGGCGGGCCTCCCCGCCCAGAGGCCAAGGGCCCCGGGGACTGACCCCCAAACGCTAGACAGCGCCCCGGACCCGGCCTTCCGCAGGATATGACCTCCCGAGCCCAACATAGCGGTAGACCGGACCCCGTTCCCGATGACCGCTCCTCCCTAGAGCCTGTCCCCGGGGACCCCTCCCCGGGCTGAGAGCCCTGTTCGATGTGGCGCAGACCCAAGGCACCCCGGCCACTCCTGGGGAGCCCTGAGGGTACACGGCCACCGCTCCTAGTTCCTGGGCCCTTCACTCCCTCCCCAGGCTGCTGTCCCTCCGGGGTCGTAGGGTTCCGGGGGGAGGCGACACCGCCGCCGCCAACAGCCTCCGGGGCTCCACGAATCTCGGGACAAAGAGCTAAGGTTCCACGGGCGCCCCGTTCCCCGGGTCCCTTGGCCCCTTCTTCCCGGGCCCTGAGGCCGCGGCCTTCGTCGCTGCTGCCCCCCGGCTCCTCCAGGCTGAGAGGGAACAAAGAGAGGAGGAGGAACAGGAGCAGCAGCAGTAGCCGCGGCCGGCTCTGGAGCCCCCTGCAAGGCGGCCGCTCCGCCATGGCCCCCCGCCCCCCGGCCTGGCCTCCGCTGCCCCCGTCCCTCTCTCCGGCTCCGGGCCCACCCCACCGCCCGGGCCCCCGCCGCCGCCGCCCCCGCCGCCGCCCGGGCCCCCACTCCAGCCCCCTGACCCCCACCCTGTCTCTCCACGCCCCCGCCACCGCTGCCCCTCGGGCACCATCTACTCCGCCACCGGTGCAGCCCGAGCCCACTGCCCCGGCCCCTGCTGCCCCCGCCACAGCATCCCCGCCGCCGCCGCCGCCTCCCGCAGCTCCAACATGGCTCCCGGTAGCCCCGATGGTCCGCTCCGCCCCCGCCCCGATCCTCGACGCCCGGTGGTACGGCCCGCCGCGCATGGCAGCCTGTGCACCAGATGCTTCTGCCGCCATCTTGGTTGAGGGCATTAGCGCTGGCTATGGTGCTGAATGGATCTGTTTGGTTTGAGTCCCTCAACGATCCGCCTTCTTCCGCTCTCCAAGTCACCCGCCTCCTACCACTACTACCAACTTAAGCCGCTTAAGTTCTTCCTAGCGAACTTTGTTCCTGCTCGATTAGTTCTCTTCCCGTGACTCCACCTTTCCCGGAGCCTCAGGGGGGCTGAAGAGTTTGTGCCCAGAACCGTCCAGCCCAGCCTACCGCGTCCGTAGGGTCCCTTCTTTTGCATCTAAAATTGGAGAGTGTAAGGGGACATAACGTGTGCCTTTTGGGGAGTTGCCCCTGGGAATATCGGAAGGGCAATAGGAAAAGGGATAAGGGTTCTCTCCTTCAGTCCAAAGTGGGTAAGACCCCTTTAAATAATGAAGGGGAAAGTGTGAATTAGAAAAGGACAACTATCCCGGAGAGAAGGATCCCAAACAGAGACAAAAAGGGTAGAGAAACCTCCTCTTCCTTCTCTACTTCCATGACCTCCTATCGACTCTTCATGTGACCCCACCCCAAATGTATAGAAATATGATAAGTAACCACAAAGCTCTAACTACTTTGAAGGGTATAGTCCGAGCAAAGTATGAAACTCGGAGCTGGACCACTTCCCCAGTCGATGCGGGGCGGGGCATCTACGGGGTGCTGTCTTGGGCACTGAACTAAGCCAGCAACAGTTTGGCCCCGGCTCTCTGGAAGCTGCTAACCCAACGTTCGCCAAGTCTGCTGGAGACCATGCGATGATATGCTTCCCCACACCCATTCTTCCTGGTCAAGTTTGGGTTGGGCGTGGAGATTTAGGAGTGAAGACTTCGATTTCGACCGGAGCTCTAAAGCAAGAGAGGAGCCTGAGGCCTCCTAGTGGCAGGCTGGATAAACAGCACTTGGAATTCACTGGCCTGGTAGGGTCGTCCAGAAAGAGGCTGCTCCAAGAACACAGTGATCTGAGCCCCCTCATTTAACTCTTTAAGAGATAGAAGACACTATCGTAACCCTCCGTTCCCTAATCCCATTGGTGATGGCTAATGGTACAGTCCCACTCCTCCCAGATCGTGGCTGCTCTTGGCACCATCCGTACTCAGTGGGCTAATGAGCGGAGGCGCAAATAGAAGAGAAGGTCGATTTCCAAAGTTCCAATCAGAAATACATTGTTTCATTAGCACAATAAGAGACCCCGCCCCCCAGAGGCGCTTGCCTCTTTGTCTTCGGGACTTAGTGGGAAGAAGGCGATGGCCAGCCGGTTTAGACTTCCGATAGCTCGAGGCCAGCTTGAGTCCCTCTGCAGCAAGCTTCATATGCAGATGTTGGGCAGGGAAGAGCCAGACCCTAGGGCTGGGAGGGTGGCGCCAGAGGTCTTGACGCGGGGAAAGGGTGGAGGAAGTAATGGGTAATCCGGGTCCAGGATCCCGGGGATGCGATCCGAGAATCCTAAAGCTTTAGCTCCCCTCCCTACAGAGCTCATGGCTGTCTGGGCTGTGGTATCTATGACATCATCGCCAGCCAATCACAGCTTCTCTCGTGTTCCTACCTCCACCTCCTGGGTTGGGGAAGGTATGGGCGGAAATAAAGAGCCCGGACAAGTATTCCCACTGGGCGTTGGCTACTCTCTCGGACCCCTCCCGCAGTCCATTCTAGTGGTTGCCTTTGCTGTGTATGGCAAAGGGAAGGACTCCGTGGAGGTACTTGGCCTCTGTTAAAGTGTATAGAGGTCTTGTTCTAAACACAGGTCGGATTCTTCCTTTTCTTTATATATTAGGGGGGAAAACTGGATTTTGATTCAAAAGGACCAGGGTTCATATCAAGTTCTCAATAGCTGTGCGGCACTAACTACCTCTTTCTGAATCTCAATTTCCTCCTGAGTAAAATGGGGAATACCTGTACTACCTCTTCACCGAGACGTTTTAAGGACAGCGCTTATTTCATCTTTGTAGGGCATTTTCTCTATTGAAGCAGATCATCACCTATCCTGAAATTTATAGTCCTAAAGAGCTGTCTGGGGGGATTGAGAGGTTAAATGACTTGGGAAGGGCCATATATCCAGTAGGTGCCAGGAACAGCTTTTAAACCCAGGATTCCTTGCATGTGAGGCTAGATCTCTCTCCATTGAGCCACACTATCTCTGTGGTAGTCAGTGTTGTAAATAATCCCTCACTTCCTTCAAGAATCCACTTAAGCATCACCTTCTACACCAAATCTTTCTACCCCCAACTTCAAGTGCCCTCCCTCTTTAACTACTTTGTGTTTATTTTGCATTTATCCGGAAATGTTTATTCTGTATATATTTATGTATGTATATGTTGTGTTGTCTTCCAGTGTACAGAGTAAATTCCTTGAGAATACAGGTTGTTTCGGTTTTTTGTTTTGTATGCCAAGCATCCAGCACAGTGCCTGCCACATAGTAAATGCTTAATAATATTTTTATGGTAATACAACAGCAGTAGCAGCAGTAGTGGTAGTAATGCTAAACTTAAACTTTCACTCCCTTAGGAAGCCCTAATCACCCCTCCCATAATCCCTTGAGACGTGATGTACTTACCATGTAATGTTCTATATTAGGGATATCTGTTTTCGACTTATCTCCATAAGGACAGGGACTATGAGTTAGCACTCAAGATGAGGTACAATGTAGGGTAAAGGCCATTTGAGTTAGAAATCTAAATATTTACTTTCAAGTTCCACCCCTGCCTACTCCTATTCCTGAGCTGCACCTGCCCAACCCCCAAACACGTCTCCAATCTTTCCACCTGCTCAGATACATGTAACTCTGACCTTTTTAACAGACACACAAAACTTCATCTCTGCCCCCAACTCCTTTACTCAGGCTCATGAATACTCTCTCTTCCCCAAACATTAGACTCCCCTCTCCTTAATACACACAGCCTCAATCTTCCAAACCTTCCCTCCATGGCTCCAGCTATCCCTCCAATTCCCCTCCAATCATTTATTACTCTGGCCCCTGGTGTCTGTCCTTCCACCAAACAACTCCAGCTCCCCAACCCCCCAACCTTACTTTAAGGAGACATCCCTCTGGCTCCTGAAGGAGCTTAATAAATGCTTGTTGATTCCCTGACATGCACAATTTCTCCACACACAGCTCTGACCCACAGTCTTGCCCTCAAACAGACAGAGCTAGCCCCTAACCCTTCTACCTGAATACCCATGAGGTCCAGCCACTACCCCAGATATTCACAGCTCTGGGTCCTTCTCTCCAAATTCATATACCTTTGGCTCCACCTTCCTGGTATACACTGCTCTTACTTCCTCTAAGGTCCCAAATGCTCAGATTTCAAGTCCTTTTCCCAACGCACATACACAGGGTTCTGACCCATCTAGACATGCAGAGGGCTCTGCCTCCCTCTGCTGCTGAGAAGCAGACTTGCCACAGAAGCAGGAGGCTTATGAAGGAAGGGGAGAACACAAAATACAAGGAAGCTAAGGTGAAGCTGCCCAGATTCCATACACAAGAGCCAGCATCCTACAGGCAGACTATCATCAAAGTCACAATCTAGCAGATGACTTTTATAACAAAGTTCAATTCAAGAAGTGTTTGTTGAACACTTCCAGTATTCCAGGAACTCTTCTAGATGTTGAGGACACAAAGACAAAATAAAAAATAGTTCTTGTAGTCAAGGATCTTACATTCAAAGTGAAGTCAACAGAAACAGGAGAAAAACAGAAATACAAGAAATACAATAATACAAATGAAAATAACACTAAAAGAAAGCTTACCAGTCTTTGTCATTGTAATGACCAATGATGAACATAGCCACCATCCAAGAAGGATTGTGGAATGATGGGAAAAAAATACTGGATTTAAAGTCAAAGGACATAGATTCAAATTCTGATTCTGCCTGTGTGACTTTGAACAAGTTTCTTCCCCAACCTTGGCCTCAGTTTTCTCATCTGCCCTCAACAAAGCAGCTGATGGCTCTGGTGACAGCATTTTGTCCTCCTCCCTTAGACAAAGGAAATTGAGAGAGACTATCCCTATTAAAGTGGCAAGGAGGTAGAGTAGATAAAGCACTGGGTTTAGAATCAAGAAGACCTGAGTTCAAAACTGACCTCAGCCACTTACTAGCTATGTGACCTTGGGCAAATTACTTAACCTCTGTTTCCTCAGTTTCTCCAACTGTAAAATGGGGATAATAATAGCACTTGCTTCACAGGGTTCTTGTCAAGATCAAGTGAAATAATATTTGTAAAAAGTTCCTATCACAGAGCTGGCAAATGGGAGGCACTATGTAAATGCTTATTCCCTAATCTATATTGGTATCAGTAAAATGAGAGACTTGGAGGGAGATCTCTCCAAAGCCTATTTCAGATCTATGGAACAAACAAGACAGCTGTCTCCAAATAGTCGAAAGAATGTATTTGGAAGAAGGAATTTGATTTGTTCTGTTTGACCCTAGAGGACAGAACTAAAAGTGAAAAGAATAACAGTAGCAAGCACTTCTATGGTACTTTAAGGTTTGCAAAGCATTTAACTAATATTATCTCATTTTATCCTCATGACAACCCTGTGAGGTAAGTGCTATTATTATCCTCATTTTCCAGATGAGGAAACTGAGGCTAGGAGAGGTTCAGTGGCTTACCCAGAGGTACAGTTTGTATGTGTCTGGTGTTGGATTTTAACTCAGATTTTCCTGATTCCAGGAGCAGTGCACCAGCTACCTGCATAAAAGTTGTGAAGTCAATTTAGGTTTGACTTCAAGCAAAACGTCCTAACCACCAGTGCTATCCAAACGTGGAATAGCAAAAGAAGTGTTTATCCATTTCATCTAAAAGAGTTTTTGGAAAATATCATTTTAATTAGAGGAGAGGGGACTGCCCTGGGCAGCATTAGCCTCCAGGGCTACCTGTCAGCTAACCTCAAATCCAATAATTCAGGGATCTGGTTTTCTCTCTTTTTTTTTTCCTAATATTTTCCCCCTACTTATAACAGATATTTCCTGACATATGCTCAAGCATTTAGTATTGTGGAAAGGAAGATATAGCCTCTTGTTTATTTTATTTATTATTATTATTGTTATTAATTATTTTGCAGGGTAATGACTTCATCTGGCTTTCTCTTAAGAGAAAAGGAATTTCCTGAGCCTCTTGTTAAGAGAAGAGGATTAAATAGTAATTAATAGTTTGATATCAAAGCTTGCCTGCTTCCAGGTACTTGGCCCTTGACTATTATCACACTTGGATAAAAGCATAGATGTCATAATCATCAAATTTGCAGATGGAACAAGAGTGGGAGTTAACATCCTGGATAAGGGAATCAGAATTCCAAAAACATACTGACAGACCGAATTTAATAAGGTGAAATTTAATATCAATAAAAGTAAAGTCCTATGTTTGGGTCTAAAAAAATTAATTTTCCAAGTATAAGTTGGGGAAGACATAGCTACAGGGTTTTCAGTGTTATTATATACTATGCCACTTCCCTCACTCTTTATTCCAGTTAAACTGGCCTGTTATAACTGTGACTTGCCAAAGATCAGACAGAGAGAGAGTATCTGAGGCTGGATTTGAACTCATGAAGATGAATCTTCCTGATTCCAAGCCCAGTGCTTTATCCACTCTACTTCCTTGTTGCTGCAATGAGGACAATAGTCTCTCTCAATTGCCTGCATCCAAGGGAGGAAAACAAAACACCATAACCCTTGAGGTGGAAAGAAAGGCCTCAGACCTTTATCACCCAAACTGGTGCCCATGAATGCCTCAGCCCTGTTCATGCTTCAGTCTCTTTTGTGTCTATTCCTTCCTATTCTAAGGTGAAGGAATCTGAGTTTATGAGCTTCAAAAGATCCATAGAATATGCCACCAGAGGTCCAGGAACTGGAGACCATCCCAGAGTTTTCTGGCAGCGAGCCTGTTATAAAAAGACCTACAGTATTCAGCACAGTCATGAATCAGAGCCAACAGCTCTGATGCTGTTTTCTGGGGTGACTTCATCCATTGGCCATGCCACATTTTGGCATGAATTTGGGGAGACAAATACTTTGTAGAAACCACTTTAAGTATGAGCCCACTCTTCCCAGGGACTAAGGTGGCATAGGAGTGTGCCCCCAGTTCAAGAGGATGTTTTGTACTTCTGATTCTTGCTGTAGCCTCTCAGTAAATCTCTGTAAAAGGTAAGTGATGTTGGGGGCAGCTAGGTGGCGCAGTGAATAGAGTACTGGCCCTGGATTCAGGAGGACCTGAGTTCAAATCCGGCCTCAGACACTTGACACTTACTGGCTGTGTGACCTTGGGCAAGTCATTTAACCCTCATTGCCCAACCAAAAAAAAAAAAAAGCTAAGTGATGTTAATTGGTTAAATTGATAATGAAGCACTAAGTACTGGGTCAGGGTAAGACTAAGTCTAATTGGTAATTAATATTGGAGAGAATACACACCATAGAGGATCAAGCCAATAGTATTAGAGAAAAACTTCATAACCCCTTATGGTTACCCTTATGCCTCTGAAGAGGAAATACAGCTAGCCACCCCCTAGGGAGTCCAATTTACCAGTGCCAGTTAAGAGAAGAATCCCCAGAATCTAGACATAAGCTACACGTGTATGTGCTGTTAAACATGTATTCTTCCACAATGGAGTTATCACTATCATGAAGTTGTAGAAGGCTTGAATACTAAGTAATCTCTTCTTATAGATAGAAGGGACTTTGAGAAGTTGTCTAGTACAATTGTACATTGTTGGCTCCTTTTTGCTTCTGGAGAAAACAAATCAGACTCCTTAGCCTAGCATTCAAGGCCCTCCAAATCCTGTCTCCAACTGGACTCTCTAGTCTTATTTCACATTATTTCCTTTCACAGGCCACACATAGTCACCTAACTAGACACTGGTCATTCCTTGAGCTCCTCCAGTCAAAATGGATGATTTGTTGTTGTTGTTGTTGTGTCTGATGATAGCGTCCTCCAAGCTTGTCCTAGCTTCTTTTGCCTTTCTGCATTCGGGCAGGTCAGTCTCCATACCTAAAAGAGCATTGCTCCCTCTGTTGACTTTGGAAAGCTCTTCCTTCAAGGCCCTGCTTAGTTATCCCTTCCTCCACAAAGTCTTCCCTGATCCTCTCCATCAGGATATTCCTTCCCCTTTGGGACTCCTCCTCTAGCTCTGTCTCCTTTGTTCTCATTACTCTCAATCCAGTATCATACCAATCTGTCTGCATGGCATATTCCCATCCTCCTCCTCCTCCTCTTCCTTTAGGCCCAGCTCTCTAGAAGGTAAGATCTTTATAGGCAAGTACATTGTTTCATCTCTGTTTGTCATTTCATCTTCTAGAACCGAGCACAAGGCCTTATACATAGTAAGTGCTTAGTAAACATTGCTTCAATGTTCCTGTCCACTAGGAACCTTGGGCCTTTATGGTATTTGCTTTATTAGGGCCATGATAAGAGAACTCTTCTGGCATTACAGATATGTGCACTTATCTCCTTCCCTTCTTTGGGAGGGGACTATGGATAGAACACTACACATACTGTCAGTCTCCACTGAGATGTTGGTTAGTTCTGCTGAACTGCTTTTTTCACCTCTAAAATTTTTTTTTTTACAAGGAATGGTTCCTTGGATAGGGATATATTCAGAAATGAAGTTGTTGGTGTTATAAAAGATAGCAATAAAAATTTTAAAAGTTTAAAGTGGGAAAAGAGATGTATACTGGTAAAAGTTATGAAAATATCCCTCATTATGTTGTGTTGTGCCTTAGGTGGCTGCCTTTCCCAAAGCACCTCTAAGTCCAACTCCCTCATTTTACAGATGAAAAAACTGAGGCACAGCAAACAACCACTTGCCTAAGGTCACACAGATGACAAATGGCAAGCCCAAGAGAGATTATAAGTACTTCTGGCCAAGTGGGCTACTATTGGCAGCTCAGAAAGCTGAGCCCCCTTGAGAATAATGTTCTGGAGACAGGAAGCAGCACGTTCCTGACTCCCCACACACTGGTCTCCGCCTTTAGGATACACAAGGGTGAGGGAGTGAACTGGCTCCCCACACACCCTTAGAAACTTGTACAAGTTTCTTCTATTCTTTTTTTTTTTCTTTTTTGGTGAGGCAATGAGAGTTAAGTGACTTGCCCACGGTCACACGGCTAATAAGTGTCAAGTGTCTGAGGTCAGATTTGAACTCAGATCCTCCTGAATCCAAGGCCAGTGCTTTATCCACTGTGCCACCGAGCTGCCCCCTCTACTATTTTTAAAAAGGTTTAGACAGTATCTCCAAGGTCCCATCCAGTTTTTAAATTCTATGATTTTAGCCCCCACCTTCACTGGTGTACTGGGGGTGGGAATAGCCCAGCTATAAGCAGATGAACTTGGTCTCCTAGTAAATCATCTCCCCAGCCTGACTTCCAATGGTTAGGTCATCACCCCCAACTTGAGGAGCAGACTGAATTGAGCAGTTTATGAAAAGTGAAACCTTCCCCCTCATATCCATGTGAGATACTTCACTCCTCTATTCCCCTCACCACCACCACCCTCCCACCACATTACCTCACAGGGTTAGGACATCAGTACTGACAGCCAGAAGGGATGGATAGAAAGCAGATATGAGAGAAAGAAAATGTAATATAAAGGTGAACCTGCTTCCCACCCCTGTCCCAAACAGGAAAAGGGAGAAAGGGTAAACCCTAGGATCACAGAAAATCTCCCCAGAGCTCTGCTTGAAGGCTCTCCCTCAGGCTGAATGAGAGAAGCCAAGGCTGATCCCATTCCTCCACACTCCCAAAATAGAAGATAGCAGGAAGGGTGAAAGGGAGACACAACTTCCTCCCCCCCAAACAGGCTCCCACTGTGAGACAAGCAACAATTATTAGGGCCTCTGAACATCTCTCCTGTCCTATAGGGGACTGCATCAGCCCCTGACAGTTAAAGAGGTGCAAAGTAAAGAAAGAGTAAATGAGGGGCAGCTAGGTGGCACAGTGGATAAAGCACCAGGCCCTGGATTCAGGAGGACCTGAGTTCAAATCCAGCTTCAGACACTTGACACTTACTAGCTGTGTGACCTTGGGCAAATCACTTAACCCTCATTGCCTCGCAAAAAAAAAAAAAAAAAAAAAAGGAGTAAATGGCTTAGTCAGACCTGGATTTAACTCTTAGCTTTGTTCCTTGCTGTGACCTTGGGAAAATCCCTTTCCTTCTGTAGGCCTTAATTTCCCCATCTATAAAAGGAGCATTCTGGAATAAATTCTGTCTGATATATCGGTTCTTTCCACTGTCAATTCCATGATTTTATGCTTCCCAGTCTCTAGTCCTGGTGGGAGTCGTTTTTCCTCCCTCCCCCTTCCTTCTCACTCCCCAGAGGCAGGAAGGTCCCACAGCCTGGGGATGCTTGTGAGTAATTTATTCATCTATTTTCCAGTCTGGCTGTGCTATAAGCAGTTAAGAAAATACACATCCCTTTGAACATTCGTACATTTTTTACAGAGAAAACAAAACCTGATGTTGGTCAGACCATCCCAGAGTGGAGCAGGGCTACAATGGACCCCTGAGTGCCAGGGGGCAAAGGCTCCCAACCCACAAGAGGGCCTGTTGGCTCCCTTCCTTAGCCTCCTTCCCAACTTGGGGTTAGACCCCAATCCCAAGGGGCACTGGGAGAGGGTGGGAGGACAGGTGGGCCCTGAAGGCTGGGGGGCAAAGCTAAGGCAAGAAGGCAAGTGAGAAGAATAGGCAGGGAATAACTGAGGCAGCCTCAATAAGGTCAGGCCAGGGCTTGGCAAGTAAGCTCTCTGTTGGGTCAGAAGAGCAGTGTGGGCAGGGCTAGGTAATAAGCAGCAGTGGGAAGAGAGAGAGGGAAGAGAGAGGCCTTGGGGGAATGTCAGTCCCTCACCCCCCAAGGAACACCCACAACCTTCCCCAGCCCCACAGTGTTCCCAATGTTTTGTAGTTTGTTCTTGGCCTCCCCTTCCTCCTCGTACCAAAGAACACCCAGAGCCTTGGCCCTTCCCAATGTTTCCAGTGTTTTTTGCTTCTGGGGAGACGAACGGGGGTGGTTGAGACCGGCTCAGCTTCATGCCCCCCATCCCACAACTCTGTGCAAAACATTCTGGGCCCCCAAGGCCTAGGGTGAGGGCATCAAGCCCCCTCACCCAGAAGTCTCCAGGTCATAGAGTGGATGTTGAGGGGTAGGAGTCTGGGGCTTGGGATTAGGGAAGATGGCCAAGAGCAGAGGCAGGTAGGGGGCTGAGGGTTAGCTGGTGGGTGGGCAGAGGAGAGCAGGGAATTCCTCGCACATGTGGCGGACAATGGCCTGGTCAGTATGACTCTGCAGTCCACCCTCCTCTTCAGACAGGATGCGCCTCAGGGTGGCCCGCAGGTCCGGTAGCCGGTGGCCGTGCTGCAGGTAGGAAGTGGAGCGGATGAGGCCGTGCATCAGAGTCAGGTACTGCATGCGCAGCTGGGGACGGAAGCCAGGCCAGAGAGTCACATCATACATCTGAGTCTGAGTGTTTGTGAGGCAAGAGGAGGGGATAGGTGTGGGAAAGCAGGGAGTGGGCAAGACCCCCGCCCCAAATGAGGACCCTGAAACCACAGATCATTCCAATGGCAGAAGCCCCAAACTACTGATAGTCTTCAAAGTATGGATGAGTCCCACTAGTCCTGTGCCTGGCTTTGAAACAAAAACTATGATGAATTGGGAGGCAACAAATTTACCCCCGAAAGTACGGGGTACAGCCTGGTCTTAAAATGTGCCTGATTCCCAATACCCGTGTGTGCATGCATACATGAGTGAGTAAGCGAGCGAGCAAGCGAGAGTGTGTGTGTGTGTGTGTGTGTGTGTGTGTGTGTGTAATTCAAATCAGGGAGAAGTCTGGCAACCACTGGCCCACCTTGTCTCCAGGCGACAGGTCTGAGATATGCCGCACAGTGATGTCAATCAAGGCCATCATGTCGGTGTGATAAAAGATGGAAGCAGTCTCCCGAGATGCAAACACATCCTGCAGGAACTTGAGGACTGAGTGAGAGGGCTGTGGCTGGTGCTTAAAGATGCGGACAGGGTCATCTGGAGAGGGGGTGGGGGTGAGGACAGGACAAAGTCCTAGCTGAGTACTGTCCCCATTTTTCAAGCCTTTGTCACCCCCTAGGACTGCCCGGGGCTTTCCTCCCCTTCCAGACGCTTTCCCCTCTTACTGCCCCCCCACAGCACCCCAGAGCCCTGGAGGAGAATGGGGCAAGGGCAGAGAAAAGGCATTTCACTCCAGGACATCCCCTCATCTCCCCCTTACCCCCTCTGTTCAGCAGCAACAACAGCTTTTCTGTGAAGATCTTGACATTTGAACGTTTGCTGACAGTGGTCATGATGAGGTTGTTTTCTGGGTCTGAAGAAAAACAGACTCAGAGAGACTGATTGGCCCTGAGGGATCTGGGATGATGGGTGGTCATGTCTTAGGGCTCTCACTCCTCCCTTTCAGGGACTATCTCCCCAACTTAATCGGGCCTTCATTGAGTGTACAGGGCCTCCTATCAGGGGCTCTCTGAGGAGAGGGAGGGCTTTCACTCCTGAGATGAGTTTTCTAAGCCCCTGGGGGCAATGGAGGTTTCTCTCACCTGGAATGTGCAGATTGAAGGCCAGAAGCAGATTGACAAAGAGGTCAGGCAGCTGGTCTGTAGTATCTGAGGGCAGCCCATCCTCAACAACATCCAAAAGGAATTGGACAAAATGGGCACTGAGGTGCTCTGCATGGAGGGGGAAGGCAGAAAGTCACACACGGCTCTGCTGCTCTCCCTGAGCCCAACACAATGCACTTCAGGTGAGTATCAGGAATACCCCGGGTCTCTAATGTCTGACTGTTATGGTCTCCCCTGCCCCACCATTCCAAACAGAGTCCTGAACTGTTCCTAATTGAAATACCTCCCTGCCCATTTGTAGAAAGACAGGCTCTCCAGGATTGAAGGGAGCTCAGAGGCCACATCCGGTCTAACCTTACCTGAGTAGAAATCTCTTCTATAATATCCCCAACGAATGGTCATCCACCTTCTTCCTGATCTCTAACAGTGGGCAGTTCACTCTCTGCTACGGCAGCTTATTGCATTTTTGATCAGCTCTCGTTGTTAGGGAGTTTTCTTCACATCAAGTCAAAATCTGTCTCCCTGTAACTTCAGCCCACTATGCCTGGTTCTTTCTTCTGTCTCTAATCAGAATAAATCTAATCCCTTTACCGAGGGAGAGCTGCTTTCAAGTCTTTGAACGTATTATGACCCCAAGTCTATCGATCACTATTAATATTTAGCTACCGTTAGAAAGCAGAAAGGCATAATAGAAAGGGTGCTTGGATAGTCAGAGGACATGGAATTGAATTCTAGCTCCAACAACCAAGAGCTGTTTAATATTGGTCAAGCCACTCAACCACCACATCTCAACCTTCCCACCTGCAAAATGGCAACAACATACGCATCTACGTAGCCTTCCTGCCCTGCACGTACGTGTGGCCTGTTTGTGTCTGACCATCCATGTCTGTCTGTGTCCCTACCTGTCTCAAACTAGGAAAAGCCCAAAGGTGGGGTCCAGATCTAGTTTATACCCAGTCCACCACTACCTGAGGTGAGGATGAAGCATGGATGGTTTTATACAGAAATGAGTATATCATCCTGGCCTCAGAAATGAGCCCTAGCCTTGGGCCTCTGGAGCCTTGAGAGAGACTTTGGGACTATCAAAACATTTGAGCCAGTAGGAGGATCTGAGTAACACCTGGAGGGTTTTTTGTGATTTTGTGTTTTGGTTTGGGTTTTTGTGGGGCTTGGGGGGGGGGGCAAGGCAATGAGGGTTAAGTGACTTGCCCAGGGTCACACAGCTAGTAAGTGTCAAGTATCTGAGGCCAGATTTGAACTCAGGTCCTCCTGAATCCAGGGCCGGTGCTTTATCCACCGCACCACCTAGCTGCTCCCAAGACTGTACTTTTAACTTTTCATTTAATGTAAACTCCATAAAGCAGTAGAGGAGATCAGGAAGGGATCACTTGGACTTGAGGGGTCTTTAGATTGCTTCCATACTAAACAAATGAGCAAAATAATTAGAACAGGGTGTGGCTGATTAAATTGCCAGAGACACAGATGGTGTAAGGAAAGGAAGGTAACAAGTATCTTCCAGCCAAATGCACCCAGAACCACCAATGTTACATACATAAAATAAATACAAGGAGCTTAGGAGGAGGATGAAGGCACTCTTGTAGAAGGCACTTATGGTACTTGATCTGGATTTTGAAGTAAATAGGGCTCCTAAGAGGCTGGGGTAAGAACAGAGTGCACACTAGACACAAGGGACAGGCCCTGCAAGGAGATGGAGTGTCTGTCATGTGTGAGGAACACCAAGGAGCACAGTTTGGCTGAACTGCTGAGTGTAAGGTGTAGTAACATCTAATAAAGCTAGAGGGCAAAGTTACAGAGGGTTTTACATGTTGAATGATGGCATTTATATTTAATCCTAAAGGTAATAGGGATAATTGCTGGCATTTATTGAGTAGCAGAACGGCACAGTCAGACATGGCCATGACCAGAAGTGATCCCTCCTTGCAAGGTCCAAGGAACACTAGGTTAGAGGAGGACTCATAAGGACAATGGCACAATATTTCACCGTTCTCCAATATACTTAACATGTCTGACAAGAGGCCACTGGGAGTGGTCAAGACTAAGCAGAGCTCTTGATCCTGCTCAATTCCTAATACGTCATTTCATACATGTCTTTCCAGACTTTTTGGAAGTCATCCTGTTTGTCATTTCTTACAGCACAGTAATATTCCATCACCATCACATACCACAATTTGTTTAGCCATTCCCCAGTTGATGGGCATACTTTTGGTTTCCAATTTTTAGCCACCACGAAAAGAGCTGCTGGAAATATTTTTGTACAAATAGGTCTTTTTCTCTTTTTGGGGATGTCTTTGGGATATAAACCAAGTAATGGTATTGCCGGATCAAAGGATATGCACAAGACAACCATATAGTTCCATGAAGAATTGTAAATGACTTAATTATTATCAACAATACATTAATCCAAGACAATCCCAAAAGAATATTGATGAAACATACTCTCCACCTCCAAAGAAAGAACTGGTATTGATGGAACAGACTGAAGCATGCTATTTTTCACATTCTTTCATTAAGTGACAAAGATGATGTTTTGCACGATCATATAAGTATAACCCATATTGGATTGTTTGCCGCCTCGGGGAGGGGGAAGGGGAAGGGGAGGGAAGGAGGGATAGAAATTGGAACAGAAAAATCTAAATAAAAATGTTTTATCTGGAAAAAAAATTTTAAGGTGGGGGAGGGGTGTGCTGGAAAGGGTTCAGGAGGTATATGTATATTTATATGAACATATATATGCATGCATGTTGCACATATATGAGTTATTTAGGTCTTATTTATATAATAATTATATTTAAACAAATTTGTCATATTATTTATATAAATTGATATGTATACATTATTTATAAAATAGTTGTTTTAAGATTTAAAATACTAAGTTATATGTATTAGAATATATTTAGGTTTATCTAATTGTAATAATATAGAAAATTTACATTATATGTCATATGTGTGTGTATATATATTATATCTATGTTTGATATACATATAAAACAATTATATACCACAAATAAAAATAAAATAAAAAGACTAAGTAGCTCCCCTGAACCACCCTGAGAGTGACACTCTGCCAAATAAAACAGAACAAAAGACTAACAAACTGATACTTTATTAGGTTAGCTGACCAACAAAAAATTTAACAAAAATGAAAAGTAGGAATTCAAAAATGAAGAGGAAATTTTTAAAAATTGCCCCAAACTATTATGCCAAATTATAAAGTAACAAAACTGAAAACCTAACTGAAATGAATGAACCTACAAAAATATAACTAAAACTAACAAAACAGGAAATAAATAAACTAAATAACCAGACATCAGGGAAAAAACATTTAACAAAGTCATAAATTCACTGGGGGGCAGGGGGAAGGAAGGGAAAACTTTAGATTCCAGTGAATTTTTAAAAAAATGTTTGTTTGTTTGTTTTTGGTGAGGCAACTGGGGTTAAGTGACTTGCCCAGGGTCACACAGCTAGTAAGTTGTCAAGTGCCTGAGGCTGGATTTGAACTCGGGTCCTCCTGACTCCAGGACCAGTACTCTATCCACTGCGCCACCTAGCTGCCCCTGATCCCAGTGAATTTACAAGTGAATTATAGCAAACATTTAAAGAACAAATAATCCCTACGTTATATAAACCATTTTTTAAAAAAATACAGAAAGAAAAAAGGTAGTCCAATGGTCCAGTGGATAAAGTGCTGGTCTTACAGTCAGAAAGATCTGAGTTCAAATTTCATCTTAGGTACTTGCTTAGCTGTGGGAATCCTGGGCAAGTCACTCAACCTCTCTTTGCCTCGGTTTCTTTAACTCTAAAATGGGGATAATAATAGCACCTACCTCAAAAGTGTTGTTCTGAGGATCAAATGAGGTCATATATTTAAAGCACTATATAAATGCTAGCTATTACCATTAGTTCTTACCTCCCAAGCCATTGAACTTTGCTCAAAATCATCAGAAAGAACAGGAACAGGTTCACTACAAATTCCTGTCATTTGACCATAACACCTCACCAGCGCATGAAAAATCATTTATTCATTTGATTGACTACTTGACAACTTCTGATTGACTACGTCAATCACATTCCCACCAATATTATTCCAAGCTCTTTTCCCCAACTCTACCAGCATATTTCTCCATCAGATGATCTCATGTATTTCACTGAGATGGAGGACACCCAAGGAGAACCTCCCTCCTCCAAACTCAAAGTCTGCCTTCCCCTATCTTCTTATCTCATTGGATGACTTGGTTCTTCTTTATCAAAGCTACCTCCTTCCCCTGAGCCCTAGAGCCTTCTCCTTATCTTATCTGGAAGTCTGCCCCCACAGCTAATTCCTCCTCTCCAGTCTTTGACTTTGCTCTCTCCTGAATCTATGACGATGTCTCTCTTCTTGCCTTTAACTGGATACATCTCCTTCGGCACCCTCCCACTCACTCCCCAGCACAGCTTGCAATCTGGCTTCTGACCTCATCACGATAACATGACCACTCTCCTGAAGGTTCCCAATGACCTCATTTTTTGTTGGTTTTTATCCCAGTGTTTTTTGGGTTTTGCATCCAACTCACTTTCTGATACACTCCCTCCCTTTATCAAACCCTCTCTTGTTACAAAGAAAAATAGTGAAACAAAACTGACCACAACAATTTGACCCAGATAGCACATACAACTTTACATCTCTCTTCTTAAGAAGAGAGGGGCAAACTTCTGTCTCATGAACTGCTCTGCAGGACCAAGCATGCCTGGGCTGATTGATGAGGTCTTAACTGTTAATGGCTGTTTGTTTGTTTCATCCCTCTTGACCTTTCTGAAGCATTCAGTGCTTACTTGCTCAGTCCTTATTATTATTATTATTACTTATTTAGCCCTTCTTACTCAGTACTTTCACTTCCCATCCCACCCCATGACATTGCTCTTTTTTCCTGATTCTCATCCTATTCAACTGGATTTTTCTCCATATCTTCAGCTAGTTCACTGTCCTTCACTCCTGAATTCCCAAGCTTGACCATCCCTAAAGAGTCTGTCCTAAGGCCTTTTCTATTCTTTCTAGCCCCTCTCTTGGTGATCTCATCTGCTCCCATATGTCTGATTATCACCTCTACAAAGATGACCCCCAAATCTGTGGATCCAGCAGCCCTAATACTCTCTCTCTAGAACGCTAGTCCAATCTACACTAGCCTGCTGGATGTGTTCCACGGGCATCTAAAACTCAGTGTATTCAAAACTTGATTCGCTCTTCCCCACAATCCCCAAACCCAAACCTCCTTCAGACTTCTCTATTTCTGCAGAGGACACTGCCAACCTTCCAGGCACGTTGGTTTCCTGAGGTAGCCTTGCCTGATGGACCCGCTTTCCCAGGCTGACCCTCTCCAGGGACAAACCTCAGCCCGCATACAAGGGCCTCTACTCCCATATACCTAAAAACTCCTACAGCTCATGATCTATAAGGAAAAACTGTCTATGCCCCTGTATTACAGTAGATTGTGGTATGGTTCTCCCTATCACTTCTTCATAGGAGTTTGGGGAAGATGTATTTGTCACCTGAGACATGATTTATGGAAAAAAAAACTGAATCTAGTTTCTACAATATACTGCTGATTTCCTTAGACACATCAGAGAGAGCAGCCTATACATTGCTGGGCCAGACCAGTGATTTAATCAACATTGGGAACTGAGAATAACACCACACGCACAAGAGTTATGAAGAAAGCTCTTTGCAAAAACAAGTCTGTATCCCAGAAAGGCACTTGCTTAAGATCCCTAACGGTTATAAAGAAACAGTCCTATCCACACCTACATGACTCTGGGGCTAGGATAAGCTGGTTGTAGCTCACATTTATACAACATTTTAAGGTTTAGAAAAAACAGCCAGGATTCACACTCAGACCCTAGCCTTCAAATCTAGTACACTTTCCAAGGCACCATGCAGGCAGAAGCAGAATAAGCAGGAAGAAAAACCTTGCTGGGAGTGAGCCAGGCCCACTCCCCACGTCCCAGGGGCCCTAAGGCTCAGAGCCTTGGACCACTCCCTTTTACAAACATTCCCCAGTCTTACCATAGTGGTGATAGGGGAGTGGTTCCCCCATAGAGAACACCATGGTCAGGACCAAGGCCGAGTAACACATCTTCTGGTGGTCTGGGGGAGGAAGAGAGTGAAATGTTCTAGCTCAGTCTGAGCCCAGGCTGACCTTGGAGGAGGAGGTGGGGTGCGGTAGGAAGCCTTGCCCTGTCCTCTGGGCTGGGAGAATCTGGGGGAAGGAACCCTCTGAGGTTTGGGAGAAGTAGAGAGAGCTCTGGGGGGCTGAGAAGGGGTGGAAGGAACAGAGGAAAAGTCCTGTCAGCTAGCCCTGAGGGCCGACAAGGAGTCTGAGAGCCCCTGGCCCTCACCCTGTGTGTCTGTCTGCATGTCCCGAGCCAGCTCCATTGGCAAGATGGATGTGACCAGCGTAGAAATTACAGCTGCATCGAGGCTACACATGGCCCCGAAACACTTCAGGAGTAACAGGCGGAGGGGAACCCGGTGCTCCTGCGGGTGGAAGAACAGTCAGTCCTGATCCCCTACCCTTCCCACGGCACCCTGCTCTGAATCCCGGGATGGGGAGAGAGCAGAGGAGGGACTCTGGAAGGCATTCCCTTCTTTCCACCCCTCCTCTGTGCCCAAACCAACGCAGCTCAAGCCCCCTCAGCCCATACCATCTGATAGTAGGCCACCAGAGAGAGGACGGGCTCAAACTCATTCTTCTGGCACATCTTCCTACAAACTTCTGGGTCTGCATCTGTCTGGAAAAGACAATGGAAGAGGCAGAGGTGGTAACTGAAGGAGAGAGGCCTAGCCCTCTAGTCACAGGCAGAAGGGCCAGTCCTGCCCCTCTAGAAATATATGCACTAAAATGTCTGTGCTCAGACCCACAGATGCCCCACCTCTGGTTGGAAAGGATCTCTTTCCCTCTTCACATCTTTTCAGTGCATTTTGTTTAGATTTCTTCTTCGCCCCATTTCAGTCTACCCTGTTAGCCTGGGCTCTGGCAAGAATCCCCGTTCCAGATCTCTGGGCTAGCTCCCTCACTCCCCCAAAGTTGACTGTAAGATCTTTGAAGGCAGGACCTGCATCATTTTCTCTCTGTATACCCATCATTGGGAACAGGGTCCAAAACATAGTAAAATATTTGGAGTCAGAAACTATCTACCAAGTACACTCTACACTGGGGGTACAAAATAAAAATCATCCAGCCCTTGGTGCTCATGGCACTTACAGTCTTTGACGAGGTACAAAATGGACCCAGGTAAGTATAACATAAGGTAAAGAATAACAGAGGGGCAGAGAAGAGATATAAACTGCTCTGGGAAAATTTGTGGAAGGAGATCCCTGCAGCTGGAGGGGATCAGAGACTCCACTTGAGCTGGTCTTTGGAGGGAGAGAGAGGTTACAAAAGGTGGAGATATGGACAAAGTGTAGTCCAGGCATGGAGGATGCAAAGACACGGAGATGAAAGCTGGCATGTGAAGAGTTCAGCCAATAGTTTGGCTGAAATGCAGCATCCCTTCCACCTTTGATACCTTCCAGCTCTAAAACCATAGGAATGCACACAGCACATGACTCAAGAGTTGCTGAATTCAGGCCCTCATCACCTTTCCCATTGACTACTGTAATTGCCTTTCTCCCCTTTCTGACCCATCCTTGCCATAACTGCCAAAATGACCTTCCTAAAACAGGTCTGATTCGTCATTTGCATACTCAAGGCACTTCACTGGCTGAGGGTCATCTCTACTCTAGAATACCGACTCCTCTGTCCTTCGGAGCCACTCTTGGTCAGGCTACAACCCAGCTTCCCTGACTGATTTCCCACTACTCCCCCTCACACCCTTTACATTCCTCATGGACAACGTTCCATCTCTTATCCCTGTGCCTCCCCGAATAACCAGAATGCTCTCCCTCTTCATAGCTGCCACTTAGAGCCCCTGACTCCCAGCTCAGGGGCCACCTCCTGCAAGAGGCTTTCCCTGATCCCCTCCCCCAATTATTTTACATTTAATTTGCATATATTTCTCTGTACACCTATCATCTCTCTCTAATCACCACATATAAGCTTCTTGAAGGCAGGGACCATCATTGTTCTTTTTGTAACCCAATGCCTAGCACATGCTTGGCACGTATTAGAGACAATCAATTCTTATTCATTTGAAATGGTTTTTTTGAAATGCCCATGTCCACCCCAGCCTCTAACTGTCATGCTACCAGAGCAGGATTTCACTAAGAAAACTGATTATCAAAGAAGGGCTATAACACTGGGAATCCTGGGAAGGAAGCATAAAAACATTTGACTACAAAGATTTGAAGTTTAGTGGCTCTGTCCCACAAAAACACCTTCCTAGAACTGCGTGTAGGCCCTCACCCCCGTCCCTGGACCCCTCCCATCTCCACTCCCAGGCTGCCCACCAAGATTCGAAGCAGCTCCTCCAGGTAACAGCAGATGACATTCTCATCCTCATAGAGGGCCCAGCTGCGCTGTTGGGCATCATCCTTCCGCCGGGCTAAATCTGCGAAAATCACCTCTAGCCGATGCTGGTCATGGCACACCTGGCCTGAGGGCAGGGCTGAGCTCAAATCCTGCCCCCACAGGACCCAGACATAGGAACATTAGTAAATGAAGTCTCAGCTGGCCCCTCCCCTCCAGATCCCATCACTGCCTGTCTTGGGAGCCTCGATGCACAGGCCTTCCCCTCCAGACAGCCTTCTAGGACTGACTGACTGTGACCACTCTCCCATCCCAACACTCTCCTCCAACTTTAGCTACCATTGTATGTAAGCTGGATTCTGTTGGCTTCATGCCTCTTTCCCCCTTCACACTCAGGACTCTCAACCATGTCTCCCCATTCATATGGTCCATAGCCTCAACCTCCAGGTTTGACCCTAAAATTGATCTTTGACTTTGACTTGAGGCCAAGCCCTTCCTGGTACAGATAGAGAAGCTCTTATAGCGCAGGAAAAGAAGGAATAAAAACAACATAAATCCTTCACCGTGACCATCCCCTGATCGACCGACCCTCAAAAAAATTAATTCTACTATCTAACCGAGCTGAGGGTGGTCATGTCCAGAATTGGCCTGTACATCATTGGAGAGAAGGGCAGAAAAGGGGCCCTTCAGCCTCTGTTGTTCTTGGCTCTGACTCCAGCCTCTATCCTTGATGCTGGCACTCTGGTTTGCTGTTTTTTGTCCTGCCGAAACCGGGAGCTACTTGAGGGAAGAACCTGGATCTGCTCTTGCTCTTTTGTCTCCCCCAAACTTAGTGCTCCCTAAGGGCCAAATCCAAAGTCTGTTTATTCCTCTCTGCCTCCTCCTCTGGACTGAGCAGAAGGTAGGGAGACTAATAAATCCCAGGCAATTGGATGCCTGAGTGGATATCCATTCAGTTACCCACCTCTGCTTTTTTTCTAAACAACCCTCCACCCTGTACCTTGCTCTCCACCAGGGAGATTAGGATCTGCTCCATGACACCTGAAACAGCCGGGACTGAGCTCTGGATGTGCCCAACGACAACTCCGATGGCCACACGGCACAGGTCATGGCTCAGGCTGGTATTTCTTCGGACCAGCTCCATCAATTCTGCACCAATTGTTGAAGGCACAGCCACTGAGGCCACAGGATCCTCTTCCTTCTTTTCTGGCTCCTCTAGGCTTAGGGTGCTAAGGGCCTCCAGATCAGGAGCTGGAACTGGAGCTGGGGCTGGGGACGGGGCTGGAGCCGGAGCTGGAGCCGGAGCTGGAGCCGGAGCCGCAGCCACCTCCTGCTCATCCTTCTCAGGGGAGCCCTCCGTGGTCCCAGGGGGCTCTGCAATGGTGCCCTGGTTCTGTAAGGTGGGGGGTTTGGGAACAGCACCCCGGGCACTGCTTCGGCTAGGAATGGGAGGAGGTGTGTGGCTGGGGCTTGAGGCAGCTGTGGGGGGCCCTGGCTCCACAGTGCTGGATCCAGTGTACAGCGTGTCCAGGGAGGTGGTGCTGACTGAGGAGTTACTGGACAAGGAGCTGCCCCGAGTTGGAGCATCTGGGCGAGCATCTGGACTCCCTACAGAAAGGGGACAGAAACCCCAATCCTCCAAATGGGGCTCCAACCCACTAGCCTCCCCAGCCTTCCAGCCCTTTCCTCCCCTAGCTATCTGCTCTTCTGCCCACCTCCCGAATTTCTGAACTCAACAACTCTGGAAGGTAATTTGCAAACTTTAAAGCAACATATAAAATTGGCTCTTATCATCTCTCCTTCTGTCTCCTGCTCTTATTTTCTCCCTCTGTCTCTGTTACCCTAGGGATGGGGGAAGATGGTGGATGGTAAGTGGAAGGACTAGGGTAGCAGCTACCCTGGAGAAATGTCAATCATACAAGAGCTCTCAAGGCCCAAGTTCAGTCACACATGCCAAGAGCCCACAGACACCTGACTGACAGCAGGGAGATGATGGGAAAATAATGACAAGTTTTATTATGAGTAGCAACAGCTCACATTTCTATAGTGCTTTCAGACTGATGAACTACTTTACTTACTACAACCCTGCGCAATAGTTAGGGCAGATAATTATAATTCCATTTTGTGAATGAGGAAACTGAGGCTAGGATATAAAATGACTTGTCCAAGGTCACACAGGTGTATGTCACAGCTGGGATTTGAATCTACATTTCTGGACTCCAAGATCTATGCCCTTTTTACTATACCACACCCTCTACATATGCATCCATGGCAGGTGATACCGCCATCCCACCCCACCCCTCTCTAAACCACAGTGAACTCAAGACACAGCTTAGAGTATATCTAGCTTAAGGCATGATGGTCCAGCTTTGGGGTAAAGGAGGAGGCATAAAAATAATTTCTGTCTCTAACCTCAGAGCTGGCCCAGTGGCCCTAGGCAGAGTAACTGGGGTGGGAGGCTCACCCTCTCCCAAGATGTTGTTGTTGTTTGCCTTTTGTTCCAGATGAGGACCATGACACCAGGAGGTGATGTCATGACTTGCAATGAATTGGATTTCAGTGAGGGAGACTGTGCAAGGTCACCAACCTCACTCTCTCCTCCAGAAGCATCAGAGTCCAGTGGCAAAATATACATCAGAAGGATTGGAGATGGGTCTAGATGTTTGAGACAATTGGGTCAAGTAACTTGCCCAGGGTCACACAGCTAGTAAGTATCAAGTGTCTGAAGATTTGAACTCAGGTTCTCCTGACTCCAGGGCCAGTGCTCTATCCACCTCACCACCCTTTTCCAGTATTCCCTCCCACCCTGCACAATGGCCCCTTTACCTCTCACAGAGCCCACTGGAACAGGCCGCCGTTTCCCTGGTGGGGGAGGTGTGATAGAGGCCATTCGTCGAGGATGTGGTGGCACCTGTAAGAAGAGGAGTGAGTCTGGTACAGCAACATTCCAAAGCTGTTCAACCCAACCTCAAAAATAAGGTGCTGGCAGCTTCCCCAAAGGCTCCTTTCCAGCTTTACCTTGGTAACCAATCCTGACCCCTCTCCTGCTACCATTCAGGTTTCGGCAAGCACAGAATTCTAAAATCTCAGAGCTGAGAACATCCTGAGATCCTATCAGGACAGGTCTCCCTCCTCCAGAATCCTTCATAGACAATGATCCAGCTTTTACTTCAATACTTTCAATGACAGGGAAGTTGTTCCTTCATAATTCAACCCATCACAAAGCTGAACAGTTCTGATGAAAAGACACCTCTCAGTCTTTTTCTCTGGCTCTCTGATATCCCTGGCCTAGGGAACAGTGTGAAAATCCACTCTCCCAGTATAATTCTGTCTTGCAACTTATAGTCTGAGTTGCCTAAGGCACTGAAAGAAAAGGTCTTGGGGGCAGCTAGGTGGGGCAGTGGATGAAACACTGGCCCAGGATTCAGGAGCACTAGCTGTGACAAATCACTTAACCCTCATTGCCCTGCAAGAAAGACGGATGGAAAGATGGAAAGAGGGAAAGATGGAAAGATGAGGGAAAGAGGGAAAGAGGGAAAGAGGGAAAGAGGGAAAGAGGGAAAGAGGGAAAGAGGGAAAGAGGGAAAGAGGGAAAGAGGGAAAGAGGGAAGGGAAGGGAAGGGAAGGGAAGGGAAGGGAAGGGAAGGGAAGGGAAGGGAAGGGAAGGGAAGGGAAGGGAAGGGAAGGGAAGGGAAGGGAAGGGAAGGGAAGGGAAGGGAAGGGAAGGGAAGGGAAGGGAAGGGAAGGGAAGGGAAGGGAAGGGAAGGGAAGGGAAGGGAAGGGAAGGGAAGGGAAGGGAAGGGAATGGAAGGAAAAAAGAGAGAGAAAAAAAAAGTCTTGCCCAGAGTAACACAGCCAGTGTGTCCAAGGCAGATGTGAATTCAGGTCTTCCTGACTCCGATGCCAGCTTCCTTTCCCCTCCACTATCATACCTCTCTAATTCATTATATTTAAGCCAAAAGATGCCTCCCATCACTACCCCCATTGCTCCTACCTTTAGTCTCTTCAGCTAAAGAGTAATTTAATGCCCCTTACACACAGCAACCCTTCAAACCCTTTCAGATACCCCACTACATCTTCTCCATTCCAGTTCCTTCAAATGATCCCTGTATAGCATGAAATCCTTTGCCCTTCCTATCCTGGTCACCTCCTCTGGATGCACTACAAGTTTTTAACATCCCTTCAATATCTGAACTGACTCTCCTATAAGGTCTGATCAGGGCAAAGTACAGCAAGACTACTGGTTACCTCAGACTGGACACCATGCCTCTTTTAATGAAGATCACATCAGCTTTCTGGGCTATCATGACCCACTACTGACCCATCAGAAACTCTGGGCCATTAAAATCTCCTGATCTTTGGGGCAGCTACGCAAAAAGAGGCAAAAGACATTCCCTGCCCTCAAGGAGCATACGGTACAATGGGAAAAACAGTAAGTGTATGTACAAACAAGCTACAAGTGTAAAGATAAATAGGAAGTAATTAAGAGATTGGAGATACTAAGAATTAAGGAAAACTAGAAAAGACTTCACTCAATCAATAAACATTTATTAAACACAGTGCTAAGTGCTAGGGATACAAAAAGAGGCAAAAGACAGCCCCCACTCTCTAGGAGCTTACAAATTAATAGGGGAGAAAATATGCGAGCAAACATATGCAAAGCAAGATATTGATACCAGATAAATAGGAAATAATTAATAATAAGAATTAATTAAGAATTAAGAGGGGCAGCTAGGTGGCACAGTGAATAAAGCACCAGCCCTGGATTCAGAAGGACCTGAGTTCAAATCTGACCTCAGACGCTTGACACTTACTAGCTGTGTGACCCTGGGCAAGTCACTTAACCCTCATTGCCCTACCAAAAAAAAAAAAATCTCCTGATCTTTTTCACAGGACTATTGTATAATAATAGTAGTATTAATAATGATAATAACAATAACAACAAGCATTTATATAGCACCAGGCCATTTATACAGTGCCAGGCACCTCTCTACACACATTACAAATATTATCTCATTTGAACCTCTCAACAACCCAGAGAATAGGTGCTATTATTATCTCCATTTTCTAGTTGAGAAAGCTGAGGCAAATAGTAGCTTGCCCAGGGTTACCCAGCTAGTAAGTGTCTAAGGCTGGATTTGAACTTACATCTTCCAGACGGCAGGTCCAGGTCCAGTTCTATCCACTGGGTCACCTGCTTGCCCCTTGCCTCCCCTACTTCACCCTATACTGACTGGTACAGTTGATTTTTTAAAATTTAAGGATACATTTTATGTCTGTCCCTATTATATTTCATCTTATTAGCTTCACTCCATTGTTCTAGACTGTTGATTACGATTTTTGTCATTCACCTGGAGTTCTGTCTCTCCTATGTAATCTGGAAACCTGCCATTCATATCTTTATCCAAGTCTAAAGTATTTACTAAAGACACAGTTGTCTGACATCGATAACACCCTACTCCTTGGGTCTAGCCATTTTACCAGTTCCAAACATACTTTGCTTGACCTCTATCTCTCCATCTTGTCTTTGAGGGCATCATGAGAGACTATCAAAGGCCTTGCTAAAATCCAGATATGTATGATGTTGGCTGCATCAGACTTATCAGGCTAAGAATCCTCATGAAAAAGAACATCAGGCTGATCTGGCATGACCTGTCCTTGACAAACTCTTGCCAGCTGCTAGTGATCCCCACTTGCCCTTCTAAGGGCTAACGAATGATCTAGTCTAGAATCTTCCCAGTGATAGACGATAAACTTCCAGTGTCTGCAGCTTCTAGTTAGGTCCATGACTAGGCCTTGCTGACTGGGGATTCGACAGGCTGGATCCTTTAATTCAAAGGCGCTCAACCCTTTTTGTGTCATGGACACCCTCTGGTAGGGTGATGAAGAACTATGGTCCCCTTCTAAGAATACTGTTTTTAAATCATTGAAGATAATGCTTACTTTCAGATAGAGATTAGTGAAAGTAAAGATGTGATTTTTATTCCACTGAAGTTATAAAACCTATCCACATGGGGCAGCTAGGTGGCACAGTGGCTAGAGCACCGGCCCTGGAGTCAGGAGTATCTGAGTTCAAATCCAGCCTCAGACACTTAACACTTACTAGCTGTGTGACCCTGGGCAAGTCACTTAACCCCAATTGCCTCACTAAAAAAAAAAAATTTTTTAAAAACAACCTATCCACAGATATCATTGGTGATATGTGGACCACAGGTTAAGTAAGACCTCTTGCTCTAGTTAAACTTATGGGATCTGTTGATTAAGACTTCATCATTCCTGACCCATTCCCCAATACCTGGTAGGAAGCACTATCCTCTCCGAGGAACTCAGCGCTGGGTAGGCTGTGCTGCCTCTCGTAGCTAGTCCTGCAAACCCCATTGGGCTGCCTAGTGCTAGCAGTGTCCAGGTGGTGGTCACTGGATGAAGGGGTCATGGTCACCGGGCTTGGGGCCGTGTGGCTTTTGCGGAACAATGTTTCCTTCCTGTGATGGATCAGCTTCCTGCAGGAAGAAGAAAGTAGACATAGCTGGGATTCAGGCTCCAGCCTTGGAGAAACTCCATATTGAGGTGATAGGGTTGGCTGAAGAGAAAAGAGGCGAGAGGAAGCTCTTCATAACAGTGAATGTTCTCTGTCATTACACCTGTTTATATAAAGGAGAATAAACGTTGCTCTGCTTTAGAGTTAGTATGGTGTACTACAAAGAGCCTTGGATTTAGAGTGCAAGGACCTGGGTTTTAATCCCAGCTCTGGAATTAACCGGCTACACAACCTTGAGCGAGCCATTCAACCGATGAGCCTGTTTCCTCCTTTGGAAAACTGGGATAATAATAGACATACTCTCAACCTCAAAAGAGAGCAAGGAAAAGTGTTTCACAAACTTTAGAGTGCCCTTAAAATGAGAGACAATATTTCAAAATATTATTGTTGATCTTCCACTAAAGTCCTTGCCTGAAACCTCATCATGGCGTGGGAGGAAGGGGATTTGGGCATCTCCAAGGTTACACCACTGAGGCCCAAGTTATGGCAGGTACAACCAAGTTACAAAAGTTTCAGGTACAGACCTTGTGATGGAGAGGACATCTGTCAACCGTGGACCAACTTAGCTAAATTTAGAGAGGTTTATTGCCACATTGGCTATAGAGTGATGCATTTTTTGTCCAAAGAAACTCTCGAAGAGCACCTACCAAGTTACTCAGGGGCTGGAGTCTTCATCAGTGGAGGAAGGGCCCATGTTCCAAAGTATTCTTTAGTAATAGGAACTAGAGATTCAGGGGGCTAAGAACCTATCAGTCATCTTTGCTCTGCCAATGGGCTAAAAATTCGTGGACTCCCGGTGATATAAGGCTTCTCTTTATGCACTTTTGTGAGTTGTTTGGATCCTATTTTTGAGGTGAGAGGAAAAATTTATTCTATCTCTACAAACTCTGGGGACCCACTCCTAACACTTCACCAAGGGAAGGGAGAGGTATTCACTGAATGATCATGGAATGAAGTGCAAAACTATTCCTGACTAGCTGAGGGGGTGACTAAAATTGCAGAATGGGCCTAATGAGCTTAATCCAGGGTATCCAGGTGGACCAATCCCAAAACAACCCAGGGGCTCTGTTGGTACTCTTTGTGAGAACCAGGAGGGAGGGAGCTAGGTGTTCCAGGCCTTGGCATGTGCCAAGAACCATGTGCTAAGCTCCAAGCTAGATGGGAAAACCAAAGCTTGACTGACAAGCTTAGAGAGTCTAGGCATCACCTAGTCTGAGAATGGATTGTTTTCTCTCAATCTATATTTCTAATGATCTTCAGGTATAGTATGTGTTGTTATTATTATTAATTATAACAATAATAACACCCCAATTTCTTCTTATAGCGCTCTAAGGATTACTAATCACAGTTCCCACATGACTAACTTTCTAAGGCCAGAAGTACAGAGAGTAACATCCCTATGGCAGAGGGAATGGAGCTGGCCAGCCCTAGAGCCAGAAGATCCAAGTTCAGGTCTTGCCTCAACACACAATGGCTGCTGACCCTGGGCAATCACTAAGACTATAAGGTGCAGAGAAAACAGCAAGCTGCAGTGGTAAAGGGAGTTTCTTCATCAGGGAAGTTCCCATACCAATGAAACCCCAGGTCTAGTCCTTGTCAGGAATTAGAGACCAGGAAACAGGCCCAAAGAATTTAAATGATTTACTATAAGATTACAAAAGCTAATAAAAGGAAGAGCCAGGATTCTAAGCCTAACCCGATCGAATAGACCATGATAAATTTGTATACCACAAATTCATATGATTTAGAGCTAGGAAAAACATTAGAAAGAGTCTACTTCAATCCTCCCATTTTACATGAAGAAACTGAATCCCAAGAGATGGATGCCCATAAGAAGCTCATGAAGTGACTGCCAAGGTCACAGAGGTATTAAGTGGCCAAAACTGGGATATGCAGTCAGGTCCTGTACCATGGGACTCCTGTGTCAATAAACCCTAGGAATTACATTCTTGTGTGAAGGATCCATGTGGGGCAAATGTGAGAAAGGAAAGGAGAAGTGTAAAGCACTGGCCCTGGATTCAGGAAGACCTGAGTTCAAATCTGGCCTCAGATACTTGACACTTACTAGCTGGGTGACCCTGGGCAAGTCACTTAACCCTCACTGCCTCACCAAAAAAAGAAAGAAAGAAAGAAAGAAAGAAAGAAAGAAAGAAAGAAAGAAAGAAAGAAAGAAAGAAAGAAAGAAAGAAAGAAAGAAAGAAAGAAAGAAAGAAAGAAAGAAAGAAAGAAAGAAAGGAAGGAAGGAAGGAAGGAAGGAAGGAAGGAAGGAAGGAAGGAAGGAAGGAAGGAAGGAAGGAAGGAAGGAAGAAAGAGAAAAAAGGAGGGGGCAGCTAAGTGGTGCAGTGGATAAAGCACCAGCCCTGGATTCAGGAGGACCTGAGTTCAAATCCCGCCTCAACCACTTGACACTTACTAGCTGTGTGACCCTGGGCAAGTCACTTAACCCTCATTGCCCCACTAAAACAAAAAAAAATTAAAAAAAAAAAAAGAAAGAGGGGCAGCTAGATGGAGCAGTGGATAGAGCACTGGCCCTGGAGTCAGGAGTACCTGAGTTCAAATCCGACCTCAGACACTTAACACACACTTACTAGCTGTGTGACACTGGGCAAGTCACTTAACCCCAATTGCCTCACTAAAAAAAAAAAAAAAAGAAAGAAAGAAAGAAAAGAAAAAAGGAAAGGAGAAGTGAATGCTGGACTTGGGACTCCCACTACAGTGGTGGCAGCAGGAGGTTGGAAGAGTACTTAGGGATCCAATAGAATCATTCTTCAAGTCCACTGTCCCAGCACACGAGCCAGAAAATAAAGTCTTTGGTTGGAAGTCAGAGGTTAAGGAAGGGTTAGTGGGAAAGGGAAAAACCCTGGGTTTCTTGAATCCAGTCAGATTCCAGGAGGCCCACTCAGTCTAGTGAGGCTTTGTCACCCAAGGTTGAGTCCCTGCACTGTCTCTCCAACAGAAACGGAAAAGTAGGCAGGTGAGGTCATAGTGGATGCTGGCTTTGAAACAGAAAGAAAAAAGAGAGTTCGAGGGGAAGAGCGCAAGGAGAAGGAAGGATGGATAGAAAGGGAGGTGGTTCCTAAAGGAATCAGCAGTAAACCTCTTAGGATCTGACTTATTCAGGGATTCCTGGGGATGAGAGAGAAGCTCAGAAGTGGCATGTCATGAAGCAGGAGAGCTGGGGGACAGAGAATCCCCCAAAAACCCCAGTGGATGGGAGAGAGCCTGGAGGCCGTGAGAAAGAAGGAAAGGAACAGGGGGCGTGACTGGGGGAGTCAGCTCCACAACGAATGGAGACATATCGTGGAAGGGTTTTAAAAACATAAGGATCTCTCCTCCTCTTTGCCAGCATATTGTTTCACTCTGGTGAATGAGTTACTTTATGTTTCCCGACAGGAATATGCCCATCAGCACTATTTTGGGCCATTAACAGCAGTTCCTGTTTTTCTAACACTTTAGGTTTACAAACTACTTCTCTTATACCAACCTTTTGAAATACATATCGTAGGCACTGTCATCCCCACTTTCTTGAAAAAGAAACCAAAGCCCCAAGAAGGAAAGTGACTTGAAGAGGGTCCTAGAAGCTGGGAGCCCTGGCATCTTCTGATGCCAAGATTAGGATTCCTTCTAACATATCACGGGGTCTCAATCCCACCACAGCTATGTAAAGCCTTCTAATAGCACAGCCCTAAAACCCAGCACGCTACTTCCCAAACCTCCAGCATGCTTGGGGCTCACAGGATCCCAGGATTTAGGATAGGAAGGGACATCAGATGTCATCTAAGCCAATCCCATAATTACAAAAAAAAAAACAGATGAGGAAACTGAGGCTAAGGCAGGTGACGACATCTGCTCAAGGCCCTATAACTAAAAATGACAGAGCTGGGATTGGAACCTTTCCTCTTACACAAATCTGTCACCATACAGGACATTTCATCTTTCAGCTCTATCCCCTTGCACAAGTTGGCTCCCATCCCCCAATACACTTCCTTCTCCGCCCCCCTCCCGGAATCCCTAGTTTCCTTCAAGACTCAACTTGGAGGCCACTGAGAGGGGCTACCTCCTTTTACACAAATACAGTTTTTCCAAGACTCCTTTGGTTATCAGCCTTCTCTCCCTCCTGAAGCTACTCTGTAGTTACTTCACATTTACTTTGTATATACTTGTGTATACTTTGTATAAATGTAACTTCCTCAAGGCCAGGATTCCGTTGTCTTTTTATCCCTCGGCACAGAGCCTTGAGTACCTGATAGATGCATAATAAATGCCTGTGGACCCAGGCTGCCAACTCCAAATCCAGTGCCTCTCCCATGGCATCATGTAGCTAATGCTGTGCCCCACCCCACCCCTTGCAGGCCTTGCACCAGCCCCTACGGATGGGGGACACGACAACCACCCCTGACCCAGGCAGCTCAGGGTTGTGAGCAGCTATGCTCCAAAGACCCTCCCCCCCCAAGGCCCTTTGTAGCTCTACAGAGAGAATGCCCCTAGCTAGCCCCTATGCACATGCAGGGGCTTTCCAGGAGGGCAAAGCCAACCCCATGACTACACTTATAGCCCCCATGCTCTCTGACCTGTCTTATAAACCTCCACAATACCTCCTGCACACAGCCCCTCTTCTCTGCTCCCACCAACACCACCCTAACTCAGATCCTTGTTTCTTGCCTCTTTCAATTAATCAACAGACACTTCTTTTTGTTTTGTTTTGGTTTTCTTTTTTAACCACAGACATTTCTTAAGCACCTATATTTTGTGCCATGAGGGAGGGAGAGGGAGAGAAGTATGTGAGTATGTGTGAGTATGAGTAAGTGTGTGTGTACACAGGGAATATTAAGGAGGAAGGACCCCAGTAGCCAGGAGGGAACTAGAAAGCATCATATAGAAGAAAACGTAGTACTTGAGCTGAGTCTTGGAGATTAGAAGGGGTGGGGTGGAGAAGGGAGAACACTAGCTGCACTATTCTATTTTTTTTTTAATTTTGCAGGGCAATTAGGGTTAAGTGACTTGCCCAGGGCCACACAGCTGGTAAGTGTCAAGTGTCTGAGGCCACATTTGAACTCAGGTCCTCCTGAATCCAGGGCCGGTGCTTTATCCACTGTGCCACCTAGCTGCCCCCCAGCTGCACTATTCTAACAGCTCCTTAACAGTCCTGTAGGGGTCCTAGCACACAGCAAGCAATTAGCACATGCTTTCTGGATTGAAGTGAAATTTAGGAAAAAGAACACTTGTCTTGGGGTTGGAAGACATGAATTTGAATCTTGGCTCTGCCACTGTATCTCCTAGAGCAAATTATTTCCCTTCTCAGAGCTTCAATTTCCTCATTAGTAAAACAGGATTAATAACATGTGTTCTGCCTGCCTCGTGGGGGCCCTGAAGACAGTATGTGCTTAATAAATGACTCATAACCCTGAAAATACTATAGAAATAGACATATGCCAGGCAGGGTGGTGCATGCCTGCAATCCTCACAGCTGGGGAGCCTGAGGCTGGTGGATGGTTTGAGCTCAGGAGTTCTGAGATGTGGTGGGCTAAACCAATCAGGTAACTCACCAGGCTACCTAAAGAAGGACAAATCAGCCTAGGTAGAGAAAATGGAGCACATCAAAGCTCCTGTGCCAGTCAGGACTTTTAGTAGTAGATACTCTTTCAGCCTAAGAAAGAGGAGAATCAAAACCAATTGGAAGGTTGGGGCAGCTAGGTGGCGCAGTGGATAGAGCACCGGCCCTGGAGTCAGGAGTACCTGAGTTCAAATCCGACCTCAGACACTTAACACTTACTAGCTGTGTGACCCTGGGCAAGTCACTTAACCCCAATTGCCTCACATTAAAAAAAAATTAAATGCCAAAATAAAATAATGGATTAAAAAGGAAACCTATTTAAAAAAAAAGACAAAACCAATTGGAAGGAAGGGAGGAGGGGAGGGAGGGAGGGAGTGAAGGGGAAGGGAGAAAAAAGAAACAGATACTCCAAGGCCTCCTTCCCTCCCTCCCTCCTCAGCACTGGCTGGGCCCCCACTCACTGCAGGACATCTCGCTGCTCCAGGTTGTACTTGCCCCCATTCTTCATGGCTGCATTGTGCACTGCTTCAATGGCACGGTCAATCGACTGGAGGACAACATCTTGCTCTAAGCCCTGGGAGAAGGAAAAGGAGATGTGGTTAGGCTGAGCCTGGGCCCTGGGAGTAAAGTGTGCTTTTAGCCTTCTCCTTAAAAAGGGAACAGAGACCCTTGGTCCCACCAGGGTCCAAAACCATAAGTAGTGGAAAGGGCCCAATGCAGGGAATCAGGAGAACTTTGCCTCTTTGTCACTATGTGACTTTAGGTAAGTCACTTCTCTGTAGGTCTCAATTTCATCATTTACAAAATGAAGGGAATATATCTACTGGAGAATGGCTAAACCAGTCATAAGGGAATGACTATTGTAATAAATAATGAAAACAAAAGATTCAGGTAAGCTCTGGGAAGACTTCTATCAACTGAAGATGAGTGGAGTAAGGAGCACCAGAAAAATGACACACACCACAGCAATGTGAATGGAAAGAACAATAAATGCTCTATAATTATAATGACCAAGTCTGGTCCTGGTTGTTGTTCAGGCATTTCGGTCGTATCCAACTCTTTGTGACCCCATTGGGGGTTTTCTTGGAAATGAGAGTGAAGCAGTTTGCCATTTCCTTCTCCAGCTCATTTTTACAGAGGCAAACAGGGTTAAGTGATTTGCCCAGGGTCACAAAGCTAGTGTCCAAACTTAGGCCTTCCTGACTCTGGTGCTCTAAGTCACTCTACCACCTAGCTGCCCTTCTGGTCCTGGAAAAAAGTTGAAAAGATACACGGTCCTCCCTTCTTTGCAGATATGGGGGACTATGGCTTTGGAATATTATATCTACTCTCGGGCAGAGGTGATGAATTAGAGGATTGGTTTTGCTGAATGGCCTTGTCTTCCTCTTTCTTTCTACATCTTTGTTCAATGGTTGGTTCATTAGTTGGGGGAGGGGATAGGGATAGATTTTAAACTAAGCTGTAAAAACAAAAAAAAAGCAATAAAAATAAATTTAAAAACAAAGGAGCTAGAAGAGACTGTCTAGTCTAGGTCTTTAGTTTTTTTATTTTATTTTTCAGAATAAAGGCATTCCACATTGTAAGATCCCTCCCAGCTCTGGTATTTCATGTTTTGTGTACTAAAGATGCCTGGTAGCTCTGATATTTGATAGTGTCCCTTCCATACAGTCCCTGCTCTATAGTGAAGAAAGGGATGGTCCTGACTAAGAAGAGATAAGCAGGATCATGCAATAGAAAAAGCCCCCAAATGAACATGGGTTCTAGTCCCAGCTCTGTCACTGATTCACTGTGTGTCCTCAGGCCCTCTTCCTCTTTGAGTCTCAAGTTTCCTTCCCTATAAAATGAAGATATTTGCCTGGACGGTTTCTAAGGTCCCTCCCTTCCAACTTACACATTCTGTGTGTTGTGGACTGTCTACCTGACTCAGCAGAAGGTCCAACACTGACTTTGTCCCTTACTCTTCCCCCTGAGATGACCTTCAATGGTACAAACCTCCTCAAAACACAGCCAGATATTCCTAAAGGAATCACAAAATGTGAGATTTGAAAGGAACTTCAGTGGCCATCTATTCCAGCCCATACAAGAAAGGGACCCATGCTACCACACACCCAATAAGCGTTCATCAAGTCTCTGCTTGAAGACCTCCAAGATGGGGGTGGGGTGGGGTGGGGTGGGCCTCTTGGATCAGGCCGTTATTTGGAGGTAGCCTTTAAGTAATACTTAGAAGAGGAGACATCCTTGACACTCAAGGCCACAGACCACAGCTGCAGTCTTCGATCCATGGGGGCAATGTGACAGTGAGTAAAGAAGGCTGGTCTGGGAGTTAGAAGACCTGGTTGTTAGTCCCAGCTCTGTCATTAACTCATTGTGTGAACTTGAGCAAGTCCCTTCCTCTCTACGGGCTTCAATTTTCCTCTCTGAAAAATGGAGTCAATGGACTCTATTCCTTCAGCTCTAATAGTCTATCGATATTTAAATCTAAGTGTTGTTGATGCAACTCACCTGTTGTGGCCCCTGATGAGAAATAAACTTCAATGTTTTCAACCTGTGGTGATTGGGGAAATGAATGGGAATCACTGAAGAGGATTTGGGGCGGGAAGCAGTCCCTGGTGCCCAGAGCTGGGGCTCAGAACCTGTCAAATTACCTCTGAGAAGGGGCAGCTAGGTGGCGAAGTGGATAAAGAACTGGCCCTGGATTCAGGAGGGCCTGAGTTCAAATCCGGCCTCAAACACTTGACACTTACTAGCTGTGTGACCCTGGGCAAGTCACTTAACCCCCATTGCCCCACAAAAAAAACAAAAACAAAAACAAAAACAACAAATTACCTCTGAGAGTTCAAAGCCTTCTCTCAGACTAGACTGGGGTGGGGGTGGGGCCCGATGAAGGGGGTGGTTCAAAGTGATATAAAGGGCAAGATTTTTGAAACAAAAGGAGACAAGGATTAGTGAGATGATGTGAATAATGAAGCATATCATGGAACAGGATTGTACCATAAGAAATGACAAATATGAAGAATTCATAAAAACTTGCGAAGATCTACAGGAACTGATTCAAAGGAAGCAAACAGACCTGGGAGAACAATTTATTAGATGACAGTGATCAAGTAAAGGACAATAATACTGACAGATTGAAGAACTCTGATTGATGCAGTGATCAGTCATGGCTTCAGAGGACTCACAGTGAAGTATGTCTCCCACCTCTCAGCAGTGGTCATTCAGCATGATATGAGAATACTCATTCTCAGACATGACCAATGTGTCTGACATGCTGTGTTGACACGTGTTGACATGCTGGATTATATTTATCTGTTACAAGGGAGGCTCCAAACAAGAGCTTGGAGTTGTTTTTTGAATTATTAAATTATCAAATATTTTGAAAACAGGTTAAAAATGAGCTCCTTAAGGAAAGAGATGGAGCAGATCCAGCATTAAAGAAACTCTAGAATACTTTACAAAGTATTCCCATTTCTACAATACTTTGCTCCTTTCTCCAGCTCAGTGTTTTCTTAGAACCACCCTGCATTAAGCCAGCATTGTCTTCCTTTTACAGATGAGGAAACCTGAAGCAAAGAATGGTTAAGTGACTTGTTCAAGATCACACACTTAGTAAGCACTGAGAACCAGAATGCAGACTTGGGCCTTCTAGATGAACTGAAAGAAATGGAGCTGTTTAGCCTGAAAAGAGAAGACAGGGAGGACGTGATAACTATTGTCAAGTATCAGAAGGGCTGTCACAGAAAAAAGTAGGTTTCTTCTACTTGGGCCCAGAGAAAAGAGCTCCAAGCAATGGACAGAAAGGTCTCCATAGAGAGAGGTCCACTATAAGGAAAACCTTTCTAACAGAGCTCTCTCAAAGTGGGAAGGGCTACTTCAGGAAACAGTGACCTTTCCATCACTGGAGGCCTTCAAGTGGAAGTTGCATGACTGTTTGTCAGGGATGCTGTCTGGGATTTCCTGCTCAAAGATGATTTGCGAGGTCCCTCCCAGATCTTGATTCCACTACAGGCAAGTAAATGTATATCAGACAAACTGGCCCAGACAAGGGAAAAGGAAAGTCCTTTTAGGGTCCTGGAAGGAGCCAGAGCCACTTAAATTTCCAGGAAGGTGAAGTCAAAAAAAGATGGTCTGAAGCCCAGGGGAAAAATCTTACTAGCCAGATACATATAGGCCTTCGTCATTCAGGAAGGACCAGAGAACACCCGAGTGTTCTCTGGGAATGAGAACTCAAAGTAGTACCAGGCCAGGGAGGGATGGATGCAGGCACCCCCTTCCCTGGCCGCACATCACCCCAACACTGTAACCACCTTCTGAAGCAAGGCTGGAATAAGGCTGGGACCAGGCAGCTGTAGGAAGTAGGACAAGTTCTCTCCTGGGGTTGGCAGCCTATTCATCTTTGGAGTTAGTTTATGCTTCATTATCTTGGAACTTCCTCATGGGATCACAAGACTTCAAGGGGAAGGGACCTTAGAGACCATACAGCCCAAGCTCTGTCACTACCATTCTACAGATGAAAAAACTGAGGCCCAGAGAGGGGAAGTAATTTGGCAAAGTCACTCCATTAGTGAATGGCAGTGCTTGATTCTTCCTGCCTCCCATGTCGAGGGCACTTTCTACCACATCACACTGCCTCCTAAGGAAGCTGCTTTGTAAAGGTTATTACAGTCTTGCCCTGGCCATACTGAGGAGAGAAGAATAGCTCTGGACAGATAGGTACTGAGTAAGACTGAGGATGGTGGAGTTCGGCAGTTGACCCAGCTTCGAATGGGAAGAAACCCTGGAAGAAGCCAGGGAGCTGAGGTTGGCAGAGGAGAGGCAAGGCCAGGACAGAAGGAGGTGCTGAGATTTGTCTGTCTCTCAGAACAAGGACAGAGCAGGCTCACACAGTGCAGAGCTTGGAATGTTTACATTGCAAGGCACATCCCTGAGTCTAGGACTGTTGAAAAGAAAATGCTTTGTTAACGTTAAATCACATTTAGAGAGCATTTTATCATTATCATGATTATGAAAATGTCATAGATCGGAGCCTTGAATGCGACAGCTAGCGTCAGACCTGCAGGAGTACAGAACGCCACAACCAAAGTCAGAAAGAAACATCGAGAAATCCTGTTTGCTGCCACACCCACAGCAATGAACTGACTGAAATCCTCCTGAAAGTCTCCCCAGGATCCCCAAAAGATGCTGCCAACAGAAAGATGAGTCTTGGAGAAAAGAGGCCTTCTCAATAGTGCCACTTACAATCACCCCCTCTGACATCATGGGAAGCCACTGCACCACTTGGCACCACAAGCCTTTGAGGTTCTTATATCCACCCTTAATCCAAACAGCTTCTAATAACCTCCTCCTGACCAAACCCGACCCCCTCCACACACCTAAAACTTGAGGGATATCAATAAAATGTCGATTCCTGGTTTCCCCTCTTCCTCCACCTACTCCCTGTCCCCTCCAAGGCAAGTCTCACAATTTTGTCTTCAATTAACGGGTGGCAAGACTGCAAGAAGCAGAGTAGAGACTGAGAAATAAAGAGAAGAGGAGGGGAAAGGAAAAAAAGTGACCAGGTGTCCTGGACCTCTGTCCCGGCACTGGGGGAGACACCGAAGGAGAAGGTACAAGTGCCAGGGTCTTATAATCTGGGCCTTCTTGTCCAATTTCACTCCTCCTTTCCCCAGCTCAGTTTCCACCTCATCACCAATGGGCTGGATGTCTGCCTGTTTCCTGAGCTCTCTAAGAATATCCTGACCTTCCCCACCCACCACAGCTTTTCCCAGATGGCGCCAAATGGACCGTCGGACAGAGACCCAGACAGACAAATCCCTAACCGGGGAGGGGCTGCTGTGTGACATTCCTTTGACAGAGACGCTCAGGGACAATGTCTCAGCTATACAAAGCCACTGTCAGAAATACGCACACACAGATACAAGCAGGGTCTCACAAATGCTGTCAGTCATGATGGGGACTGTGTATGTAGCCACTGACAGCCATGGGTATATATAAGCTATTACAACTGGAAGGACCTTAGAGATCATCTAGTCTTTCATTTTACAAAATGGGGAAACTGAGGCCCAGGGATGGGATGGGATATACTCAAAGAAAGGTATACACTTCTATGAAAAGGCCTTGGATTCAGAAGACCAGCATAAGGTTCCTCATCCCCTCACAACCCATAGAGCTACATGAGGGGGAGAGGTCAGAGCCAGAGGTGACCCCCCCACTATCATGAAAAAGAAGCCCCAAATGAAGAACAGGTCAGATAGAAAGCCAAACCTCTCCTCTAGGAGAGGGAACATACTAATCACATCTCTGTGCCAGATTCCATAATAACAAACACCAAAATTCTTCCAGGAAGCCTACCCTGATTACTTACACACACACACACACACACACACACACACACACACACCCATTCACCCACTTCTTCCCACCCACACACATTTAGGCTTCAATCTTAAAGATTCAAGGCCCAGGCTTTCCAAAGGCAAGACTCATCTTCCTTCTGGGACCAGATATCTCCAAGAGCAGGACTGTGTCTCACAATCAGACCTGAGTGCTCCCAGTGAAGAAAGGTCTGTTCCTCAGACTGGAGGCTAGAGTGCACAGCCAGCCACAGCTGCTATTTCTCCAAATGTAAAGGGTTATTTCTGTCCTAGGGACTAGTTTGGGAATAAGAGGATGCTTTGCTATAGATAAAGGGGCACACCCAGTCCAACTCACAAACCTTCTCAAATACCAGCAGCCTTCTTCTGACCCTAACTCTGAGTCCACCTCCCTTTCCCAAGGGGACTGAAATCTCAAAAGACAGGGGGTGGGGGATTTCCACCACCACCTTCCTAAGGCTTTGGGGGAATAACATGGGAGTGGGGAAAGAGCTGGGAAAGATAAGGTGAGAGTTGTGAACCCCCGTTGGGCCCAGAATGAAGTTCTCCCTCCGTCCCACCTCCCCTCCCCACAATCCCAAGAAGCCAGCAATCCCTAGCAGCGGGGAGCGGCACCAAGGAAAGAGGGAGGGTATCAGAGGAGATAGCCATCACATGCACGCCCCCGGTCACAGCTTCCCTGGGCCCCTCCCTCTAAGGAATGGGGCCCGGGCCCGGGGCCCCCATGAAGGCTACACAGGATTGGGAGAGGAAGGGAGAGAAACCCACAGTCGGCGAAGTCGCAGTGTTGTTGGGGTTTTTAGGGGGCGGGGCTCTTCTGGAGGAGGATGAAGGAGAGAGGAAGAAACGCAGCCCTGGAGCGAGCCCAGGGAAGTGAGGCCGGGATGGGGCTGCCACGGGCGTGAGGGACGCGGAGACCGGCTGTAGGGACTGTAATGCAGATGCAGGCCCAGCGAGGGATAGGTCTGGGCGCCTGGGGGAGGGATGGCAGCCAGGGAGGGAGGCCGGGGTTCGGCCCGGGACAGGTGAGGCGCTGAGAGCGGGCCAGGGCGGGGGCGGGCCGGAGCGAGCCCGGGGCAGGGCCAGCTGGCGTGGGGAGGGGGCAGCTCTGACCTGCAGGCGCCGCAGGTAGGCCGGGGGCACGTAGCCGGTCTCCCCGCTGCGGGCCCGGGTCGCCAGCCACCAGTGCGGGCTGCTGTGCTCCAGGATCAGGAAGGTCTCCCCCTCGCCGAAGGGTAGCGAGTTGGGCTCCGTGGAGCGGAAGGCGTACACCGAGCGGTACATGAGGCCTGGCCGCCGCCGTCGCGGGCTGGAGGGTCCGGGAGCCGGGAGCCGGGGACGCCGGGGTCCAGGGGCTGCCGCGCGCCCGCTCCTCCCCGTGACACAGCCGCGTGCGCGCTCCCGCCTCCCACTTCCAACACCCCCGTCGCGAAGCCCCGCCCCCGGAGGCGCGCCCGGCCCACGCGCGAGGGCGCGGGCAACCTGGGCCTCACGTCAACTCTGGCCTAGGAGTGGGGGCTTCCACGCAGCCCCTCAGGCCCCCCTACTCCAGGACTATCCTGAGATTGGAATCGGGAAACGAGTGAATAATGAGAGACACTGACAGGCAGACACACAATCACGCAAAGGGGAGGAGCCAAAGATAAAATGGCACACTCGGTTATAGTCACCCTCCCCCTTCACGTGTCCCCCGGAAAGCTACACCCAGGTGCAAGATAGCCTTTGTGTCTGCATCTATTCGGAACATCACCTTGAGCCCCCACCGAGGTATTCTCGGCAGAAGAAACAAGACACATCAAATGAGCAAAGGCATTTGATAAAACAACAACAAAGCAAATATGCAAAGAACCTGGGATTCCTTGCAACCAGTCTATATCTTAATAGATTGAATCCTAGGGAGCTACCCATAGCACATAAAGATTAAAAACAAGGGCATGCAGCTAGGAAGCAGTTCTAGGCCTGAGTTCCAATTGAGCCTCAGACACTAGCTGTGTGACCCTGTGCAAATCACTTAACCCTGTTTGCCTCATTTTCCTCATCTGTAAAATGAGCTGAAGAAGGAAATGGCAAACCACTGTAGTATCTTTGCCAAGAACATCCCATGGCCAATATTGGCATACTATGGTCCAGGGGTCACAGAGTCAGACACCACTGAACAACAACAATATGACTAGTAAGTGTCTAAGGCAGGATTCAAATTTAGGTCGTCTTGATCCCAAGAACAAGGTAAAATCCAATTTAAGCATACAAGGCTGCATGGGGAGATGGCACCAAAACTGAACCTTGAAAAGATTTTAAGAGAAGATTCACAAAACAAATTGGTATTCTTGTTTTTGTTTTTTTGGGGGGTTTCTTTTGCCAGGCAATGGGGGCTAAGTGACTTGCCCAGGGTCACACAGCTAGTAAGTGGCAAGTATCTGAGGCCGGATTTGAACTCAGGTACTCCTGAATCCAAGGCCTGTGCTTTATCCACTTCGCCACTTAGCTGCCCCCACTAATTGATATTCTTAAAGAGTAGGTCTCTGTCATCCTCTTACTTGAGAAGCTTCAGTGGCTTCCTCTGGGAAAGAATACACTTTTTTTGTTTGTTTGTTGTTTGTTTTTTGTTTTTTTGAGAGGCAATGGGGGTTAAGTGACTTGCCCAGGGTCACACAGCTAGTAAGTGTCAAGTGTCTGAGGTCAGATTTGAACTCAGGTCCTCCTGAATCCAGGGCCAGTGCTTTTTCCACTGCACCACCTAGCTGCCCCGAAAGAATACGCTTTAACCCCTTCACCAAATTCTCTTTCCAGAAAGAACCCACTGGATGTATTCTGAATACATCTCCTTTGCCCTGGCTATCTCCCATACCCAGAATGTTCTCCCTCCTCACTTCCACCTCTTGTAATCCCTAGCTCTCTCCAAGGCTCAGATGTTACATTCTACAAGAGGACTTTCCTTTAAATTATCTCTCAACACGTTATATTATGCCACCAGAATTATATTCTTGTTTCTTGAGGCAGAGACTATTTTTTTTAACCTTTCGTTAATTGGTACAGTGCCTTTCATATGATGTGCACTTAACAAATGCTTATTCAGTTGAGATGAGGAGGGAGTGATTTTCAGTCATGGAACTTGTACAAATATCCATATATTTGTATATATATATATATATATATACACAAATTTGTATAAACAAATATACAACTTGTGCAAATATACAGTTAGGATATGAAGGATCAAATTCTGGGAATACCTTGTAGTCTAGTTGGATTGAGATATGCAATGCATAAAGGGAAATAATGTGGAAATAAGGCTGGAAATGTAGGTTGGAGTCAGATTATGGAGGACCTTGAAAGCCAATCTAAGGAATTCATATTTTATTCTAGGGGAAATGGGGATTCCCAGGGAAGTGTAATATTCAGACCCATATATTTGGAAGATTATTTTAGAAGCTCTGTAAATGATGTACAGGATAAAGGAGAGACTTGAAGCAGGAAGACCAGTTAGAATGTTATTACAATAGTGCAGGTAAGAAGTGATGCAGACCTTAACTAGGGTGGTGGGTTAAGTGAGCAGAGTAAAGGAAATGGATGTGAGAGATGTGGAAATAGAACTGACAAGACTTAGTCACTGTTTGGACGGATCCAATGAGGGGAAGGGAAGAGTTAAAGATGACTCTGAGGTTATAACTGAGCAGATAGTGGTGCCTCTAACAGAAATAGCAGGTTGAGAAATGGAGCAATATAGTAAAATTAGGTATAGACTGAGAGCTATGGTACCATCTGCAGGTATCATTCTGGGAACATGCCCTAGTAATCCAGACCAAGGTGGAGAAAACACTCTGTGGGACAAACACCTGACTGAGCTCCAGCCAAGTCCCTTTCACAAGTTCCTTGGCCTAACATCCCTATTTTGCCACACACACCCTTAAAGGGCAAGTTCATCAGTTCTAACAGGAGTCTGGACCTTTGTGGAGCAAAATTGTGGTGCTGGCCAATTGTATCCTAAGGTATCAGTAGGTGAGGCAATGGACCTGAACCTGGAGTCAGGAAGACCTGAATTCAAATCCAGCCTTAGACACTTTACTAGATGTGTGACTCTGGACAAGTAATTTAACTTCCGTTTGCCTCAGTGTCCTTATCTGTCAAATAGGGAATAATCGTATCTACCTCCCAGGGTGGTTGTGAGGATCCAGTGAAATAATTGCAAAGTCCTTAGCATAGTGCCTGGCACAGAGTAAATGCTATCTAATTGTTAGCTATCATCATTATCATTGTTGTTGTTATGACTATTATCAGTAGGGACATTTCTGTGACTGGGGAAGCCATACATAACTAGGACCACTGAGAAACTGTTAACTTCTCTCTACTTCCTATCTAAAATCAAACAACTGCTACTGAGACCAAAGAACTGGGGTACTGTCCCCATTCCATTTTCCTAAAGGACTCCTCTACTCTGAACCCATACACATAGTCAGACCCTGTTCAATCCTGGAGGACCATGGCCTCTAATGATGTGAGAATTAGACTTCCTTTTGTCCCCCTCTCTGGCTTGTTGAAACTCCATTCTGATGCTGTGGGATCCAGTTCAGTTTTTTAAAGCTTAGGTTTGGGTTCATGTTCAGATCTCCCTAGAAGGTTGGATTGAGGAATAAAAAAAGTATTCATTGTATAATATGAATCAGGTGTGGGGCAAATATTTCTTTTTCAATTAAATATTATTTTTTCATTTATCAAGCGTGTATTTTTTTCTTCCTCCTTATATAACAAACAAACAAGCAAAATTCCCATATTGGCCATATTTAAAGATGTGGGGTTTTTTACTGCAACATTGGTTCATTAAGTCCATCACTTCTCTGTCATAAGATGTGTAGCATTCTTCATCATTCATCCTCTGGAATATAATTGATCAGAATTTTGATCATATTGATTAGAATGCTTAAATTTCTCAAAATAGTTCTGTTTTGTAATATTGATATTACAAGCATAAATTATTCTCTTTTCTATACATTTCACTGTATCAGTTCATACAAGTCTTCCCAGATTTCTCTGAAATAATTTTTCTTCCTTTCTTATAATACAATAATATCATATAGTTCCTGTATACATCTTGGTAGGTAAATTCTGAAGTATTTTATATATTAGGTAGTTATTTTAAATTATATTTCTCTAGTTCTCCCTGCTGACTTTTATTGGTAATATGTAGAAATGGTGATGAGTTTTGTGAATTTAATTTATATACTACAACTTTGCTGTAGTTATTATTTCAATTCACTTTTAGTTGGCTCTCTAGGGTGTTCTGGGTATACCATCATATCATCTACAAAAACTGATAATTTTGTTTCGTCTTACCTATGCTTATTCCCCCAATTCCCTTCTCTTCTTTTATTGATAAAGCTAGCATTTCTAATACTCTATCAGATAATAATGGTGACAATAGATATCCTTGCTTCATCCTTGATTTTATTGGAAAGGACTACAGTTGGTTCCCATTACATGTAATTCTAAGACTTAGTTTTAGATATATAGACTATCATGTTAAAGAACGGTCCATCTATTTCTGTTTTTGAGTGTTTTTAAACAGAAATGAGTGTTGTATTTTATCAAAAGCTTTTTTGGGGGCAGCTAGGTGGCACAATGGATAAAGCACTGGCCCTGGATTCAGGAGGACCCGAGTTCAAATTCAGTCTCAGACACTTGACACGTACTAGCTGTGTGACCCTGGGCAAGTCACTTAACCCTCATTGTCCAGCCCCCCCCCAAAAAAAAGAAAGAAAAAAGGTTTTTTGCATTTATTGATGAAATATTATTTTTCTTGTCTTTATTATCAATATGGTCAATTATATTTGTTTTTACAATCTTAAACCAACCCTGTATCATTGGTATAAATCCATCCTGATCATAGTGTATAATCTTTGTGATATATTGCTATAGCCTCTTTGCTAATATTTCATTTAAATTTTTTGCATCAGTATTCATTAGGGATATTGTTATATAGTTTTCTTTCTCATTTTTTACTCTCCCTAGTTTAGGTATCAAGACCATAGTTGTATCATAGAAAGAATATAGTAGTATTCCCTCTTTTGCTATTTTTATAAGTAGATTCTATAGTATTAGAATTAATAGTTCTTTGGATATTTGATAGAATTTACTTGTCAGTCCTTCAGGTTCTGGGTTTTTTCCCCCTCTGAGACTTGATTTATGGCTTCCAATATTGGGTTGTTTACATTTGTCTATTTCTTGTTCTTTTAATCCAAGTATTTCTTTTTTTTTGGTAAATATCCATGAAAAATTAATTTGATTTGTCAGTTTTGTTGGCATGTAGTTAGGCAAAATAACTTCTGATAATATCCTTGTTTATTCATTTGTTCTTTTAAAAAAATTATACTAGAAATTTGCTTTTCCTCTTTCTTTTTAATCAAAGTAGCTGTCTGATAGTTTGTCATTATTGTGGTTTTTTAACCAGCTCCTCACTTTATTTATTTATTTATTTATTTTTTGGTTTGTTTGTTTTTTTTAGTGAGGCAATTGGGATTAAGTGACTTGCCCAGGGTCACACAGCTAGTAAGTGTTAAGTGTCTGAGGCCGGATTTGAACTCAGGTACTCCTGAATCCAGGGCCGGTGCTCTATCCACTGCGCCATCTAGCTGCCCCCACTTTATTTATTAATTCCATTTTTGGTTTTGGTTTTGGTTTCGGTTTGTTTTTTGTTTGTGGGACAATGAGGGTTAAGTGACCTACCCAGAGCCACACAGCTAGTAAGTGTCAAGTGTCTGAGGTCGGATTTGAACTCAGGTCCTCCTGAATCCAAGGCTGGTGCTCTATCTACTTCGCTACCTAGCTGCCCTATTAATTCCATTTTTTTTGCTTTTAATTCTATTAATCTATTTAATCCTCATGAATTATATTTTGGTATTTAATTGAGGATTTTAATTTGTTTACTTTTTTTTAGTTGCATATCCAATTCATTCATATGTTCTTTTACTCTTTTATTGATGAAGGTGTTTAGACATGTAATTTTTTTTTTTTTTGCAGGCAGCGGGGGTAAAGTGACTTGCCCAGGGTCACACAGCTAGTAAGTGTCAAGTGTCTGAGGCCGGATTTGAACTCAGGTACTCCTGAATCCAGGGCCGATGCTTAACCACTGTGCCATCTAGCTTCCCCCTAAATTTTCCCTTAAGGACTGCTCTGACTGCATCTTCAAAATTTTGAAATGTCGTCTCATTGTTGTCATTATTATAATTTCTGTGCGTTTGTTCTTTAACCCCCTGGAGAAAAAAGTTGCTCAGTTTCCAGTTGATTTTTAATCCTTTCTTCAATATTTCTTTATTTAATATAGTTTTTATTTAATTGTAGTCAGTAAAGGACATATTTAGTATAACTCTTTGCTTGTATTTGTGAGGTTTTTATGCCCTAATTCATGGTCAATTTTTGTAAAGATACCATGCACAACTGAGGATATGTGGACTCCTTTACATTCCTATTAAATTATTATCAGATATCTATCATACCTAATTTTTCTACAATTCTATTCAGGGCCTCAGTTTGTTTTCTTTGTTTGTTTTGTTGTTATTGTTAGATTTGTCTAGCTCTGAAAGGAGTACATTCAGGTTCCCTGCTATTATAGTTTTACTGTCTATTTCTTCTTGTTACTCATTTAGCTCTTTCTTTCTTCCTTTCTTCCTGTCTTTCTTTCTTTAGGCAACTGGGATTAAGTGACTTGCCGAGGGTCACACAGCTAGTAAGTGTCTGAGGTCAAATTTGAACTCAGATCCTCCTGGCTCCAGGAGCAGTGCTCTATCCACTACACCATCTAGCTGCCCCAATTTTTTCTTTAAGTTTTTAAATGTTATGCCATTTGGTGCATATATGTTAAGTATTTAGATGAACTAATATTTTCCATCAAAATATAGTTTCCCTGTTTATTTTAAGTGTATTTTTGCTATTGCCTTGTCTGAAATCATGGCAGCTAACTCTGCTTTTTTGAGTTCAGCTTAGGCAAAATAGTTTTTCCTTCAATTCTTTAACTCTGTGAGTTTTTGTGTTTAGACTGCATTTTTCATAAATAAATATTTAAATTTTGCTTTTTAATCCATTCTGCTTTCCTCTTTCTTTTTATAGACAAATCCACCCCATTCACATTTAGTTATTGTCAAATGTGTATTTTCCTTCTAACCTACTCCCTTATACTTTACCCTCTCCTTGTCATAGGTTCTCAGCTTTTCTTTATTTCCTTTTAGATTTCTCCTCACAACCTCCCCCCCCAATCCCCCTCCAAGCTTAGGCTTGGTTTAGTTTATGACTCATCCATCCCTGAATTTACCCCCCCTTTTATTCTTCCCTTTTCCCTCTCCCTATTCTTTCCTATTTTCCTGTTAAATTGGATGTATTTCTGTGTATGGATGCATGTATGTATGTATGTATATATATATATATATGTATGTATGTATGTATATATGTATATTCTACATTCCTTTTGACCAATTCAGATGAAAATGGAATTCAAGTGACATCCTTGCTCTTCCCAAAGCTTCCACTATTTTTTTTTTGCTTAAGTGACTTGCCCAGGGTCACACAGCTAGTAAATATCAAGTGTCTAAGGCCAGATTTAAACTCAGGTTCTCCTGAATCCAGGTCCGGTGCTTTATCTATTGCACCACCTAGCTGCCCCCAAAGCTTTCACTTTAAATAGGCTTCTGCTTGTCCACCCAAATTATGTGACGTTCCCTTTCCCTTCTCTCCCCCAATATATCCTTTTCCCCCTCCCTTTCCTTTCTTCATTCAGAATAAAAAAAAAAACTACTAGGTCCTCTATCTTATTTAACTCCCTCTATGATTCTTGATAAGATTAGAAACTTCATTTAAAAAAAAAAAAAGATTAGGAACTCCAGTATTATCCTTCCCCTCCCATTAAAATGTAAACAGTTCTTCCTTATAAAATCTCTTTTCATTGTTCATTTGTGTTTATCTTTTAATTTTTCCCTTTCCTTGAGTTTATATTTTTAAATATCTATTCAGCTCTGGTTTTTTCATCAAGAATGCATGGAGGGGCAGCTAGATGGTGCAGTGGATAGAGCACTGACCCTGGAGTCAGGAGTACCTGAGTTCAAATCTGGCCTCAGACACTTAACACTTGCTAGCTGTGTGACCCTGGGCAAGTCACTTAACCCCAATTGCCTCACTAAAAAAAAAAAGAATGCATGGAAATCATCTATTTTATTGCAGACACAATAACCAACTTTTATAGAGGATGGAGAAACCAATGGGGTGATCATCTGACTGTGGAAAGTTGCCTTTGGTGGTGGGGAAAGCTTGAGTGAAGGTTTGAATGAGAGGACTTCTGGAGTTATCTCTATCTCCTTGGTGCTACTCAGGCAGCAGCTACACCTAATGGGATTATCTTCCCAAGGGGTGGGGGAGACTGGCTTCTTTAGGTGTGTCTATGTCTGTCCTTTGGTTTAGCTTCTCAAGGTGAAGTTTCCCTGAGTTCCTGAAGAAAACTTCTGAGGTACCCCAGGCCCATAACAGAGTGAATAAATGCAGGAGGCAAGGATAGCAACAACAGAAAGAATAGTAAGAGACTTCTGAAAGTACACATGGAGACTGGGGTGAAGGTAGAAATCTGGAAACAAGTGAAGTGATAATGTCATACAAATGACAGTGAAAGGGCATACAGGGTAAGGGAGATGAGGGTCTTAAACTAGATGAGGGATTTGGTGGTCAAAAAATCAATCTGTTCTCAGAGGGGGAAGCTGGAACCCTGGGGGAGCTCAAAGAACAGTGGAGGGGCAGCTAGATGGTGCAGTAGATAGAGTACTGGCCCTGGAGTCAGGAGGTCCTGAGTTCAAATCCGGCCTTAGACACTTAACACTTACTAGCTGTGTGACCCTAGGCAAGTCACTTAACCCCAATTGCCTCATAAACCCCCCCCCCAAAAAAAAAACAAAAAACAAAGAACAGTAGAAAACCATGGACACAGGGAAGAGATTGCAAAGGTAGAAAAAAATAGTTCAACAAGAGAAGTTATAGATCCGCGATGGGGAAGGAGTCAGCATGAGGTGGTGTCCTCTCTGAAACCTGTAATAACTGGCACTGTTCTGAGAGTGAGGCACAATGGAAGAGGAGAGTCCATCGGAAAGTTCCATAAAGCAGTGGCAGAAAGGACCTAGAGTGAAGAGTCTAGAAGCTTTGGTTGCAGATAAATACATACAAAATGTATCTAAATTAAACATACAATAATGAGGTATAGGGGGACAGAAATAACTAAGGGAACTGGGAAAGTTCTATTTAAACTGTTTCCTTTGCTCTCAGAAAAACCTGGAGACTTACATGAATTGATGCAAAGTGAAATGAGCAGAACCAGGAGAACATTGTACACAGTAACAGCAATATTGTATGATGATCAACTGTGACAGACTTAGTTCTTCTCAGCAATACAATGATCCAAGACAATTCCAAAGGACAGGGCAGCTAGTTGGTACAGTGGATAAAGCACCAGCCCTGGATTCAAGAGGACCTGAGTTCAAATCCGGCCTCAGATACTTGACACTAGCTGTGTGACCCTGGGCAAGACACTTAACCTTCATTGCCCACAAAAAAACCCAAAGAACAAACAAACAGACAATTCCAAAGGACTCATGATGGAAAATGCTCTCCACATCCAGAAAAAAAGAACTGTGGAATCTGAATGCAGATTGAACCATATTGTTACTATTTTTTGTTTGTTTTTTGAGGTTTTTTCCCCTTTTGTTCTGATTCTTTTTTCACAACATGACTAATGCAGAAATATGTTTAATGTGATTGTACATATATAACCTATATCAGATTGCTTTCTGTCTTGGGGAGGGGGGAGAGAAGGGAGGGAGGGAGAAAAATTTGGAACTCAAAATCTTATAAAAACAAATGTTGAAAACTATCTTAACATGTAACTGGAAAATAATAAAATACTTTTATGATTTAGAAAAACAAAATGACTAATATGGTAATATTTTGTATAACTGCACACGTATAACCTTTATCTGCTTGCTTACTGCCCTCAGAGAGGGGAAAAAGAAGGGAAGGAAGTAGGGATAGAATTCAGAGCTCAAATAGGGATAGTCAGGGATAGAATTCAGAGCTCAAAACTTTAAATAAAAATGTTTCTTAACATTTAAAAATACATACTTATTCAGACCCTTGACACTTACTAGCTGTGTGACCCTGGGCAAGTCACTCAACCTCAATTGCCTCACCAAAAAAACAAAACAAAACAAAACATACTTATTCTTAATTTTTCTTGGGGATTTTTGGTCTTGTTTTCTTTCACAGCATAACTTCTTTGGAAATGTGTTTTGTATGACTACACATGTATATAACCTATGTCAAATTGCTTACTTTTCAATAAAGGGGGTGGAGAGGGAGAGAGAGAATTTAGAACTCAAAATTTGAAAAAAGAATATTAAAATCTGTTTTACATGTAATTGCCAAAATGTAAATATTAAATTAAAAAACCTGTTTCTTTAAAATATCTGTTCACTTGAATAAAAATCAACAAATACTTATTGGGAATGGAGGGGAGATACATGCTAACAACCTCCAGATGAAAAGGAAATGGATTCAGGGTATAGAATTAGGCATATTCATTTGTTCCTTTTTCTCTCCTGTTTTTATTTGGTCATATATTTCTTTCCCCTTTCCTCTCCTCACCTTCAGCTACCTCTTCATCAGCTTAAAAAAATAACTAGAAAGGCAGGTAGGTGGTGCAGTAGATAAAGTACCGGCCCTGGATTCAGGAGGACCTGAGTTCAAATTTGACCTCAGACACTTAACACTTACTAGCTACATGACCCTGGGCAAGTCACTTAATCCTCATTGCCCTGCCCCTTCCCCCCTCCCCCGGCCAAATTAGTGGGAGGACAACTTTCCAAAAATAATTTCTTTTACTATCTTCATTATTCAACTAATCTTTCTGTTTATTTAGGCCCTCATTTTTTCTGATTCATGACCCCTATCTCTCTTTTCTGCAAAGACTTCAAGGTGTCATAAACCAAGCTCAAAGTCAGAGAGGCACAAGTCAGGAAGCCAGAATTGTTGAAAAATAGACTTGGTACCCTAAATTTTCTGTTTAGCCAAATTTGAAGCCGAATAGGGAAAAGCACTCAACTTTGAAAAAATCTTCTGAGGAAAGGACAAAAATTTAAATGAAGGTAGTACAAGATAGACGAGACTAACAAAGGTATATAAAGTAGAGTCACTGAGGCTAAACAGCTGGGTGGGGTCTGAGAAAAGATAACTCAAAATTTGAAAAAAGAATATTAAAATCTGTTTTACATGTAATTGCCAAAATTTAAATATTAAATTAAAAAACATGTTTCTTTAAAATATCTGTTCCATATTAACTGATAATTGATTATATTACTCTTTGGGGAGGGCAATGAGGGTTAAGTGACTTGATCAGGGTCACACAGCTAGTAAGTGTCAAGTGTCTGAGGCTGGATTTGAACTCTGGTCCTCCTGAATCCAGGGGAAGGAAAGCCTCTTTATAGTCCCTAAGGATATTAATAATACCTAGCCCATCCATAGCCCTTTGCTGTAATGCCAAGCTCTCTAGAAGCACAATAAAGTAACACGGGACTAGAATCCTGATCTCATACTTAGAACTTCCACTTATTGATTTGGGTTCTGCCCTTTGGGACCAACCAGAACAAGTTATCCATTGCTTATTCCACGTACCTCCCCCTCCCCGACCAAATACTTGAAGATAACTGTCATACACTCCATAGATCTTGCCTTCTCTGGGCTCAATCGTCCTGTTTTATTCAACCAATCCATACAGGGCATGAACTCAAGGCCCTTCATGATCCTTCGTGCCCTCCTCTGGAATCTTACCCCCAAAATGTGAGAAGACAATGAAGAATGATGGTGTCTCCTACTTAGGGTCTGTAACCCTAAAGGGAGAGAAAAATTAGTTGGGAGTAGCATGGTGATGACCACCACCAGAATATTAAATAATGCCTGAATCCAAGAACTATGAAAACACAGGAGTGGGGGAGTGGCCAATTCCACTGGGAACAATTTAAAAGTAGTGACAGCAGCTATAAGTACCAAAGATTCCAACCCTCCAGGTTCTGGAGCCACAAATCTCAATGGAATTTGGTTCCCAAAGTCCTTGGAGAATAGAAGAGGTTATGACTATGTGTGAGGGGCAGCTAGGTGGTGCAGTGGATAGAGCACCAGCCCTGGAGTCAGGAGTACCTGAGTTCAAATCCAGCCTCAGACATTTGACACTTACTAGCTGTGTGACCCTGAACAAGTCACTTAACCCCAATTGCCTCACCAAAATAAATAAATAAATAATGACTATGTGTGAGATTTCTCTACTATAATGCATTTCAATCCCAATGAAATGCTTAATTGATTCAATGCTGCCTTTTGCCAGTGTCTTATTAGTATGGTGGGCAACTAACTAGAGTGACTTCTGTGGCTCTCTGCCAAGTCCTCTTTCCAGCAGTAATCCCTCCTCCAATAATGAGCCTATCTTGAACCCAACCTCAGGGCTCCTTTGTTTTCCTTATTGCCTCCCCCACCTGTTCCACCGTGTCCCGTCTGTCATAAAGGCCAATGCCAGCCCCAGCAGGCCCAGGCATTATTCCCTGTTCCAGACACCTAAAGACATACTAGCAGATATCCTAGGGACTGGTAGCCATTTCTAGCTTGGACAAATGCACAGACAGATGCCCCAGATGTAGACAGATGGACAGACTGTTAAATGTACCAGGGATAGACAGACACAAAGCAAATTGTCCTGAGGAAGGACAAATACAGACTGGTATTTGTCCCAGAAATAGAATGGGAATTGTTTCAGTGATCTAGTGTCTAGACTAACTCATGTCAGGAGGGGTTGTGTAACTGAGAGAAAGGGAGTGCCTAGGATTCAGTATGGTATAGAGGAAAGATCTGGGTTCAAGACTGGGTTCTGGTCCTTAATGTCTGTGTGACCTTGAATAATAACCCTTACTTCTATAACAATACACCTTTTTTTTTCCTATAAAACTATAAAGTTTACAAGGAGCTTTTTTTACAATAATCCCATGAAATAGGTTTGGTATTATAGGTATAGTTATTATTTCCTTGTAGATTAGGAAACTAAGGTTCTGAAAGATTGACTTGTCCAGGGTCACATAGCTACTAAGTGTTAGAGCAGGAATTCAAAACTGAATCTCCCAACTCAATACTACATTGCCTCTCTGGTCTGATAGATGGCTTTCCTATCTGTAAAATGAGGGAATTTTACTGGATCAGTCGTCTCCAAAATGGGGTGTGTATCACAAGATGATCAATTGGGGCATGGGAAGAAACTATTAAAAACTATAGCTAAGAAATAAGAAATTAGTCTTTACTAATATATTATAGCTTAGTCTTGATACCCTTACTCAGTCCATGTTGGTACCATGATACATGTGGTATGTGAGGTATGCTGAAGAGAGTTGAAGTTCCAGCAGAGTGCATTATAGTTTATATTTGACCTGTTTGTTAAGTGGGCGTGTTAACAAATTTTATATATATATATATATATATATATATACACACACACACATATATGTAGTTTTGATTAAATGAACCTTCGCTAAACAGATAAATGTCTTGAGTTTCCTAAGAAATTGCAGATTGAAGATAATAATACAAATAAAAGTAGGGACAGAGCTGACATTTCTAGTATAAATTCTCTGCCATATTATGAGATTAACACTATTCTGGGCTTTAGTTTCTTTGTAAGATGAAACTAGTAATATTGGCACTATCTACTTCACAGGGTTGGGAAGAAAATGTTTATTAGTCTGCTAGAGGGTACCAGAGATACGTTTATTTTTATCATGAGGTGGAACAAGTGACCCAGAGGAATAGTAATACTGAAAGAAGTTACATACCACTCCTAGCTTAACACTCTGCACACCCCATAGGTCCCTTGGTATTCCTACCCTAATGGTACATGATCTGTTTCTTCAAGGGGTAAACTGGGGATGCCCCAAAAAGGCAAATTACACAAGAGTTAAAACATTCTCTCAGGTTACAACCACCACTATCTGAGACTAGGGATGTCAAACTCAATATAGAAACCAGGACCACTAAACTACATGAGAAATCTTGTGGGCCACAGAGTGAGTTTTAAAATATTTCCCAATTACATTTCTTTTTTTGTTTGTTTGTTTATGTTTTATTTTTATTTTTTACTTTTTTTACATATAAGGTATTTTATTTTTTCTGTTACATGTAAAGATAGTTCTCAACTTTTGTTTATACAAGCTTTACAATTTCAGATTTTTCTCCCTCCCTCCCCTTCCTCCCCCCTCCCCTAGACAGCAGGTAATCTGATATAGGTTATATCTATATATCTATATACATATACATATATATATCTATACACACACATATATATATATCCATAATAACATTAATCCTATTTCTGCATTAATCCTGTTATAAGAGAAAAAATCAGGGTAGTAATGCAAAACCTCAAAATAGAAAAAAAAAAACAACAGCACCCAAAACAAAAGAAATAGTATGGTTCAATCAGCATCTATACTCCACAGTTCTTTTTTTTTTTCTTGGATTTGGAGATCCTCTTCTATCATGAGTTCCCTGGAACTCTTCTGTACCATTGCATTGGTGAGAAGAATATAGTCCATCACAGTAGGTCAACACTCAATGTTGATGATACTGTGTACAATGTTCTTCTGGTTCTGCTCATCTCACTCATCATTAGCTCCCATAAGACCCTCCAGGTTTCTCTGAACTCCTCCTGCTCATCATTTCTTACAGCACAATAGTATTACATTGTATTCATATACCACAACTTGTCCAGCCATTCCCCAATTGATGGGCACCCCCTCAACTTCCAATTCCTTGCTACCACGTAAAGAGCAGCTATAAATATTTTTGTACATGTGGGTCCCTTTCCCCTTTCCCCTTTCCATGATTTCTTTGGGAAAAAGACCTAAAAGTGGGATTGCTGGGTCAAAGGGTATGCACAGCTTTATCGCCCTTTGGTCATAATTCCAAATTGCTCTCCAGAATGGTTGGATCAGTTCACAGCTCCACCAACAATGAATTAGTGTTCCAATTTTCCCACAGCTTCTCCAACATTTATTATCTTCTTTTTTTGTCATTTTAGCCAATCTGATAGGTGTCAGGTGGTACCTCAGAGTTGTTTTAATTTGCATCTCTCTAATCATTAGAGATTTAGAGCATTTTTTCATATGGGAATAGATAGCTTTGGTTTCTTCATCAGAAAACTGCCTGTTCATATCCTTTGACCACTTCTCAATTGGGGAATGACTTGGATTCTTATAAATTTGATTTAGTTCCCTATATATTTTAGAGATGAGGCCTTTATCAGAAGCACTGGCCTCAAAAATTGTTTCCCAGCTTTCTGCCTCCCTTCTAATTTTGGATGCATTGCTTCTGTTTATACAGAAATTTTTTAATTTAATATAATCAAAATAATCCATTTTGCATTTTATAATATACTCTATCTCTTGTTTGGTCAAAAACTGTTTTCCTTTCCAAAGATCTGATAGGTAGACTATTCCTTTCTCTCCTAATTTACCTATGGTATCACCTCTTATGTCTAAATCATGTATCCATTTTGACCTTATTTTAGTATAAGGTGTAAGATGTTGGTCTATGCCTAATTTCTGCCATACTATCTTCCAGTTTTCCCAGCAGTTTTTGTCAAATACTGAGTTCCTATCCCAGAAGCTGGAATCTTTGGGTTTATCAAACACTACATTACTAGTGTCATTTACTACTGCATTTCCTGAGCCTAGCCTATTCCATTGATCTACCACTCTATTTTTTAGCCAGTACCAGATAGTTTTGATGACTGCTGCTTTATAGTAAAGCTCCAGGTTTGGTACCGCTAACCCACCTTCCTGTGAATTTTTTTTTCATTATTTCCCTGGATATTCTTGATTTTTTGTTTTTCCAGATGAATTTTGTTATTATTTTTTCTAGCTCTATAAAATAATTTTTAGGTAGTCTGATTGGTATGGCACTGAATAAGTAAATTAATTTAGGCAGTATTGTCATTTCTACTATATTAGCTCTGCCTATCCATGAGCAATTGATATCTTTCCAATTATTTAGATCTGATTTGATTTGTGTGAAGAATGTTTGGTAGTTGTGTTCATAGAGTTCCTGGGTTTGTCTTGGCAAGTAGACTCCCAAGTATTTTATATTATCTACCGTTACTTTAAATGGAATTTCTCTTTCTATTTCTTGCTGCTGGACTTTGTTGGTCATGTATAGAAATGCTGATGATTTGTGTGGATTTATTTTATATCCTGCTACTTTGCTAAAGTTGTTAATTGTTTCAAGTAATTTTTGAGTTGATTCTCTAGGATTCTTTAAGTATACCATCATATCATCTGCAAAGAGTGATAGTTTTGTTTCCTCCTTGCCTATTCTAATTCCTTTAATTCCTTTCTCTTCTCTGATTGCTAAAGCTAACATTTCTAGGACAATATTAAATAATAGGGGAGATAATGGACATCCCTGTTTCACCCCTGATCTTATTGGGAAGGCCTCTAATTTATCTCCATTGCATATAATACTTGCTGATGGCTTTAGGTAGATACTGTTTATTATTCTAAGGAAAGCTCCACCTATTCCTAAACTCTCTAGTGTTTTTATTAGGAATGGGTGCTGTACTTTGTCAAAAGCTTTCTCTGCATCTATTGAGATAATCATATGATTTTGGTTGGTTTTCTTATTGATGTGGTTGATTATGTTAATAGTTTTTCTAATGTTGAACCAGCCCTGCATTCCTGGTGTAAATCCCACCTGGTCATAGTGTATTATCCTGGTGATCACTTGCTGTAATCTCCTTGCTAATATCTTATTTAAGATTTTAGCATCAATATTCATTAGGGAAATTGGTCTATAATTTTCTTTCTGTTTTTGCTTTGCCTGGTTTTGGTATCACCACCATATTTGTGTCATAAAATGAATTTGGTAGAACTCCTTCTTCACCTATTTTTCCAAATAATTTGTATAATACTGGAATTAATTGTTCTTTAAATGTCTGGTAAAATTCACCCGTAAACCCATCTGGCCCTGGGGATTTTTTCTTAGGGAGTTCATTAATGGCTTGTTCAATTTCTTTTTCTAATATGGGTTTATTTAAGGATTTTATTTCTTCTTCAGTTAACCTGGGCAGTTTGTATTTTTGTAAATATTCATCCATTTCATTTAGATTGTCAAATTTATTGGCATACAGTTGGGCAAAATAATTCCTAATTATTGATTTAATTTCCACTTCATTGGTGGTAACATCACCCTTTTCATTTTTGATACTGGTAATTTGGTTTTCTTCTTTCTTTTTTTTAATCAAATTAACCAATATTTTATCTATTTTATTGTTGTTTTTTTTTTCATAAAACCAGCTCTTAGTTTTATTGATTACCAATTACATTTCAATAGTTGGTTTGGGCTGCACTTGGGAGTGTTTCAGACCACATGGGGCACCTGTTTTTGACATCTTTGATCTAAGAGCAGTGGGTTCTCAGGCCCACCCCACAGAACTTTGTGGGCTGGGACAGCCCAAGAGAACAACAAGTGGCAAAGAAAGGAAACCTGGGATAGTTGTTCAGGCACTAACTACAAGTCCCACTCTAGGTCTCTCAGGGCCCAAGCTAAGTTACCCTTGGTGGGCATAGGGGGATTTGGGAACTGCTGCTGCTGTCTTGTACTTTATGGGGCTCAGAGTTCCCAGTGTAATCTCTGTTGATGAGAGATGTCTACTCTTACCCTGATGTAGCTCAGAACCATAGTCCACAGTTTCTGGGGAGCTGATAATAACACAAACCCCACCAGGAATGACAGCCGCATATTTACAATGAACAAAAATGTTTTATTGGAACATATACACACAGGGAAGAAAAGAGGTATCTGCATCATCAAATATGGAATGTTTAAGAAATAGGTAAAATAAATAAAGACTCCAAGGTTTGTGAGCTCCAGTGGCCCCTCCCCTACACTCCCTGGGGCTCCTCCCCAACACAGAGCAGCCAATACTCTGGAATACAAAGAGTCGCAACAGTGCTCTCTGCAAATAGGTATGCGTTCAAATGGTTTATTCCCCACTCTCATCACTTATTTCTGTAATAATATCTATTAAGCTTTGAAGTCCAAAAATGTAGCCTGTGTCCTGGCCTTCATGCACGATGCTGTCCTCACCGTAGTGCCTACAGGTAGTGTGGGCAAAGTCTATCATGCGGATATCCACCGTGCTGACAGCCGGCTTATAGGCGTAGGCTCCTGCCGATTCATCTGATGATTCCTCAGACAGATCCTCCAGGTCCTCGGGGTCCGAGTCCACAGCCACCTCTGGCAGCTCCTTGCCATCGTAGATGATAAGCAGTGAGCTGGAGTAGAATCGGTAGGACTCCTGGGTTTCTAATACTGATTTCAGCTCCGTCAGTTTCTTTATGATAGGCTCAAAGAGTTCTCGGCGTAGGTACCTGCCATTATGAAAAAACTGGTAGAGGGCTTCCTTGAACCCCTGGACAGAGAGCTTTCTCCCGTGGTACTTGTTCATGAACATGAGCTGGCCACTCCCTGTCTGGTAGACCTGCAAAGGAGAAAAAACGTCACATACACCCCCAGATTAAAGAGAGGTCATATGCAAGGGAGGGCAGGTTGTCCTGAGATATATTACTCCTCCCTGACTTTGGAACCTTAGTTACTTAAAGCCCTTTTCTGTCCTTGGCCTTTTCCATTGGAAGAGAGAGCCAGAACTTAAATCAGACCAGTAGACTTGGGGCAAAGACAAAGTGGCCAGAGGACCACTCCTCTCAGAGGCAGACAGCAAGGAGGCAGTGGGAACGGTGACAGGGGATCTATCTATATGTGATCCAAAGGAAAGGCTCTACACAAAAGCAAAAAGGAATTACTGTAACCTGTTCTTTAAGAACTCTCTCTTCTTTTCCTTGGTGCAGTTCTGCATATTGGCAATCCAATATAACAAGCATTTGTGTAGCACTTTGTTAGGTACAAAAGGAAATGTTATACTGAGATAACACACTGAATCCTTTCCTCAGAGCTTACAGTTTACTAGGGGGATGGCACTAACAAAGATAAATGTAATACATATTACATGAGAAATACATTAGAGAGGTTCAAAGTTCTATGTTGAGTCCTGAGGAGGAAATGTCATTGCTGACTGAGGGGAATCAGGAAAAACTTCCTGGAGGTAATATGTAAATGAAATGGGTTTTCAAAGATGGGAAGGAAAAAGATGTAATAGTGGAAGAGTGAAGGGAGAATAGTCCAGGCACAAAGGCAGGAAGGTAGTACAAAAGTACTAGGGCCAGAGAGTAGTCTCGTTTGAGTGGAACCCAGAATATGAACATTGCAGGAAAATTAGGTAAGGCTGCAAATGTAAGAAAATTTCAGATTGTAGAAGGCCTTGAATGCCAAGCACAAAAGTCTAAATCCTCAGCTCAGGAAACATGCAGTCCTCTAATCCTCAACCTGAATGAACCTGCTCTTATCTAGCCTTTCAGCTGCCGTGAATCAAGGGTCCCACTCTGGCCATGTCCTTCACAGGCTGAACTGGGCTAAGTAAACACCGTATCTACTCACACAGGGAATAAACAGAACCAGAGATAGATTTCGACACTACTGATAGGGAACCAGACATATCAAGAAGTATTTCCCACTCCTGAGACCCCCACAGCTTTCTCTGTGTCTCTCTCTTACCATATTCCTGTCATTGGTCATAGTTACACATCCATGATTTTATCTCTATCTCCTCCTTCCTACTATGAATTCCACCAGAACAAGGGCTATATTTTATTTAAGGGTAAAGTTATGGTCTTTATGAGGCAACATGGTACAGAGATCTGCCATTAGAAAATCTTGATTTGAATTCTGGTTCTTTTTGCCACTTACTACCTATTTAATGCTGGTCAGATTACTTCATTCTCTCCGAGTCTCAGAGTTCTCTAATCTGAAACATGAGATGGCAGAAATAAATGGTCACTCAAGTCGTTCCCAGATCTAAAATCTTATGAGCCTGTGTACCTTGGGTTTTCATAGGGCCTATTAACCCTATCATATTTGGGATGTCCTCCCTCTGCTGTCCCTTCCTATTAATTCAAATGCTGCCTCCTCCAGGAGAGCTCACCCCTTAGGCCTCATGTTATACTATGTTCCTCTTGAATTAATTTATCATCTATTAATGTATCATAGCTATATGTTTTATTCTTCAACTAGATCGTGAGATAGTCTATGATGGCAAGAATTATATCATCTCTAAGCTTTCTATTTCTTTTTTTTCCTTTCTTTTGTTTTTTAGTGAGGCAATTGGGGTTAAGTGACTTGCCTAGGGTCACATGTGTGAAGTGTCTGAGGCTGGATTTGAACTCAAGTCCTCCTGACTCCAGGGCTGGTGCTCTATCCACTGCACCACCTAGCTGCCCCTAAGCTTTCTATTTCTAACAGAATCCAACACAGTTTTCTGCATACATGAGCACAGCAGCTCCACTCCTTCTTTATAAGTAATGTAAATTCTTCACTGAAATCATCAATGATTCTGCTAACTCTGCTCCAAGCACACTTCCCCTTTTACTGATCAATTTCTTTTTTGTCTCTCAGTGGGGCAGGAAGAAGCAAAGTAAGGAAATCACTCTTTGGCAGATAAAAGGTACTAGCCAATGCAGGTGGTGAGAAGAGGAACAGCTGCTCTTTTCAGCTTTGCCCTCACATTATCAGTATGCAAATAGATAAAGGGGCTCTACCCTAGGGAAACTAGGTATTCAACACAAAAGATAGGAAGCATGCAAACTCACATAGGCCTCCTTCTCAATGTGCTGGAAAGAGCACTGAACTTGAAGTTAAGAGATACAAGAGTACAAATCCTAGTCTTGGAACTCACTAGTTAGGTGACACAGGTAAATTACACTGTCTCTTGAGTCTCAGTTTGCTTATCTGTAAAATGGGAATATAATACCTGTACTACCTATATTTCAAAGTGTTATCGTGAAGAAAGTGTTTTGTAATCTTTAAGGCATTATAGAAATGGAAATTAATTGTTGTTAGTATTATGGCTTCCAGGCAATGGAATGTTATATAGTTTAGTCTTTGCTGATCTCTTCCAAAACTCAAACCTAATCACCTCACTGGTAGATGCTAAGACAGGAACAAAAAGCCATTGACAACACTGTCCAAGGTAGTAGCCACAGGCTCATAGGATTTAAGACAGAGCTTAGGGGGCAGTTAGGTGATGAAGTGGATAAAGCACCGGCCCTGGATTCAGGAGGACCTGAGTTCAAATCCAACCTCAGACACTTGACAATTACTAGCTGTGTGACCCTGGGCAAGTCACTTCACCCTCATTGCCCTGCCCCCCCGCCAAAAAAGATAGAGCTTAGCAGAGCTGGGCTTCAGATCTAAGCTCTCTGACATCAAATGAAGTGTTGTACTTTATTATCTTGATGCCTATGCCTTTCCTTGGAGGCAAAGATGCTCACTGAAGCATCAGAAAGCTCACCTGCATCCCACATAGACGGACCCCAATGACTGCAGATGTGCTCTGCTGGCATTTCCGGATCTGGTTAGCTTTCTTCTCCTCTGATGCATCATCCCCATGTTGCCGGGTTCCCATTTTCAGGTCCAGGACACAGGGGACTTGGTAGCGAGAGGTTAAATTTTCCAGTAAGATAAATTCTGTATAGTTAAGGAAAAATCTCAAGAAATAAACACTTAGAATAGCAAGGTCCTCCAAAAATGCTTGATGATTGATTCTGAAATGAACATTGGACCCCAGCAAGTTCCCTTGGGGGCCAATGTTCTAGGTACTAAATGTGTGAATAGCAATTGGTCTTATTCCCAATGCTGACCTGCTGTTCTAACAGGCAACTTCTCAATGGGGCTGGCATTTCTGATAGCTTGTATAGTTGGGCAGCTAGGTCTCTATGTATCTCTCAAACTTGTCCTTAAGACTAACAAGAAATATGCAGAAGAGCTCAGAAAGAGCATATTCCGCATTATTTTACCAACTTTGTGACAGAATCATTTCACAGTTATCATATATTTACTGTACAGCCACATGTACTTGTGTCTACGACCCTATGTGTCCTCCATTTGTAACCTATGTTACACTGTAAGCTCCACGAGGAGGAATGGAGCATGTCAATTCAATTCATCTTCAAAGCAATTTGATAATCTAGGGATAGAAAACAGTCGCTGCCCTCCAAGGAGATTACACTTTGCCTCAACACCTAGAAAAGTATTTGAAGACAAAACAGTACGGTGTAGAAGCTAAAGCACCAGCCTTGGAGTCCAGAAGACCTGGGACATACCAGGTCTACATGACACTGGGTGCTAACCGCTCAGTGAGCCCCAGGGGGCTTTCTAATAATCTCATTTGCAGAGCTGTTGCCAAGAGGCATTGTTAGATGGAGATTTCTCACTAGGAATTCTTAACACCAATAAAATCAGACACGGTAAAAATAACATCAGAAAAAATTTAATTCAACCGGCATTTGCTATGTGCAAGGCACTAGGGAGATAGTCCCTGATCTCAAGAAACTATTACATTTTACTGACATAATGGACAACATACACAGGTAAGTGAATACAAAATACAAGTCAATTTTCTTTCAGAGACAGCAAAATCAAATGGGGGGAAGGTGATGCACTAACAGCAAGAAATCCAATTTGGTTAATATAAAGAGTAAAATGAAATAAATCTAGAATGATGGGCTGAAGGCAAACTGTAAAGAACTTTAAATGACAGAGGGGCTTGTATTTTATTTTAGAGGCAACAGGGAGCCACTGAAGCTTTAGTATTATGAATGAGTGATTTAGCTGCAAAATGGAAGAAATCTCAAAAGGTTAACAGATCTAGCCTTCTGCCTTCAAGTAGCTAGGACACTATGATTCACTTAGCTCACTTTTATAGATAAGGTCATTGAGACACAGTGAAACAAAATGTCCAATGGAGAGAATAAGGAATTGTTGTTGTGAATAAGACAACATATTCATAGCAGAAATGGAAAGAAATATCACTCACTTTATGGGCATTCAGACTAAGATATAACCTTATTTCAGATCCAAGGCTTGTATCATTGACTTCTTTTTCAAAAAAAGTACAATGCCCTAAATGAAGAATGCTTATTGACCCAGAATACCAAGTAGATAAATGATCTGGTCTGATGGGAATGAAATAGAGAGCCCTAAATCCAAAGCTTTCAACATCAATAGATCTGGGTTCAAAAGATGATGGCGTGAATCCTGGTTCTGCTACTAGTATCTATCTGTATGACCCTGGGCAAGTCATTTCTCTGTAGGCCTCATTTCCCTTATATTTAAAATAAGGAGCAAGGGAGGCAGCCTGGTATAGGGTAGAAGTGTCAAACATGCACCCTGAAGGCTTGCATGTGGTCCACAAGACTCCCAAGTGCGGCCTGAACTGGATTAAAGAAAGAAAGTATACAAGGAATCACGAACCCTATGTTCTACCAATAAACTCTATGACTCACTTTACTGAGCCTCAGTTTCTTTATTTGTAAAATGACACAGTAAGATTAAAATAGTCCTTATAAAGCACTTTAGGATTTGCAAAGGGGTTTACATAAGTTATCTCATAACACTCCTGTGAAGTAGGTTCTAAGATGATTCTTTACAGATGAGCAAACAGGTTGAGAGAGGTTAGAGTGGTAATTGGGAAATAGTTAACAAAATAAATGAAAATACAATAAAACACAGATAATGTTAGTAATGTGGTTTTCTGAGTCAACATGCACCCACAAGGATCCTGAGGTATAGTTTGGTGGTCCCATTTTCTTTTCTGAGTTTGATACCACTGATGTAGTGGATAGATTCCCACACCTAGAGTTGGGAATAACAGGGGCTGACATTTCCTAGCTATATAACCATCATCAAGTCACTTAATCCCTTTTCAGTCTATTTCTTCCTTCTTCGAAATGGGAATAAAATTTGGAATAAATGCCTCATAGAGGTGTTGTAAGGCTCAAAAGAGATAATGGATGTAAGCTTAAAAAAAAACAACAACCCAACAACCTAACAAACAAAAACCCTGTAGAGTTGGACAAGATCAGGGGTTCTTAACCTTTTGTGTGTCATGGACCCCTTTAGCAGCCTGTGGAACCAATCTTAATGTTTTAAAATGTATGAAATACACAGGATTACAAGGAAACCAATTATGTTGAAATACAATTATCAAAATATGCGGGTGGGGTTTTTTGGAAGGGGGGGCAGGGCAATGAGGCTTAAGTGACTTGCCCAGGGTCACACAGCTAGTGTCAAGTGTCTGAGGCCAGATTTGAACTCAGTCTTCCAGAATCCAGGGCCACTGTTTTATCCACTGCACCACCTAGCTGCCCCCTTATCAAAATATATTAAAAAAAAAAACCAAACACAAGTTCACAAATCCCAAGGATCTCTATACTACAAAAACATCTACAGTAGCTTTTTTTTGTGATGGTAAAGAATCAGAACCTAAGGGAGTACCCATTAAATGGGAAATGGCTGAATAAGGTGTGGTCAATAAAAGTAACAGAATACTATTATGCTCTAAGAAATGATGAAGGGGATGGTGGTACTGGAGAAACCTGAGAAGACTTATCTGAACAGATGTGAAGTAAAGTGACCAGAACCAGAAAAACAATTTATACTATAACAATTTGTTTGTAAAGTTAAACAACTCTGAAAGACTTAGCAAATCTGATTCAGACAATGACCAACCACAATTCCAAGGAAAACATGATGAAGCAGGATGCTATCCTACCTGCAGATAGAGAGATGATGGACTTGGAATGGAGATTGAGGCATTTTTTTTGGACAGTTAATGTCAGAATTTGTTTTTTGGGTTTTTTTGTGGAGCAATGAAGGTTAAGTGACTTGCTCAGGGTCACATAGCTAGTAAGTGTCAAGTGTCTGAGACCAGATTTGAACTCAGGTCCTCCTGAATCCAGGGCCAATGCTTTATCCACTGCGCCACCTAGCTGCCCCCCAGAATTTGTTTTGTTGCACTATACATATTTGTAATGGGTTCTGTTTTGTTGCTTTCTCAATGAGTGAGGGAGAAGGAGATGAGAAAGAATTAGAAATTGAAAATAAATCTAAATTTTTAAAAAAGAATTCCTGTATCTAGATGATCTCTGGATGACCTTCATCTCAAAATACTTTATCAGTAATGCTTCTGATCTCATAGGAGCGAGGACAACAGTAAAACAATATAACACGTTAAATAAGCACTTTGCAAATGCAAGCTATTGTTACTGTCATTATGGGTTCCTACCCACAGTCACTAGTCCTAACCTTAAAAACTCTGGAAATTGTAGGGTTTTTTCTTGTTTGTTTCTTGGGGAGAGTTATGTTTAACTAATTTTTATGTACACACAGCGGCTGGAAGCCTGAATTCAAACCAACCAATGTTTCTCCATTAGTATGTAGTAAGTTATCATTGACGTGCGTAAAAATCCTAACACTGGACAACTGTAATAAGTCTCATGTTCACATCTGAGCCATCCCAGGAGTGCTAAGACTGCCCACCTTCTGAACAATGACCAAATAGAACACCTACAGCTCTGCTATCTCTGGCAAAGGATACTGTGCTGGTTCCGATGTTTGGCATTTTCTTTCATGCGCTGTAGCTGCTGCTGGTGACATTTCATACTCCAAGGGTTATGGTGTTTCATCTGCGAGCTCACATTCCCCTTTTTCTCTAAACTGTAGTATAAGACTTCTGAGCTTTTTAACCACTCAAATTCTTCTTCTAACTTATGACTAGAAAACAGACAATTAAAGCATTAAGGTATTCCACCGAAGACAGAATGTCCAATTAAAACAAACATACACCACACCATTTTTAAGGCAAAGAAACAACCAGCAGAAAGGAACAGCTTCTGTTCTTGGTATATACAGTCAGATACTAGCATAATCACCTCAGGTTTGGAGCCAGAGGATCTGAATTCAAATGCTAGCTGCATGTGATCTTTCCCTTTCTGGGCCTCATCTGAAAAATGAGAGGGTGGGATACACCTCCTAAGGATGTTGGGGGAGTTTAAAAACTCAGGAGAACACCTGGCTCACTTAGAACTTCCTAACTTCACAGGCTGAGCCCACTTAAGCACTGACCCCAAAAGGAGCCCCACAGTACCCTGAAGCCTTGGCTCTGCTGCTGCTTACCAGCTGGGTGACCTTGGAAGCCACTTAACTTCTCCGGGCCTCAATTTTCTCATCTATAAAATGAGAGGATGGGACTAGATCAAGAGTTCTTAACTTTTTTTGTGTCAAGGACCCCCTCTAAGCAGTCTGGTGAAGCCTATGGATCCCTATTTTTTAAATGCATAAAATACCTAGGATTACAAAGGAAACCAACTATATGTAAATAAATATGTCGTGTTTTCTCCCTTTCAAGGTTATGGACCTCCTAAAATCTATCTATGAACTTTAGGTTACAGATACCTGATCTAGATGATCACTGAGGTACTTTCCATTTTTAAATTGATCATCTAAGTAGTCTCATTGTCCACATTTCACAATAATTTTGCCAGCAGACAATTAATTTTATCATGTTTTATTGCTCAGCAAATCCATGATAATTCCCTATGAATGAAATTTCCTACATTAAATGTTTCCCAATAAGGAAGAACATATAGCATAGGGTACCAAAGAAGAATTGTTTCTGTAGCAGTGCTCCAAAAGATGGTGTTCTGGGTAAAAGAGATTAAACTAAAACCACCATTTCAAGGTTACTCATGTTGCATTATTATAGATAGCCACATTCCTTTTGGTATCTACCAAAATACTCTTCTGATAAAAAATATGATTCTAAGTTTCAATCACTTGCTGATATAAACAGCAATAACATAATTTGGTCTTCTAAGTAGGAATATCCTCCTCCATGACAGGGAACTTCAGAAACTATACCAGATTCCTTAAATATTCCACTTTGTATTTTGTAAGTGATAGTGAAATATAGAACTCAGAAAAATCAACTTCATTCTACAGGCTTAGTGGCTGAATTCAGTATACTTTTTATACCAACCTTTTCATTTTTTCCTCTTTTCTGTGCTGTCGGACCCACTCCTTGGTGATCTTCTCCGTTTCTAGTAAATGAGTCTTTTTGTTAGCCCACCTTAAGAGCTTATTTTTGGGTTCGCAGTCTGAATTATCTATACTGTCTAAATTACCATGGTCCCCTTTTAATGGATATGCTATTAAACATAAGTTTCCATCTTCATCCTCTTCAAAGCTTACTGATACAACACCTATAGGGAGGAGGAGGAGGAGAAGAAAATAATTGAACATGATAGGAAAAAACACACTTTATACAACATGAGTTTAACGTTTTTGTTTTTTGTTTTTCTTACCCTGTTCCTTAGTTTCTATGTTGCCAGAGGCCCAAAACTCATCTGCCAACCTAACAAATATCAAAACATCTTGACAAAATGACACCTCACAGAGAAGACAATTTATCATGGACCAAACACTGGATCAGTCTTTCTTGCTGATGCACTGAACAATTTAAGGACCAAATAATTACAGGAGACATTTTTACATTATTGAAAATGTTTATTAATTTAAAGAAGAAAAAAGTGACTGGTCTAACCCTTGGTAAGATGTAAAAACATTTTTTATTATTTTATTTATATCCTGTTATAAAAAAATAAGTATTCTGTTGAGAAACACCAAAAGCCTTAAGTTTTGCATTACAGCAAAACCCAAAGCATCCTCCAGGTCACAGATTTGACTGAGGGTTAGAGAGCTTTGGAGAGAAGCAAAGACTTACAAGAGCAAAACAAAGGGGTGGGTGATTGGAAACAAATTACACAGTACAACAGATCCTCCTCTGCAAAGGTTGCCCTGAGCATCTCTGGGCACCCTATTGTCTACGGCGAACTGGACAAGTCTTTTTGTCCAGCAATGACTGATTTTATTGAGGTTGAAGTCCCGTGAAATAAAGAACAAAAAGCAATACACAGCAAATTGTACTGGGATACACAGAAACATGGTGAACCTTGAAAGCATTTTTTTCTCCTCTGAGTCTCTAGAGCACTGCAAGGGGAGGGGGGTTATAAGTCTTTGAGCAAAGTGCTGACAAGGCTGCCCCCAGTGCCCGATGAGAAAGTTTCAGCAGTTACCGAAGAGTGAGCGTCGTTACAACTGGCTGAATGCTTTTTCTCACAGTCCTCTCTCTTTGCCCCCCATCAATGACTCTCAACTGCTCAGTCCTTGCCGTGTGCTCTCTCAATTGGCCGGAGGGGAAAGAGTTCTCAGGGAGAGACTTCTGAGGTGGGCAGGCGACTCAGGGACCTGGGTTAGGGATTAGCTGGGGTGGGGAGTTCAGAATCCTGGCCTGACAGTCTTGCTGCCACATAAGAAAGAACTACAGAGGGAAAGGGCCGGGCAGGGAAGAGCCAGCTAACATAGGCCTTTGGCTTTGTCCTGGAAAAAAACAACACAAAAGGAAGGACCAAGTGAAGTTCCCTAATCCTTCCCCTTCACTGAAAAAGAACCGTCATTTACACATTGTAGTACAGATGTCTAGAACATTTTTGCTTTTAAGAGCAACATTTTCAACATCTCCAGAAGACTTTGAGGTGTTCCACTGTCTTTCATACATGAGAACACAAATTTTGACAGTCTTAATTAGCACACTCCTCCTGCCTTTACAAATGATGCTTTCCAAAAGGTCACACGATACTGGCGACTTATTAAAGTCTCCAAAATAACGCTTTATAAAAATGAAGAAACAACTTCAGTGTGTCTGATTCAATGGCGTGCCTCCAGATAGCAGCTTCTGGAATATTTGGGAACTGCAGTAGGCTGCAGCTATCTAGCTCCCACCTTGCAGAATGGGAATTTCCATTTCCACAGTCCTCTGACTCAGCCTTAGCCCAATTTCTACTGATACTTGCCTACCTGGTATTCTCGAATTTGAGTCTCAAGGGCAAATAAAGGCTGCTAATGTTTAAGAAAAAAATACTTTCAAAATCTTCCCTGTTATTCCCAACACTGTGATAAAGTATTTCAGATACAGTTAAAAAGAATCCCAGAATATAAAACAAAAGCTCAGCTTCTAACACCACCACGCAGAAAAAAACGAGTCAACCCTCCCCCAACCCTCAACAACAAAACAATTAAGCAATCTTACCCAATACTTGGAAAGGGGAGTAGGGAGAGGGAAAGTGGAGAGAACAAACTCTGAGAGTCAAATAAAAGCAGTCTATGACTGGGAACATTTCCCAGCAAATACTTACCTGGCCCCGCCTAAGGAAGATATGACTACCCAACAGAACTGCTCAGCTCTAATGCTGTTAGCAAGCCATGTCCACCCTTGCATCACCACAGCCCGGCTCTAGCAACAGCAAAATATGGGAAGAGAAACCCCCTAAAACCTCCTCCAGGCTGAGGAGGCTTTAAGGAGGATAAGACAACAAGCAGAATGAGGCACAAAATGGAAAGCCAAAACCTTTCATGAGCTGGATGCTTACCTTTATACTGGGGAGTAAATTTACGCATTTCTGTCGGGAGGGTTTCATAGAACTGGTGTTCCCTCTGGATGAGGGGCTTACAGATGGTTGATTCATTAAACCGGAGGACACAGGAGTGACCTCCCACCTGGTGAACAAAAGGTTCCAGCAGAACTCCCTTGGCATAGTGCTCCACTTCCATAGCTCCGAATGCTGGGCTCATCCTTGTAGCACATTAGACAGAACAATGCGGCAGTGTGAAGAAAGGCAGCTCAAAAGCAGACGGATCCCCGATTCTGTGCTTCCAAAGCTACTGACTGCAGTCAAGAAGTTCTGTTAGAAACAAACACAACGAAATCCAGGGCTATAAGCAAAACTGCCAGATAAAAATCCTAAGCAAAGTTCAAACCAGGGAAGAAGTCGGCTCCACCCTTCTCTCTGGGAAGCAGAAACTGAAATGGTTCTTAGAGTCTCCAGCAGGAAGACAAACAAGAATGAGCTCATGCAAGAGAAGACAAACAATGCCAAAGGCTCCTCCCACCAGAGAAGTAGCCAACTGGATGCTAGGAAGCTAGCTCTGCAGCAGCTAGCTGCTGGGCAGGCTGTACCACTTCAGAGGCAGAGGAGAGAACAAGACAAGGTTTAGGAGAAATAACAGAGAAAAACATAACCTGCTACTCCCAGTTTATTTTGGCTACCACATCTCCTGGGGGCCTCACCCTTCCCTGAACCCTGAGCAACACTTCAGGATCCACTCTACACTCCTTCAGTGTCCCAGTGGATTATCATCATGGTCCAATACAGCTTGTATTTTTACCCCCAAATCACACTTACACACAACTGGAAAGATTTAATAATATCATAAGATTTAAAGCTGGAAGGGACTTTAGAGGGACCAAATCTATAGCTTAGCAAGAGTCCATTTTATAGATGGAAACTGAAGCCCAGGATAGTAACTTGGTCAAGGTTGCACAAGCTAGGAAGTAACAGAGGCAGGAATCTGTTTCAGATTTTCTAACTCCAAATCTAATATTCTAAGAGAAAAACAGAGTGGCAATGAATAACGAAATAGTATTCTATCATTTTGTGCCATTATTTTTCAGTGCATGTGGTTTGGGGAGTACACATGATATTGATCTTCAAGAACAATAAAGTATGTAACTTATGTTCTTCATTAAATTTTTTGAGGCACTGGTTTGTCCAACTAAACTGTAAACTCTGAGAGGGCAGAGTCTCATCCTTGTTGGACACATAATAAACACACTAGAAATACATGTTGGCTGATTATCAAGGTATTTTCATAGAGGAAAAGAACCTAAAAATTTAACAGTACAGTGATTTACATAGGTAAACAAAAGAACTGGGAGCCAATGTGGAGAAAAAGATTAGAGTTTAGAATCTATATCCTGTTAATGGTCAAAGCTATGTTGTCCCCCTCTCCTATTTTTCTCCATCAAAGTCAAATTATAAATTTAAAAATTAAATTCTGCCTAAGTCATACCCTTTTCTAAAAAGGAAAGAAGTATAAAGGTGCCAATTTCTCCCAGTTTCCGATGAATCCTGATTTAAAAGCTATTTTAACAAAAGAAAATCTGTACCTATAACCACTGCACAGGCCAAGGCCACCTAAGATATAATGGAGCTGTTTAACGTTTAATTTCCTAAAACTCCAAAAGGGTTTGAGAGAGAATAAAGGTCATTCTAAACTCCTATCCCAAAAGTCCAAAGGGTGCCCACAACTCTGTATAGCTCTCCATCTTTTCCCTGAGTGTGTTACTTTGGCTGCCTATGACACCCCTGCTGCAAAGGACCAAAACCAAAAAGAAATAGCTTGACTGTTGAATCATTTCAATCATTAACTTCTGTATCTAAAAACAATTTGGACCCTTGTTCTGTCTGAAAGAAGGTTACCCGCAAAATAAGGTGCTTGATTTAAAAAGATAGACAAAGTGTTCTAGGTCACTGGACTATTTTTAATCAGTCTATCCTGATGGACAAAAGCTTTAGCATAGCATTAAAACCTGACAGGGTCTGGTGCTCAGAAGAGCGCTGATCTGCAACAATGGTAAGCGCACTATAAATGACCACAGAACATTTTGTCCCTGAGGATGGTAAGCTATTTACTGTTTAATACAGATCTGATCCAATTTCATTCCCATACCTGCTTACGTGACTGTATAACCCTAATCTGAATACTTTTAAGACACTCATTTTTGGATAAGGCTGAAATTCTCACAAGTGCCCTACCTTCCAAGCAAGAGAGCTTTTCTGCAGTGATATGATATAACTATTTAGGACTGTTAGAAAAGCCATACACAATTCTTACTCTGCATTTTTACAGCCCTGAGGGTGAATCTGTCTGATCGTCCCCATTATGTAAGTAAAGATAAGGGAGAACAAGGAGGATATGAATACCTCCCCAGGGGAAAGATAATCTCTCTCTTTTAAGGTACAGATATACCCACTGGCTGTTCTACCTGGAAAATATGAGAGGCAGACTTGGTGTGTGGAAAGAACAATGAACTGGAACTCTGGAGACTCAGTTATAGGCCCCCCTCTGCTACTAATTTGCAATGGGACCTGTTTCTTCATTTACTAAATGAGGACAGATTGGAATAAATAGCAAATAAGATTTCTCATATCTTCTAAAATTGATTCTACACTAATCAAAATCCATTGAGCCTAACAAATGATAGGTTTTCAACATGTGATTTCTCTTTCATATTTAAAAGATACTTTTTCTTCAAAGGGTTCAAGACCTAGTAGACCTAATTAAAATCAGTTGCATATTCTTTCCCTATTGGCTCAACAGTATCTGTATCTTCTATTCCCAGTTGATAAAAGAACATGAATCAGGAAACTATTCCAAAATGCCAGTCATCTGAATTTTCCTTTATCTTAAATTGCCAGGAGGGCTCTGGATGCTATCATTTTAGGGCTTCTGGGCCCTAAGTGACTGTGGTCACTATGTCATCCTTCAAGGAAAGAGTCTGGAAAGGCAGCGCTGAAGGGCTGAATTCCCTTTCCCACAGGGTATGTATTTTAAAGTATTTTAGAAGTTCTCTCTCAGTTATTCAAAATATTCAACTGATTCCGGCATGAATAGATTGAGTCACTATGAAGGAGTTTGCAGCACTAATGTAGCATATGTCAACAGTATGCCAAACTGTCCAGAAGATGGCAGTACAACTGATTTTGCATTTCATCATGGGATGTTCTGCCAGTTCCATTCTCTTGTTTATCTAGCTATGGTTACATGGATTTACTGTAAAGACCTCTCCACGAAAAACTGCTGGTTTGCAGGTTGCCTGCTAGTTCTCAAAGCATTAGTCAGGAATCATTTTGATAATGACCTATGGTCACTACCAAAACCTCCAATGGGAGTTCTATTTATTGAGTCAAATTTTATAACACTTAAAATAATTAGCTTTTGATCAGAGAGATGCTCATAAATACCCAAATCCAAACCCCAGCTCCAATTCATTTTAATTATATCACACTGGACCAAACCCTCCCCATTTCTCCAAGACTCATTTTTCTGATCTATAAAATGAAGGGATTGTGGTCCCTTCTAGCAGTGAACTGATACTTTCAAATGCGCTAAAAAAATCCTTAAACAGTTATTTCACCAGCTAGAAAATTTTTTCTGACATACAAAAATAAGCTTACCTCCCCAACTTCTTCATCCTAGGCTCACCACTTCCCCCTCCCCAAACATGAGGCAATAAAACCTTTAAAAAAATGTTTTTTTGGTTGTTGGAGAAGCTGTGGAAAAATTGGAACACTAATGCATTGTTGGTGGAGCTGTGAACTGATCCAACCATTCTGGAGAGCAATTTGGAATTATGCCCAAAGGGCTAAAAAGCTATGCATAACCCTTTGACCCAGCAATACCACTTTTGGGTCTTTTTCCCAAAGAGATTATAAAAAAGGGCAAAGGGCCCACATGTACAAAAATATTTATAACTGCTCTTTTTGTGGTGGCAAGGAATTGGAAATTATGGGGCTGTCCATCAATTGGGGAATGGCTGAACAAGTTGTGGTATATGAATGTAATGGAATTCTATTGTGCTGTAAGAAACGATGAGCAGGCAGATTTCGGAGAAACCTGGAAGGACTTGCATGAACTGATGATGAGTGAGATGAGCAGAACCAGGAGAACACTGTACCACAGTATCATCAACATTATGTGTTGATCAACTGTGATAGACTTGATTCTTCTCAACAATACAACGTTACAAGATAGTTCCAAAGGACTCATGATGGAAAAGGCTCTCCAAATCCAGAAAAAAAAAAAAAAGAACTGTGGAATATGGATGCAGATTGAACCATACTATTTCTTTCTTTCTTTTTTTTTTTTTAGTGAGGCAATTGGGGTTAAGTGACTTGCCTAAGGTCACACAGCTAGTAAGTGTTAAGTGTCTGAGGCCGGATTTGAACTCAGGTCCTCCTGAATCCAGGGCCGGTGCTCTATCCACTGCGCCACCTAGCTGCCCCCATACTATTTCTTTTGGTTTTGGTGCTGTTGTTTTTCTTTTTTGAGGTTTTCCTTTTTGCTCTGATTCTTCTCTTATAACATTACTAATGCAGAAATATGTTTAATGTGATTGTACATATATAACCTATATCAGATTACTTGCTGTCTTGGGGAGGGGGAGAGGGAGAAAAATTTGAAACTAGAAATTTTATAAAAACAAATATTGAAAACTATCTCTACATGTTAAGTGGAAAATAATAAAATACTTTTATAATTTAAAAAATTATTTTGGTAGTAAACAGTTTTACTTATAGTTTTGGGTTCCAATTTTTATCCCTCTTTCCCTCCCTCCTCCCTGAGGTGGAAAACAATCAGATATGGGTTATATATGTATGATTATGTAAAACAGTACCATATTTGTCATTTTTTACAAGAAAACTTAATTAAAAGAAAAAATGAAAGTGAAAATTAGCATGTTTCAGTCTGTTCCATCAATATCAGTTCTTTCTTTGGAGGTGGATGGTAAGTTTCATCAATAGTCCTTTGGAATTATCTTAGATTTTTGTATTGTTGAGAATAGTCAAGTCATTCACAGTTCTTCATCAAACAATATTGCTGTCTCTGTGCACAATGTTCTCTTGGTTCTGCTCACTTCACTATCCACCAGGCAATAAACCTTTGCATCTACACTAAAGAATACTTCATGTTTGAGGCAGACGGGTCATAGTGGAGAGAGAGCTCAACTTGGAGTCAAGACTTGATTTTTAATCCTGCCTCAGATACTTACTAGCTGTGTGTCCCTCCAATCCCTATTCCTCATCTGTAAAATGGGGATGATAACAAAATTAGCCTCACTGAATTGTTGTGAGCATCAAATAATAAACATAAATTACTTTGCAAACCTTAAAGTAGTATATATAAATGCTAGTTGTTGTTGTTGTTGTTATACCTAGCAGAAAAATGTTCCCCACTATTAGCTACAGTAAGTAGTCTGCCAGCAGAGGCTATATGCCCACTTGTCAGATATGTGAAGAAGGGACTCCTACTCAGGGAGGGGGACTCCTTGTGGACTTCTGTAGTCTCATTTCCAAGATTTGTTGGTGACTCTGCTCTAGCAGAGGATCTCTGATCACATACAAACTCTTCCCACATCCCTAATGTACTCATTAGCCACTGTGCATGACTTGGCAGCAGGCTCAGTTCCAGATACAACACAACACCCAGAAGTCTGTGGGGCATTTGTTACCTGTGTAACAGGCCACTGGAGTCAAATGAGTCTAAAGTTATAGGAAAAAATATGTCCAACTCTGCTTAGAGCCAAGTCTGATGACAGAAGTAAGGAAAGAAACAAGCATTTATTAAGTGCCTACCATGTGCCATGTCCTTTGCTAACTGCTTTACAAATATTATTTCATTTGATCCTCACAACCACTCTGGAAGAAGAGTACTATTACCCCCATTTTAGAATTGAAACTGGAGTAGACAGAGTGGCTAAATGAGCATGCATCTTATTAAATTCAAATACGCTGTCCTCTTTCAAAATTTGGTGAATGATCTCTCTCCACAGGCATTCCAGAGTACTGGACAAATTGTTTCTTATCATCTGGTGAATTTCCCTGATATCTTTCCCAATAATTGGCTTTATTTTGCTATGTTAGCTAGTCAACAAAGGTTAAGCTGACCATTTTTGGAATAAGGCACCTAGAGAAATCAGGAAAGCAAGCAACTCTTAGAAGATATGTTTTCCAAACTTACTTTCACTAAAGCAATCCACTAAGGATTCCCTCCCCACCAACATACTCTTCTGGCTCTTTGCCAGACTAATTCCTACTAGGCAAGAGAGAGCTGTGTTACATGAAACAATTTCAGTTGGATGCAATCGGTCAGATTTCAATGTCCTTCACTTAGGAGAAATCACCTTCATTCTAATTAAACAAAACACTGATCATTTAAAGACCTAAACTGCAGCAAACCCCTTTATCTGAGATGGGAATGTCCATGATTAGTCATGGTATAAAAACGATTCTTCTCAACTGTACACTTAGATCACCTATAACCAAAGGGGCTTGGACACTTTTGTAGATTTGTCAGTTGGATACTTCTTGAGTTTCACACGATTATTCAGTTTGCTGTTGCAAAAGTCTCATTTTTAACACCAATATTTTATCAAGTGATGCTCCATGTCTGAAAACCATGAATACCACCAACATTAGGAGAACTACAATCTTAGGTGACCCAAAATGTAATGAGAAGACAAAAAGTGGACACAAAAACAGACTGCAACATGTTACTCAAGATGACTCACATAAAAGTGTCCATCTTCCCCACCCTGCCCATCAAAAAATCTTTTACTCAAGGCCACATACAAGTGGGTAAAGAGGTGGGCCAATTATGAAACAAGAATAAGGGATAACAGACTGACAGGCCTTAGTGTGTTAAATGGTATTCATAAAATATTAAATGAATCAGAAGGCCCTTGGAGAATCAAGACTCAAGATGAGAAAGACATGGAGGGACTAACATCCATACCTATAGAAAAAGCATCCACAGTGATGAGATAACAGATCCATCAAAATACAGAAATATTAGAAGACCCTTATGAGAAAAACCTTCCTAATTTATAACTGACATGCTGAAATACAGCAAAAAGGCCCACAAAACAACATCACTGCTTCCCAACGAAATCACAGAGAGCATGTCAATGGAAAGTCAATTCTTATACTTCTGATGGTCTCTAGTTTTGTCTCCTACAGGGTACTTCACTCCATCCAACAAAGAGATCTTCCTTTTTCCAAATCTACATTTCTATAGCACTATTCCTCCTCATATACAACTCATGATTATTCCTCAGTGTTCTAGGGAAGACTGGATTTCTGGCTAAGTAATTTCTTGCCTTTACACCTTTACTTACCCAGTTTCCTGAACCTAGAATGAACTCCCCCCATCTCTGCCAATCGAATTTCTATCCATTTTTAAAGGTCTAGCTCAAATGCCACTTTCTCCACAAAACTTTCCTTTGCACATGTTCATAGTATCTTGCATATAACTATTTTGTATGTACGTGTGTATATAATAAGTCCAAGTGTATTTATTAACTTTTAAACTGGGAATATAATTTACTGATGCTGTATATATTTTTATATGTACTTGCAGTCTCTCCCATTAGAACTTTTTTTTTTTTTGCAGGGCAATGGGGGTTAAGTGACTTGCCCAGGGCCACACAGCTAATAAGTGTCAAGTATCTGAGGCCGTATTTGAACTCAGGTAACTCCTGAATCCAGGGCCAGTGCTCTATCCACGGCATCACCTAGCTGCCCCTCTCCCATTAGAATTTAAGCTCATCCTTAAACATCTTTGAACCTTATTTTTCCTCATCTATAAAATCGGTTTATTTTTAAGGCCTCTTCCAGCTCTAAACTTTTGAGTTCAAATCTTCTAAAGCCCTTAAAAGTATTCTGCACTTCAGAATGTCCAGAAGTCTTCCTCTACCTCTTTGTGTCCCTCTAACTAAACTGATTTTCCCTAATAAAGCAGTTAATTAAACACCCAAAAAAAAAAAAGAATGTAAGCTCATCATGAGTAGAGATCATTCATTTTTTGTACTTGCATCCCTAGTGCCTAGCATAGAGCCCAACACATAGCAGGTGCTAAATGCGTATTTGTTGACTAACTGATTGATTCTATGAGCATATAAGAGCATACAAGATTCTTAGATAAATTCAGTAATAATGGTTATCTGATTATTAACATCAAGCAAGGCATAAAACAGGAAAATGTAAAAGTGTTTGCCTCTGTCATGGAAGATGAATCTCTCAGAGTCCAGATGGAAAAGGGATTCCTTAAAGGTGGTGAGGAATTTTACTCTTTTAATTGAATTTTTTTTTCCAATTCACGAAAATCCATTCATTTTCTCTTCCTCCCACTCCATCCCAGCATGTAATGAAACCCTCATAACAAATGTTCATAGTCAAGCAAAACAAATTTCCACACTGACCATATTTTTTAAAAGTCTTAATCCATACTCCAAGTCCATAACCTCTCTGTCAGGAGGGAAACGGTATGTTTCATCATAAATCCTCTAGAATCTGTCTGGAGTCTATCACTGCATTGATCAGAGTTCTTAAGTCTTTCAAATTTATTTGTTTTTAACAATACGTTCTCCTGGTTCTGCTCACTTCACTTTGGATTGGTTCAAGAAGTCTTCCCAGGTTTTCCTGAAACCATCCCCTTCATCATTCCTTACAGCAAAGTAGAATTCCATAACATTCATATACCATAATTTGAATAATGGCTATTCCTTAATTTATGAGTGCCCCTTCAGTTTCCAGTTCTTTGATGGCACAAAATGAACAGCCATAGATGTTTTTGTACATATGGTCTCTTTTCCTCTTTCTTTGACCTCTTTGTATAAAATGAAGTCTTTAAATAAACCAGTTTGTGGGTAACATTGTGCTGACTGCATCAAACCCTATAACACTGAGGAGTTTCCTAAATGAAATTTACAATCACTTTTTAAAATTCAGTCTAACAATCCACAAAGGAAAATGTCATGTAGATGAAGGATGCCTATAGTTCTGCTTAAGATATTCAGAGAGCTCATTTAGCAGCCCAATCAATACACAAATCTTGGAGAGGCACTGACAATGAACAGTGCTGAATCTAGAACTGAAGGATGAGAGAACAGGCTGGATTGTACTTGGGAAATTATATACTTTCATACAGTCCTAAGTTTTTCCCTGATATAAAAATCTATCTTTTTAACACACATATTCTTCTGGCAATACCATATGGTTACAAGAAATGTAATGCCGAAATCTCCCAAGAATCAAAATTGTGGGTCATGAACAATTTGGGGTCAATGAAGAAACTTAATGGTAGACACAGATGCAGCAGTATTACCAACAGCAGAGTAGCAGAGTGCTGGCAAATAGCAGCATAAAAGATATATCATCTAATTCCAAAGGACTCATGATGGAAAATGCTCTCCAAATCCAGAAAAAAAAAGAATTGTGGAATATGGATGCAGATTGAACCATGCTATTTCTTTTGTTTTTGGTGCTGTTGTTTTTCTTGAGGTTTTTCCTTTTTGCTCTGATTCTTCTTTCACAGCCAAGACTAATGCAGAAATATGTTTAATGTGGTTGTACATATATAACCTATATCAGATTACTTGCTGTCTTGGGGAGGGGGAGAGGGAGAAAAATTTGAAACTAGAAATCTTATAAAAACAAATGTTGAAAACTATCTACATATAACTGGAAAATAATAAAATATTTTTATAATAAAAAAAAGATATCGGGGGCAGCTAGGTGGTACAGTGGATAGAGCACTGGCCCTGGAGTCAGGGGGACCTGAGTTCAAATCCAGTCTCAGACACTTAACACTTACTAGCTGTGTGACCTTAGGCAAGTCACTTAACCCCAATTGCCTCACCAAAAAAAAAAAAAGATAACAAAGGAACAGCCTTCATACTACACTGACACTCATGTAATGTTAAGAGCTCTAAAGGTTTAAAAAAAAAAAAAAGAGGTAGGATGGGATTGGGGAGGAGAAGAAGATGTAAAGCCTCCAGCACATATATGGAGCCCCGGGAGAGATTTTTGGAAAGACATGGACAAAGATGAGAAGATATGTACAAGTTGCTATTGGCATCCTTGGAGAGAGTACCCACATCAGTGAGATCACAGATCCACTGAAATACTAAAGACCAGAATGAATGATTTTCAAACTAATTCAAACCTCAAAGGACTGTACTGACTTACTGAAACTAGGGTGGGCAATAACATATACTGGAAAGAACAATGACTGACCCTTAGTGTCACAAAGGCCTAATCCAGTCTCAACTATGTCATTTATTTTAACCTCTCCAGGTCTCAGCTTTCTCATCTATAAAATGAAGGGGTTACATTAAATATCAGCTAAGCCTTCTACTAGCTCTAATATTCTAGGTCTAAGAAAAGAATAAGGTTTCCTTCATTTTACATTTTTATTCAGTACAAACTCCTTGACTTGCAGCATTTCCCTCTCACAGTGGTTCTTTTCATAAATCAATACAGTGAATCCTTAGCCCCAAATAACAACAGGGAGATGTTGCCCTTTTCCCAAACATTCAAGCAATAAAATGCAAGCTTATTATATTAGGCCAGTTTAATTTAACCAATAAAATATTATGGACTCTCTTAAATGTGTTATATATTGTCCTCTGGCAGACACTATATAAATCACAAAATGTATTCTTTAAAGAATGTCACTTAATTTGGAAGTTACTTTCCAATCTCTATCTCCTTTATTTCAGTTGGTAAATGAATTCACCTAAAGCATGGTGAATCAGGGGATAACTCCCCAAAATACATCTTTAAAATAATTAAAGTGGTTGGAAACATGGATAAAACAAAAAATAAAAATGTTTGGTTGGTTATAAACAATTAAACTAAGACAGTTATTTAAAGCTCTTCATGGTAACTTATGATAAACTATGTCTTAGGGGTTAGCCCAAACAGTTATTCAATGTTACCCATCAAAGGTTGTAGGTTAGATACTCTGGTGGAGTATTTACTTACTTTTGCACATGATAAAATATTTAAGAATTAATCACCAAATGTAAGTCTCTCCACCCCCAAATGGCCCAATGCAAACTCATCCTAACTACTGGGGAGAAATAATCAAATCTCAAGATATTAATTCAACAAACACTTTCTAAGTACCTACCATGTACAAAGCACTTTATTAGATGCTGGGAATACAAAGATGAAAACATAACACAATCTGTTCTTGAGAATCTTATAATTTACTAAAGGAATACAGAAAGTAAATAAATGACTATGATATAAAGTAGAATAGAATGGGAGCAAAGGAAAGATCTAGATAAAATGCCCTAGGAAAATCTGATGAGAAAGTGCTCGAGAGATAGGAAAAGGTTGCATGGGAAAGGTGGCATTTGAGCTGCATCTTTAAGGATAAGAAGAATTTCAACCAGTTGAGATGGGGAAGAAGAATAATAGCTAGATTTTATAGTGTCTACTTATATGCCAGACACTGTGCTAAATGCTTTACATTTGATCCTCATAACAACTTTGGGAGGTTAAGTCTTATTATTATCCTAATTTTACAGTTGAGGAAACTGAGGCAAACAGAAGTTAAAGTGATAAAGTGACTTACACAAGCTAGTCAGCTATCATGTGTCTAAGGCTACACTGGAACTCAGTTCTTCCTGAATACAAGCCCAACCTAACTGCCTCTAGGAAGATAAGCATTCCAGCTGTGGAATGCCTCTATGAATGAAAGGAGAACAAAGACTGAAGGAAGAAATCCTAAGTACAGAATGTGGAGTGTGTTAAGGGGAATGAGAAATAAGTATGACTAGAGCCAGATTGTGGAGAGACTAAAATGCTAAGCTGAGGAGTTTGTACTTTATCCTAGAGGCAGCAGGGAACCCACTGAAGAAAAGGTTTCTGAGTAGGAGAGTGACATGGTCAATTTGGGCAGCTATCCAATGGACTAACAGGAGATAGGAGAATGGAAATAGGAAGACCAGTATGGAAGCTACTAAAATAGGCCAAGCAAGAACTTTCTGAAGACTTCAACTAGAGCATATTATTGATGAGAGTGAGGACTGGAGAATGTTAACAGAAAGTGTGCTAGCATCAAGAGGACTTGACAAGTGATTAGATGGGAATGGGTTAGAAAGAGTGAAGAGTCTAATAGTATGTCAGTATTTCAAGTATGGGTGATTTTAGTGAATAATGGTGCCAACAATAGAAAGGGAAGCTGAAAGAAACCTGGGAAGTCATTAGCAGAACCAGAAGAACAATTTACACAATGACCATAAAAATGTAAAGGAAAACAACTGAAAGAGATGGCAGATTTCTGTTCAATGCACCAAACAATGTTTCAGAAGTCTAATGATGAAACATGCTCCCACCTATTAGCAGAAAGATGATAAACTAGAGCTGCAGAATGAAATATACATTTTGGGGTAAAGTCATTGTGTTAATTTGTTTGATTTGAGTTACAAAGAAGGGCATATAGGGGAGAGAAAATAGTCAATAGTGATAGAAATGCAAAAATACATAGAAAAGAGCTTAAGGAAGTTCAAAGGGGGACAAAGATAATAAAAAGGACAGGTTCCTTACTACCAAGTTAAACTTAATATGCATTTAAAAAACCCAAACTATGTAAGAAGTTATATCAGTTATGTCATATACCATTTTCTTTTCTGTTCTCTGTATATTAAATTTTATGGTAAGATTTATTGAGTTAATAAGGAAAAAAAACTTCTTCCAGAAAAGGGATTCTGGGAGAAAGGGAGATGATGAATTCAGTTTTTTACATATCTAGTAAAGTGTTCCCTAAGATGCTTACAAGATACAAAAATTATAGTTCGCTACTAGTAGAGACTAACTACACTGAGGTCCCAATTGATAGCCTTTAAATGAAGATTGATAGATGCTTTCAATCCAATCCCTGTTTTTATCTTACATTAAAATAGCTTTTTGTAACAAGTAGCTGGAGAAAGATTGGACCTTGGAAAGCACAAGTGGGGGGGGGGGGAGACACACACATGCATACACATTCACACACGCGCACACATACACACACACACACACGGTAATCTCTGCATAGAAATTATAAAAGTCATGAAATAAATGGGACCATTTAAGTAATGAATTTAAAAAGTCTAAAAACAGAGTTTTGGGGAGAAGGATTTAACCATAAAGGAGACAAAGAAGTGAAATCTATAGAATAAACTATTACTAAAACCACTGGTCTTCACCAGTACCCTGTTCTCTCTCTCCTGACACCATCTTTACACAAGTCAGTATATATCTCACACTTCTTATATTTCATGTTAATGGCTCATGGATCTTTAAAAAAAGGCCTATTATTAACCCTATTATGCAAATTCAATATTTAAATGCATTAATATTTAATTCACTGGCAATATTAACATGATCTTTTAAAAGGTGAAAATTAATGTTAATTTAGTTCTGGAACTAAATGGCCCAATCTTTTAAAAAGAAACCCAAAATATGCATGTCAGCTTGAGCCAATCTTTAGTTTCCCTCTGATCCATATCCATGCTGATATAATTTGATCTCATTGAGCATAGGAAATGTTCATGCTAATAACACCAATTGTTTATACTTAGAGGGGAAAATGTCTAACAGAGACAGGATGGAATGGAAATAAAATTGTAATATCTAATTTTTCAAAACTTTTTAAATACTGCAAAAAATATTACTACTTCCTAAACATCAAGAAAGAATCTGCTTTGAGTGGCTCCCTGGTTTGTAATTCCCCAGAAGCTAAAGACAGACATGTGTTACATACATACAAACAAGTAGAAGTTTTAAATCCAAATGTACTTTCCCTATAATCTCAGCAGGGATCAAATAAAAAAATCCAAAAATATTTACTGAGTACTTACTGTTATGTTATCATGAGAAGACAATATGGCATAGTAAAAATAGCACTAAACTAGAGACCTAGGTTTGGATCCCACTTCTAGCATCTTCTCTGTGTGACCTTCACACAGGTCATACAAATGACTTTCCTCTTTCTGAGCTTCAGTTGTTTTTATCTCTGCCCAGTCTGCTTCAAAGGGCTATTGTGAGGATCAAATGAGATGATGGCTATGAATGTACTTATAGCACAGTCTCATCATAAAGTATTGTGAAATGCAAGGATTAACCATGTAGTAAAGAAATGATCTTGTAGTCACTTTACATTTTGGCCATAAAAAACAAGACAGAAATTGTTTTCAAATATATTACTGCAATTAAGTTTATATTTTACATTCATTAAAACACACAATCTGTATTAATTTCTCTTGTATGTCAGCTGACAGTGGAATGCAGAGTTACAGCTCTGACCTAGGTCTGGTTTCCAGGCTTTTACTATTTCTGTGAGCAAGTCCCTTTCACAATCTGGTTTCATGTGCAAAATGAGTGACTTGGGCTTACTATCTCCAAAGTCTATTACAATTCTAGATCCTATGACCACTCAGGTAGAAACTAGCTAGTTACTGGAACAAAATCTAGAGCTGTTATGGAGAAATTCTGTCTTGAACACATCAGGCAAGAACAATATAAAGTTCTTAAAATGAGAATGAGTGTTCCAAATGCCAGTGAGAAGAATTAAAGAGTTCAAAGGCAAATGCTGTGGATTTAAGTACAGGGACTTCACAAGAATCTCTTTCCCCTTCCCTCCCTCCCTCACCCCCTCAACTACTTCAGGGGGACTAAGCTATCATTCAGACAAGGTCAAATATAGCCTTACAAACTCTCACGAGTAGAAAAGAGGAGAGACAAAAGGATTAGCCCTCTGGAAAAGCAGAGGCCTCCTGTGTTTTTTTGTAATGATCCTGTCATTTCAAATCTAAAAAGAATTGCTCTCAGGAGCTGGATGCCCTCCTAAGGTCCCTTTGGAAATGATGAAAACCTGGCTACTAGGCAGCACAAAGCCACCCACCAAATCAATCTGCCCCAAACCAACCACTGCTGCAACTAGCAAGTTTAATATGATAAAAGCAAAAGTGGGAGAAAGGGCAACTACTAATCTTTATTTATAAGACCATAATGGTGAACTATAATTTTTGTATCTTGTCAATATCCCAGGGAAGGACTGTTTGCTGGGGGGGGGAAAAAAACCTAGCTGCCCTGAAAAGTGAAAGTCTCCTTTAAAGCCTCTCCCCACATCATATTCATTATGGTTTTTCATTTTGATAAAGCAAAAACAGATAACTTTTGAAAATCAACCCTGAGACCAGCAATCACAGTAAATATAAACAGCACACAATTTTAAATGGTCTTTAAGAGTCTTACAGCTATAGAATTCAGTTTGTAATTCAAAACCTATCCAAAGAAAAAACACTACTGAAAATATAGCCAATGAAATGCCTGAGTGTTTTTCTCCTTTAGTTTTGCTTATTTCTGTTTCTGAACCAGGTACTAAAAGCTATGCCACCATTCTCAAGTTCTAAACCCATAAGAAACAGCTAAGTAAATATTGAGAATGTTAAGATCAAAATGAGTTTTTTATATAAAATCTGACTAAAAAGTATGGAGTGAGCATTGTGCTATGGTCATCTAAATAATTCTGTTCACTATGTAAGCACTGAAGTTAGCTCCTTTAAAGAATGGGAGTTGCAAAAAAAAAAAAAAAGAATGGGAGTAAGATCACTCAGAAGTTAAAAACAAAACAAAAGGCTTAACAGAGTATCAACAATTCTACTTAAAACAGACACATCTGTCACAGAGGAAAGATGTAGTTAAGAGCCAACAGGCCTGGAGATTCAAGTACAATATCTACGGAATGTATGATTTTCATGCTCTAGATATACAGGGGATTATTATGGGAATGCAATGAGCCAGAAAACTCCAACAGTTCAAATCCGGCCTCAGACACTTAACACTTACTAGCTGTGTGACCCTGGGCAAGTCACTCAACCCCAATTGCCTCACAAAAAACAAACAAAAAAAGATTAGCCATAGATACATTAGTAATTTACTTCTATCAATTTAATAACATTTCATTCCAATTTTAACAAAGGAGAATGAAGAGAATCTCCCCCAAACTAGTGTAGCTGGAGCAGGGATCATCCTTCTATACACACACACACACACACACACACACACACACACACACACACACACACACACACACAAAATCACCCATGTTGAAGGGGCGCCTTGTCTCAAGTGAAGAATAAGAGTATGACATGGTATATTATACTCCCAAGTCCTGCACAAACTGTTCTGTAAAAGAAATAAAGGGCTCTCAGTTGATTCTCCTCATTCTAGCCACAACAGTACCAAATGCCAACCAATCATTTAACCTCCCTCAGCTCAAAATCTCTTGGGGGAGGGGACCATAAAAGTGCCTCCAGTGCAGTTACTTCATCTTCCCATTCTTCCTCTTAACTATATCCACCAAGAAGAATCTAAATTGTTTCCAGCCTGGTGCTCTTTAAATCTGATGGTGGTAGCTAGGGTTCTCTCTGTTGGAGATAGTGTCTATCCCTGATATACCTAAGTGCTGGAAAACTGATACAGGTACCATGCTGTTCTCTCTATCCTACTATTACTAGGCCTGACTAGCCTGACAAGTAAGTGATGACAAGTGTATCTGAGCCTCAGTTTCCTTTCATCTGTATAATGGAACAGGAGTAAACTTTATTACAATATTAACAGTGATGGGTTATCCCTTCTTAGGGCGCCATACTGGTGATAAACTACATGATCCAGAAAGTTATTAGCAAAGGAATAAACACAGAGGACAAAGTTGGTTTCTCTCTATTTAGCCATTCAAGATCTACAGTTGAGGGGGCAGCTAGATGGCACAGTGGATAGAGCACTGGGCCTGGATTCAGGAGTACCTGAGTTCAAATCTGGCCTCAGACACTTAACACTAACTAGCTGTGTGACCCTGGGCAAGTCACTTAACCCCAATTGCCCCGCAAAAAAAAAAATCTACAGTTGACCCATGCCAACTTTCTCCACCTAGCTCTGGATCCCACATTGAGGCAGGAGTTAATGATGTACTTATTCCACTCCTACAGAGAACTGGGGGAGGGGGAGAGGAAGAGAAAGACTATTTTAACTACTATTTCTTTTCCTGTACATTCCCCACCTCAGATGACTGGGAACAGGAAAGGAGTTCCAAAAGACATTCTAACCTGTTCCAGAGTTGGCAAATTGAGGGCATAGGCTGTTCATTTTTTCTTGTCTTTATAGTGCCTAACAGTTGATAGTAGTTGCATTTGAGCCAAATCAAAAAGGAAAGGAGCTTTAAGTATCACAAATATGTTGGCTCTGTCTTTATTCTCAGCTCTATGGACTGTAACACTGTTAACAACTGTACATGCAGTCCAAGAGAAAGAACAAACAGAACTAAAAAATGCCAGAATGTGATCCAAATTATTTAGATGCTTTAACGTTGATAAGGACTTTGCTACCACAATTCAGGAAAGTGAGGATGCTATATTTAAAAACAGGTTTCTCTAACAAGCACTGTTCACATTAGCTTTCAACAAACAGTTTACTTGATCCAAAGTCTCTAAATTGTAGCAAGAAAAAAAAATATTCCCAGTAAGTGACCTTTTTCCATACCACTGGGCTTAAAAGCATCACTGGAGACACCAATTCTGTTTTACCTGATGATCAATGACACTGCATTAAGTACTTGGAGTGTGACCAAGTGGAAAAAACCCACTAGATTTAGTGTCAGAAAATCTGGGTTCAAATTCCAGTATTATTACAATTTACAACTATTGTGACCTTAAGCTAACTCATTTATTTTCTCTGGGACTCGGTTTCCTCATCCATAAAATGTGGGTTGAACTAGATAATCTCTAAAATCTTTTCCAGTTCAAAATCCCATGACCCAAAGTGTTCTATAGTTTCAAGATGTTCTCGCTTCACAGCTACTTTGAAACTTGGTATTCTCTTCAAGGGCAGGTACCTAGCTTCTGCTCTGCTCCCATCCATCCACCCAAGTATTCAGCCTGCCCAGAGTAGAAAAGAACAGATCCAATGTTATCCTGACTCATTGCCCAATCCCCTTCCCAAAATTACTTTGATATGCCATCTAGGAAAGTACTAAATAAACTAAATAAAATTTGTGCTTATATAAGTATGAAGAAATGAGGGAATCAAATTCTTTGTCAAAATATAAACATGAATTTATACTGAGAGCCTATGTGGAAAACAAAAAGAATCTATTGACCATGTCCAGCACTATGGCAAAGTGAAGATTTTGCAGCATGGCTAGAGAGAAGACAGACACAAAACTGCTAGACACATAATCAAGTATAAAACTGTGTTTTTTAACTGAGCAACTACTATCAATTGTTAAGCACTATAAAGACAAGACAAAATGAGGAACAGCCTATGCCCTCAAGAAATTTGCTTACATTCTCCTGGAGACTATGTGATACAGACTAAGCACTAAACATGGAGTATATTCTGCTCTATATGTCTTTATAACACCTATTAATTGTACTGGGTACATGGTAGGTGCTCAATAAATGGCTACTTATTGATATTTTAAAATCTGACTTGGTTCATAACACAAGCAATAAAACAAAGTATATATTGAATGGAAGAGCCACAATCAGAAAATACTTTCTATGTCAAGGGGGGATAAAAAAGACAATTCAGTCTAGGGGAAAGAATACTCACCATAGAGTGAGAAGACTGGGGGCAGCTAGGTGGCACAGTGGATAAAGCACTGGCCCTGGATTCAGGAGGACCTCAGTTCAAATCCGACCTCAAACACTTGATGCATACTAGCTGTGTGACCCTGGGCCAGTCACTTAACCCTCATTGCCCCCCCCCAAGGCACACCTGGGATCGAAGCATAAGTCTTCTCACTTTTTGTGGGTGGGGGGGCAAGGCAATGAGGGTTAAGTGACTGGCCCAGGGTCACACAGCTAGTATGCATCAAGTGTCTGAGGCCGGATTTGAACTCCTGTCCTCCTGCATCCAGGGCTGATGTTTTATCTACTTCCCCACCTAGCTACCCCTCAGGTATGCTACTTATTATAGCTAGTTAACCTTGAGCAAGCTGCAATTCTCTTGGTCTCAGTTTCCTCATTTATAAAATCAGGTTGCTGGGCTAAATAATCTACAATCCATTCCTTATAGGATGGTCCTTGAGTGAACTGTAAAGTTAGAACAGGGAGATAGGTGGCACAGTGGATAGAGAGATAGGTCTGGTGTCAGGAAGACCTAAGTTCAAATCTGGCCAAGGACATTCACTACCTATGACTGGTCAAGTCACTTAACCTATTTGCCTCAGTTTCCTCACTTGTAAAATGGAGATAATAATAGCACCCACCTCCCAGGGTTGTTATGAAAACCAAATGAAATAATAATTGTAAAGCACTTAGCCCAGTGCCTGGTATATGTAAATTTGAGTTCATTATTGTTGTTATCCTCATAAAGTTCTCTTCCAGTTTCATTTTCATGAGTTTTGATTTCTTGCTGAAGGTAATAATAACTCACATTTGTAATACTTTAATCTCTACAAAGCCTTTTTCTCATAGTTGTGTGGTGTTAATATTATTCTCCCTGAAGTTCTCTTGATTACAAACTGCAGGACTCTTTTTTACTGCACCACACTGGCGGCTCTCAAAAAAAGTTCAGCTCTGAGAAAACTAAGTCCAACCCCAGCCACAATAACAAGGTACAACTTAACACAAACAAGTCTTCCTGATAGTGCAGTTTATTATTCTCCCTAGGAGCAAGTCCTAACATTTTAAGAAGCACAGACTGCAGTAAATCCAAATGACCAGAATGTTAATTACTCAAAGTGGGTGGGCAAGGCTAGGGGGCAAGGGAGGTGAGAACTGCCCCTACTCTTACTCCTAACTATACAGTTTCCCATTCTACCCAGAGCTTCTAAGCTCCACCGGAGATATAAAAAGCCAACTTTATCACTACATGCATGGTCAATTATACACATTCAAACTAGTTTCTACCACCTCCCAGCAATTCTAAATATGATACCAGATTTTAGAGGACCATTCCAGACAATTCCTCTCCTTCTTTTCCTGGTCTCCCTCCACAGCCTACTTGCCCACCCACTCCACTTTGCATTCACTAAAAGATTCAGCTTCATTTATTACATTCAACTCCTATACTTGAAACTTCAGTCTTCAACTTACTTTCACTAATGGGCATTGATGAAAAGATACAAAGGATATCCTTTGAATAGATTTTCTCTCTTTATAACTGCTTTGCCAATTACTGTGGCAGTTAATATTTATAGTCCCGATAGTTTATCTGTTTATTGGAGAAAAAAGTCAAATCAAGACCAGTACTTTACTGATCATATTATAATAAATCTGCCATTTATAATAACCTTCTAATTGTAGATTTGCTGAAAACCAATATAACACACTTAAGAACTGACATCACTGACGTTTTTTGGTTTCTATTTTCAATGCATCCTTTGAACTTACTCTACACTGTATTAACATTATTAATGTACAAATAAGATCGTCATAGATACAGTTGCACATGCTCAAAAAACCTTTCATGGTTTTCTATTACCTACTGAATAAATTACAAATTCCTTATCCTGGCATTCAAGGCCTTCTATAATAGACTCCCAAATTATTTGTTATTTCCTCAAATGTGTCCCATACTTACATGATTCCATTCATTTGTTCACATAATATTACAACTTGGAAGACACGGAAGGCCTTATCTATTTTTGTCTAACTTTAAAATCTTTTCATCCTTCAAAGGATCAGCTCAAAATGTTACTGTCATAACATTATCTCTGTCTTAAGTTCCCATGACACTTCATTTCTACTTTTCTAATGGCACACATACTACCTTGTAATATGTATTATCTGTGTATGTGACTTATGCCCTTTATTAGAATATAAATACTTTGAAGGTAGGCACCTTAATGTTATTCATCTCAGTATTTTCCATAATGTTCTGCACATTGAGTAAATGTTTATTAAATTAATTTTACCAACCAAACTTTTACATAAAAGTCAAAGTCTTAGCCAAATCTACTTCCTGACATGAAATATATTACTAAGAGCTATAATTCTCTAGCCACAAAGTAAGGCAGGAGGAATCAGGTTAATTTTAGCCTATAGAGTAGATTTTGTACCCCTTGGGACTATGTCAGCTGTTGCCTTGACAACTGGCAAGGCAGCTGTTTAGAAGCAATTTGGGTGTCTCTTCCATAAAGATGAAATATTGCACAGAGAAGCTTAATCAGTGTTTATGAAATGAAGGGGAAAAAAATCACAAGAAGCCATTAACATGCTAAAAGCCATTTGGAAGGAGTAAGAAGGAAACAGCCTTACAAAGGATCTAGAAACATCATGTGGGGCAGCTAGGTGGCTCAGTGGTTAGAGCACTGGCCCTGGAGTCAGGAGGACCTGAGTTCAAATCTGACCTCAGACACTTGACACTAGCTGTGTGACCCTGGGCAAGCCACTCAACCCCAATTCCCTCACAAAAAAAAAGAAAAAGAAAAAAGAAACATCATGCAAATCAATTAAAATAACTAGGGTTGACTGGCCTGGGCATGATAACTCTCTCCAAGTATTTGGAGAGGGACCTGACTTGTTCTGCTTGATCCCAGGGACAGAAATGGGAGCAAGAAGTAGAAGTGAAAGGGAGCCCAATTTCAGTTTAATGTAAGGAAACACTTGCGCAGAGGGAAAGCTACCCAAAAGGGAGTGAGCTATTACAGGAGATGATGCAAGGGAATTCGATTCTGATTCTCCTAAGTGAACTGAACTAGTTAAGTGGAGGCTGAGGCTCTGGCTCCCTTGAGTACAAAGCACTTTAAAGGTACTAACAACCTCCACCAGGGAGATCAAAAGTAAACAAAGGTGGAGCCAACCAAAACCTATCTGATCTCCCAAAGAGAAGCTCAAAGTCCCTGTCCTGGCAAAGGACAGGTAAATAAGAATGGTTTCAAACCAGTCCCAACAAAGTGTCTCTCCTCTGAAACATCTTGGGAGAAGAACCAATACTAAACATGCTGCCAGGGCAATGCTGAAACCTTCATATACATTTTTAATGTGTATAATAAATTATTTAATACCTATGCCAAGTCACTTTCATCCCTCAAGACCAATTCAAGTAAATCTGGCATCAAGCCATCTCTTACCAGGAAAAAATCCTGGTTTTCTATATAAGTTCAACTTTCACAGGATGGCAGTTAAAGAAAGGCGTCCACCAAGTCAGTAGTATCAGTCCTTCTTTTCCTGAGTTAAGCCTATGAAATTAAAAGTTATTGTAGAGGCTAGGTGGCACAGTGGATAAAGCACCAGCCCTGGATTCAAGAGGACATGAGTTCAAATCCAACCTCAGACACTTGACACTTACTAGCTGTGTGACCCTGGGCAAGTCACTTAACCCTCATTGCCCCCCCCCAAAATTTATTATATAGGACAGTTCAAGAAAATTCTAATAGTATCAGACTAAATCAGTATCTGAATTCAGATCTGCTTCACAATCCACAAAACACTTGGAGAAATTAACTCAAGAAGACAATGTGGTATAGTGGAAAGGGTACAGGACTTGAAGTGAAAAGACGGGGGTTCAAATCCTAGTTTGACATCAACTAGTTATGTGACATCCCCTAAGACCCTCAACCACTCTGAACAGTAGGTTTGACTATAAAACGAGAGTAATACTTGCACTACCTACCTCAGGTTTCTTGTCAGCAAACTATAGGATCAAGGATTTAGAGCTAAAAGGACCTTAGAGATCAAGTCCAATCCCTTCATTTCACAAATAAGAAATTGAGGCACAGAGATGTTTGATTTGCCCAAGGTCACACAGGCATTAAGCTACTGAAATGGGAGTTACTATAATTACTGCAAATAATCATAGGAATCTGGAAACATTTGTGCTAGAAAAGACCTCACTAATCATTTAACCCAATCCCATCATTATGCAGATGAGAATATTGGGTTCTAGAGAATACTGTGCCTTGCACAGGGTCACATAGTTAAGTGATGGAACCAAAACTGGAATCCCAGCCTTCTGATGCCAAGTCCTGTGCTGTACCATAGAACAATAATTAAAAGCACAATTTTTTTTGTAACTTAACAACATTGGGCAGAAAAATTAAATAATATAAATAAAGCCCCTCCAAAGGAAGGTAAAGCAATATTATTGGCTAGCATTTAAATAGATTAATTCCAGAACTGGGACACTGTACTAAATTACTTTAATTAAATTAAATTAATATAATTTATAAATAATTTATTTAACTAATTCAACTCTCTCTCCAGTTATATCTCTTACATACAAACGGTCAAGGGTGTGCCCCAAATGAGCACAGAGAAGGGAAGGGCCTTGTCCGATATCTTTAGTTAATTCCTAGTTTTAAAGCCATAAGGGCAATTTTAGTTTTTTTGTTGTGGTCCAGACCAAATTTCATCTCAGCAATTGATCTGTAACTTATAGTCTTAAATGAACTACCTGAATTACCTGAAATACCTTTGAAAGTTGCATTAAGTTATTTTGCCCATGACTATATATCTCTCATACCTCTACTTGTGTCAAAACCAGGATTTGAGCTAGGTCCTTCTGATTCAAAAGTCAGCCCTCTACACACGATACCAAACTGCCTCTTCCAACTATAAATTAAAACTAAATGAAGGGATTCCTACGAAATAGAACTTGAAATCAAAGGGGCGTCTCAGCACTATGCTAACCATCATCATTTATGACAAAAAAAATTACTTTTTAGAAGGCAAATTATAAAAGTAACCAATCACATTTACGAAGCACTTTCAAGTTTACCAAGTAAATAAAATCCTTATGCACCCATATGGACAAGCATTTCTAGCAAGTGCATAAGGCATTTTGGCTCACCCCCTGGATGACCCTGGTATATCTCATTCTTAAGAAGGTTAGCATTTGCCATTGCCAATGTGTCACTGATAATGCCCATCACAACCAATTCAGAAGCAGGAAATTCTTTCACCTGTGGGCTGTATATAGCAGGAGAGGAGCCAGAAACCAAAGCCACTGTGATGAGACTGAAGTCATAATGCTTGCCCTGGAGTCTGTACTAATAGGTTAGCTGCCAACCAGTGATACTGGGGCTTCTGAAGGTCTAGTGCTAGTCTCATCCTATGGAAAATCATTTGTCTGTTGCCAATGTAACAGCTATGGAAGAAAACGCATTCTTTGCCCAATATAATTTCTAGCTATATAAAATACAGTGTTTTAGGAAGGTTGTTTTTGGTAGCTAAGTAAAACAAGGTGGATGGGAAAGAGGGACCTAACTCAAGGAAACCAATTAAGATCATAAGGATTCAGGGCTGAAAGAGGTCTTCTATTCACAAGAGTCCTGTACCAGTCTCCACCCCCCCACACACACTCCCCCATCCCCGGCAGTAGGGGTTAAGTGACTTGCCCAGGGTGGGTCACACAGCTAGTGTCAAGTGTCTGAGGCTAGATTTGAACTCAGGTCCTCCTGAATCCAAGGCCAATGCTTTATCCACTCTGCCACCTAGCTGCCCCCTTGTACTAGTCTTAAAAGAGTCATAAGACCTGGGGTTCAAGTCCGAGTCCTGCCACATTCCAAGGTAGATAACCTTGGGTAATTCATTCCAGTACCTTTCTGGGCTCCAGTCTTCTGTAAAATGAGGGGTTTGGTCTAGATAATCAATCAACAAGCATTTATCAAGTACCAACTATGGACCAGACACTGCACTAGGCACCAGGGATACAAATCAAGAGTAAGCTTGTTGGGAACACCAGCCCTGGATTCAGGAGGACCCGAGTTCAAATCCACCTCAGATACTTGCCCCTTCCTAGCTGTGTGATCCTGGGCAAGTCATTTAACCCTCATTGCCCTACAAAAAAAAAAGAGTAAGCTGGTCCCTGCACTCAAAATTTGTAATTTTATGTATCTCTAAGATCCCTGCTACCTCTAAAATTCTGTAATTTGCCCCAAGATAACAAAGTTAATGATAGAACCAGGACTCAAACCTAGGTATTCTCAAATTAATATCAGTGCTCTTTTTACTACACTTCAATCAGAAAAGTTATGTGGTGCAGTGGATAGTACACTTGGCATGGAATCAGGAAGACCTGAGTTCAAATTTGACTTCAAGACTCTTAACAACCATGTGACCCTAGGCAAGTCATTTAGCCTCTGTTTGCCTTCTGCATAGCACCTACCCCCTAGGGTTGTTGTGAGGATCAAATGAGATAATAATTATAAAGTGTTTAATAGGGGCAGCTAGGTGTCATAGTGGAAAGAGCACTAGCCCTAGAGTCAGGAGGACCTGAGTTCAAATCCGACCTCAGACACTTGACACTTACTAGCTGTGTGACACTGGGCAAGTCACTTAACCCCAATTGCCTCACCAAAAAAAAAACACCAATACAATAAAGTGTTTAATAAAGTACTTGACACATAGTTAAATGCTATGTAAATATTAGCTACTATTACTACACCATGATGCCTCCCTTAACAGAACCAGGGCATGTAGACTGTACTAAATATGTACTCAAAATACAATTTCCACTGTTAAAAGGCAATTTTTCCATTAAAAAGAGCAAAGCTCAAGAAGTCAAGTCACACAGGGGAATCACAAAACTTGCACAATAGTCCTTGGGCACAGAAAAATAGGTTTCAGCCTTGAACAAAACTCATTAATAACCCAAAGCAGAAGAAAAATCAATGGCTGCCAACATGGTTATTTGTGCAGTCAATATACTATAGAGATTTCACTTCAGAGTGAGGACCGGAAGTGGCTTTTTAACTTTCTCAGTCTTCAAAGGGAACAAAGAACTGGGTGAATGAGCTATCTCTGCCTAAAAACTTTTTGAGGTAGGTTCTAAGCTACAGCTCTCTTTGACAGGGCTTAGCCTTGTCAATCCCAAAGGACTCATGATGAAAATGCTATCCATATCCAGACAAAGAACCTATGGAGTCTGAATGCAGATCGAATCATACTATTTTCACTTTATTTTTTTTCCTCAGGTTTTTTTTTCCCCTTTTGGTCTGTTTCTTCTTTTACAACATGACTAATACGGAAATGTTTTACATGATTGCACATATATAACCTATATCAAACTGCTTACTGTCTTAAGTGGGAGAGAGAAAATTTAGAACTCAAAATTTTTTTAAATGAATGTTAAAATTGTCTTTACATGTTATTGGGAAAAAATAAAATGCTATTAAAAATAGCCCTGTGCTGCTAAATATAAAACACATTTTTTTCTTCTCATTTAAATACTTAGATTATATTCCAACTGAACAATGAAGGGACTGTTTTGAGAAAAATTTTATAATGAGAAAAAAACTTTCTAAATGTAAAATCCTCACCTCTGCCTACTGCCTTACCTCAAGTCCTTTAAAATTCCATCTTCTACAGGAAATTTTTCTTAATCTCCCTTAATCCTAGTGTTTTCCCTCTATAGATTATTCAAATGTATTGTTTATTAGTGGTGTCAAACACAAGGCCCTGGGAGTATGCAGTTGCCAACACTCCCAAGTGCATGTAATTGGGAAATACTCAAAATAAATAAAAATACAATAAAATGTAATGTTAGTTTGTGGCTTTCTAAGTCAATATGTAGCCCAAAAGGTACCTTACATACTGTTTAGTGGCCGTGGTTCTATTTGAGCTTGACATCACTGCTGTACATAATTGTTGGCGTGTGGTCTCCCCATTAGACTGTGAGCTCCTTGAAAGCACAGACTGTCTTGCCTACTTGGCACATAGTAGGCACTTAATAAATGCTTACTGACTGACAAGTAATTTGCTGGGCTACCCAAATACATCACTGTACATCTCATTAATATCCGGGAGGCTCAATAAAATTTGTTTCTAAACTATATTAACCTTTAATGGGCTGTAGTGACAGAAAAATCTCAGTTCAAAGGAAAAATCCTCTCCCTGCAGTCTCAATAAACTACACAATGGAAAATTTTCAGTTCTGTAAGCCAAGGAGCAGAGATGCTTAGCTAAACCTATGTTGCCTAGATACCAATGACATCTTATTGCTAATACAAAGATGTCAGCATCAGCACAGGAATATACTGACAAGTAGCTGAAGGAAGCTAGTGGGTGGTGATTTCCAGTTCTATTCCACTGTTATTCTAGTCCAGACAGGTTACCAATTTGTCACATGCAAAGATTCAGAAGAACAAAATAATCCCATCCCATTTGTAAGTCTGATTTCAATTAAATCAATTTAAGATATATGCTAGTTATTAATTTTAAATGTAATATGTTCTAGTCCTTGATGCAATCAGTATAATAATCCACAAATGAGTATCTGGAGGACCTCACCATCTTTAACAGAGGTTAACCTTTTCGTGTCCTGGACCCCTTTAGCAGTCTAATGAAGCTTAGGGACCCCTTTTCAGAATGTTGCTAACATTTATAACTGAAGGAAATACTAAATTTCTGTTAGTTAAGTGAAAATAAAGATGTAATTTTTTCCTATTCAATTTCCTGGACCTCTAGTTAAGAACTCTGTAGGGAATCTCCTCTGACAGTAACAAAGACACTTGACATATACCTGTTTTATTCTTGCCTGATGTTAATGATCAGTCATTATATAGATTCCCTTGTTTTTTCTATAAGGATTCTCATATAATTGTCACAGGTGCATGGGAAATGACTTGTTGGAGAACCCTGAAGGCTGACATTTACTGCTGCAGTTCTCAAGCTTTTTATTTGCAGTTCTAAATTCTTGCTCCTCCATTCCCTCCCCCATGCTCTGAGAAGGCAAGAAGTATGATATTCATTATACAGGAGTTCTCAAACTTTTACACTTTTAAAAATTATTAAGTATCTCCCAAAGAGCTTATGTTTATGTTGGTTACATCTAATGATATTTACTATATTAGAGACTAAAATGTTTTAGTATTATTACAAAAATAGCTTTTACTTTATGGACCCCTTGAGAGGGCCTTGGAGACCCTCAGGAGTTCCCAGACCACATTCTGAAAACCACCGTTCTACTGAATCAAATATCTTTCTCTAGTCAACAAACAATACACAATGTAGACTTGTATAATTCTCTACTTTCAGTCAATTTCATGATAATAAAGATATGATCTACTATAGAATATTATTTGTGAAAGTTTTCCAGCTCTCTTCTAATACCCTCATCAAGGGTATCTTTACCGTACTTACAGATTAATTTTTTTTTAATTGTACAAAGTGCATAGGCACATGGGTCAGTAGTTGTCATTCTACTGTCCTTTTTGTAGAAATATAGTTCAAGATTTTTTTCCACATTTCATAATTTCTTCTCCACTTTCATACACTTTGAGAATCAATCACTCAATGTCTTCAGAATTATGTCACCTCCAGTAGACACTTTATGTTTAAATTTGATCTGGTCTAGCTGTTTTTTTCCATATTTGTTTCCTTCAGTGCCATTTCCACATCCTCTAGAAGTACCGTGGAACTGGGATATTTAAAGTTCAAATGCAGTGGGCCTTCATTGACCTTGCTGGTAAAAAAAAAAAAAAAGCTTGACTTCCCTCCTCTTGGAAGAGAAGCAAGGGCCTGAGGGCAGAGCATTACATATACTGTCAGATGTCATTACTGTATTAGTTATTTTTGTTCACCTGTTTTTACTTTTTAGAAGGAGGAATTTAATTTTAGGAGGGAAGATAGGAGTACAATGAAAAATAACTGTGCTGTAAAAATAGAGTGAATAGAGGGCTAGACATAGTCAAGAAGATATAGGTTCACATGGCCAGAAAAGAGACCTTCTCTTTAGTTTGGTCAGTCACTCATCTTTACATTCTCTTGAAAATATAACAGGGGGGCAGCTAGGTGGCAAAGTGGATAAAGCACTGGCCCTGGATTCAGGAGAACCTGAGTTCAAATCCAGCCTCAGACACCTGACACTTAACTAGCTGTGTGACCCTGGGCAAGTCACTTAACCCTCATTGCCCTGCAAAAAAAATTAAAAATTAAATAAATAAATAAACAACAGGAAAAAACAACAATGACAACAAAAAAAGAAAATATAACAGGAAAGTTAGACATCCTCAGCATAAGCTTCCTAGTGCCCTTAGTTAATATCGTTTAAAGTTTATAAAATGTTTCCATTTCATTTTATAATCATTCCTCAGTGAAAACTAGTCTCAAGAACAATCTTTCACCAAAATTAATGTATCATTTGAATACAGGATGTTTTTAAGCTCAGAAGCATAACATGAGAAGAAATAAAATTAGTTTTTACTAATGAAAACTAAACACTTTTCTAAAAGCTTAGAGCTTTTACTTCTGAGTTCATTACAAGAATTGGAGCTACTATTCAACTAATTCACTTTGCTAAAATGTTCTCTTTTTAAAGTGCTAGTGTGATGCACAACAGGCATAATCAACTATTCAAGGGGTCTTTGAAGCCAAGTGAAAGGTTAACTGGGTCCTTTGGGGGTTATTAGCAAGAGCAAAATTAAAATTTTTAGTCCAACTATTTGTACTGCAAAATAGTGGTGGGATTTTTGGAATGGAATATCTGAAAACTTTTCCTGAATTAACAAGTCAAAAGCAACATGACTATTAGATGCCCTCTCATGCTAGGTAGCCATTGTTAAGTTTCCCCTTATGGTATATTTCTTACTAGTGCTACTTACAAATGTGATCCAATGACAATATATTAAGCAAGTAAGTTGCAACATAATGAAAAAGAGAGGCTCTAGAATGATACCTGCTAATAAATTTCCAGGATTTCTAGGGCTTTTGACACCTTGATTATTGACAAACTCATTACTTCAAAACCTACAAGAATGTATGTATGGGGAAGAGACAGTCATACAACTTAATCTAATGAGGATCAAAATCTGTGGGAATCAGTATCCAAATAGATATGAAATAGTGTTAAAATGCAGTAAACACAAGCCGTTTTCATTCCTCTTTATTCCATTTACCCCAGGGTACAGTCATGATAGAATAGAATTCAATTGCAATATGACTTCATTGAGTGATGTGCATCTTGACTCTTTGGAATTTTTGTTTCTTTTTAATATGTGAGTGTGTGATCTATGTGTTTGCATACACTACTTTAAAATGAATTTAAGTGCAGATTTCAGAAATCTTTCTACTGAAATAAATTACTTAAAATTTTTTTAAAAAGAAGACACCTTTGACACAAGACGTGTGACCTTAGGCAAATCATTTAACCTCTGTGCCTATTTCCTCATTTGTTAAATGGAGATGTCTTGTTAAATACCTACCACAAAGAATTGTTGTGAGGTTCAAATGAGATAATATGTGTAAAGTGTTTTGCAGACTTTAAAGCACTATGAAAAGGCCAGGTATGATTATAATTATAAAAACTGCTCTTTTTCAACTGTTTATCTGTTTTCATCCTTAGTATTACTTTCTTAACTGGATCTTTTGACAAACTTTCTCTGAACCTGTTTTTCCCTGCACTGCTTCTCAATGTTATTTGAAACAACACTGCTTAGAATCTTTTGTCGTCCTTCCCTACAATATTTTACAAATGGGTTTATATTCTAATCTAGTGTTACCTTTGCCACTGCAGAGCTCCACAGACAAGAACTATAATTACTCACCCATTATAAAGAATCATAAATAAGTTGTGTGAAGGATACCATCAGAGAAATGGACAGGAAAAAGAGGACAACCAGGTCATGCTGTGACTAGAGCCTGAGGGAGGGCTGTCCATACGCTAGATGGTATACTCTGAAATTCATAAGAAAATGAAGAAGACCCCTAGCATGTTAGACAGCCCATCACAGGATGGCTCAGTATAGTTAGTTTATAATCTGCATCACCTAAGAGAATATTTACATCAACAAGTTTACAAAGCAATCTGAATAAATCTTAACATCTGAATCATATTTCTGATAACATGCTATACAAAATTCACATGCTACTATATATACATATGCACATAGAGATATACACAAATGCAACAAACAGCAACAAAACTTTATAATTACATAGGGGGAAAGTAATCTGAAGAAAATACAAAGAAAATTATTGAGCATTTTGTTAAACTTTATTATTTTTTCAATCTCAAAATAAACTTCTAATTTTGTTTTTGTCTATTTTGTAATTTTTAATTTTGTGTTTAATTTTTTGTCTACTTTTGTCTATCTGTATTGTATTTTTGAGTGTTACACATTTATAATAAATTTTAGACTGCAGCACTTCAATGGAATCACAACTCTTATCAATGCCAGTACTACTTCCAATGGCAAAGACTGCAAATTAATCATACTTTTTTATCCTGTACGATTCTGGTTCATATCTTCTATGAAAAATCTATTCAGTGCACTAGAAGCTTTCATGAAGGTGGGTAGCAGTGTTTCACTCAGACTGGTCCTCTATCATCCACTGCTTTAACTTTATATATTTATATTTCCTAAAGTACATGTTTTGTATACTTTTTGTATGCAATCACTGATAACATGCTGTAGCCTTCTACCTACCATATGTCCTTCCAGTGACCTTTAGGTCATTTGAAATGTTGATGCTTCATAGATTTTAGTGTGTTCCATGATTCACAGTAATAGACCACGAAGAATAAAAGATGGTGTTTGTGTCAAAGAGTGATTCTCTTAAAACTATACCAGCAGAGTAGAACCAGTTGGCAGCTACTTCAAGCTTTGAATATCATCTCTGTGACAGACTATGTCGGCTGTTTAAGGACCAGTCTAGTTTAGTAATGGAGAATCCAATCTAATGGGTGATAATTTGTATTGTCATGGTCCATAATAAAAAAAATCTCCTTATAAAATGCATTCTGTGAATTCTGTAATAGTCAGAACAACAGTTAATACAGTTAGAATGACAGTTAACAGTCTTAAAGCACCTCTAACAGTCTAAGAAAACCAAAGGAAGGCTACTTGGTTTCCTATTTTGCTGATTTTCACTATGAAAATGAAATCTAACTTCTGGCCAAGATTAAGGTTTAAAGGCCAAAGCTGTCTAAAAGTCTAGCAGCTGACTTTGTCTTGTGTGTCAAATTACAGACACTTGACTTTATTTTAATTAACAATTTGCAGGACTATTAATAAGCTGCAAGTTCCTTGAGAACAAGGAAGGAATCTTTTACATCTTGCCATTGATTCTGAGTCTTTAACAACGTTTGTTGAACTTTTTTTGAAATTTTTAAATTTCAGCACTTTGCTAAAATGGATGCAATATAATGGCACATTGTCAAAACATTACAAACCAAAATGGCTTTAACAAACAAGGTCTTTATGTTAAATAAATTTTATTAAGTCCTTAAAACTTCCCAAACAGAAAGGAATTTGAAAGATTTTACTATTTTCCATAAATTTTGGTAGCTTGTTTTCTACAGAACCTAATTCATTTTACATTCATTTCTCTTCACTGGCTCTACATTTTGCTATTAAAAATATACATGTTATAAAAAATATATACGTTATAGAACTGACCAGCTCTATTTAATTTGCAATTTCAGATGCTAAATGCCATCACTTTGCATGAGTCTTCCTGTTTGTCAAAGTGAATATAATTTTGTTGTTAATCATTAAAAAGAGCATAAGAAAGTAGGAAAAGAAAATGTTAATTAAATGCGATATTAAATTAAATATCCACCAAAACCATGCCTTTGTTGAAACTACAACAGAAGCAGATTTATCATTATTTCTTTTTTCTTCTAACAAAGTTTTAGGTTTTGAACCCATAACCAAATGTTTTCTCTTATTACCTGACACACCAACCCATTTAAAATCCTCTTCTGATGTCTTACTGTGACATAAAGTTGATGATGGACTTCTCTTGAAATTGATGCCTATAAAGGTTGAGTTCTGACAGATCTTATGAACCTGGAAACACTTCTATGGGTCCAGCAATTGGTAGAGAGGCAAATGGAACCAGACAAACTCCGTTTGTAATGAACTGTTCTAACCACTACAACTTATGAAAACAGCCTACTAAAACATTCATCTCCAAAGGAGGGGTACATGTAACCCAAGAGATATGACAGGAGAATATTATAATTTCTATTTGTATTTCATTTTTTAAAATAAAACTTTATTAGAATAAAAATATTTAAAATGATCAAGATGATCTGAAATATGGATTTAAATGCAACCAGAGTACCAAAAAAACCTTGTCCTAAATGTATATTGCACTTTGAGATATTAGCTAATGAAACCATCTTAACTAGTTAAGATTTGGGGGGGGGCAGGGCAATGAGGGTTAAGTGACCTGCCCAGGGTCTCACAGCTAATTAAGTGTAGTGTCTGAAGCTGGATTTGAACTCAGGTCCTCCTGAATCCAAGGTCAGTGCTTTATCCACTGTGCCACCTAGCTGCCCCCACTAGTAAGATATTTTAAAACTAAACTACTGCCAAAAAACTGTCTCCTACAAAGACTCTCATATCTGTACCCTTTAAAAAAATCAGAAACAAAATTTCCTCATCAGTTTAAAATCTTCCAAAGAGTTTCAGTGGGTTTTGTAACCATTAAACATGTAAAAATGCAACACACCTTCCAAATAATTTGCAAAAACTGGTTGATAGCAAATGGAAATTTACTAGAAGAAACGCCCCTTTAGATAACTGGTATAACTGAAAAATAAGTTTTGTGATTTAGAAAATAATACCAGTGATACTTCTTCCATTTGGATCAATCCATTATAGATTGTGAGGTATTTGTTTTTCAACTCTAACAGCCATTAACCAGCAATCACTAAGCATTTATTATGTACCTATTATATACACACTAGACACTGGGGATACAAGACAAGAATAAAACAGTCTGGCCCTCAAGTAACTTCCATTCTAGTGGAGATAAGTGCAAAAAAACCAGAACTCACAATCACATCTTTCAACTGCTCAATCACAAAGTTAAGCCAAAAGTTTTAAGAATAAAGAAACATAAGTCATATGTCTCTCATTATTAGTAATTTGCCAATGCAATAACAATAGTAATATTTTCATGAGAACAAAATTTGTTTTGTATTATAAATGAATAAAACAATTTTTAAGTTCATCATCTTTATCTCATCCACTTAAATTTGTTTTAAAATGTACCTCATATATTAGTTTAATAGTATACATTATGTAATTTTAAAATAGGTAAATGTTTACATAGGGATGCATGATCAAAAATTTTTTACTGATAAGGGTGCATGAGCAAAAAAGTGTTGAGACCACTATATATAAAGCGTTACAAGGGATGCCAAAGGAGGAACCATCTACATCTGAGAAATGATGAATGCTTCAAGTATGGCAATACACAAAACCCAAACATTTTGTACTCTTACTCAGGCGGTATGAGTAATTATATTCTATAACAGTTATCCCTTCCACACTAAGGGGGTTAGGTGAACAACGCCCCTGCAATCTGGAAAGTCTGCATAATATTTTTGGCCCTTCATTGATACCAGAGAAGTCTGAGTTTTTTCTTTTATGGGATGTTATAGTACCTTTATTATAAAATTTTGATTGATATTATACTAAACTATACATACATCTTATGTATTACTGAATTTCTAAACTTTTTCTGTGTTGTCTGGGGTCTTTCCTGTGTCATCTGCAGCTTCTGCAAAACTCCCCCCAAACTCCCATTTAATTTCTTATGCCAACCCTCTATATATTGAAGCTTTGATGAGGAAACTTTGAAAGGGATAACCAACCATATAAGAAATTGGATTAAAATAGGCATTACCATCACTGTTTTACTAAGTGCTTTGATGAAGGTTTTCCATACATTTATCTGGGAGTACCTACTACCTTTCTGTGACCTCGGTGTGTTACTTAACCTTTGTACCTCAATAATCTAATTTATATAATGTGAGGATTATAGACTAGATGATCACCAAGATCCCTTCTAGTTTTAAATATTATAATTTTGTCTTGTATATTGTGCATATCAGCAAAACATTTCCTCACATTTTTTGTAGTTATTTAAGATTTACAAAATTTTTTTGTGAGACAATCAATCCCCCAGGGTAGGTTGTAGAAATTTTATCATTTCACATATGAAAAACTTAGGTTCAAATTTTAAGCCACATAGTCAAAGAATAAGAATTTAAATTGGTGACTCCAAAGTCCAAAGCACTTTCCAGAAGCACTGTGATGCCTCTTTGATATATTTCATTGGGAAGTTATATTAACACCATAAAAAGAACACAAATACCAACATTTTCATAATTAGGTCCTTAAGGAAATCTTTTGTTATCTTTGAAGCAAAATTCCATTAATTTGGTTTTTAAAAATATGTTGATACCTATTTCAATAGAATAGGTTTCCTTTGTAATCCCATTTATTATTTTATACATTTAAAAATGTTATTCTGAAAATGGATCCACAGATTCACCAGACTGCCAAAGGGGTCCATGACACAAATACAAATTACATTACTTGGTCCCAATATTTCCACCTTCCAGTTTCCAAATGTAACCCACAAACTTTTCAAGTGCCTTTAGCTAGAGTGGATAGGGAAGGATCCTTTTATTGCACTACCCTCTGGCACTGACTGGGTGACATCACAAAGTTGCCCCACAGAAAGGTTACCACCCCCCCAAAAAGATAAAAACCATACATGAATGACAATTTGCTTTCGCCTCAGATAAAAAACCTTCAAGCTTAAATTTGCCATAGCTCCCAAGCTTACGCTATAAAAAAAACTGTTCAAAGATGTGTGGTAAAAATGACAGAAGATGGGGCAGCTAGGTGGTGCTGTGGATAAAGCACTGGCCCTGGACTTAAGAGTACCTGAGTTCAAATCCAGCCTCAGACACTTGACACTAGCTGTGTGACCCTGGGCAAGTCACTTAACCCCCACTGCCCCGAAAAAAAAAAAAAAATGACAGGAGACGTGATTTTGGAGAATTCAGACATTTGCCTATTGAGCTTAGTTTCCCCCTCTGTCAAAAGGGGCTGGACTACTTAAGAAAACTTCTAAGGTACTTTCCAGCTTTAATGAAGGAGATAAGCAAATACAGAATAAAATAAAAATGAACCCAAAAATGTGCTATATCACAAAGTATTAAACCAAGATTTTAAAAAATAAGGAAGCTTGCTCATAATGATGCTCACACTAAAATATTAATGGGAACAAAATGGAGTTTGCATCATTAATGAATGAAATTAAAATTATTTTTAAATACCTCATCATCTGTACTTCATTTTAATTTAGATTTTTACAATAGACATAATTTATTAGTACAATGTGAACATATTATTTTAGGGTCACACAGCATGTAAGTGTCTGAGGCCGAATTTGAACTCAGGTCCTCCTGAATCCAGGGCCAGTGCTTTATCCACTGCACCACCTAGCTGCCCCAAGAACATATTATTTTTAATAAATATGCATAATATAGGGAGTGTATGCCAAAATATCTTTTACTGCTAAGGATGCAGTGTTTGACACATAACAGGCACTTAATAAATGCATAAAATAATACATAGGTACTTTTCAGTTTTAACAGTGTATGTATGAGTAGGAAGAGCAAGCAAGACGAGCCTCTTTCTCCAATCTACTTTCTAGAGCATAATACCTAACACTTAGAGCACTTATCACATCACTGACATATTTTCTTTTAGAGCTAAAAGAAAACATGAGATAATTCTGTCTAACTCCATTGTTTTTACAGATATGAAAACTAAGGTCATTCTGCCCTAAATTATAATTAGTAGCATAAATGTCTTATTCTAACATGATGAGCTCGGGGAGGATGGGGTGTGGTTTTATCTGACCAACCAACATATAGATATGTAGAGGCTTAGAGAATGTACTCAATGAAAACAGGGTGGACCAGTCAACTTTGAAAATTTGTACATAATGAATAATTTGTGAAGCTGTTATCAAAAAAAAAAAATGCAGGGCAGCTAGGTGGTGTAGTGGATAAAGCACCACCCCTGGATTCAGGAGGACCTGAATTCAAATGACCTCAGACACTTGACACTTACTAGCTATGTGACCCTGGGCAAATCACTTAACCCTCGTTGCCCTGGGGGGGAAATGCAAACAGCCACAACATTTTTATTCTCTCCCCATGTTCAAACTGAGGTTTTGTTCTAGAGATCAGGAAACTAACCCTCAGGATCCTGAAATTCCATGGACTCTATCTGCTGCCCCTAAGACCCTAGGGGAGCAAGTTCCCCAAGAGGTTGAGAGAGTTCCACATTCTAAGTACCTAAGAACAAATACTGATAAGTATGGCACCTTCCCATTCCTAAAATACGTCATTAATTCATTCAATAAAAAATGCATTAAGGTTTGCTATGTAGAGGGCGCTGTGCCTCAGCAGTGAGGAAAGTTTGGATATAGTCCCTGCCCTCATGGAGCTTACAATCCAGTAGAGGAATAAAATACAAGAACAATTAATTATGATACACCGTAGTTAATGGTATTTGTGTTAGAGAGGTACAAAGTACAACATGAGGTTAACTTGAAAAAATTTTAGCAGAGTATTATGATCAGTTCCATGTAGATGGATCATCAGCTGAGCAGTGAATAGAAGAATGGAGTCCTGCAGGAAGAGATTAATAACTGGAAAACCTATTAGAGAAGCAACTGAAACTATGCAGACAGATGCTAAGTTGTGGCAGCTAAAAACAGAAAAAAGAGCTCAGATCCGAGATTTCAAGTCTCCTGAACTTGGTCCTGAGTGAGTATATACAATTGAATATGAAAACTAAAAGATAGCTAAGAGTCAAAATTTTCTTCCTAAGCTTTCAAACATGGGAGGCAAAAAGTGCTATCTTAGCGACAGCTGAGATTCGTGACGCTGCAGAGCCTCCTTTCCTAACCTTAGGCAAGTTAGTTGTGTTGGGTGTCACGTCACACCCTTTAGCAGCCTGGTGAAACCTATGCCTCCCCCCTCCCCCAATCAAATAAAGGTACCATCTGTAAAGCGCTTTGCACGGAGCTTGGCACACAGTAGGCACCTAATAAATGCTTATAGCCCCACCCATATTGTTGCCTATATTCACAATTAAGGGACACATTAAAGTTCAGTTAGAGGTGAGTGAAAACAAAGACGCAACTTTTTTCCCCAACCAAATTCAGAGACCCTCTGATGTCTAGCCACAGGCCAGCCTCGGTTGAGAGCCCCTCCGTAAACTGACTTCTGTTTTCACCCCCATATGCGGGTGTAGACGAAATGATCGCCACGGTAACAAGATTTAGGGTCCAGTGTAGCTACTGAAGCCAGCCTACTCCCTTCACAAATGAGGAAAATGAGGCCCCAGGAGGCCCCAAGTCCAGCGCTCCTCCCACTTTGCCCCGTTGAATGCGGGAGGGATGGGCGTAGAGTGAGTGGCACGGAGGTGAATCCCTGGGAGGGCTGGGGACGGACCGGCCGGCTCAGGGCTCCCCGGCACCCGCCGGCTTCTATCAGGCCCCCTGATCGGGGGCGAGGGGGAGGCGGAGCGAAACGGAAGGAGAGGGCAGAGAAAGCGGGCCCCGAGAGCGGCCGGCTGGGGCGAGAGGGGAGGGAGCGCAGGGGCCAAGCTCCGCCGGGCCGGCCCGGGGCGGAGCCGATAGGGCCAGGCCGGGGGCGGCTTCCGGGGGGCGGCGAGGGGCGCTGGGTGTCTCGAAGGCGCTGCCGGGACTCCAGGCCGGGGCCGAAATTGGGGGGCGGGACAGATGTGAGGAGGCTGGCAGCTGCCCCGGCAGAAAGAGCGAGGCGGCGGCGAAGGACGTTACGTTACCTGCGGCTCAAGCCCGTGCGGTCCCCGGTGGCGGCTCCGGCTCTATTGTTTCTCCGGAGCCAAGATGGCGGCCACCGCCGCCGCGGGCTCCCCCCGCCGGGTACCCTCGTTCTCAGCAAAGGGCCTCATTGGCTCTGAGCGGGAGAAACGCTCGCTGATTGGCTAGCCCAAAATACGCTGTTGCTAAGGTGCCTGGTGACCCGGCAGGGAGGCTTCGAGGCTGGGGGGAAGGGAAACTGAAGTGGAGGGGGAGGGGGAAAGCGAGACTGTGCCAAGGCTACCAGGGGTCCTGGGACCTGCAGTGATGTGACGTCACCTTGTTTCCCTACTGAATAAAACATATTCCATTCCCACTCAGTTTCCTCCAGCACCCCCACTCAATATCATTCACACACCCCATCCCTTACATTGTCTCACCAGATCCTTACTGAACAACATGTATCCCTTCCCCATTCTTCCTCTGAACACCACATACTTCAATGTCTCCCATCCCCCAGTTAACACCAGACATCCCATCCTCCATAGTCTCCCTTCTCTTCCACCGAACACAGCCCTCCCATCCCCCACAATGTCCTCCATCCCCCCCCACCAAGCTCCATATGCGACATCCGTCAGATTCTCTCCCCATCCTCCATCCCCACAGAACCACCTACTACCATCACTCTAAGCATCCTCCATCTTCCCATCCCCCTTTCCGAACACCACAAACTCCTGTCCTTCCACAATTTGACCTGTCCTAGTTAGTGTTCTCCTCTCATTAAACATTACATACTCTGGAATACCCAGCCTCAGAAACCAATCACTGTCACGTATCAACATTGACCTGTGCAGTCCTGAACTGGGAGAAGCACCCAGGGACAGTGCAGAGAGCCCGGCCTGGCAGCCAAGAGCCCTGAACCCTAGTTCTAATTATGGATGAGTGGGCAATGTGACCTTGAACACTGAGCAAACCCAAAAAAAGGGGTATCGATTAATGTCAGCAGGAAGAGTTTCCTTGGTAGAGTGCCTTAGGCCTTTGGTCCCCTGTTGTTATCTGTTTTTATTATGTGAATAAAGGTATGAATGATTTCCTTATCATATTTACTTATAAAAGCTAAGAGGAATAGCCAACAAGTTCGATGACAGAGTTGGGATTCAAAAAGATTTTACCAGAATAGATCAAGGAAACAGATCTAATAAGTTCAACTACACTCCAGAAGAAAAATAGAAATCAAAAGAGCAAATGAATTTTTAAAGGATTAGGAGGTAGATGAAGTGCTAAAAAAAGAAAAAAGCCAGTGGTCTATCAATTCTATTTGATTGGCTGGAGTTGAAAAGTGGCAAAGTAAAAGAAACCTTCCTAAACAATTAGAGTCCTTCCAAAGTAGAATGAGTCGTTAGAAAAAGAAATCACTTTTCTGTCATTGGAAGTACTTAGTCAATAAATATTTGTTAAACACCTATTATGTGCCAGGCACTTAGACAAGAGTTCATCTGAGTAAACCAAATCGTTGTGAGGGCAGCCCAGTTGCTATAAACCAATCAGAATTTGGTTTTTGTCCCTTTGACACAATTGGTAGATGGCCAACAGACCTCAGTCAGGAAAACATGGTTCTAAGTCCCTCTTCTAAAATATACTGACAAATTCTAGTTGCATGACCCTGAGAAAGTCATTTTACTCTCAGTCACCCCCCCCCCCAATTCTCTCTCTCCAAGACCAAAAGTTAAGAAAACAGATTGCCCATCTTAAATTCTAGCAGGGGTTTTCACACCAGGAATTCCCTACCGCAATGAAACCACCACACATCTGCTTTCTTCCCCCCCCCCCCAAAAATGCCAATGACCATGCTTATACTTTATTAGGGGCTGGAGGAAAGTGCTTAGTAATTGTTTCAAAACAAAAGCTCACCACTCACAAAATTCATCAAATCGAAGCCCCCAAGTATAGGTCCTTGATCAAACTGTACTTGCAACTCTTTTTTTTTTTTTTTTTTTGCGGGGCAATGGGGGTTAAGTGACTTGCCCAAGGTCACACAGCTAGTAAGTGTCTGAGGCTGGATTTGAACTCAGGTACTCCTGAATCCAGGGCCGGTGCTTTATCCACTGTGCTACCTAGCTGCCCCCCTTGCAACTCTTTAATATAAATATCGTATTTCTCTATTAGATTATAAATGCCTTCAAGGTAGGGTTTGTGCTATTTTGCACAATTTTCTATTTTCCCTAGCACTGAGCACAGGACCTTGCATAGTAGGCACTTAATGTTTGTTGAATGAACACTGTCATGGCAGCCATGTTATCCAGAAAGAGGGAGGTAATAATTCCCTTCCCTGCTCCTATTCAGTCTTGGGCTTCACATTTTAGGAGGGCCATGACCAGCTGTAGAATGTCCAGGGCACCAGGATAGTGAGAGAACTGGACATCATACTAACAAAGATCTTTTGAAGGAATTAAGGCTGTTTAGTCCAAGAAGTAAAGCGTTTAGGAGTACATGGTTAAGTTGTCTCAAAGGGGACAAAGGATTAGACTTGGTCTTCTTGGCCTCAAAGAGCAGAACTAGAAAGAAGGGAAGAAGGTAGTCCAGAGGCAGATTTTGTTTCAAGGTGAAGAGCTCCTCTTCTTTTTTTTTTTTTTTTTTTTTTAGTGAGGCAATTGGGGTTAAGTGACTTGCTCAGGGTCACACAGCTAGTAAGTGTTAAGTGTCTGAGACTGGATTTGAACTCAGGTACTCCTGACTCCAGGGCCGGTGCTCTATCCACTGCGCCACCTAGCTGCCCCTGAAGAGCTCTTCTTAAGTAACATGGGTTGTTAGATAAAGTAATCTGTTGTCTGTTATTGGAGGTATTCTGACAAAAAACATTTATTAAGTCCCTACTAAGTGCTAAGTACACTTTTTACTAAGGTATACAAAAAGAGGCAAAAGACATTCCCTGCCCTCAAGGAGCAATGGGAAAAACAGTAAGTGTATGTATAAACAAGCTACAAGTGTAAAGATAAATAGGAAGTAATTAAGAGATTGGAGATACTAAGAATTAAGGAAAACTAGAAAAGACTTCACTCAATCAATAAACATTTATTAAACATAGTGCTAAGTGCTAGGGATACAAAAAGAGGCAAAAGACAGCCCCCACTCTCTAGGAGCTTACAAATTAATGGGGGAGAAAATATGTGAGCAAACATATGCAAAGCAAGATATTGATACCAGATAAATAGGAAATAATTAATAATAAGAATTAATTAAGAATTAAGAGGGGCAGCTAGGTGGCACAGTGAATAAAGCACTGGCCCTGGATTCAGGAGGACCTGAGTTCAAATCCAGCCTCAGACACTTGACACTTACTAGCTGTGTGACCTTGGGCAAGTCACTTAACCCCCACTGCATGGCCAAAAAAAACCACCTGAAAACTATCTTTACATGTAACTGAAAAATAATAAAATACTTTTTAAAAGGGGGGGGGGCAGCTAGGTGGCTCAGTGGATAGAGTACTGGCTTTGGAGTCAGGAGTACCTGAGTTCAAATCCAGCCTCAGACACTTGACACTTACTAGCCGTGTGATCCTGGGCAAGTCACTTAACCCTGATTGCCTCACCAAAAAAAGTGAAATAGATATGGGAGGTGAGCGATAGTGAGGAGTGTAGGATGACACCTAGGTTGGGAGTCTAAGGGACTGGGGGGATGATGTTGCCTCCTGAATAGGGAAGGTAGGAAAGGGGAGAGTTTGGGGGGGGGGCCAGTGAGCTTGGTTTTAGACATGTTGGGTTTAAAAGGTCTAGTCAAAGATGTCCTAGAGGCAGTTAGAGATGTGAGATTAGAGGTTAGCAGAGAGGTTCAGGCGAGGTAAGGTAGATTGGAGAACCATCAGCATGGAGATGGTAACTAAATCCATGGGAGTTGGTGAGATCACCAACAAATGAAATAGTATAAAGGGAGAAGAGAAGAGGGCCTAGGATAGAACTCTGTAGAACACCTACAATTAGAGGGCATCATCTGGTTTTTTTAGTAAGGCAATTGGGGTTAAGTGACTTGCCCAGGGTCACACAGCTAGTAAGTGTTAAGTGTCTGAGGCTGGATTCGAATTCAGGTACTCCTGAATCCAGGGCCAGTGCTCTATCCACTGCGCCATCTAGCTGCCCCAGAGGGCATCATCTGGATGAAGATCCAGCAAAAGGGACTAAGGAGTGGTCAGTATATAGGAGGAGAACTAAGAATAATAATGTCCTGAAAACCTAAAAAGATGAGAGTATCTATTTAAAGTTTTGAATTCCAAATTCTATCCCTCTCTCATTCCCTCCCTACCCTCTTCCATTCCCAAGGTTTCAAGCAATCAGTATAGGTTATAGGTTATACATGTGCAATTATGTAAAACATTACCACATTTGTCATTTTACATAAAAAGACTCGTCAAAAAAAAAAAAGAGAAAACGCAAAATAGCATGCTTCAGTCTATATTCACTCACTATCAAGAGATGAGAGTATCAAGAAGAGGGTGATCTTTATCATCAAAGGCTGCAGAAAAGTCAAGGAGAATGAGAATTGAGAAAAGCCCACTGGATTTGGCAATTATGAGATCATTAGTTGTTTTGGGGAGAACAGTCTTGGTGGAATGATGAACCTAGACGCTAGATTGTAAGGAGTAAATCCCATGAGAGGAGAGAAAGTGGAGGTACCTGTGGTAGAAGGCCTTTTTTGTTTTGTTTTGTTTTGTTAGTGAGGCAATCGGGGTTAAGTGACTTGCCCAGGGTCACACAGCTAGTAAGTGTCAAATGTCTGAGGTCGGATTTGAATTCAGGTACTCCTGAATCCAGGGCCGGTGCTCTATCCACTGAGCCACCTAGCTGCCCCAAGAAGGCCTTTTTCAAGAGGTTAGCTACAAAGGGCAGAAAAGATACAGGACAATAGTTAATAGAAATGGAAGGATCAAGTGACTGTATTTTCAGGATGGGGAAAAAATAAACATGTTTGTAGGCATTAGAGAAGGAACCAGTAGATAGGAAGAGATGGAAAACAAATGATACAGTAGAGGTGACAGAGGGAGCAATCTGTTGGAGAAGAAGAGATGGAATGGGATTGCTTAAGGGGTTAGAGGGATTAACCTTGGTAAGGCTACCTCCTCATGTGAGACCGGGGTTAAGGAGATGGGGCAGAAGGCATCTCAGTGACATGAAATGACAAAGAGAGCAGAGAAGAGGAAGCTCACCACAATTGTAAGCAAGAGGCTAAAGAACAAAAAAGACCATTTGTTAGGAATGGAGGGGATTCCATTCAACAAATGTTTATTAAGCACCTACTGTATGTAAGGTACTGTATTAGGTATTGAGAATACAAAATAATCCCTGCCATGAAAAAACTGCTTACAGAGGTGTAACCCCAGACCTCCAAGTCAACTTGTATGGAAGCCTCCTCATTGATGGAGCCTGATTATGCAATGCTTTCCCTGCTGTCTGAGGGCAGAGTTCGTGAGAGCTAAAGAGAAAAAAGGTCCTCATCTTCTGGCTTCCGGCTTCCAGGGAGACGACTCACCATTCTATGCTCTCTTCAGGTCCCAAGAGGAAGAGAGCTTCCGGGGAAAAGCTGACATGTAGAAGAGCTGACACTTTGATCAAGTCCCTATTCCCAGTTTACTATATTAGAGGTTTCAGGGAATTTCCCCTTGGGTGATGCTCAGTTATCTTGCTCCCTAGTAAGAGAGCTCATGAACTCTGAGTATTGTCTCCTATAGATTCTCCTATGTATACTTTCTTTTAAAAAAATAAATAACAAACATTTTAATTTAAAGTTTTGAGTTCCAAATTCTATCTCTCCTTCTCTCCTTTCCCTGAGGTGTTAAACAATCAGATATAGGTTATACCTCTGTATACTTTCTCAGATTTCTGTTCTCTCTCTCTCTCTTTTTTGTGGGGCAGTGGGGGTTAAGTAACTTGCCCAGGGTCACACAGGTAGTAAGTGTCAAGTGTCTGAGGCTGGATTTGAACTCAGGTCCTTCTGAATCCATTCCGGTGCTCTATCCATTGTGCCACCTAGCCGCCCCCCCCCCCAATCTCTTTTGATAAATGAATTTATTTGCTATGTTTGTTCATTGTGGGACTAGTATCTGATGGGAAGGGAGTCAAAGCTTGGATATATAGCTTGGGGCCTTCCTTTCCCATTAAGGGATAGCAATCAGGAATACAGTTTGAACCTAAAAATTACCTCTCCTAGACTATCAGAATTTAAGGGAACAGATAGAATTCTAGTCTGGTATTCCCTCTGAAGAGAGCAGAGTAGCCATTCTCTGGCCCCAACTTCCTATTTCCTCTCCTGGAAGGAATCAAAGTCCCCCTTCAGTTGGGAAGAGGAAACTCTAGTGCTATCTAGAGGCAAACCATATCTAAACAGACCCACGTGGACACACATAATGTACAAGAGCACCACCACCCCAAAACACCCTATATGTGTTTTTTTTTTTTACAATTTCAATTTTATTAGGGAAAAATTTACATGATTATCACAATTCTCAGAAAGTCTTCTGAGTATGTGCATTTCACAGGGAATATGCTAAAAACCAATATTGTAATGATTCTTTTAACAATGCTGACAACGCTGTTAACATAAAAGGTCCTTGGGGGCAGCTAGGTGATGAAGTGGATAAAGCACCAGCCCCGAATTCTGGAGGACCTGAGTTCAAATATGGCCTCAAACACTTGACACTAGCTGTGTGACCCTGAGCAAGTCACTTAACCCTCATTGCTCCGGAAAACACAAAAACAAACAAATAAAAATAAATAAAACAAAAGATCCTTGTCTTGCTTGTTGTCTAAAATAAAACTCTTTTACACTGGAATTTGTTTGAGAGTGCTCATGAGTGCTCATTTCAGCATAAATCCTTCAATGAGAGCTTTTCCAAAGTCAAGTACAGCTGGACAACCATTCTTTGGCATATCTATTCCCAAGAGATATTAGTCTACATAAAATGCCCAGGATGCCATGTTTTGTGTGGGGATTTTTCAAAAAGAAACAAAATCCTGTTACAAAGTAGGAACTGAGTATAAGGGAAATGATAGGTCTACAAAGGACAAACATCTTAGCAAGTTATGTTATTATCAAATAAGAAATAGGTATTTACTATAAATTACTGAAAATTTTTAATAGTTTGCCAAATATACAGTTATTTGGATTATGTATATCACTTAAATAAATAAAAAACTGGTAAAGATGATTCTATAAAATAATGAACACAAGTTACATATCAACAACCTCTGCAGTCCAATAATGGCCCCCAAATCCCAACAGCATGAATTACAGTCAAACACATTTTTTTTTAAGTGAGGCAATTGGGGTTAAGTGACTTGCCCAGGGTCACACAGCTAGTAAGTGTCAAGTGTCTGAGGCCAGATTTGAACTCAGGTCCTCCTGACTCCAGGGCCGGTGCTCTATCCACTACTCCACCTAGCTGCCCCCAAACACATTTTTAAGGAGATATAATTTATACATTTAAATCAAAGTAACTAAGACCAGACTAAGTACATTCATTCAAGCACAATAAATTTAACTTTTCAGTTTTATAATCATCAGTTAATAACAAAACTTTAGGTGAAATTTCACATGTTCTCATAAGCTTTCCAGTCCAGTTCCCAGAGTAATAAAGTGTCTGTGTACTCCATTTTCTTTTATAAGCAGGTGTAATATACATTTTTATAGAATATTTCACTTCATATTAAAACTTAATACACACTGTAGGTGAACACCAACCCAAATAACTATAAAATTTCAAAGAAAAGACTTGAAAGCACGCTAATTACTGTTGAAATCATACTTGAGTATGATCCCTCATATATGGAGATCTATCAAAATAATTGGGAATAACCAATTCTAACACTGACTCCCAAAAGAAGAGCTTTCATCCCTTCTAAAACATTAATAGTTTATGTTACAAGTTTTGCCTACATTTCAAAAAACTTTTATCCTCACTGTCGAAGTATTCACACTTTGAAAACATAGGATCAAAGTCTAAAAGAACTATTAATACAATAATATTATTATTGTATTAATTAATTATTATTACAATAATACAATAATATTGTATTAATTAATTATTAATACAATAATATTATTGTTCTATATGAGAAAAATGTATAGTATTTTGCTTGTGGATATGATGTAGGAGGCAAAAAGGGGTTAATAGAAAAACCCAAGATCCAAGCTCTAATTCAGATATTAGCTCTAAAAGGGAATCAGACCCCAGTTAATGGATAACTTATGCTAGGATCTCATACCTACATAAATGAGTACCCTTAACGGGAACAGAGGGACCTAGGCCATGGAGACCTGAAGACAATTTTATAAAATGGAGATATTTTGAAACTAGCCATGGGAATCAGAAAGAGACATGCATAGAAAAGGCCAAATTATCCCCAGATTCACCTGTAAACCCCCAAAACACACCTCCACTGAAAAAGGTACCTGCCTCGGGGGTTGGTTTAGGACCACAGGAACTCCAAATTAGGATTAGTCCTCCCCTGTACCTCCTACTGATAAATCAATTTATCCATACTATAAATATAACTGTCTTTCATTATTAGAGAGATATCTTTCCAATATTCTGGTTCTCTCCCTGTGGTCACCCACAGCATTGCAATAAAACTTGGGAAACTGAGTCACTGAGTCTTGTAATTCTTTTGGAACAAGTCACAAACAATTTGACCCCAAATTCCATCCCACATCAGATATATAATGGAATGTATTTCACAGTAATTTTACTACATTAGTCTATTTTATATATCATTGAAGGAACACTATAATTAAAACGTACCATCTGGACAAGAAATAAGAAAACTTAAAGCCTTTGGATGTCATCTATCACCATTACACAAACTCTAGGGTTGAGTAGGGGTTATGCTGCTCTTTAATATAAGCTCAAAAGATTTCCAACTATGTTTTAGTAGCTGTCTCAACTCTGAACAATGGATACATTTTGTATTTCACATAAATATATTTAAAGGTGATTTTTTTTTAGTGAGGCAATTGGGGTTAAGTGACTTGCCCAGGGTCACACAGCTAATAAGTGTTAAGTGTCTGAGGCCAAATTTGAACTCAGGTACTCCTGACTCCAGGGCTGGTGCTCTATCCACTGCACCACCTAGCTGCCCCTTAAAGGTGATTATTAAAAAACCATTTATATTCTCTAAGTATCAAACTAAATTTGGTCTCTAAAAATAATCATATTTTTTTAAATTATTACTTTCTCTTAAATAACGCCCTATAAAAGTTTGAGTTGAACTATTGTGTTTTTTGATGTCTCTTCCAGTTCTGAGATTCTGTAAATTCTCTGAGTCTGGGTTTCCTGATCTGGAAAATAGAGAGAATAGATTACTACACAGTCTATAAGATTTTTTCCAGCCCATAAATTCTGCAGGCACTGATAAAGCTGGGAAGAAAGGGATAAGATAGGGGCAGCTAGGTGGCACAGTAGAGAGAGCACCGGCCCTGGATTCAGGAGGACTTGAATTCAGATCCGGCCTCAGACACTTAACACTTACTAGCTGTGTGACCCTGGGCAAGTCACTTAACCCCAATTACCTCACTAAAAAAAAAAAGAAAGAAAGAAAGGGATAAGATAGCCATCTCAACTCTCAAAGGGAGACATCCCTTGTCTTAGACTTTAGACTCATAGGGGTAATGACTCCAAACTTGGGGGCAATTCAACAAATATTTACTAAATATCTATTTAGTAACAATAATAATAGTGTGCTAGTAAAAGCAAAACAGTCCCTAAAGGTAAGGAGCTGGTATTCTACAGGGTCATACCTAAATAAATACAAGGAGGGAGTGAGCATTAAGGTGGGTGGGGAGAAGAATTAGGCTTCATGATGTGAGAAATAAAATTGGGGACTTTCCCTTTTGGTAAATATATGAAGGCTTTATTACATTCTTTTTTTTTTTTTTTTTTTTTTTTTTTTTAGTGAGGCAATTGGGGTTAAGTGACTTGCCCAGGGTCACACAGCTAGTAAGTGTTAAGTGTCTGAGCCTGGATTTGAACTCAGGTACTCCTGACTCCAGGGCCAGTGCTCTATCCACTGCGCCACCTAGCTGCCCCGCTTTATTACATTCTTGCAAGAATGGGCACACACTATAAAGGAGTGGTGCCTGCTTTAGCCACAGCAAACTTCTCTTTTTATTCCTAAATCTAACACAAATTCTCTCCCCTCTTCTCCTCATTGGCTGAGGACTCTAAGATGCACATTCTTCCTGGAATATCTCTACATATTTCCCCTTAACATATCCCTCTTCCTACATACATCACATGTACATTACAATGAGCCATCTTCCCTCCCAGGGGTGTGTAAGTTAATATACATGAACTAATTAAGCAAGCTCAGTACAAACAGCCTTAACCTTTGGCACACTAAACTAACTAAACTCCTGGCCTTCAGCCCCCCTTCTATAATCTACTACTAATGGCCTTGAGGCCCCTTTCTGCAATCCTTCTTTACCCAGACTCCCTCCCTGTTTTCTCTGAGATAACAGCATTTTTCTGGTGTGACACTATTCCATTTCTCTCAATGAAGGGAAGTTATAATATTGAAATATGGAGATAGGGCTTCTAAGGGGTGGAGATGAAGAAGGATTTTGAGATGTGATAAAATATCTGATTGGAGATCCAGCAGAAAGTTAGAGATATGAATGAAAGAAGATTCAGGAAAGGTTAGGGCTCTCTCTCTATAGATTTGGGAGTCATCTTCATAAAGATTATTAATGAGCTCTTGCGAGCTATTTAGAGCAATAGGGAGAGAATAAAGAGAGAAAAGATTCAGAACAGAATGATGGTATTAAAGACACGAGGGTTGGCCTCAAAAAGAAGAGCCCTCATTTCCTCAGAGAATGAATGAATTGGTTTGGGATGGTGGAAGATATTTAATCTCTGGTTTTCCACAGTTGTCAACTTCCAGACTAAGAGAGATCTGCTTCCCCAGATCTCTGCCCTGCTCTTCTCTGATCACTGGATTCTATTCATTTGCCCTTTTTATGCCTCAGTTTGTCCCTCGATTATTTACAGGTGATCAGCAGGGGGCAGCTAGGTGGCACAGTGGATGAAACAAGGGCCCTGGATTCAGGAGGACCTGAGTTCAAATCCAGCCTCAGACACTTGACACTTACTAGCTGTGTGACCCTGGGCAAATCACTTAACCCTCATTGTCCCCCCCAAAAAAAAGAAAAAGAAAAAGAATACAGGTGACCAGCAGAGCTATAAGGAGGGATGCTGGGGAAAGAGTAGCAACTGCAACTATCCCCAACTCTTCTCTATTAAGATTCAAGAATCTCAGTAACTATTGTCAACTATTGTTTTTATTGCAATTTTCTTACAAAAAAAAAAAAAAACCAAAAAAAAACCACAAAAACAGATCAGAGAAATTAATTTTATGATGTCTCCCACAAGAAACGCCAGATGAGGGGCAGCTAGGTGCCACAGTGGATAAAGCACAAGCCCTGGATTCAGGAGGACTTGAGTTCAAATATGGCCTCAGACACTTGACACGTACCAGCTGTGTGACCCTGGGCAAGTCACTTAACCCTCATTGCCCCGCAAAAAAAAAAAAAAAAGCCAGATGAGAGACAGGAAAAACATAGTACTAGTTTATTTGTCCCAAGAACAAGCAGGTATGGATCATGCAGAGATCCCTTCCAAAGAAGGAGCTTGAAGACTCCCTCTTTCTAAGGGTATATAAGGTTTCTTTGCTCACTGGTCACAGGGTATTATCAGTTTCATTAGCATGATACAAATCAACCCAAAAGCAAATACTGTTAACAAGAATGGATGTAATGCAAAGCAATTTTAACAATACTGGTTATAACAAGTATGTAGGAAATACAGAAACAGTATGATAAGATTATATGATTCTGGGGCGGCTAGGTGGCACTGTGGATAGAGCAGCGGCCCTGGACTCAGGAGTACCTGAGTTCAAATCCGGCCTCAGACACTTGATACTTACTAGCTGTGTGACCCTGGGCAAGTCACTTAACCCCCATTGCCCCACTAAAAAAAAATATTATATGATTCTAAAAAGGGGTTTGGCAAGGATTAAGATGCCCAGATGTCCCCACAAGATAGGGACTTATCATCCTGGGGAAAGAAGTCACCAGATAGGGACTTATCTGCTAGCTATCTGGGTTCAGTTTGGAGTTCAAAGGGCATTTTGCTCATATTAATCCAGGGTTTCATAAAGTACTTTTGGATAATAAATCAAATAATCAAACCAGCAAATTCAGGTGGTCCATACATTCTTATTAACACTATGGAAAAATAAAGAAGGGTATTTGGATTCCAAAATATTCAAGGAGCAGTTTTATTTTGACAGCACAGGCAAGAAATAAAAGGGATTCTGGCTAGCCCCCCTCCAGCCTGCAGACCTACCTGCATACACCTGACACAGAAGCTGTTCCAGGCTTCCTGCCTATGCTATCTCCACTACAATCCCAGGAAAGGAGAATCACTATGAATCAGTGTGAGGTCGTGATTCTAACGTCAGAAACAGTCATTTCATACTGACCAAGCAGTTCTCTTTTGGACCTGTGTTCAACTTTGCTGATGGCTTCCTTCCTGCCCAGTGCTCTGACAAAATCAGAGGCCCCTCCCCTCTGTCTTTGCTGCTCTCTCAACCAGGATTCCTAGGCCCTTAGTCATGATAACATGAATAATTGTTTCTGTTTCTATATGTTTTAAGGTTTCCTAAGAGTTTCCAGGTCAATTCATTTTACCAGACTATTGAGTGTTGGCTTAATGAAAGGCCCTTTGCTCAGCACAATCCCGACCTTCAAGAAGTTCATAGTTTGCTAGGAGTGGGCAAGGCATAATATGTACGCACAGATAAGTCGGAATATATTCTGACAGCGGTAAAGGAGAGATACAGATAAAAGCTCTATGAGAATTTGAGGAGAGATCACTGAATCATCAGGGGGAAATTAGGAAACTTGTCATAGAGAAGACTCCCGAGCAGACCCTATGAAGAACTGAAGGATTTTTGACAAGGAGTGTACATTCTAAGTGTGGGTGTCCAGAGACTGGTAGTCAAGTGCATGGAAGAGCTAGGAGTTAAGTTTGGTCTGTGAAGAGAAGTGCTGTGAACTGTCAGGAAGAGTAGGTAGGTTGAAGTCAGATTGAGGAGGGCCTTTATCAAGTTTGATCCTCTCCTAGAAGTAGATGTGGATTAGGGTAGGCCTCAGGATCCAAGTCACCTCCTCAGGTCCTCACATCTCTTATCTGTGGAGCTTTGGGGGGAAAAAAAAGAGTCTGCTCTGGGCCTCAGTTTCTCCCTCTGTAAACTTATTGTCGCCATTAAGCAGATGAAGAAATCGAGGTAGGCCCAAGGACACAAAAGGACTTCCTCAAGGTCACACCTCTAAAAAGGCACAGCTTTCTGGCGGTCATAGCTCTTGGTTGACCTCACATTCCAGACTTCACCTTCCTGGGACCAGCAACAGCAAAAAGGGAAGGGGCTGGGGTAGCTAGGATAGAGCACCGGCCCTGGAGTCAGGAGGACCTGAGTTCAAATCCAGCCTCAGACACTTAACGCTTACTAGCTGTGTGACCCTAGGCAAGTCACTTAACCCCAATTGCCCTGCAAAAAAAAAAAAAAAGGCGGCGGGGGGGGGGGGGGGGGAAGGGGCGGCTGAAGGAGATGGAGAGGACTGTGGAGGACCCTGGCCTAGGGATGAAAGGAATTTGTCCCCCCCATCCCAAGCTGCGGCAGAAGGGCTGTGGACCCAGATAAGGCAGAACGCCCCTCACCCCCAACCATTACACTCCCCACCTTAACCCCTGCCCCCGGTCCTTTGCTATTTTTAGTCTTCAGCCTGCAGTATGAGTCCGAGACCAGGATGTTAGGGACCGAGGTTGGGGAGGGCGGGGGGTGCATGGAGGGAGTTGTGTTCCAAGGTTCCGCCTCCAGGATGCCCCCCAACTCTCCCCCCGCGGCCCCGCCCGGGACGTGCTAACAGCAGGTCTGGGGCGGAGTCGGAATCGGGAACATAGAGTCCCCGCGGTGTCCCTGCGGGGGCGGCCCCCTCCCCTCCCTCCTCCGCAGTACTTGCTGCAGGCCTCGGCTGATCCCAAAGCTCGGTTTCCTGTTGAACCCGCTCCCAGACTCCGCCCTCCCCAGGCCTTTGGGGAACAGAAGAAAACAACAGCATCTCCCTCCATCCGGGCCCACCCTCGGTCTGGTGAATTTGCGTGGGTGTCCTGTAGCCCCTCCCTCCCCTTCCCCCACCCCGAAGCAGTTCATTTAAATTCAACAACTAGCGTGCTCGGCTGGCCCCGCCCCCCCCAGCTTTGGGGATCACAAAGACACACACACACACAAAAATAAACCCTGCTGCCCAGGACCTTAAAACTTACCTCTGTGAAGCTGGTGAATGAGGATAGAGATTCCAAAATGCAGAAGTGGGAGGGAGGGTGATCTAGGCATGGGTCTTAGACTAAGCAAAGACACAGAGAAGAGAGAGGGAATGCAAAGTGTGGGACAGGTATAGGGACTGAACCTGGGACTCAGTTGGTCTAGGCAACTTCCAGGTGAGGAAACTCCCTCTATCAGTGCAGGTTGGCAACTCCCATAGCATTTATAGTCTTGGAGAGTTGACTATCTACCACACTGAGAGGTCAAGTGACCTCACACAGCCTCCATGGACCAAAACCAAATCCGCCTAATTTACAGTGAGGCTCTCTCTCAATGAAACAGGAACCGGAAAAGCTCTACATGTCAGACTGAAGGGTTCCTGTTTTATCCTAGAGACAAACAAGCAGGGGACACCTAGGTGGCACAGTGGATAAAGCACTGGCCCTGGATTCAGGAGTACCTGAGTTCAAATTTGACCTCAGACACTTGACATTTACTAGCTGTGTGACCTTGGGCAAGTCACTTAACCCTCATTTTCCTGCCAAAATAATAATAATCATAATCATAATAATAATAATTGGCTCTCTGCAGAAAACAAAAGGACATAGGAGACAACAGATAGGTGCTAATGTCCTATGAACCCAGGAGTAATGTGGTGAGTCTGTTTTTGTTTTTTTTTTTAAACGGGGCAATGGGGTTAAGTGACTTGCCCAGGGTCACACAGCTAGTAAGTGTCAAGTGTCTGAGGCCGGATTTGAACTCAGGAACTCCTGAATCCAGGGTTGGTGCTTTATCCACTGCGCCACCTAGCCGCCCCGGTGAGTCTGTTTTTGAAGCTGTGGACAGGGGGAGAGACCGGCAGGCAGACCAGTTAGGAGGGTACTGCAGAAGGTCAAGTGGAGAAGCCACAATGATGATGGTCGTGGGGATAGAGAGAAGGGGACTATGGTGAGAAATGTTGAGAAAAGTATAGCATACTATTGGACCCCTTATTAGAAGGCAGAGTGGGGGAAAGGGAAGAATCAAGGATGAATCTAACATCAGAAGGCTAGGGATGCCCTCAAAAGAAATAGAAGAAAAAAAAAAGAGATAGAGAAGTTTGGCTTCAGGGCAGGTTTTGCAGAAAGATAATAAAAATATTTTCAAGCTGTGGAGTTTGAGATACTAAAAGAACATCCAGATGGAGCTATCTAATCGGCAGCTGATGACACAAAGTACAGGACACAAGCTCCAAAGAGACAAATTGAGGCTTGATAGCAGGAAAAACCTGCCACCAATTAGCGCTATGCAAAAGTTAAACAGGTTGCCTTGGGAGACCTTCTTCTTTGGAGTTCCTTCAGGCAAATGTGAGATACCAGTTTTTGGAGAGTGTCCTTGTTCAGGTATGGGTTGGACTCAATTGTCTCAGAGTTCTCAGAGACTCTGATTCTGAGAGATTGGAACTGGACCTATAGAGGCAGTAATCATCTGTCTAATTGAGTCGATAATTAAACCCTGAGAGAAAGAAAGAAAGAAATGAAGAGGACCTGGAAGAAATCATGAAGGAATCGCCAAGCTTGAGTGTATCTCCTAAGTCACCCAGCCAGCTTACATGTGTCTCCCATTAGGGACCCCAAAATGGCATCACATACAGCTTAGGCAGCAACTGGCCTTGTCTCAAGCTCCTATCTGGCCACAAGCCTGCTTCAGTTCCCATGTGATCCCAGGGCAACAAGGGATACTGACCATCCAAAGGGCACTGACCTGCTGGTGACCTGGCGAGTCCCAGTTCCAAATCAGTGTCTAGGGCTTAGGTCTATGGAGAGCATCCAAGAATTTCAGGAAAATCAAGCAATGTTTATTGAGGGGGAAGGGTGGGAATGAGGAAGAAGAGGGCAAGTATGGTGGAAAGAACACTGGATCTGGAGTCATACCTATGGGTTTGAATTCTGGTTTTTCTGTTTACTGCTTATGTTGCCTTAGGCAAATCACAGCCTCCCCAGGCCTCAGTCTCCTCTGATAAAGGACTGCTTTATCTCAGAGATCTTTTCTAGCTCTTATGATTTGGGAACAGAGCCAGGACTAGGTGCATGGGGAGAAGTCCCAGAAGGGCCTGGGAGTTACATCATGCTCTTCATCCTGAGTTGTGTTCCAATAGCCTAGCCTTGACATATTTGTGAGAAATTTGTTTGGTAAGGGAAGGCAGGGCAGGCTGAGGATCCAAAGAGGCCTGTATCTCCATAGTCCTGAGGTGAAAGGGCACTACTAGCTCTGCCCTCTAACCTTCTGTTCCTTCAGTGTAACCCCGAGGGAAGGGATCAGACAGGCCCATCATCCTACCCCCCTAGGCTGCTACCACCTCCCCAGTAAAATCATCAAGGACTCAAGACATACACACCCAATGCCCCACACTTCTATACTCACATTATCTATAAGATCCTGATTGTGGAGGGGGGAAAATCAGGTCAAATTTTTCCAGAACAGAAGCTATGTAGGAGGCAAAAAGGGGTTAATAGAAAAACCTAAGACCCAAGCTCTAATTCAGATATTAGCTCCAAAAGGGAGTTAGACCCCAGTTAATGGATAACTTACAAGTCAAAATGCTAGGTTCTTGTACCCATAGTGATCAGCATCCATAACGGACCAAAATGGGTCAGGTCAAAATAACAATAAAGGAAAAGACAAGGCTATAGAAATTCTTTTTTTTTTTTTTGTGAGGCAATTGGGGTTAAGTGACTTGCCCAGGGTCACACAGCTAGTAAGTGTTAAGTGTCTGAGGCCGGATTTGAACTCAGGTACTCCTGACTCCAGGGCCGGTGCTCTATCCACTGTGCCACCTAGCTGCCCCAAGGCTATAGAAATTCTAATGAAAAATGGAGATATTTTGAAACTAGTCATGGGAATCAGAAAGAGACATGCGCAGAAAAGGCCAGATTCACCTTATGATGTGTAACCCCCCAAAACACACCTCCACTGAAAAAGGTACCCACCTCGGGTGTTGGCTTAGGACCCCAAGAACTCAAAATTAGGATAGGCCCTCCCATGTACCTCCCCAAGGTGGAGATTATTATAATGAGACTGATGAATCGATTTATCCATACTATAAATATAACTGTCTTTCCTTTCCTTATTTGAGAGATACCTTTCCAATATTCTGGTTCTCTACATGTGGTCGTAACAGTATTGCAATAAAACTTGGGAAGCTGAGTCACTGAGTCTTGTAATTCTTTTGGGATGACTCACTATTAATTTTTTTTTTTGTGCGTGAGGCAATTGGGGTTAAGTGACTTGCCCAGGGTCACATAGCTAGTAAGTGTTAAGTGTCTGAGGCCGGATTTGAACTCAGGTACTCCTGACTCCAGGGCCGGTGCTCTATCCACTGAGCCACCTAGCTGCCCCAACTCACTATTAATTTGACCCCAAATTCCAGCCCACATCAGAAGCAGCTCCTATTCCTGGCCCCAAAAAACCCTCTTAAGTAGATCCCTTCCATCCAACCATCTCTCTTTCCTGAACCTTCTCGATAGTCTAGCTGCATCCCCAGAATTCCTGCCTCAGACAATCTAAGTCATAGCTTCTGCCTTGCCCTGCTCTCAGATCAGCTTCTCAACTCTGACCCTTCCCCAAACAACCTGTGTCTCTCAGCTTCTTATCACAGCTCATTTTTCTAGAGTCCTTAAAGGTTCTCAAAGCACTTTTCTCACAACCACCATATGAGGTCAGTAGTACAAGCATTACAACCCCTGTTTTACAGATGAGAAAGCTGAGTCTCAGATTGATGAAGAGTAACTGACTGAGATAATGCTTTAGAATTTGCCAAGATCTTGACATGATTTCATTTGAGCCTCATAAGAACCCTGAGAGGTAGAATTACTGCAGGTAGCATTACTCTGTTTTCAGATGAGGAAACAGTTAAAGAAGTTAAGTGATTTGCACCTGCTGTTTCAGCCTGATTTTTTTCAGCCCGTTTCCCTGGTCTAGTCTACTCATGTCTCTCCTGGAACCCTGTTTGGTCAGCAACTCAACTCCCATGCTGATTCAATTAATCAATAAACATTTTAAGTTTTCTAGTATGTGCTAGGCACTATGCTAATTGCTGGTCAATTCTCTCATCTTTCCTATGCTCATGTTCCCCTGGTAAACATTGGCCATTGGCTGTTACTCACTATTGTCCTCATTCAACCAGGTGTCCTGGAATGCCCTTCTCTCTTGAGCCTTTTGGCCACCTAGCTTCTCCTTGAAGACCCTTTTCAAGGCCACTGGAATTTAGAAGGATCTGGAACTTTTCTGAGTAACCAAGGGCTTCTAATCTTTAGTCATCCTGAATCTCAATAATATCTCAGGACTGAGGAGGATTTAGGATAACAAGACATGGGACATAAAATAGGTTGTATTTGGTCTTACAAAAATACAAAAGAGGCAGAGCCAAGATGGTGGAAGAGAGGCTGTGACTCCTACAAGCTCCAGATAAACCCATCCACTCACTCCCAAATAATGCTGTAAAAAAACCAAAAAACCAAAAACAGAGCAGCCTAATTAATGCACATAAGAACAGAGTGAGACTATTTTTCAGCAAAAGAGGGTAGTTGTGATCACCTGCTGATCAGGCTGAACAGTTCAGCACGCAGTCTGGACACCTCAGAGTCTTCAGCACCAGTGGCTTCTGAGGCTCAGCTTACGGACTGGTGAGGGGGTTCAGCGGTAGGTTGGGGTGAAGTGGAGGCAGTCTCTGCTGGAGTTGGGGCAAAGTGCCCTGGTTCTGAACCAGTGGTCTGAATCCAGTGGTGGTGGGCCAGTGGGGGAGGGGCACAGGCATGCCAAGCTTCTGACCATAGAAAATCAGAGTTCAATCAGACTTCTGTTTCCCAGTCACAGAGAAAGCGGCCATGGTTACTCACAGGCCAGGCAGGCTGAGAAGAAGCCCAATCATCCCCTGTGCCACCCTGTAGCTCTGGACAGTTCGTCCTGGAAGCAGCACTACACTTTAAAAAGGAGTTAAAAGCCAGGAAATAAGCGGCCAAGATGAGCAGGCAGAGAAAGTAGCAGACCATTGAAAAGTTCTTTGGGGGAAAGGTAGACCAGAATACACCCTCAGAAGAAGAAGATAATAACAGAATCAAAGTTCCAACATCCAAAGCTTCCAAGAAAAATATGAATTGGTCTCAGGCCATGGAAGCACTCAAAAGGGACTTTGAAGAGAAAGTAGGAGAGATAGAAGGAAGATTTAAAGAAATAGAGGAAAGAATGGAAAGAGAAATGAGAGCAATGCAGGAAAGTCATAAGAAAAAAGTAAACTTTGAAAATCCAAACGGGAAAGGAGATAGAAAAGTTCTCTCAAGAAAATAATTGCCTAAGAATTAGGATTGAACAAATGGAAGCTAGTGACTTTATGAGAAACCAAGACACAGTAAAGTAAATCCAATTTAATGATAAAATAGAGGGCAATGTGAAATATCTCCTTGGAAAAACAGCTGACTTGGAAAACAGATCCAGGAGACATAATTTGAAAATCATTGGACTACCTGAAAACCATGACCAAAATAAGAACTTAAACACCATCTTCCAAGAGATTGTCAGGGAAAATTGCCCTGATATTCTAGAAGCAGAAGGTAAAATAGAAATTGAAAGAATCTACCAATCACCTCCTGAAAGATATCCCAAAAGGAAAACCTCCAGGAATATTATAGCCATATTCCAGAACTCCCAGGTCAAAGAGAAAAGACAACAAGCAGCTAGAAAAAAGGAATTCAAATACTGTGGTGCTACAGTAAGGGTAAAACAAGATCTAGCAGCATATACATTAAAGGACTGGAGGGCATGAAATATGATATTCCAGAGGGTAAAGGAACTGGGACTACAGCCAAGAATCACATACCCAGCAAAACTGAGTATAATCTTTCAGCAAGGGGAAAAATGGGATTTCAATGAAAAAGAGGACTTTCAGGCATTTGTGATGAAAATACCTGAACTGATTTGACTTTCAGATACAAGACCCTAAAGAAGCATAAAAAGGTAAACAGGGGGGGCAGCTAGGTGGCGCAGTGGATAGAGCACTGGCCCTGGAGTCAGGAGTACCTGAGTTCAAATCCAGCCTCAGACACTTAACACTTACTAGCTGTGTGACCCTGGGCAAGTCACTTAACCCCAATTGCCTCACTAAAAAAAAAAAAAAAAGGTAAACAGGAAAAAGAAATAATGAGTGATATTAAAAGATTAAACTGTTTATATTCTTCCATGGGAAGATAATACTCCTAACTCATAAGATCTTTCTCAGTATTAGGGCAGCTGAAAGGAATATACTTAGAGGGCACAGGTGTGAATTGAATATGAAGGGATGATATCTGTAAAGCATTTTTTTTTGTTTATCTTTGTTTTTTTGTGGAGCAGGCAGGGTGGGATGGCTTATGTCTGGGGCCAGATTTGGGCTCAGGGCCTCCTGGGTCCAGGGTGCTTTGTCCACTGTGTCACCTAGCTGACCCATGATGACATTTTCAAAATAAAGTTAAGGGGTAAGAGGAATGCACTGGAAGAAAGGGAAAGGGAGAGGTGAATTGGGGAAAAGTAGTTCACATAAAATATATAATAAAAAGCTTATGGAGTAGAGGAGAAGATAAGGATGGAGCGAGTGAGTGAGTGACCCTAACTCTCATCAGAATTGGCTCAAAGAGGGAATAATTTACACACTTAAGAGGGGATAGTACTATATCTTGCCCTGTGGGAAAGTAGGAGGGGAAGGGGATGGACAGGGGGAGAGGCAATAGAAGGAAGAACAGATTGGGGGAGGGGGCAGTAAGAAGCAAAACACTTTCAAGGAGGGATAGGGTGAAGGAAGATAGATAATAGAGTAAAAATCAAGGGGAGGGATTAAGATGGAGGGTAATACAGTTAACAATAGTAACTGTGGAAGAAATAATGAGCAGCATGCTATCCGAAGGACATATGAAAAATGCAAACCATTAACAGAGATAGAACTGATAGTATCTGAATACAGATTGAAGTATAATTTTATTTCTTAGCTCCTCTTTCTTTCTTTCTTTTTTTGTGAGGCAATGAGGGTTAAGTGACTTGCCCAGGGTCACACAGCTAGTAAGTGTCAAGTGTCTGAGGCTAGATTTGAACTCAGGTACTCCTGAATCCAGGGCTGGTGCTTTATCCACTGTGCCACCTAGCTGCCCCCTTAGCTCCTCTTTCTAAAGTTATTTTGTCTATTTTCTTTCTTTCTTTCTTTCTTTCTTTCTTTCTTTCTTTCTTTCTTTCTTTCTTTCTTTCTTTCTTTCTTTCTTTCTTTCTTTCTTTCTTCCTTCCTTCCTTCCTTCCTTCCTTCCTTCCTTCCTTCCTTCCTTTCTTTCTTTCTTTCTTTCTTTCTTTCTTTCTTTCTTTCTTTCTTTCTTTCTTTCTTTCTCTCTTTCTTTCTTCTTTTTTTTGGGGGACAGGGCAATGAGGGTTAAGTGACTTACCCAGGGTCACACAGCTAGTGTCAAGTGTCTGAGGCTAGATTTGAACTCAGGTCCTCCTGGATCCAGGGCCAGTGCTTTATCCACTACGCCACCTGGCTGCTCCGTCCATTTTCTTTCACAACTTGACTAATGAGAAGATGTTTTGCATAACTGCACATGTATAACTTATACTGAATTACTGGATTTCATAGAGAGGGATGAGGAAGGAAGAAAGAAGAAAATTTAGAACACAAAGTTTTAAAAAATCAATGTGAAAAGTAATGATGAGCAGGGGGAGTTCGGAAAGATCTGGAAGGACTTACATAAACTGATGCTGACTGAGAGGAGCAGAACCAGGAGAATATTGTATATAGTAACAGCAGCATTGTGTGACAGACTTGGCTCTTTTTAGCAATGTGATGGTCTAAGACAATTTCAAAGAACTTCATAATAGAAAATGTTTTCAACATCTAGAAAAAAGAACTGTGGTTTAGGAATGCAGATTGAACCATACCGTTTCTACTTTTGGGCTCGTTTTTTAAAAAAATTATTTCTTGAGATATTTCTCTTGTGCTCTGACTCTTCTGTCACAATATGACTAATGCAGAAATATGTTTAACATGATTCCACATATATAACCTATATTAGATTGCTTTCTGTCCTGGGGAGGAGGAAGGGAAGGGAGAGTGGGAGAAAAATTTGGAACTGAAAATCCTATGAAAACAAATGTTGAAAACTATCCTTAAAAAAAAAAGAAAAGAAAAATAAAGAAAACTATCTTATATGTAACTGAAAAATGATAAAATACTGAACAAAAAAAAAATACAAAAGAGTGGGCAGCTAAGTAGCACAGTGGATAAAGCACTGGTCTTAGATTCAGGAGAACCTGAGTTCAAATCCGGCCTCAGACACTTGATACTTACTAGCTGTGTGACCCTGGGCAAGTCACTTAACCCTCACTGCCCCTGAAAAACAAAACAAAACAAAACAAAAATACAAAAGAGACTCTGCAAATTTACTTGAAGACTACTATCATGCCCCCTAAGTCTCCACTTCTCTGTATCCAGTCTCTTCTCCTGATCCTCATACTTCAAGTCAAGTCAACAAGCATTTATTAAGTAGCTGTTATGTGCTAGACACTGTGCTAAGTGCTTGGAATATGAAGAAAGGCAAAAAACAATCCCTGTTCTCAAACAGCTCACAATCTATTGGGGGAGAAAACATGTAAATAACTATGGACAAATAAGATACAGACAGGATAAATTGGAGATCATCTCGGGGGAAGACATTAGCATTAAAGCCTATCCAGAAGGGCTTCTTGTGGAAAGTGAGACTTTATTGGAGGTTTGAAGGAAACCAGGGCAGAATAAGGAACCACTCTCTCCTTTTAGAAAGAACCAGAGCCCACGTATTAAAGCCAGCAGGAGTATCCTGTCTGAGACTTGCCATATCCAGGGATGCATCCTGGCTGACTCCTCTCATCAACTTGCTTGACTTGATTTCACTGTTGGACATATTGAGGTCTCTCCAAACCTCCTATCCTTTACATGGAGTATTGTGGTTTAGAAAGCACTGTCCTTGAATTCTCAGGTTGTGTGCAAACAACTTTGCAGATGAGGATGGAGAGAGAAACTCTTCTTTCCCCATGCTGTACTCTGTAAGAAGTACAAGGGAAAAAGGTGAAACTCAACTTCAGTCTCTGGGTTCTTCTGCTGTATTCTGTTTTTGTTTTTGTTTTTAGTGAGGCAATTGGGGTTAAGTGACTTGCCTAGGGTCACACAGCTAGTGAGTGTCAAGTGTCTGAGTCCAGATTTGAACTCAGGTACTCCTGACTCCAGGGCCGGTGCTCTATCCACTGTGCCACCTAGCTGCCCCTTCTGCTGTATTCTGGCTGTTGAAAGACAGAAGTCTTTGGCTTACCACAGGGCTAAATAAGCTAGGCACAAGTGAGTCTTTGAGCAAGGGCAGTTCCATGGAAGGTGTTCTGGTTTAGGGAATCAGTGGGTGCCTCAATCTCTACTACTACATAGATATTGTTCTCCTAGATCCACTTATTTCCTCTGCATCTGTTCATATGAATTTTCTAATGTTTCTATGAATTCCTCATGTTTAACATTTCTTACTGCATAATCATATTCTACCACATTAATATGCTGCAGTTTGTTCATTCACTCTCACTCAATCTGTTGTTGTTCAGCTGTTGTTCAGTCATGTTTGAGTCTTCTTGACCCCATTTGAGGTTTTCTTGACAAAGACACTGGAGTGATTTGCCATTTCCTTCTCCAGATCATTTTACATATGAAGAAACTAAGGAAAACAGGATAAAGTGACTTGACCAAGGTCACACAGCTAATAAGTGTCTGAAGCCATGTTTGAAGTCCTCCTGACTCCAGTCTTGGAATTCTATCCACCATGCCATCTATCTGTTCAATCAATTAATAAGCATTTATTAATGCCAGGAACTCTGCTAGGTATTGGGAGCGGGGTACCAAGATAAAAATGAAACAGTTACTGTTCATAAGGAACTTTTAGTTTATCAGGAAAACAATGTGAAATTTAAAATTGGATATTAGATCATAAATCTCCCCTACTTAACTTTTCCCTTAATTTATCTCCCAGACTAGTAAATGGAAGAAGCTTCTGGTTTTCTAGATAGAGCCTTTATTGTATATAAGGTGTTGTTGATTAGAAGGATAGGAAAGTAGAAATACAGTAGAAATCGTCTTAAATCTAGGCTTAGTCTATATTTCTTATAAAAACTCACCAAACCAAAAAGGCCACCTTTGGAGTGAGGGAGACCGTCTGTGCCGCGCCCCCAGGAGTCCCGCCAAGCAGGCAAAAAAAGGCCTACCCTCGTTCTCTCCACCCCGGAAGTCAAAAAACCCGGCAGGCAGTCTGACATGCGCAGCAGGCGGACTGTACCCGGCAGGCAGTCTGACATGCGCAGCAGGCGGACTGTTCATCTCCTCCCCAAAAGGGTGGTCCTTGAAAAACTGGCGTCTTTCAGTTATCCTAACCGACTGTTAAAAACTTTCATATTTTACCACAACAATGTAATACAAAATACCAAGTAAATAGAAATGATTTCAGGGGTAGATACTCACAACTGGGGATGGTAAGGAGGAGTCAAGAAAGTTGTACAGGAAAGGCAGAGGTAAGGAGGTAGTGCCTCCCAGGAATGGAAAACAACTTGGGCAAAGTTACAAAGACCGGAGATGGAATATTGCCTATGAGAATCAAGAGAAAGGCTATTTTAGCTAGATTATAGGCTCATATAACAGTTGGTAATGAATAATAAACCTAGAAAGTTATATTTCTGGGTGTTCCCTTTGTTTCCATTTCTTTGCTACAAACTGAACAACTGCGATAAATATTTTAGCTATAATGGTTCTTCTTTTCTATTTTTGACCACATTTAGATGAGTGCCCAGTAGTGGCTTCAGTGAGTCAAAAGGTATGAACAGTAGAGTCATTGTTCCAATATAATTCCAATTTTCTTTCCAATTTGGTTTTGGTTTTGGTTTTGGTTTTTTGTCTGGGCAATGAGGGTTAAGTGATTTGCCCAGGGTCACACAGCTAGTGACTGTCAAGTGTCTGAGGCTGGATTTGAACTCAGGTCCTCCTGAATCCAGAGCCAGTGCTTTATCCACTGCACCACCTAGCTGTCCCCCAATTTTTTTAATAGAAGAAAATGAGACCAAAATCATAGTTGTATCAATAAGGGGATTATTAATTATTAATGGGTTTGAATTTTTTCCACTTTCAGTTTTATGTTCATCTTTGACAGTTTTTAGGGCATAAGGTGAAAGCTAAGAGATGTTTACATTTACATTTCTTTTGTTAATATTAACTTGGAACAAGTTTTTTATGTGATCATTGATAATCAATTTTTTCTGAAAAAAAAATTTTTTTAATATCCATTAGCAGGGGCAGCTAGGTGACACAGTGAATAGAGCACTGGCCCTGGATTCAGGAGGACCTGAGTTCAAATGTGGCCTCAGACACTTGACACTTATTAGCTGCGTGACCCTGGACAAGTCACTTAACCCTCATTGCCCCGCAAAAAACAAACAAACAAAAAACCCATTAGCCACATATCTATTAGGGCACAGTCAGACTCTTGGCTTGGTGTTTATGTCAATTCTATTGGAATCACCAGTTTCTAAGTCTATCTTTTTTTATTCTGTTAGAGATTACATTTGAAAGATCTACTTTTATTTCTTATAAACCCCTGTGGTTAATTCTGTCCCTATATTTCCTGGTTTCCCTTTGTTTGGAGTTTAAGGGCATGGGACAGCTGCGGGAGCCATGTAGGAGTGAATAACTTTTCTTTGGGCAGGGCTGGGATTTCAACCCCCTCTCAGTTGTTAGATAGTTTTTGTTCCCTAACTGGAGGCAGAATCACAACTATATAACTATATAACAGCTATTTCATAACTACACTTTCAAGGACAGAATTGCTACAAACTTGGGCCGTTAAAAAAAAAAATCTATCTCATCAGACTCAAGTCTAATATCATCACAAACTGTGACACTGGGGCTCTTCTGTCAAATGGATTAGACTCCCTTTTCTAGGGCCCTATCCCATGCAGGCTAAGCTAATTTTTCCTTAAAAGGCATTGAAACTATCCTTGAAACTTAATTGTCTCAGGGGACTAAGGCTAGAGTTACTGATATGGTTTCCCAGATCCCAAAGGGTGTTAAAAAAGAGGAAAGCTAAGCTGGAGTAGAATTTTTATGTTTCAGCTGATGCAAAAAAAGCAGCGGTAGTAATCATGATCTCAGACAAAGTTAAAGCTAAAAGCCATTTAATGAAAAGATAAACAGGGAAACCACTTTCTGATAAAAGGTACATAGATAATGAAGTAATATCAATATTAAACCTACATGCACCAAATACTATAGCATCCAGATTTTAAAAGAAAAAGCTAAATTAATTATAGGTAGAAATAGATAGCAAAACTATAATAGTGGAGGACTTTAACCTTCCCTCTCAGAACTAGATAAACTTAACAAAAAATAAAATAAAATAAGAAAGAAGTGAAGGAGACCAATGAATCTTAGATAAGCTAGATATGATCAATATCTGGAGAATTAGGAAAGGGAATAGAAAGGAATTTATCTTATTTTCAGTGGTCCATAGTACCTTTACAAAAACTGACCACATGTTAGGGCATAATAACTTTCATAGTTAAATGTAGACAAGCAGAAATATTAAATGCATCCCTTTAAGATCATAAATGATATAAATGCAATAAAACCTATATTTAATAAGGGATCATGGAAACAGATTAAAAACAAATTGGAGACTAAACCTAATGTTAAAGAATGGGTTAAAGAACAAGCATTGAAACAAATAATTTTATAAAGAGAATGATAATGAGACAACATACCAAAATTTGGGAGATGCAAAAAAAACAATAATCAGAGGAAAATTTATATCTCTCAAGCTTATATCAATAAAATAGAGAAAGAACAAGCCAATAAATTGGGTATACAATTTGAGAAACTAAAAAAAGAACAAATTAAAAACCCCCAATTAAACACCAAATTGAAAATCCTAAAAATTAAAGGTGAGATTAATCAAATTGAATGTAAGAAAACCCTTTAATTAATAAATAAAACTAGGAGTTGGTCTTATAAAAAAAATAGATAAATGACTGGTTAATATGATTAAAAAAGAGAGAGAAGAAAACCAAATCACTAGAATCAAAAATTAAAAGGGTGGATATACCAGTAATAATGACGAAATCAAAGCAACTCTTTTTTTGTTGTTTTGTTTTTTATTTTTTAATTATAAAAGTATTTTTATTATTTTCCAGTTACATGTAGATATAGTTTTCAGCATTTGTTTTTATAAGATTTCTAGTTTCAAATTTTTCTCCCTCCCTCCCCTCCATTCCCTTCTCCCCAGGACAGCAAGCAATCCAAGATAGGTTATATATGTACAATCACATTAAACATATTTCTGCATTAGTCATGTTGTGAAAGAAGAACCAGAACAAAAGGGAAAGATATCAAAAAACAAAAACAAAAAAAGTAGAAACAGTATGGTTCAATCTGCATCCAGATTCCCCAGTTTCTTTTTCTGGATGTGGAGAGCATTTTCCATCATGAGTCCTTTGGAATTATCTTGGACCATTGCATTGCTGAGAAGAGTTAAGTCTATCACAGTTGATCATCACACAATGTTGATACTGTGTACAATGCTCTCCTGGTTCTGCTCATCTCACTCAGCATCAGTTCATGTAAGTCTTTCCAGGTTGTTCTGAAATCTGCCTGCTCATTGTTTCTTACAGCACAATAGTATTCCATCACATTCATATACCACAACTTGTTTAGCCATTCCCCAATTGATGGGTATCACCTCAATTTCCAATTCTTTGTTGCCACAGAAAGAGCCACTATAAATATTTTTGTATATATGGGTCCTTTTCCTTTTTTTATGATCTCTTTGGGATAAAGACCTAATAGTGGTATTATTGGATCAAAGGGTATGCATAGTTTTATAGCCCTTTTGGCATAGTTCCAAATTGTTCTACAAACTGGTTGGATCAGTTCACAGCTCCACCAACAATGCATTAGTGTTCCGATTTTTCCACAGCTTCTCCAAAGTTTATGAAACTATTTCTTTTTTGTAGACAATATGATGATATTCTTAGAAAATCAGAGAGAGAGAAAGGGAAAGAGAGAGAATGGGAGCATGATTGCAAAGCTAGATTAACTAGGGGTGATAAGAATGACCAAGCAGGTGGGATAGGGACAGGGGTAAGAAGTATAGAAGTATAACCTTCTATGGGACGTATGGGATGTTCAGGGATGACTAAGCACTTCTGGTGTGAGAGCTTGCTGATCCCTTTTCGGGGCTGTTCATCCACTTTTGGTGTCCACCTGCCACCCAACTCTCACCTTGGCTCCAAGAAACTGTAGCATGTGCATTCAGCCACAGCCCAGTAGAACTGTCTTGGCAGATAGGCTAAACCAAGTTGAAGGTAACTGACTTTCCCTGATGGAATGGGTGAATGAGCACAATCTGTTCCAGTGGCCACGAAGGAGGCTGAAGCAGATGCCATGGGAGCTCTTAGAACTTGGTCAGATATTGAAGACACCAAGGTCATCCACTGCATCCCAGGCCATGGCCAGTCATCTTGACTTTTGTCTGGCCACTTGGCTTGGATGACTCTGAAGAGAGAGTGAGGCTGATGACTGTGCAAACCTTCATCACTTAAATCCAATTCATGCATGAGTCAAGACATCGCCCTGTGATGTCATTTGGTCCTCTTAGAAAATGAAGGATGGGGCGGCTAGGTGGCACAGTGGATAGAGCACCGGCTCTGGAGTCAGGAGGACCTGAGTTCAAATCCAGTCTCAGACACTTAACACTTACTAGCTGTGTGACCCTGGGCAAGTCACTTAACTCCAATTGCCTCACTAAAAAAAAAGAAAAAGAAAAGAAAATGAAGAATGAACAACATAACCTGAGGTCCAAGGAAGGATGAAAAAAAATAAAAGCCACCTTGAGGGCACTGGTATAAATCAGCTCAGTAGCAGACAGGGCCTTAGGTATAAACAGTTGTATAGTAGAAAACATTTGGAGTTAAGAAAACTAGGTTAGAGCCTGGATGTGCTATTCAGTGCCTGTGTGACAGTGGACACAGTCTACTGTGTGGCCTGGAAAGTAGCTGACAGCCCTATCCCTTCTCCAGGCCTCAGTTTCCTCCCTCGGTAAAATGAGGGCATCGAACTAGAAGGTCTCTAAGGTAGAGACCAGATGTGATAATCATGACAATCATGACCACTATGAACTTTGGTGCCCACCACAGTTGCTGCTGGCACAATGCTGCAGAAGGTTAGTGGGGATTTTTTTTTTTAAGTGAGGCAAATGGGGTTAAGTGACTTGCCCAGGGTCACACAGCTAGTAAGTGTTGTGTCTGAGGCTGGATTTGAACTCAGGTCCTCCTGACTCCAAGGCCGGTGCTCTATCCACTGCGCCACCTAGCTGCCCCAGTGGGGATTTTTTTTTTTTTTTTTTTTTTTAGTGAGGCAATTGGGGTTAAGTGACTTGCCCAGGGTCACACAGCTAGTAAGTGTTAAGTGTCTGAGGCCGGATTTGAACTCAGGTACTCCTGAATCCAGGGCCGGTGCTCTATCCACTGCGCCATCTAGCTGCCCCCCCAGTGGGGATTTTTTTAACCTCTTGTATTCCTCTATTTTGTTATGTTTGTGCATGTACAGGTTGCTTCCCTGATCTGACTAGGGCTTTTTTCTTGCACCTGAATATCTTGTCCCATGAAAAGCCTAGACCTGGACTTTGCCCACAGACCTGTAGGTACAGAAAAGAGGGTCAACTCCTGGTCAAAGGAATCCTCTCTGAATTAAGGTAATTCACAAAACAAAACTGAGTCAGATGACAGTCCCAGGAGCCAGGTGTAGTCCTGGCTTTGAGAACTGTTTGTATCATTGGTGATGTTATATTTCCTGGAGCTTGTTCAATGTCATCTCAGGAGAGGAAAAACCCATAGGAAAGGAGGCATGGCCCAGAAGAACCTGGAGATTTGGAACAGCTGAGGCCTCCACCCTTCATGATGCTCTTAACAGTTTTCCTCAGCCTGGAATTGCTTGAGATCAGGAAGCTTAATGGAGCAGAAACAGCATTGGATTTGAAGTTCATTTCAAATCTAGTTCCAGTGCTTAGGAACTGTGTGACGGGCAAGCCACCTCATTCCTTTGGGCCTCAATTTCCCCATACATAAAATGGGAATAGTAACACTCATACTCCTTATTTCACCTGACTTGGGAAAATGTGTTTATAAGTGTTCATGTGCAATAGAAATGGGGGAGGTTATTATGGAGAAATTTAGCACTCTTGTTATTGATATGCTTCCTTTCCCTTTTCTAGAGTAGAACTCTGACCTCATTCGTAGCTATTTCTTTGCTGCCCACATGCCCTGGTCACTTCTCAATCATATGCCCTTTGACCCCAATTGGATTTCAGAGTAAAAGCCCAAATCATGGAGGGGCCTTCATGCTCAGAACACCCAGGAAAGCTGTTGGGTTTGTTCCCCAGCAGTGGCAGGCTGTCTCTGTTTGACCCATGGATGATAACAGTAATAGTAATTTTCCATTTCTCTAATACTTTAGTTTACAAAGTGTTTTCCTTACAATAGTCTTGTGAAATAGGTTGCTATTATTATCATTCCCAGTTTACTGATGAGGAAACTTCAATTACAGGGAAGTGATCTGCCCATGAACAGCCAGTACAGATCAATAGCTGAATCACTTAAACAACCAAAAAAAGTATCGATAGTTGGATTTCAAACTGAGGTATCCCAGGGCAGCTAGGTGGCACAGTGGATAGAGCACCGGCCCTGAATTCAGGAGTACCTGAGTTCAAATCCAGCCTCAGACACTTAACACTTACTAGCTGTGTGACCCTGGGCAAGTCACTTAACCCCAATTGCCTCACTAAAAAAAAAACCCAAAAACCAAACTGAGGTATCCCAGCTTTGAAACCAGCATGTCTCTACTATGCCAAGCTGCTTTTCTCAGGATATTTGACTGCCTCTGATCAGGGATCACCCATCCTCTACCCCCAAGCTACAAGTTCATATTATCCCTTCTTATCCCAGTCTCAGAGCTCTTTAGTTTGAGCAGGACCCAATCTTTAAAAAAAAAAAAAATTGAGTGATTGTACATAGATAGCCTATATCAGATTGCTTTCTGTCTTGGGGAAGGGGGAGGGGGGGAGGGAAGAGAGGCAGGGAGAAAAACATGTAACTAAAAATTTTATTAAAACAAATGTTGAAAAATATTTTCACATGAAACTAGAAAATAATAAAATATTTTTATGATAAAAAAACACAGACCCCCCCCCCAATTTTTTTAATTGAGAGAATTATCATATATTCCCTGAATTTTCTCTTCTCCAATTTAAACCTCCTCAGATCTTTCAAATGTTACTGGTATGTCTTACCTCCAATCTCCTATGATTGTGCTTCAGTTTATCAATGAGCTTTCCTAAAAAGTGGTACATAGACCTGACCATGGAGTTCAGCCCCATCTTCTGATAGTTGGGAAAACTGAGGCCTATAAAGTGAAAATGACTTGTCTGTCTAGGGTCATATAATGTAGGAGACCCAGGATTTGAATTCAAGTCATTCCTGTTTCCAAATCCACTAACCTATGCTGTATCTCTCAGCTGCCCTACCTTTGCTCCCTATCATGCTGTGTGCCCTTCAAGCTCCATTGCCAGCTTTCCCCCACAGGCTGAAGGTCAGAGCCTGGGGCCTCAGGGTTGAGCCCTCAAGGGATACAGGCCATTCAACCTTTCCTAGGCTCCTCTTGCAGGCCCAGGGCCAATCGGGAGTGTCCACCAATGTATCCTCCTGCTTTTCCCCTCAATTACATCTTTCTTCAGTTCCCTCAAACACCCGCACGTTCTTTTTCCCAGCTTCCTGGATGGACCCACTAAAGGGTAACTCCTGTGTGGCCTGGGAGAAGGGATAGAAGAAAAAAGTGGGCAGGAGGGATGGGGCAGGAAAAAGGAAAGGCATCCCTAAACCTAGGACATATGTCAACTTTGATGGGGACGGACTGACACCTGCTGGTCAAATCAGGAACTGACTTGACTGGCCATTAGCAAAGATTCTCCATTTTCATCCAGAATTATGGTATAAATAAAATCAAACACTTTTGCCTGAGTCACATCAAATTACCCCAGATCTTTATATAGGAATCATTCCAGATGCCACCACTGCCCTAGTATAGGTCCTTTCATTTTACACACACACAAATATATATAAACATATATGTATATCTATGACATAGTGAGGCCAGGATTACCGTGTTCTTCCCGTTTCCCCTAGGTTATACATGCATGCATAGTACATACATGTATTGTATACACACACACATATATATGGATAACTATGATACTGTGTTGTTCCTGACCTTATACTTTTCCTCACCCCACCCCACCCTAATCCCTACCCTATATCCAGCTCATTCCTTCCAATGTGTCTTTTTCATATCTATTTCCTCTTTTCTGGAACTCCCCCACCCCTTCAAATCCTATCCACTCAGCAAGGCTTGGGTTTTCCAAAACAATTTTCTCTGGTCAGTGTAATCTGTACCAATCCATCTCTTTGAATTCCTACATCAGTTGTGATCTACACTACTCCTAATGTGGTTTGTATAGAGAACATGTGGATATTCTGTCCATATGCATGATTCATTCATTGCTGCAGGGGTTTGGCCCTTTGGGATGAAAAGAGCTATTGCCTTTTGCCATGCATGAATCAGTGCTAAAGAGCTTGTGTTTGGGGATAACAAAGCAATCCCCTTAATGGCTACTGAATGGAAAGAGTTGATGATTCAGCAGACCTTCAACAAGGTTGCAACTCAACTTCTGTACCTCTCTCTGACCCTTCATGTGGCATCATGTAACCCTAGGGCAAAAATCTGAATGAGTATATGTCAGCCAAATCCCATTTCCTGCTTAGACAGGCCTGCTTCTGGATATGGGGTGAATGAGTATATATATCGAGATGGATATGTCCTAGATTGGAGGTTGCCTTGTGAGGTTAAGAGTGGTCCTAGGGGCAGCTGGGTGGCACAGTGGATAGAGCACCGGCCCTGGATTCAGGAGGACCTGAGTTCAAATCCAGCCTCAGACACTTTACACACTTACTAGCTGTGTGACCCTGGGCAAGTCACTTAACCCCAATTGCCTCACCAAAAAAAAAAAAAAAAAAGAGTGGTCCTAGACCCTTTGGTTGGAATTTGTCTAGTGATAAAGGGAGGAGTCCCCAATAATGATGTTAATGATTTTTGGAGAAAATGACCACTGGCAAGAGGAAAAAACCAAATCTCTGGCTCGGCTTTCCAAAAGTCAGAGACTTTTAGGGAGAAAGAGCAGAGCTGAAGTGAAATGTAAGATGATTAATTGGCAGTCCGGCAAACTACTTCATGTTTAGATGGTTTTAAGTATTAGCTTTGTGGCAGAGTATAATAATAATATTGCTACTTGTTTAGTGTAAGTGCATGAGGTGAGTCTTTTTTGTCTTTTATCATTTTTATATGTAGGAAATAAATAGCTATCCCATTCCTGATTCATATTTTACATAAAGTATATTTCTATTCCCCAGTTTAGGGGGACCCTAGATGTGAGTCTTTAGCAATTTGTTTTTTCTCTAGGGCACCAGGATGAGGAACATAACTAGGCAATTAATATGAGCCCAATTTCTCTTATCAGAGATCAGAATCCCTCAGGACTGAACCTAGTCTGAACTATGTGGCTAGGTCTAGAGCTGAGAGGATCCTTTTTAGGGGAAAGAAGAATGGGATAAGGACCCTAGTTCCCCAGGTCTAGCAATATTAGTTTATTAATTCATTAACATTAGTCTTAATGTTAGATTCTCAATTGGTATATGGTATCATGTGTCTCACATGCATATGTCTCCTTTCCCTGAACAGATTGTAAGAACTCATTGGGAACAGGGACCCTAAGAACTCATTCTTTGTATTTCACCTCTATCCCAAAGTTTGCTGAGTATTTGTTGATTTAATTTTACTTCAATTTTAACTGAGCACTCCCCATGTATAATGTGCTAGATGCTGGGGAGAAAAAAAATTAAAGCAACCCTAAACCTGTATATCAGTATGCTCTTCCCAACTATTTGTTGCAAATTGTTACAACTTGTGAATCCTTTGGAAGGATGCTGGAGCAGGGCAGCCCACCCTGTTGAATCCCAAAGCATAGTTACCTCCCTTTCCTTTGCAGGGTGTGTCCTCCCCTTTATTACAGCCCTTCTCTTACCACCATTGTTTTGGCTTACTTTTTCATGCCTGGACAAGCAGAATTACTGGGAAGGGAGTTTCCAGAATAGCAAAAAAACCACAGTGTGAGCAAGAACAGTTCTGCACTAGGGAGGGGATGTCTTCAAATGTCTAGGAGAGCAATTTTGGAAAGAATACATTTTTTAATCTTTGACTCTGTATTTTAATCTTCCCGTTCTTGATGGCCTCAGGAACACTGGTCATATTTCTTTTGAAGAGGAGGGGAGACAATCTCTGTCATGCCTCTCCCTGTCCGTATTTGGTGACCAGTGTTGTTTACTGCCAGACATTTTGGGCAGAGAGCATGTAGTCAGTGGCAAAGGGGCCCAAGTTGGATAGGTAGAAATTTTATACTCTAGATGAGAGAGCAAGGGAATCCTTGTGTGACTTGTCTGAAATATTTCCTGACCCTAGGGCCTGGACATCTCCCAAGCTTGCTGCTTTTACCTTAGCCATGGAAGTGCTCTATGCTGTTATCCTAATTAAGGAACATGGGATAAGTACAATCAACCATCAAGTGTTTACTGTGATAAGAGCTGGAGAGTACAAAGAAAAAAATTAGTCCCTGCCATCAAGGAGGTTATTTGATTGGACAAAATAGTAAACACACTCACAGATAAGTAGATGGAAAATAGATATAAAATGGTATACATAGAGGATGCTACTGTGTGGATAGAAAATCTGCTCTTGACACTTTTTTTTTTTGGTGAGGCAATTGGGGTTAAGTGACTTGCCCAGGGTCACACAGCTAGTAAATGTTAAGTGTCTAAGGTTGGATTTGAACTCAGGTACTACTGAATCCAGGGCCAGTGCTCTTTCTACTGTGCCACCTAGTTGCCCCTACTCTTGACACTTTTGCCAAGTGTAGTAGATTTAGGCTTTGTTCCTTTGGGCCAGCCCAAACAAAACCCACAAAAGGCTGCATGCTCCTGGCCTTACTTTCAGAAGTGGGAAATAGAGCAAGCTGGTAAATCCAGTGGATTGGGTCCCTCTATTTTGGGCGTATGGGATGGAAGCCATAATTCAGAGAACATTCCCCTCTCTGGTTGTGCTTCTGACTCTAAGGACTTTGCCTTCATGACTTATCTACCTTCTCATCCTGGAACCTCCCTTAGCTCCTGGAGCTTGCTCACCTAGGAATCTGGCCCCCGCCTCCCATTGGTGAGTGAGTTCCTTCCAGGGGTCCATTTAGGGGACTGACCCAGGCCTGCCAGGCTTCAGTCCCCTTCCCAGAAATGCTTTTGACTTTACAGACTTACATCTCCATGGCATCCCTTATTCCCACTCACTCTCCCTTTCCAGCTCTCTTTCATATACTATCTTCCCCATTAGGATGTAAGCGTGAGGTTGGGACTGTCTTTTTGCTTGTATTTGTATCCAACTACTTAGCATTGTGCCTGGCACATAGTAGGCACTTAATAAATGCTTGTTACCTGTTTGCCAATGGGTTTAGAACCAAATATTAGCTTCATTAGGGAAACTAGGAAAAGAAGAGCAACTACTGCTTTGATTTCTTCTTCTTCTCTTCTGACTCCCTCTCTGTGGCTTTCGTGGGGGTGAGGGCGTCCCACCCAAGGCAGCTATGGTGGGTGCCACTAGAGCATTGTAATGGGCTCATAGGCTATCTGGGCAAACCAGAGTCTGGACCTCAAGCTCCTTTATGAATCTTTATTTGTATTTCATTCCTTGAATATAGGTCACTGAACTAAGATACTAAGATAGAGCTATCCAACCTTGGAGGTAACCTGGTCAATTGGAGCTTTAGGGAGCTCCTTTGTTCCTCAGCTGGAGCCAATTGGCAGCAGGAAGTTTCCTACAATTACACCCTTCTTGAAGATGACAACTGACTGAAGGATAAGCCCATCCATGTCCTAGTTATCCAGATGACATGCTCCTTGAGACTGGTCTGGACAGCACAAAGTCAAGGTGATTAAATGGGTCTCACAAGTCCCACAAAAAACCTTTCATGTTTTAAGTTTGTCAATGCATGCTTATGAGTCTTTTCTGTCTTAAGAAGTCTTTTTGTGTGGGAGAAATAAATGGCTCCCCTATATCTGATATATTCCCCTTTGGGGAGATATTAGACATGAGCCAAACCTAAATTAGCTTTTTCCTCTTTGGTTTTTGAGTGGAGGTGTTAGTAAGAGGTCAGGCTCCAGTTGAAACTGGAGATAGCAAAAAAAAAAAAAAAAAGAGGGGCAGCTAGGTGGCGCAGTAGATAGAACACCAGCCCTGGATTCAGGAGGACCTGAGTTCAAATCCAACCTCAGACACTTGACACTTACTAGCTGTATGACCCTGGGCAAGTTACTTAACCCCAATTGCCTCACCAAAAAAAAAAAAAAAGAAACTGGATATAGGAGAGGAGAGGTAGGGCACTTCTTTGTCCTCCCTCAGCATAGTAATGGTTTGTTATTATTATAGAAAATAACAAACAGAATGGACAATCAATGGGGCAGTAGTCTTGAAGATGAAGAGCGAGCCATAGAGGGATTGTGGGAAGAGACATACTAATATCCCGATGGTGGAACTATGAATTAGTTTAACCATTCTGAAAAACAATTTGGAATGATGCAAGAAAAGTCACAAAACCCATTCATATATTTTGACCCAATGATGTGACTACTGGGCATATACCCCAAAGGAGTTTGCAAAGTTTTCTATATACCATTGTACCCCATATTTGGGCAGCTAGGTGGTACAGTGGTTAGAGGGCCCTGGAATCAGGACTTGAGTTCAAATTTGACCTCAGACACTCACTAGCTGTATGACCTTGGGCAAGTCACTTCACCCCAGTTGCCTCAGTTTCCTCACCTATAAAATGAGCTCAGAAGGAAATAGCAAATCACTCCAGTATCTTTGCCAAGAAAACCCCAAATGGGGTCACAGAGTCAGACACAATTGAAACGACAATAACAAAACCCCCAAATTTAGTTTGCTTTAGGTTCTCTTCTGTATTTTCCTGCATTATTTTCATCCTGAAGGTGTCCAAAGGGATATGTGTGGCTTACATAATAACCTCAGGAGATTAACCTACATGGAATTATCAAAAAAGTCACATCATGCTATAGCAGAGTATTTAAAACAAAGGCAGTTGACTGCTTTATAAGAGACACATCAGAAGAGGCAAAGGATGTAGCTAACGATGGGGCCCTAGCCTCAGAGGCACCACAAGGTGATGGTCTGTGACTCCAGGTGTTAGCTGGAGATTAGATGGGAAGCAAAAGCTGAACCTATATCCCTATAGGAGTTTGGATAGGAATCGCTATTTATTATGTAGTGAGATTATTTACTTTTAATTTTTCTAACTTTGATATTGGGGGGCATGGTTGGTAGTTCTCTTCTACAATAAGTTTGGGGGGGGCAGCTAGGTGGTACAGTGGATAAAGCACCGGCCCTGGAGTCAGGAGGACCTGAGTTCAAATTCGGTCTCAGACACTTGATACTTACTAGCTGTGTGACCATGGGCAAGTCACTTAACCCTCATTACCCCGAAGGGAAAAAAAGTTTCTGGGCAAAGCTGTTGCCTTGGCAAATAGAATACCACCAATGAAGAGCAGATATTTAAAACCTCTCAGAATAGTTGTGTTTGATTCATTTTTTTTTTAATGTATGAGGTATTTTATTTTTTCTACATGTAAAGATAGTTCTCAACTGTGTTTGATTCATTTTAATAGTGTATTTTAAAAATTCTTTTCAAAAGCTATAGTCTTAGTCTGGGGCTTCTTAAACTTCTTCCACTCATGACCCCTTTTGCCCAAGAAATTTTTACATGACCCCCGCATTCAGTTATGTGACCCCATATGAGGTTGAGACCCACAGTTTAAGAAGTGAGGGTCTAGTCTATAATGTGACTATGTATACCTTTAAATCATATAAAGTGGGGAAGAAAATAAGAATCTTGGTGGGATGTAGTCTGAGCTACTTTGATAGTTACAAAATAAGTTATAATATTCTACATTTTCAACCCTAAGCTAGATAAAATAGTACCTGGTCTGATTTCTAAGGCTGGGATCTGTAGGAAATTTAGGTCATTGTACTTGTGTATGCAGAAGGATAGAAAGCAAGTTGGACTGGAAGTGGTGGGAACCCATACAAGTCCCTACAGTGCATCTGAAAGGGCAGAAAGAGGGTCTGACAGTGAAGGCAGCTTAAACTCAGAGCTGATTGCTCTGAGGGATTGCTGATGCAGGGACGGCATTCTGAAAAGCTACTTTAGCCCCACCCATTTTCATTTCCATCTTTATTGCTCATGTAAAGCAGATCCACCTCCAAAGAGAATTCCTGCACCTGATACCAAACTATTTATAGCATCATTTTGTGGTAATGAAAAACTGGAAACAAAGTGGCTGTTCATTAATTGAGGAATGGATGAACAAATGTTGGTGTGTGACTATAACGGAATATTACTGTACTGAAAGAAATGACAAATATGAGGAATGCAAAGAAATGGGGAAGACTTGCATATAGTGAATTAAACAGGACCAAAAGTATAATAAACATGTCCACAATAACACAGAGAAGAATAACTCTAAAAGGCAGTTAAACTCAGCTTAAATATAATGAGCAATTGGGGCAGCTAGGTGGTGAAGTAGAAAAAGCACTGGCCCTAGATTCAGGAGGACCTGAGTTCAAATCTGGCCTTAGACACTAGACACTTACTAGCTGTGTGACCCTGGGCAAGTCACTTAACCCCAATTGCCTCACCAAAAAAGCCCCCCAAAACAAAAAAATATATAATGAGCAATCTTGCTCTGAGCACAAATGATGAAACTTCTTTCCTTAATCAATGGTAGAGGTTGGAGATTATGGGTGAAGAATCAGGTTCAATCACTTTTTTTTTTGGTAAGGCAATTGGGGTTAAGTGACTTGCCCAGGGTCACACAGCTAGTAATTAAGTGTCCGAGGTCGGATTTGAACTCAAGTCCTTCTCAATCCAGAGCCGGTGCTCTATCCACTGCGCCACCTAGCTGCCTCTCACTTTTTCTGTTACAAAGCAAAGTTCCATGGGGAATGGAGTATACTAGGAAGTGGCTGTGGTGTTTTAGTGGGGATGCCCTTTGAGGGCCCTTCCAACTCTGATTTCAGTCACTGAAGTGCTGCTACAGAGAAGCTCACAACTCAGATCTATATGCATCCCAAGGTCACCCTCTGGATTTGGTTGTGGGTATAAAAATGAGTTGGTTATCAGCATTAACTAAATGATCTCTATGAGGAAGAGTGGGTGTGGAAAAGAAAGTTATCACCTAACCAAATAATCTTGCTAAACTAGTTCCCCAGTATTTTTGGTTTTTAACTCTAAGATGATTTTTTGATGGAACAAGGTTAGATTTGCTGAAACATTGTTGACTACAGTCAACACGTGAAGAGGAGTAATTTCTACCTTCTTGTTTCAACATGAAAAGATAATGCTTAAAGTAATACTTTCTCTGAGGGAGGAATTGCTGACCAACATTTCTTTCAGTTTGTTATTACTTCATATTAAGAGGGAAGGGTATCTGGACTGTCCTTGCTGAAATGGCAAAGAAAATTGGTAGCAAATGAAAACAACCATTTTTATTTGGAAGCTTCAAAACCAACCTATCCCAGTGGATCTGACAGCTACTGGATTCAGAACCAAGTTTCTCTTGGTGAATATTCAGAGGAAAAACCCTCAACAAACTTTCATTTCTGCTTGAATGATGAGGCTTCTGGAAAATGGCCTACTGCAGAACTAACTTTGCCCTGGCTTTTAAGAACAAACGCCACAGACAAAAGTCTATTTTTAACTGGATCACAGATCATAGGCCTGAGGGCTTGGAAAAAGAACCTTGTAGATAATTTAGCCTATTGTCTTCATTTTTACAGAAGAAGTCGAAGCCCAGAGAAGGATGTGCTTGAGATCACACAGGGCTAGGTTTTCTGGGCCCAAATCCAGGCAATGCCATTCTAACTCTGTAATTTACAATATATATATTTCATCATTTTCCAGAGGAAATTAAGATTCAGAAGAGATGTGACTATGACATGGTCACATAACTCGTATTTGTATCCAGATAGTAAAGTGAGCCTCTAATTGCATATCAGTATCAGCATACTGACTGTCCTCAATCCCAGTATAGTACTTAGTTTAGACCAGTTGTTCAAATGATAAAAGATGGTAGAAGTGGAAGGGATCTTAGAAAGGGCCTAGTGCAGCCAACTCATCTTACAGAAGAAATTAGGGCTCAGAAAGAGGCGACAACTCCATGGCCACATTTGTATTAGGGTTATAAACAATTCAAAAACAGGTGTCTTGATCTGTTTATAACCTAATTATAAAGTGAGGTCCAATAGCAAACCTGCAAAGTCATCACAATGAAGATGGTGTTGAGAATGGAGGCTTTCTTAATGAAATCACCCATGTTTTCTGTTGAACAAAAGATTGTTGAGGTCAAAGATGATGAAATTAAGAGCCACGCCATTCTTGCACTACCCTGTGGTCCCCCCATTCCCCACCCCTTAATGAGTAAATTACCTACCTTCCAAGAGTTCTAGCCTCTGTGGGGATAGAACCTTACAAGGAATTCATAATGAAATAAAAGGTTCATAACTTTAAAGGGGCTGGAAAACACCATGTAGATCATCTAGGGTCTTGATCTTTTTGGTGTCAAGGACACCCTTGGAAATTTGGTGAAGGCTTCTCCAATGTTTCTAAATGTATATAAAATACATGGTACTATAGAGGAAACCAATTATACTGAAATGCAGTTGTCAAAATATATTTAAAAGTTCATGGACCCTAGGTTAAGCACCCCTAATGTAGTTTAACAGGTGAAGAAAAAGAGGTCCAGAGAACAAAACACCAAACACAAGTTTGACACAACATGTCAGCATTTATTAATCAAAGATGAAGCAAACCCGAGACGGTGAGTTCTTTCCCTTTTAAAACCCAAAGCTTGTTTGTGGTAGACGGTGACTCTTTAAAAATGGTCATTTATATGTTGAATACTATAGAACAACTCTTCTTATTTAGAGTCAAATACTATTTTATAATGGGCCAAAATAAGGGGTCCCTCCTTTAAATTACTTTGGGTGGGGATTCTCACAAATCCAATGCGACACTTTTGATGTCATGTTTAGAACTCAGGTGAAATACCCTTAAAGCACTTCTAGCCTTGAGGTAGCATAATTATGCTGAATTAGATTTTTTTTGTTTTGTTTTTTATTACTGTGAATGGAGGAAGAAACCCTAGTTACCCATTTTTAGCCAGAATCAGGCTAAATGGAGTTAAGGAAGTCTCCCATGAGGTTAGTGAAATTTTCCTCTTCTATCTTTATAGTACAGACACAATCCTGTACGGTATTAAAACAAACAGGAGGGTCTCTGACTGTACAACAGATGACTGACTTGACTGAAGACCATAAGCAGTAATAACTGCAAGAACAACAATAGGTAAGTGGAGTGAAAAAAACCAAAACAATTTCTATTTTGGCAAGGCTGGTTACAAATACAATTTAAGAACAAAAATGACAACATCAACTAACTGAAAACAAAGTATGAAGGATGTCACTTCAAAGGTTGTTTTTTTTTTCTTTTTCCTTTTTCTCAGGGCAGAATGCACTTTTTAAAAAAAAAGAGACAGGATTCATTTTTTTTTAAATACATTATGAAAAGCCTGGGCTGGGACATCAAACAGAAATATCATAAGCCAAGGACACTGCCGACCAAGAAAAGCTCTTCTCACTGACTTCACAAAAATCACAAGCAGAGCATCAGCAGGACAAATTGTTTCTTTTAGTCTCAAGGACACTGTCTCTTGCCCATTTTACTGCTGGGTTCTTTTATTAACATGCTCAAATGCAGAGCTCTCTTCACAATCATCTCCAAGGATCCACAGCAGTTGGGTTTTTAGTTTTTGCCTTTTTTTAAAAAACAGAACACAGAGCAACATCAATCCAGAAAACAAAACCACACAAATTCATCCTTCAGAGACTTAAAAGAAGAGTCAAAGTCATTGGAATAAAATTGGGCTCAGAAGATGTATATCAATACTGCTAACCAAATTTCCAAGTAATCAAGCCCCTTCTCCCCTCAGTGCAAAGGAAATGGCAAGGCCTGGAAAGAATTGCTTGAATCAGCCTTCTCCCAAGGGAGAGTAGAAGATAAAAGGGCTAACAAGAACCAGCTAAGGTGGAGCTTCCTTTTGTTCCATACTGGCTACCTGCAGCCCTCACCAAACACAGGAGATATCACTGAGTTCTACCACAGTGTCACTGTCATTTTCATGTACCAGTGTGACTTAGAAAACAACACTGTTTGGTTTGCTTAACTTGACTTTTCCCCGCTGCAAAAAGATACATCCTCAGAACCCCCCATTTTCAAAAATCCAGCTTGGCTGCTATTCTTCCCCTTCATTCTTTTATGTACATCCCTGTTTACTCACTCTTGAAGCTCAACTACAGGCCCACAATTGTTCATAAAAACAGAGAGATCTGGTCTTCTGAGCCATATGTTGTTTTAAATTAGAACAACTGAGACCAACAAAAAAGGCCTGAAATCTGTTGGGTTCCACAGTCATACAGCACAACTATGTGAGTAAGACTGGGGTACTGGGAAGAGATTTTATAGAACAGATTTAGACTATGAATGAAAGGCTTAAAACTTTTTTTTTTGGACATAATCCACATCTATCCCTAGCATGCAGTTTGCTAGACAGTCTAAGTGATATAGATGCATGGTTAACAAACAGCACCTCATTTTGGCTTTTATTTTGGAAATCAACATTAGGTCTGCTCTGACAATACACATATATCTAGTCTCTTAAAGCACCTTTTCTCTATTACTTTTAAAAGACCAAGTTCATTTATTTAAATAGCCAAATAACCCAGCTACCTGTGGCAAAGAACTATTGTTGTTCATGCCATTTAAAATTCAAGATCCAAAAATTAGAAAAAAGGTGCAAAACCTTGGAAACATTAATGACATTTCTGTTGCTTTCTGGATTCATCTGATACAAAACAGACACTGCAGAAAAGAATGGAGTCAGGAAAACATCAAAACATGAAATGGTTTTGAACAATGCTATATCCCTGTTTTATCAGCATGAATCATAAATCAGATCACAATTATGAAAACCATGCTGTGAGCTAACACAGTGCCCTTAGTAAAGATTCAACTCAATCTGCTTCCAATTCATGTAACCCAAAGAAACAAACAAAAAACACCTTAAGATGAATGAATCAGGATTGCTGCTGGCTGAAAGTTTGTCGTCGTATGTGTGTGTGGGGTAAGTACATGCTGTCATGCTTTTCACAGGTGTAAGCCATACTGGCCATATGCCCATGACAGAGCACTGGCTCACCTGGTGATGAAAGGTAAATGATTAGGTCAGCTCTATTAGCATCATCATCCACAATGAGAATTATACAACCCCAGGTACATAATCACTTGGGCAGGTCCCAGTGAATCATACAACTCAAAAGAAAATGGAAAATGGGAAGAGCCTCTACTATTACCCTGCTATAAATTTAATAATCCTTATGAAATTGTGTGCTGCTTCTGTGATCCCCTTAGGAGAGATTCTCAATCACTCTGGTGGAAAAAATCTTATTGCAAAGCATGTCAAACAGTCAAGGGAACTCAAAATTGTACTTGATATGTATTAAAGGTTAAAGAGGTGTTCTCTTCAAACACAAACTAAATTACCTCCCAAAAAAAGAAAACTAGAACACCAGACATTTTGAACTCCCCAATTACAAAGTATTTTTTTTTAAATTCCTTGAAATAGTAAATGTTGTCAACTTTTTGAAAACTTTAACAAATACAGTTGACATCTGGGAATGTCTAGTTGAGTGAGAGAACATTGCAAAAGAAATACAATTAAAGGGAACTCCCTTGAGTCCAGAAATATTTTTTACTTTTAAGTTACAAAAAAATAACTTTCCTCTTTAAAAAGATTTTTAAAACTGATCATTCAACAGCAAAACTACAGGATATCTCTGAACAACAGAAAGGGCTCTCTTTGCAGAAGGAATACATCAACTTCTCAGCAGTATTACTGCCACCTGCCGATGTGGACAACTGGAAAGAAAAAGGTGGCAGCAGCTTAATAGAGAAGTTTTTTAGGAAGTTAAAAGCTATGACACCTCCAACCCTTTGTTCTAAATGGATGACAATTCGGTCATTAACTGCACAGAGAAACTTTTCTTTTTAATTGGCTCTGTCATCCACAGAGGGCTGAAATAACAAACTCTCAGATTGTCCCTTTTCTCTTCCTTACTTCCTCCTTAAAGACTTACTGATGAATGACCTGTGACTATGACCTATGTTTCAGCATTGTACTCTCTTCAAAGACTCTCCAAATGCCTTGAGATCACCTGTAACATGTGTAGCTTTCAGTAGATAGCACAGACATCACAGTACCATAATGCGCTAAAGAGTTAAAAATACCCAGGTAATTTTAAATTTCAAATCTAAAAGCTACAATTCAGAGCAGATTTTGACATTCTCAGAGGTAACAACAAAGTAAGAGATCAGAGGCTGTAAATCTTTTTTCCCTGGGAAAATGGGGACAGAACCAGTTTCTGCAGCCTTGTTTAAAAAAAAAAAAAGAATAGCCAATAGCTGTAGCAGCAGCAAGAGGGAAAAAAAGAGGATTTTACACTTTGGACTTTTATCAGGCACTTAAATTGCTGGAGACATGCCATTCTGAACCAAAGGTGTGAAAAATGGGTTAGAAACATTACGAAATTAAGTCTAATAAATGGAATTTCTGTAGCAAAGTGGAGGCATAGATTCAGCCTCTACCCATCCAAATATGCTGAGACATGTTTTCTAAAATGCCCAAGACGACAGCAGCAGCAGCAATGGCAGGAACTGTTCTGTAGTGTCTGTTTTCCTTATGTGTTGTGTTGTTGACAGGAGGAGTTTCTGTGTCAAACTGAGAAGGCACGGGGGAGAAGGGAGATGCTGTGCCTTAAATTCCTGGATCTTTCAGGTCCATGCTTGAACCAAACATTTTCACCAGCTGCTCTTCATAATTGGAAATATTCCTCTTCATAATGTCCATGCAGGGTCCAAGCAGCCTCTCAAATGCCTGGACATCCATAACTGCATTTAAAACATGAGAGAAACAAATGGATAAATGATTAAAATAATGGCATGTCTGCAAATCATTCCTTATACATTTCAGTCCCTGGAACACAATTCTTCATTTCTAGGAATTAAAATCTGAGGCTCAGATCAGGTACCGCACCACCTCCATGAAATATTTCCTGAAGATGATCTTACAAATTTTATCAAAGCAATTTGTCTGGGCCTCTCCTTTGTTCCTATTACACTATACTTTTTGTTATTATGTATGTATGCATGCATGGATTATGTAGATGTGTGCATGCGTGTGTGTATGCCATACACACATACATTCATATACATAGAGACAGACAAAATGTCAGATCCCTCTTCGATAATGCTCTGTCTCATTACACTGTAATCTTTCTTTATTTTTATTTTTAAAAATTTTTTAAGAAGTTGGGCAATGGGGGCAGCTAGGTGGCGCAGTGGATAGAGCACCGGCCCTGGAGTCAGGAGTACCTGAGTTCAAATCCGGCCTCAGACACTTGACACTTATTAGCTGTGTGACCCTGGGCAAGTCACTTAACCCCAATTGCCTCACTTAAAAATTAAAAAAAAAAAAAAGAAGTTGAGGAATGAGGGTTAAGTGACCTGCCCAAGGTCACACAGCTAATAAGTGTCAAGTGTCTGAGGCCGGATTTGAACTCAGGTACTCCTGACTCCAGGGCCGGTGCTCTATCCACTGCACCACTTAGCTGCCCCTGTAATCTTTCTTTTTTGAACTAGAGGAATGCAGTTGTTTTTTTTAACTAAGCTAATGAATTTGTATCTTTTTTCTCTTTTCCCCCACTCAACAGTATTTTATTTTTTCCCAATTACATGTAAAGACAGTTTACAACATTCATTTTTGTAAGATTTTGAATTTCAAATTTTTCTCACTCCCCTCCCCCAAACAGCAAGCAATCGGATATAGGTTATTACACTATAATCTCTTTGAGGGCAGGGGCAATGCTGTTTTTTATCTTTGTATTCTTATTTCCAAGCATAACATGGCCTTAAAATGTAGTAGGAACGGGGGCAGCTAGGTGGCACAGTGGATAGAGCACCAGCCCTGGATTCAGGAGTACCTGAGTTCAAATCTGGCCTCAGACACTTAACAGTTACTAGCTGTGTAACCCTGGGCAAGTCACTTAACCCCAATTGCCTCACCAAAAAAAAAGTAGTAGGAACTTAAAAATGTTTGCTAAATGGATTTCAAATCCACATTTTACACAATTTTCCTAATCCTATGCACTTGGGGAAAAATAAGTATGATATAACTTAAATATCATGTAGACAGCAGAAATCACTATAGTAAGGTTTAGAGTTGGAGAGGGCCTGGAGGTTGTTTAGTCTAATATTCACTGTACAGATAAGGAGTCTAGGGAGAAGTGATATTGCCAAAGCCATATGCAGTTATTGAACAGGAGGGGTGGGATTTGAACCCAGGTCCTTTCCACTGTAGTGTGTTCTGCATTCATGTGCCCATAGGGCTTCAGATCACTCTAGGATCAATGGGGAAGCTAGATACTGATTTAGATACAATGGGGATCTAAAGGAGACTGTGATTCATCTGCCAAGACTACATGAACATATTTGAGTAGCAATACAATGACAATTCTTAGGACTGAGACCATGAAAACAAAAATGATAGCCTTCCATATTGAAATCTGTGTGAAGATCTGATTCGCTTTCAGAAAAAAATCTAGGCCTAGATGTTAGCAGACAGATGAGAGGAAAAAAGTTTTTGAGAAAAGAAAAAAAAAAAACAGTACACAAAAAACTAATGATTTACCTAAGCATTTGACATCTCCAACTGCATAAGCAGAAGCTGCTCTGGGTTTGTTGGTGACAAGAGCAAGCTCTCCAAAATACTGTCCTTTTTGACACCGGGCGATTTCCACTTCATCCTCTGTGTCCTTATTTGTCTAAAGTAGGTAGAGAACATTCAGTTACCCTGTTGAATATGCTGTGAAAATTTTAGTTATGGACATGAACATTTTCATAATATACAGTGTATTCAATGTGATTACTGAGTAGTTCTAACATGGAAAATTACACTTCTACTGTACATTATAATTTATACAGAATAACAATTATGTTATGGTTTAAAGGAACTTTTATCAGATCATCCTCAGAAGCCTGAGAAGTTTGTTTTGGGTAGCTTCTCAGCTACTGAAAGCAATTAGAACATTCCTGGAAAGGTATTCTGGGGTGAATTTTTGTAGGTTAAAAGGTAGGATACTCTTTGTGAATGATAACCATTTGAAGCTTGGGCAAAAATACAAGAAAATAAGTTAAACTGACCCTAGCTAACTCATAAAGACTTCTTCTTGACAAAGGGTCACAAAGAGACTTTCTCAGTCTATGTTAAGAATTTAACTTCCTTAAGCAACACTTACACAGGGTCAAGCCAGGACTTTTAACATAGTCGGGGCTGTGTTATTAATCAACCATATGCTGTTAGTTACCATAAAGTACCCTTGTGGGTACACAAAGCACATCAGACAATCACCTAAAAGACATTATGAAGTGGCTGTCCTACAGATATATTAAACCAAACATTTCCAAAACAGAACCCATTATAATTGTTATTGGTATTGTTTTTATTTGCTAAAACCCACCCCTCTTCTGAACTTTCCTATTTCTGTCAACAGGTTTGCAAACTGTTATCCTTGTCTCCTTACCATTCAATTGATAAATCTTGTCAATTCTACCTTCACAATATAATATCATATGCATACCTTTCTCTCTTTATTCACACAACTATCACCCTAGTCCTGGCCCTTTCACCTGGACTACTGTAAGAGCCTCTTAATTGTTTAACCTGCCTCCAGTCTTTCTCTGCCTTTGAACTATACTCCATGTAGTTGACAAAGTGGTTTTCCTAAAGTAGAGGTCTGACCATGTGTCACTTCCTTGCTCAAACTCCAATGGCTCCTTTTACCACTAGGATCAAATACAAACTTCTCTTTTTGGCATTTAAAGTCTTTTACAACTTGGTTCCAACCTACCTTTTCCATCTATATTATGCATTACTTCCCTCTACTCACACTCTGTAGTTTAACCAAAAAGGCCTTTTTGCTGTTCTTTACACATGATAGTCCACCTCCTATTTCTGTACCACTGTACAAATTGTTCTCTGCACATGGAATGCTACTACTCATCTCAGCCTCTTAGAATCTCTGGTTTTCTTCAAAGCTCAGGTCAATCACAAACTTCTACATGAAACCTTTCCTTATTCCCCTAGGTACTAATGCATAGTCCCCCAAATACCCTTCACAAAATCCCCCCTCATATTATTTTTATTATAATGAAGTTGACAAAACCCAATAAACACAAAGTTTCCTTATACCAAAAATATTGTACGTGACCCTTTTAGTTTCTTTAAGATATATACATTATGGGGCAGCTAGGTAGCACAGTGGATAGAGCACCGGCCCTGGAGTCAGGAGTACCTGAGTTCAAATCCGGCCTCATCAGGAGAGAGTTGAGTCATGACAATCTACAGAGAAGAGAGTATCAAGGAAAAGAGGATGACTGACATTGTCAAAGGCTAGGAAGAAGTCAAGAAGGATTGAGGCTCAAAAAAAGGCCATTAGATTTGACAATTAAGAATCATTGGTCTAGGTGGCACAGTGGATAAGGCACTGGCCCTGGATTCAGGAGGACCTGAGTTTAAAACCGGCCTCAGACACTCGATACAAGGTGTGTGACTCTGGCCAAGTCACTTAACCCTCACTGTCCCACCCAAAAAAAAAAAAAATCACTGGTAACTTTTAGTTGAATCTTAGGGTTCTCCAAGTAAACCATTTCATCCTGTGAAAAGTATTAATTTAGCTTCCTCTTTGCCTTAACCTATTCCCTCAATTTCTTTTTCTTGTTTTAACAATATACACTTCTAGAACTATATAAGATAATAGTGGTGTTCTTTTTTTGATCATGGCTTTCAGGTAGTTCAATAATTCTTACATTATCTCTCCTCAATCTATTTTCCAGGAAAGTTATTTTTTCAATGAGGTAGTTCATATTTCTTCTATTTTTTCATTCTTTTGATTTTGCTTGATTGATTCTTTTTTTAAAGAAGCAACAATTTCAATTTAATGACTATAATGAGACAACATACCAACATTTGAATTAAAGGTACTCATTTAATTTTCAGGTAGTTTTTTTGTTTTTGTTTTTTTTTTGTTTTTGCGGGGCAATGGGGGTTAAGTGACTTGCCCAGGGTCACACAGCTAGTAAGTGTTAAGTGTCTGAGGCTGGATTTGAACTTGGGTACTCCTGAATCCAGGACCAGCGCTTTAACCACTGCGCCATCTAGCTGCCCCATTTTCAGGTAGTTTTAAATCACTTCAGCTCTACATTTCATCATTGGCTAATATTACTTTTGTTTCAGCCTTAAGAGTATTTTATTTTTTTCCAGTTACATGCAAAGATAGTTTTCAACATTTGGTTTTTTGGGGTTTTTTTGGTGAGGCAATCGGGGTTAAGTGACTTGCCCAGAGTCACACAGCTAGTAAGTGTTAATTGTCTGAGGTTGGATTTGAACTCAGGTCCTCCTGACTTCAGGGCCGGTGCTCTATCCACTGCGCCACCTAGCTGCCCCTCAACATTTGTTTTTATAAGATTTTGAGTTCCGAAATTCTCTACCTCCCTCCATTCCCTCCCACCTCCCCAAGACAGAAAGCAACCTTATATAGGTTATATATGTACATGCTTGATTTGATTCTTGATGTCTTATTAGCTACTTCTTGTCCAATTCTAATTTTTAAGGAATTATTTTCTTCAGTCAGCTTTTGTACTCCCTTTTCCATTTGGCCAATTCTACTTTTAAAGGGCTTATTTTTTCCAGTGTTATTTTTGTACATAGTTTTCCAGTTCCTTTACCAAGTTGTTGAGTTTTTTCATGATTCTCTTGAATCACCCTAATTTCTTTTCCCAATTTTTCTTTTACGTCTCTGATTTTTAAAATCCTTTTTGAGCTCTTCCAGGAGTTCTTTGTAGACTTGAAACAAATTTGCATTTTTATCTCTGTATGCAGGCATTTTGACATTGCTGTACTCTTCCTCTGAGTTTGTTTTGATCTTCCCAGTCATTACAATAACTTTTTTTTTAGTGAGGCAATTGGGGTTAAGTGACTTGCCCAGTGTCACACAGCTAGTAAGTGTTAAGTGTCTGAGGTTGGATTTGAACTCAGGTAACTCCTGACTCCAGGGCCAGTGCTCTATCCACTGCGCCACCTAGCTGCCCCCATTACAATAACTTTTAATGGTCAAGTTCTTTTTTTCCCTTCTCTTTTCCTTATTTTTTCCAGCCTGTTTTGTGCTTTTTAAAGTTGAGCTCAGTTCCTGGATACAGGGGGCACTTTCCTAAGCTTCTTGTGCTAGGGACTAGCGGGCCTGGCCATTAGTCTGCTATGCTGGGGGATGGTAACCTCACAGCTGGTCTTCTGTGCCACTGGCCTGCTCTGTTGCTAACCTATGCTGGGACCCGGGGCTTCCTATTGGCTTGCCTAGAAACTGTGTGCACCGGGCTGTTCTCTCCTTTTATCTGGGTGAGATAGGCCTTTCTTGCTACCTTCTAAGATATCTTGGGCTGGAAAATTGTTTGTGGGTTCTGCCACTCCAAAATTCGTTTTTAGATATTATTTTATAGCTATGTGGAAGTGAATTTGGGAGAATTCAGGCAAGTTTCTGCCTTATTCTGTCATATTTGTTTCTTCTGATATTTTAAAGAGTTTTTAACATAAAAGGTAATGTGCTTTGTCCCCCCCTGCATCTGTTGATAAAATTATGCTATTTTTATTGCTTTGTTATTAACATGGACTATGTTTAGAGTTTTTTAGTAATGAATCAACCTTGCATTTTGGGCATAAATAAAAAATGGTTATATTTTGTAGTCTTTTTAATATACTGTTAGAGTCTCTCTCCGAACTCAATGTGGTTTTTTTCTTTTTTCTTTTTTTTGGGGGCAGGGCAAGGAGGGTTAAGTGACTTGCCCAGGGTCACACAGCTACTTAAGTGTCAAGTGTCTGAGGCTGGATTTAAACTCAGGTCCTCCTGAATCCAAGGCTGGTGCTTTATCCACTGCGCCACCTAGCTGCCCCCAATGTGTTTTTTTTTCTTAATACATCATTCTTCTTGAGCTCTCTGAAGCATTTAATACTATCATTCAACTCCTTGATATTTTCTTCTCTCTAGGTTTTTGGGTTACCACTTTCTCTAAGTTGTAGTTAGTGAAATTTTGCTATTTGAGGTAAAAATTCTTGGGACTATAATTTTCTATTGTTTTGAGTTTTGATTATAGGGATGGTTGTCTGAATTGTCATAAAACCAATAGCAGAAAATGGGATGTGCTACAGTCTGAGAACTGTTAGAAGTAGATGTCTCTCTCTGGGAAAAGTTGAAGGAATGACCTTGGTATAACCTAAAGTAGGACTAAGGCAGGATAAGAGGTTGACTCAGTTTCCCTATTGTGTTATTTCCTTTTCTGAACAGGACATTTCCCCACCTGGATAGTACTGAGCCTTGCTTAGGTACCCTGTAATGATATGACTGGCTGTCGGATCTGATTCATGCCTAGACTAAAACAGAGCTAAAGAAGTTTCTCCCTTGTTGTGCTATATGTCAAGTCAGTCTGTGCCCCTGAGAGAATGAATCTTGACACTGTTATAACTAGGTCCTTCCTTTTCCTTTCATGGCAGATTTCAATAATCAGGGCAAGTGAGCAGTAGAAGTTTTGTAAATTTATTAATAAATAGACTGGTACTGGAATATCTCTCTGTGTTACTATAGTAAAGTGCAAGTATGAAAAATCTTTTAATCTGTAGACTAAGAGCTCCTTGAGAGTGGCATTGGGGGCAGCTAGGTGGCGCAGTGGATAGAGCACTGGCCCTGGAGTCAGGAGTACCTGGGTTCAAATCCGGCCTCAGACACTTAACACTTACTAGCTGTGTGACCCTGGGCGAGTCACTTAACCCCAATTGCCTCACTAAAAAAAAAAAAATAAAGAGAGTGGCATTGGAATTTTTTTCAGGGTTATGTGCACCCCAAATGATTTAGCACAGGGTCTTGCACGTATGCACACACGTGTATATATAAATAGTTGGCATTCAGTAAATACTGAATGAATGAATAAATGAATGACTGTTAACCAAAACTTCTGATAAGATAAACAATAGTTTTAAACTGAGATTCCAACTAGCTACCAGTTCCTCTGGCATAATAGTTGGAGAACTTTCTGATCTGGTACTAAGTCATGGTAACAAATCTACCTTGTTGGTATGATTGTATAGATTTTCTCTGCATATTTATTAAACTTTTAAAGTGACTGTTACTTCTATGAACAGTGTATGGCAACAGTTCTCACAAAAGGTCTGAATGATTACTACAAATGATATCTCATTATGACAAACTACAAAGGATCTTTTTTGTGGTGGAGTTTGTTATGAGGACAGTGTTGATAGAATGAAACTGAGCTGACCTCAATCTGTGTGAATTATTAACTGACAAGCAGTACCTTCAACAGTAGAGAGGGGAATATATCACACACATATCACTGCTATTCCTTTTCATTTCTAGCTCTCTGTTCTTTTTGTGTGTTTCTTTATCTGTTCAATGTACCTATATCACAGGGCTGCTGTGAGAATTAAATGAAATAATGTATGTGAAAGAATTCTGGAAAACATTAAATACCACATGAATGTAGGGCATTATATACAGTTAACACTTTGCATATACCATTTATCTCACCATTCCAACTTTCTAAGTCATAAAATAAAAAAGGCCCGGGGCAGCTAGGTGGCACAGTGGATAAAGCACCAGCCCTGGATTCAGGAGTACCTGAGTTCATATCCGGCCTCAGACACTTGACACTTACTAGCTGTGTGACTCTGGGAAAGTCACTTAACCCTCACTGCTCCACCAAAAAAAAAAAAAAAAGGCCTTTGAACAAACAATGAATCAACTTGGGGGGGGGCAGCAATGAGGGTTAAGTGACTTGCCCAGGGTCACACAGTGTCAAGTGTCTGAGGCTGGATTTAAACTCAGGTCCTCCTGAATCCAGGGCCGGTGCTTTATCTACTGTGCCACCTAGCTACCCCCTCAACAAGTATTTTTTTAATCTCCTACTATGTGCTGGATGTTATGCTAGGCACTGAGCAACCCAAAGTCCATGAAATAAAGCATCCTCATAATTTTACTTAAAGGAGAGTTCAACAAAGCTCTAACTTGAAGTTTATGTGTTCTTATTTTATGATACAATTCTAGCAAGACTGTGCTTGCTGGTTTCTCCTATCATAGTGGGTCAGAAACAGCAAATTAAAAGGCTTGAGGACAGCTAGGGGCTGGTTTACGAACAGCAGTAATAACAGTTGCAACTAACATCTCTTTACCACCTTACCATTAGAAAGCCCTTTCTTCACAAGAAGTAGAGAGTATAGAGAGTGCAAATGTTATTATACAGATGAAGAAACTTGGAGGGTTCAGAGAAGTCACATAACAAGTTAGCAAGTGTGAGGGGTAGAGACCAAACCTAGGTTTTCTAATGCTAAATTCACCACACTTTCCCACTATGCTACTCATATCCCCCTGAACATGTGGAGTTGCTAGTGAAAAAAAAAGACATTAAAACTATAAAAAGGAGACAAGAACCATAAATGCTTAGTAGTCTGGTGACTCTTCAGTGTGTAGGAATGAATAATCCTACATACCTCAATAGTTCCTGAGGACATAACTGTATCAAAACTTTATGTAAACAATGATGACTTGAGTTATTAATTAAGAAATAAATTATGCTCTATACATGGTATTTAAGATGGTAGGGAAATATGGTAATTCTAGAGAGATTTCCATAAAAAATGGCTCAAATGAAGTGTTAGCACTCAAAGAGTTAAACTTTCAATTATGCAGAACATTACTTTTTCCCCCCCTAGAACAGCTCATTACCCAATCAAACTTGATCAATCTGACATGATGTATAATTATTTTGGAAGTAAAGAATATGTAAGATGAGGTAAATGTTAATGTGATTACCGATTCCTAAGAATCCTAGAGAGCTTTCCTTTATTCTTTAATACCAAGTGAACAGTATATTCTCAAATATTTTATGGAGTGACTGTCAAAAGGGATAGGAATCAGAGAAAACACTAAATGACAGAATAGGACTAGCTTTTCTAATTAATTAATCAATAAATAAATAAGCATGCCAGGCACTTTGCTAAGCACTAGGAATACAAAAATTAAAACAGAACAGTTCATGCTCTCAAGGAGTTTATGTTATATCTAAGGAGACTATGCATATGTACAAGAACACGCAAAACACATACAAAGCAGGGAGTGGGAGATCTTGGTAAGAAGTTTCAACCAGGGAAACCTACAGTAGTCTTATGAAAAAGGTGATCCCTGAGCTGAGTCTTAACAAAAACCCAAAATACAAAGAGGTGGAGGTGAAGAAGGAAGGCCTTCTGGGGGAGTAAGACAATGAACAAGCTTTTAGACGAGGGGGGCAAGTCTTGTTAGGAAAAGCAAGAAGGACAAGAAAGAATGGCCCTTTATTTTCCCTCTTTTGACTTGAGTGATTTAATCTTTAAACCAACCTCTCTTTTGGTGTAAACTGAGCGGGTGTGTCTACTTCCTTGTGTTTGGGTTTTACTTCTGACCAGGTCTCTTGTTAAGATTTTCATAATATATTCTCACCAATACCAATGTCTTTTTCACAGTGCCCAACTAAGACAGATGGTGTTTACAAACACAAACTTGAAACATTGCTCCCTTGTACTTAATAGCCATAAATGTCCTTGCTTTTTCCTTCTTCTGGAAGTAAAGCTGAAAATGGCTTTAAGAGAGTACTCACTTAACTGACAGCCATTTTCCTCTCCCTGCCATGCCCTGTACTATCAATAAAACTTTCACTAGGCTGTACTCTAAATTTTGTATGTGCTGTAGGGTTTTCCCACAACAAAGGCCAGTTTGGCTGTGATGGAAGTACATAAAAATATAGCTAACATATGATGAATTGATTATATATTTTAAAAACAAGCATACATAATACAGATTTGTAGTTTTATGTTCAGTCTTCTTTTTTCTGTTCTATGTATATGAAAATGTTCATTTTATGTGGTGTTTAATTCAGAATTTTTAAAATGTGAAGAAAAAATGCCTGAAGAACGATTTAAAACGAAAATATGCAACATGAAATGAACAAGTAAACACTATTAAAAGCTCTATCTATTGAAATAGCTGTTAAACTGGGGCAGCTAGGTGGACCTGAGTTCAAATCTGACCTCAGACACTTGACACTTACTAGCTGTGTGACCCTGGGCAAGTCACTTAACCCTCATTGCCCTGCAAAAAAAAAAAAAAGAAAGAAAGAAAGAAAGAAAGAAAGAAAAGAAAAAAAGAAATAGCTGTTATAAAGACTTGTGTATTTTGATGAGATTCTCTGCCTTGGAACTTTATATGTATGTCAATGATTAGAATACAGTAATACTTAACACATTTAATTGTCTGGATGTACTCTTTGCCCATCTCTAAGTATTCAGATACATTTAAAAATCCAAAGCCTAAATTTTTCAGTTGGAGACTTCCTTTCAATTCAATAAAGGGAAATAATATTTAGATATCAGTAACCAAAATATGCATAGTGAAAATAAGATCATTGAAACAATGTCATTTTCATACCTCGTAATAAAATCGACAATTCTGGAAAACAATGCATATACAAACACATATATTTGTATCTAATGGTAATCATCTTGGAGTTGGGGGGGGGGGAATAAAGTTACATGGTAACTGTTGTATATTTTTGAAAGGAATAGCAAGTTGTTTATAATGGATCAGCAATTTCAGGTGCAGTCCTGTTTTTCTATTCCACTATGTTATGGAAATGCTTGCTTTATTTCTTAAGTTCAGAATAAAATAAATTAAAATTTAAAAAAACAAAAGAAAACAGTGCATAATCGAAATTATGTGGATTGCTAACTTTATACTTCATCTATACCATTATTTAAAATTCCAGTAAAATGGCATGAGCTTATATGTAACTTACCTTGCTTTTAATCATTATTTTCACTTCTCCAGACTCCACAATATAAAAGCTCTCTGCTTTCTCACCCTACAATATGGGGAAGAAAAAGGAGAGAATCATGTCTGTTATTAATAGTATATAGTCACATCCTAATTTATTGTATCCTTTGCAATTTTCTCCACCTCCTATTGACAACATTTTTTATGGGCTAATGAGCTATGATTCCTAAAAGAGAAGTTCTTTGTACCTGAGGGTATCAACCAAGCTATGCCTGAATGACATAAGCTAGTCAAGCCCCCTCAGCAGCACTCAGTCTCCTAATGTTGGACATTTAACACACACATCTGTCCAAACACATTCCTGTTGTCATTGTACACAAAGCATTATCCACCTTCCCCCCACCCCCAATTCATTTAACAATGGCATATTATAATAATATAGGCACTGATGTAATAAAAAGACATTCTTAACGTATGGTACAAAAAATACTGTCTTTTGTGGTCACATGTTTACTTAGGGGATATTGGATAAAAGGGGAAGTATAATGAAACATAAATGGTGCTAGAACTGGAGTCAGGAGAGAACCATGAAGAGCCTAGATATCTGAGTGCTCCAGTCATTGGAGTGAGTAGGCTTAGAGAAGAGCTGAGTTAGGTTATTGGGAAGACTAAGAAAAAGACAAGCCCTACAGTTAGCAAGCTTCCTCTTCCCTTTTCTTTAAATCCCTATAATTCAGAGTTGAAGGCTGCCTGGGTAAAAACTCTTTCCCTACTTCCCTTGCCCCTACTCCTATACATTCCCTATCATGCTCTGCCCTTTCCATTTTGCCAGCGGAACTGACATTCTATTTTTAACCAATGGAAATCTAGCTTATCCTCTCTAGTACTGGATCCACACTCAAGAATTAACTAGTTTGATTTATGGCTGACCCTGGAAAGTCACTTAATCTCTATTAGCCCATCTCCTCAACTGTAAAATGGGGATAATAACAGCACCAAACCTGGAAGGTTGTTGTGAGGATCAAATGAGATGATATTTGCAAAAAACACTAAGCACAGTGCCTGTAGCACATAGCAGGCCTTAACTTTCTTCCCAACTCCTACTTATTTCATAGTGTTGTTCTGGCAGACCTATGGACCTGAGAATAACTCCAGGCATTACAACCCCAAGGTCAGTTGTTATAATTTTCATAGAATTCACATGCTCTTTCAGTGTTGTAATTTTTTGATTCTCTTCTGTCAAATTTTCTTCTACTTCTACTGTTTGTCATAATTTTTAACTGTTTACTCTCATTTGCCATTTTGATTTTTTAGCTTCATTTCTTTTAGCTACCCTAATTCTTGTACACAAGACATTTTTCCCAAGGCACTGCTTATAGTTTTTATGGAGTGACTATGTTCTGGGTTTATCTCTTGGACTTCTCTTAATCAAAACTTTTTTTCATGGCTTTTGGCATTTCCTTTTGCTTATTACTCTTACTTTTGGGTTCAGTGCCTGGATTAGGACTTTGTACAAGGGTCCTGTCCCTCTCTCCCCCATCCCTACCACCTCCACTGGCCCTGTTTTGTCCTGTCTTTTCTGTAGGCTAAAACCTACTACTGTTTTGGATGGGATGGCTAATAATGGGTTCCCACCCTATACTTCAATCCCTGGTTTCTGCCTTCTTCTATTGGTGGTCAAATGTGAGTGTTGGATTCAATCCACTTCCATTTCTTCCTAGCATAAGTTCAAAATGGGACTTGGTTTCTTCTCCTGCTGTGATCCTGACAAAACCCAGTTGGATTTTGGAGATCACACTGGTCTTGAGCCTTTTGTAAAGTCCCCTCCTGGCATATATCCTGCAACTGAGTTGGAACTGTCTCCTGCTATGGATCCTAGGAATGCAGTCAGACATTGTCTTTCTGTGTAGTGACGTTTAGGGTCTGGTTCTGTTACTTCTGTCCCAACAGGCCAAAGTCATGGTCCTGCTGGCTTTTGGCCCTGATTACCAAACATCCTGTTGGCTTCTAGGATCTTCCTGGAGAATTTACTTCTTCGTAGTGGCTCCATACCAATTTACTAAAGTGCAAGCTGGCTTTCCTGGTGTGACCCCTCTCCCCATGGCTTCGGGTCTTTTTTATCAGAACTTGTACAGGTTTCTCTAGTGAGACTTCTCTTCCAGAACCTGGTTGGCTAGTGGAGATTTTTCTGTTAATTTCTAGATAGGAATGGAGGAGTTTGGTTTACTGTATAACTGCTCTCTCTGGTCCCCTTTTTAGAATGCCTGGGTTTATGTGGGAGAAGTAGGTTCCTCTATGACCTCTCATTACCAAATAGTTTTGATGAATATGGCTTTTTAATATGATTTGAGGTCTGGAACTAATATTCATTCTTCATTCCTACAGTCTTCATCATTTCCTTTAAAGTTCTAAACTTTTTGAAATAATAAGACGAACATAAATCAAAACAAAATCTGAGGCTTCATCTCATTCAAGAAAATGGCAAAGATAGGCATACAGTCAATGATGGAGAGGCTACATAAAGACAACTGTTCCACGTTGATGGAGCCATAAATTGATTAACCATTCCAGAAAACAATTTCAGAATTATGCTAAGAAATCTCATCTGCTGCCAGATCTTATTACTTTACCTTTACAACATCTTTCATACTCACACAGCCACCACTCCAGTTCATCTCTTTCCTGAACTGTTACCGTAGTTGAATTGGTCTCATAGTCTTCCATACCACTCTATCCTCTGCTAGCTGCTAAAATAATTTTTCTAAAGCTTAAGTCTGACCATGTTACTAATACTCTTCCTCTCTGGAATGAGCTCCAGTGGCTCCCTACTACCTCAGAATTAAATATAAGCTCCTTTCCCTGGCATTTAAAGTTCTTAATAACCTGACACCTTCCTACTCTGCTTTTTACACTTGATTATCTTCCATGTACTATATAATTCAGCTATACAGGCTACTTGTAGCTCCTTGAATATGACAGTTCAACTTTCATTTCTGTAGCTTTGCACTGGTTGTTCCCTGTGCCTGAAATGCTCTATCCTTTCACTTCCATTTCTTAGGTTTCCTTGGTTTTTTTCAGGACTCAGATCAAATCAAACTTTCTACTGCAAGTGCTAGTGTCTGTAACTAGTCCCCTTTGCTATTCATGACTTTCTTTTTCAGATTGCCTTCTATCCACTCTGAATATATTTTTATGTACCTCACTATTTACATGTCTACTCCATTACACTGCACACTTCTTGAGGACAGGGTATGTTTCTGTCTTTGGTTGTATGCCTGGCACTTAGCAAAATGACTGAGACACAGTTGTACTTAATAAATGCTTAATGACTGAATGTCTGTCTGACAAAATGTCCACCTATTTTACAAAGATCCCACTCCTAAGCATATATATGTCCAAGAAGGTAAAGTCAAACAGTCAAAATACTCTTTTGTGGTAGTTAAGAATTAGAAACAAAGATGATGATGGTTGATTGAGGAATGGCTAAAAGAGTTGTACACAAATGAAATGGAATATCACTGCATGTAAAGAACAATGAAGAATTCCAAGATGCATGGGAAGTATTATATTGGGGCTTTTAACTTTTCTTAGTGTCATGGACCCCATTGGAAGTTTGGTGGCATCAATTAGAAATGTATGCCTGTGTTGAAGAGCAAATCCAGGTCTATGTTGATAAAGGGAATTTACTCATTGGGAATTCCCTACATCAATGAAATTATTGATCTATACATTTCATGTCTATACATCAAATGAGATAACACATAAAGCACTTCGCAAACCTTAAAGTTCTATATAAATGCTAGCTAAGATTATTATTTACATGAACATACACATATATACATGTGTATATATTATTTGTTTGTTTGTTTTTGTGAGGCAATTGGATTTAAGTGACTTGCTCAGGGTCACACAACTAGTAAGTGTCAAGTGTCTGAGGCCGGATTTGAACTCAGGTCCTCCTGACTCCAGGGCCGGTGCTCTATCCACTGCACCACCTAGCTGCCCCTGTAATCTTTCTTTTTTGAACTAGAGGAATGCAGTTGTTTTTTTTTAACTAAGCTAATGAATTTGTATCTTTTTTCTCTTTCCCCCCACTCAACAGTATTTTATTTTTTCCCAATTACATGTAAAGACAGTTTACAACAGATAAAGAAAATGGGGCTACCAGAAATTTGGTGATTGACATATGGTTATACAGCCCAGCATATGCTGGATAAGAAGGCAAGTCTTTCCTCACTCCAATTAAATTACTTATTCTATTACATCAAACTTCCTGTCTTACTTTTAAAAACTATTTACCACTTTTGCCACATAAAAATAATAAGGGAAAGATGAAACTCAAATCAATTTTTTAAAATTAGTTGTTAAAGGGTTGGGGAATTATCTGTGAATTTTATTTATTCACTAATGGATGAAATGAGGGGAGCATGGAATACAGAAAGGCCAGACTAAGTCAGTGGAACAAGTGATCTCATGTTCATTTTGATAATGGAATTTCCAGAAGAAGAAGGAATGTTCACATGACCCATTTTACAATATGTGACACTTAAAAAGTTGAAGAAATGGGGCAGCTAGGTGGCACAGTGAATAAAGCCCTGGATTCAGGAGGACCTGAGTTCAAATCTGGCCTCAGACACTTGACACTTACTAGCTGGGTGACCCTGGGCAAGTCACTTAACCCCCACTGCCCTGGGGGAAAAAAAAAAGTTGAAGGAATAAATTGCTCACTTAACCAAAAACAAGTAGCAATATTTTTGAGTAAGCAGCCCCTATTTTGTTCCTAATAGGGACTCTGCTCCCTAACTAAAATTCTTACTGGTTCTAAACTTGAGTACCTTTGTAGTAAACCTTTGTAGTCTTGGCCTTAGCTCCCCATTCATTTATAGAGCTGAGTGGATAATCCACTTGAAATGAATAGACACTGGGTAATCTTTTTTCTTATTTCTCTATATCACTATTCCCTCTTACTCTTTCCTGTCTACTATGGCTGATTGATGGGAGATACGAGGCATGTAGCTGTTGTCCTGCAGTACACTTGTAGTTAGCTTAGGGATGGGAGACTAGCACAAAGAAAGGAGAGAAAGAAGGTGAGCGTTTATAATCAAGTGCTAAACTATGGGTGTCAAATATGTATAAGTGCTTAAGTATAATACTTCACAGAAAGATGATCTATAAAGTTTGAAGCAATTTGAGAGTAAAAGGAAGAGTTTAAGATCAGCCTAAGTTTCTATTAGTTCTTGCATTTCTTGTTTTTTTGGTATAACTGTTACTCCCTCTAGTTTATCTTATGAACAAGAGAAAAAAAGAGCTAAAAACTTGCTAAAAATGCGGCTTATACAATGCTTTATGGCACACAAAACGTTTTTAGATAAATGACTTGATTGCTTCTGTATGTCTTCTATGTATTTTAGTTACCTATTAAGGTGCATAGTGCAGGCCTGGTAATAGACTGGACATATGTTGGGCCAAGATAAATTAATTTAGTCTGAGATATTGAAGACCCAATTGTTCATAAAGTAATTTTTTTTTGGCCATAGCAATTCTTACACACCTTCTACTAAGTCGAAGAAGATTTGAGATTTATGCTGGTGGAAAGAATAACTGTAACAATGAAATAACACATCACTGAAGTATTTAAGTATCCAGATAGCTAAAAATACTAAAAGTAAATATTTTGAAGAATAGATAAAGTATATACATTTAAAGATACTGATATAGTAAGTACAAAGATAACTGGACTTGCAGTCAGAAGACCTCTCTATTAATTACTTGATATCTTACTATAGTTTCTTCATCTGCAAAATGGGGACACTATCATTTGTCTTGCCTACTTCATAGAACTGTTTTGAGGATCAAATGAGAAAACATGTGAGAAAGTACCTTTGTAAACATAACATGATATGTAAATATAAATAAATCATTTTATTATATCATTTGAATATAATCCTAAATTACAAAAAGCAAAGCATCAAATTAAATAAAAAAATTATTCTAGAATCCAAAATGGCAAAATAAAAATACACATAGCCACTGACTTATGGTTTTTTTTTTTCTTTTTCCTTCAGAAAAATGAGGGTTAAGTGACTTGCCCAGGGTCACAAAGCAAGTATCAAGTGTCTGAGGCCGGATTTGAATTCAAGTCCTTCTGAATCCAGGGCCAGTGCTTTTTCCACTGTGCCACCTAGCTGCCCTGCCACTGACTTATGAATAAACTATACTCCAGAAGTTCATTTGAAAGTTGGTTGTATGATTACTCAAGAATATCCCTATTTTGCACAATATAATAAAACTATAAAACTCATTTAATACAAAATATGAATGCAAGATAGTACTAATACCTTATGCCACATTCCATAATACAGTGTAAATGGATATGTGACCTTAACATTAAAGAAACTAGGGGCAGCTAGATGGCGCAGTGGATAGAGCACCGGCCCTGGAGTCAGGAGTACCTGAGTTCAAATCCAGCCTCAGATACTTAACACTTACTAGCTGTGTGACCCTGGGCAAGTCACTTAACCCCAATTGCCTCACTAAAAAAACCCCCAAAAAAACATTAAAGAAACTATAAACTATGTAATACAAATATATAAATATAAAGTCATACATATAAAATATAAAGATACTATAAAAAATTAAAAGAGAAGCAGATCTTATTATTAATTCTTTAATTGGATGCAATTGTTCTATACTTGATGACTCCATACTAGCTTTGAAATGTGATTAGCATAAAATGCCAAAGGCAATAAGATTAATGATTTTCTATGTGAAATAATTTGGAAATGCATTTAGCTGAACTCATGTCATCTGGTGATAAGTTTTGTTTTACACTCTAAATATACAGTATTGTATATGTTCTTTTTTTTTTTTTTTTTGCTGGGCAATTGGGGTTAAGTGACTTGCCCAGGGTCACACAGCTAGTAAGTGTTAAGTGTCTGAGGCTGGATTTGAACTCAGGTCCTCCTGAATCCAGAGTCAGTGCTCTATCCACTGCACCACCTAGCTGCCCCATTGTGTATGTTCTTATTGGCTTTCTAAAATGTTTTCTCATATTGTGAAATTTGGGAAATTGTTATATCAGAAATACTGTTAGATAACTTTAAAAAATATTGATGCAGTTAGATTATGAATTGAGCTTTTAAAAGAATGTGATTAAAAAGAGATATTTAGAAACTGTTAAATATTTAATGTGGTATATTTTGTTTTAAAACATAATAACAATAAGTTTTACTATAATAGTGAGTTTTCCTTTGAAAATATTTGGCTATCACTTATTAAAATTATGAAAATGTATAGGGTGGGGCAGCTAGGTGGCGCAGTAGATAGAGCACCGGCCTTGGAGTCAGGAGTACCTGAGTTCAAATCCGGCCTCAGACACTTAACACTAGCTGTGTGACCCTGGGCAAGTCACTTAACCCCAATTGCCTCACTAAAAAAAAATATATATTGGGTGGTTTCAAAGATATAACTTCAATGAGTCAACTATCAGGTATTTTCTGTATGTTTGATACCACAGAATGTAGTTAGTTTTAATTTAAAAGTAAAGGATAAGGGGCAGCTAGGTGGCGCAGTGGATAGAGCACCGGCCCTGGAGTCAGGAGTACCTGAGTTCAAATCCGGCCTCAGACACTTAACACTTACTAGCTGTGTGACCCTGGGCAAGTCACTTAACCCCAATTGCCTCACTAAAAAAAAAAAAAAAAAAGCAAAAGTAAAGGATAAATGAAATGTAATAATTAGGGAAACATGAAAAATTAATAGTTTTCAAATCCTGAGTTGTAGTTAGTGAAATTTTGCTATTTGAGGTAAAAATTCTTGGGACGGGGGCAGCTAGGTGGCTCAGTGGATAAAGCACTGACCCTGGATTCAGGAGGACCTGAGTTCAAATCCCGCCTCAGACACTTGACACTTACTAGCTGTGTGACCCTGGGTAAGTCACTTAACCCTCATTGCCCTCCAAAACAAACAAACAAAAAATTCTTGGGACTATAATTTTCTATTGTTTTGAGTTTTGATTATAGGGATGGTTGTCTGAATTGTCATAAAACCAATAGCAGAAAATGGGATGTGCTACAGTCTGAGAACTGTTAGAGGTAGATGTCTCTCTCTGGGAAAAGTTGAAGGAATGACCTTGGTATAACCTAAAGTAGGACTAAGGCAGGATAAGAGGTTGACTCAGTTTCCCTATTGTGTTATTTCCTTTTCTGAACAGGACATTTCCCCACCTGGATAGTACTGAGCCTTGCTTAGGTACCCTGTAATGATATGACTGGCTGTCGGATCTGATTCATGCCTAGACTAAAACAGAGCTAAAGAAGTTTCTCCCTTGTTGTGCTATATGTCAAGTCAGTCTGTGCCCCTGAGAGAATGAATCTTGACACTGTTATAACTAGGTCCTTCCTTTTCCTTTCATGGCAGATTTCATTAATCAGGGCAAGTGAGCAGTAGAAGTTTTGTAAGGACTATATTAAATTTATTAATTAATTAATAGACTGGTACTGGAATATCTCTCTGTGTTACTATAGTAAGGTGCAAGTATGAAAAATCTTTTAATTTTAATCTGTATTTGTGTTCAAATTATAATATAGGAATGATATCCTCTAAGAGGAGAAATTGGACAAAGTAATAAGACAAAGATATTATGTAAAAGATCTCTAATTAAATAGAATACTAAATTTTGAAAAAGCAACAGGATTAGAATATTTTCTCCAAGAACTATATACAGAGCACCTAGGTGGCACAGTGGATAAAGCACCAGCCCTAGAGTCAGGAGGACCTGAGTTCAAATCTGGCCTCAGACACTTGACACTTACTAGCTGTGTGACCCTGGGCAGGTCACTTAACCCTCACTGCCCCGCCCAAAAAAAGAGAGGGAGAGAGAGAATAAGAACTATATACATGTGTATATGGTTGACTACCAAATGTATCCAGTATGGAAATCCAGGCTTTGATTATTTGATTATTAGAACAGGTTTTAATAATAAGCTCTCAAAATTAGATCAAGGATTTTGAATATAATGTATTGATATTTTAAAGAAAGTGAAATTATTTCCCCTTTTTAAAATACAGGAGAGGATTACAAATTAGGCCCTCGTGATTTTATTTTATTTTTTAAAAGATTCTTATATCAGGTACAGGGTTTTGGTAAAGATAGAAACATACATTAAAAAAAAGAAATTCTCTGAAGTTTCAGGATTGGAGAACAAAATTTAACAGATTGTTCTAGATTGTATTAAGTCTTGTTACTAGCAGAATTATCTAGGAACTTTGTCAAGTAATTCGGAACCAGAGAAGCAGAGCCCACCCCTCTTCACAGTTACCCTGAGAATGAAACCTTTTCCAGAATGTCCAAGAAAAGATATTAAGGGACCAGACTACTACGTGAGACATCTGGGAATCAAAATGTGCTGATTAAATAGACATTAGGAAGGGGTTATTAAAATACAAGGAAAGTTCATGTTAGTTGCTCTGGTCTTTTGTTTCATGGTATTGTTTAAGTTTTCTTGGTTTCCTTGGTGACATGTAAATCTCCTTTCTCAAAATTAGTCCACTGTGAGGACTCTAAGTAGTCTGATCTGTAACATGCCTTATGTAATTCTGATTATGAATATATGAAAAACCTTAAAGATTTGGCAAACAGATAACTGATCTAGGGAGCTGTGGGCTGCCCATTTCCCCCATGAAATAAAAAGGGGGAAATTGAGGCAACTGAGGAAATTAGGACAGCAAGTGGTTAGCTGTGGGAATTGAATGAACTATACTGACTCTACCTTGTGACTCAATTCTGGAGCTAGCTTAGTTTCCTTTCTATTCAATTATAGGTCTAGTCCAAATGCTGTCTTGTGAGAAAACTTTATTTGATTTTGGAAACTGGAAAAAAACCCTTATAGTATTGTCTGAACCTAGCCCTGAATGGATGGTAAACTGGACCACCTTTTAATTATTTGGTCTTATTTGATTGTTTTTAATGTATATATTCAGGGTCTAGCCCTGAACTGAGGAAGAGGCTTGGTCTCATTTGTTAGGCCATTGGCATGCACTGCTTAATAAATTGAAATGCTAAGAAGAGCAAACCTTTGTTTCCTCAGGCATTTCATCTTTCACTTGCCACACATACCTCTCAAAGCTATGGGCAGAAGATGTATTCTTAACTAAACAAGAGATAGAAGCAATTACTACCTCTCTGACCACTGCTTCTTAGTCTCCTTTGCAAGATCATCATCAATATCACATTACCCATTGGTATACCTGAAAGTTCTTTGCATTTTCTTCTCTCTACACTCTCCCTTGGAAACCAAATCAGCTCCCATAAGTTGAATTATTATCCCCATGCATTTGACACCCAGATTTACATATCCTACCCCTCATCTTTCCTGAACTCTAGGCCTACATCATCAAATACCTACATTGGACATTTCAAATTCAACATGTCCAAAATAAAATTATCTTTTCTTTTATACTCCTTTACCACATGTTTCTATTTCTGCACAGGGTACCATCAGTCTTCCAATTTCTTAGGTTTTGGCATTATGCTCAAACCATCACTATCATTCACCCCAAAAATCTTGTAAGTCACAAATCTTGACATTACTATATCAACAATATTTCTTGATTTCACTCCCTTATCACTGCTCACATAGCTCCCATCTTAAGTTCAAGCCTCCACACTTAGTTTAAGCCTCCTCTCTCTCAAGTCTTTTCCAACTTCAATTCATCCTCCCAACTCAGATTCCCAGTTGTACTCAAACTCCAATGGTTCCCCATTCTGTTCCTAAAACTTCAATGCCCCTAGAACAAAATATAAACTTATTTGGCATATGAAACTCTTTACAACCTGGTTCTAGTCTGTTTTTCTAACCTTTTCATAACTGTCCTTCTCTTTGATCCTCATATAAAGTATTCCATCTCATCTTCTCCACATCCAGAAGACATTTTTTTTACCTGTGGCCTACAGTACTGTTCATCTATTTCAAGACTCAGTTCAAGTGTTAGCGTTTACACCAAGAGTATCATCATGCCCCAACTGCTCCTGTCCTCCCTCCTTAACTTTGAGTTGAATTATCTTGTGTTTATTTTGTATTTATTCTATATAGACATATATGTATGTGTTGTCTCCCTTGAAAAGATGTACTTGCATGAAAAGACTGTTCCATTTTCCCATCTCTGTATCCCTCAGGGCCTAGCTCAGTACTGGGAACATTATAAATTCTTGCTGACTGACTGATAAGGTAGATCTAATAAAAATCCCAGAATCAGATAATAGTCAATGAAATTAAAGTTAAAACCAGAAAGCAAATCAAAGCATGCTTACCTGAGCAATAATTCGTTCTCCATCTTTATAGTTCTTCTCACCTATTACATCCACAATCTTCATTCTCTCTGAGACCTGCAATAGTCCACAACCCACTGGTTATTGGATAATTCAAATGAAAAAACACTGTAAGTTTCCATCAAATATATTCTTTTTTTTCCCCCAGGGCAATGAGGGATAAGTGACTTGCCTAGGGTCACACAGCTAGTAAGCGTCAAGTGTCTGAGGCCGGATTTGAACTCAATTCCTCCTGAATCCACAGCCGGTGCTTTATCCACTGCATCACCTAGCTGCCCCAGCTTCCATCAAATATATAAAAGCATTAAAATACTATCATCAAGAAGTGATTTTAGATACAAAGAACAACAAAGAAAGGATTTCAAAGTTGAAAAATACTTTAGAGATCATCCAGTCCAAACCCCTTCATTTTACGTATAAGGAACCTAAGGAACTGGTTCACGGTATTCATTCCATAGAGGACACTGGCTAAGGCACAAAGGTTCTATTATCAAAAGGATCCTGTTATAAAGGTAGTTTTATCTTTATAACAAGGGAACCCATGGCAAGGACTATGAGGAAAAGATCATAATAGGACTCTACTATATTACTACTCTTTTGTTGTTGAAAATTCATTAAAAATATGAGGCCAATTTCTCAGAAAAAGTTAGCTTTCTGGGTTTCTCTAAACATTTGTGTTTGTGTTTCAAAGTTCCTACTAAGCTTTGGTTTTTTGATCAGAAAGAATTAAAAGTCCTCCTTGCCATTAAAGGTTCATATTTCTCCCTGGATTTATATGGATTATACTCAGCTTTGCAGGGTGAGTTATTCTTGGTTTTAAACCTCTATCTTTTGTTTTTGGATATATTATAAAATCTCTCATTTTTATTGGAAGCTTCCAGGTCTCATGTGATCCTGACTGCGGTTCCTTGGTACTCTGTTTCTTTCTGTATAATAACAGTATTTTTTGCTTTGATGTGGGAGGCTCTGGATTTTTGCTATAACATTTCTGGAACTTTCAAGGGGTTTATCAGTGCTTTCTATCTTCGCCCCCTGGTTCCAATAGATCTGGGAAGTTTTCACCTAGGATTTTGTAGTTTCCAGGCAGCTAGGTGGCGCAGTGGATAAAGCACCGACCCTGGATTCAGGAGGACCTGAGTTCAAATCTGACCTAAGACACCTGACACTTACTAGCTGTGTGACCCTGGGCAAGCCACTTAACCCCCACTGCTTGCAAAAAATAAAATAAAATAAAATAAAATTATGCTTTTCAGGGGGTCCAATGACTTAAAAATTTTTCAAAACATACTTTTCCCAATTACATGTAAAAACAATCTTAATCACTCATTTAAAAACAATCTATTCCAAATTACCTCCTTCCCTACTTCCTCTTCTCCACCTTGAGAAGGCAATTTGACACAGATCATACATGTGGTCATGCAACACATATCTCTATATTAGTCATACTGTGAAAGAAAGCACAGGCTGCCCCCCACCCCCAAAAAAAACCCTAAGAAAAATAAAGAATTTTTTTTTTTAAGTATGCTTCAGGGGCAGCTAGATGGCGCAGTGGTTAAAGCACCAGCCCTGAATTCAGGAGTACCTGAGTTCAAATCTGGCCTCAGACACTTGACACTTACTAGCTGTGTGACCCTGGGCAAGCCACTTAACCCCCACTGCTTGCAAAAACAAACAAACAAACAAACAAACAAAAAATATGCTTCACTTTGCATTCAGAGCTGGATAACACTCTTCATCATGGATCCTTTGGGATTATCTTGGATCACTGTATTGTTGAAAATCACTAAGCCATTCAGTTTATCATCATATAATATTGCTGTTACTAGGTACAGTGTTCTTCTGGTTCTGCTCCCTTCATTCTGCATCACTTTGTGTCTTCCCAGGTTTTTCTGAAATAAGTCTGCTCATCATTTCATATAGCACAATAGTATTCCATTACAATCATGTAAGATGACTTGTTAGGCATTCCCCAATTGATGAGCATCCCTTTGATTTCTAATTCTTTGCCACCACTGAAAGAGCTGCTATAAATATTTTTGTACCTATAGGTCTTTTTACTTTTTCTTTGATCTCTTTGGAATACAACCCTAGTAGTGGCATTGTTGGATCAAGCAGTATGCATGATTTTATAGGCCTCTGGGCATAGTTCCAAATTGTTTTCCAGAATGGTTGGATCAGTTCACAACTCCACCAACAGTACATTATTATCCCAATTTCACCCCCCCCAACATTTGTCATTTTTCTTTTCTGTCATATTAGCCAATCTGATAGATATTAAGGGGGTAGCTCAGAGTTATTTTAATTTGCATTTCTCTAATAATGATTTAGAGCATTTTTTTTGTACGACTAGAGATAGCTTTGATTTCTTCATTTAAAAACTTCCTGTTCATATCTGCTGACCATTTATCAATTGGTTCCCTCCATTTTTAAACCCCCTCCCCGCCCCACTGATCCTACTAGTCTGTCAGCTACACAGTTCTCCTTTTTCTCCTATTAATCTCCTTGAGAAAGCTATCAATAATCATTGCTTCACTTCCTTCTCCTCGCCCACAATTCTAAACCTTCTGAAGGCTGGCTTCCAGCCTCATTCATTATTCAATTAAAACTGCTTCTCTGAAGTCATCAATGATCTCTTCATAGTGAAATTTAATGGCCATTTCTCAATCCTTCTAGACTTCATTCTCTTGACCTTGTGGCATCCTTTGACACTGCAGATTACTGGCCGTCCCCTTTTCCTGGATATTCCTTCCTCAGCAGGATTTCACAACACTTTTCTCCCTGGTTCTCTTCCTGCTTGTTTGACAGCTCCTTCTCAGTTTTCTTTGCCAGATATTCAACCAGGTCATAGCCACTAATTATTACAACTGTTACACTGTTGTGGAGCTTCAAAGGTTTTTGTTTTGGGTTCTCTTTTCTTCTCGCTCTACAATATCTTTTTTTGTTCCTCTACAATATCTTGCCTGGCGATTCCCTCATTTTCTATAAGTTAAATAATGATCTCTATGTAGATGATTCCTAGATCTATATATCCAGTCTGAACTTCTCTCCACATTGCCAATTGCTTTTTGGATATCTTAAAATTAATGGGTTCAAAACTAAACTTATTTCTGCCACCAAGCTCTCCCTTCTTCCAAAGCCCTACTGTTTGTGCTACTGACTTTTCATTTACACTGCATATATCTTGTATGTACAGAGTTGCTTGCATGTTTTCTTCTCCAAAAGAATGTAAACCTTCTGAGGGCAGGAATAGTGTTTGCCTTTCTTTGAATCCCCAGGTCTTACCACAGTGCCTGGCACATAGTAAACATTTAATAAATGCTTGATGAATATGTTATACTTTACGTAAAATCTTCTCTCAGATAGAAAAATGAGTTTCCTCAGGGGCTCATTCTCAGGAATTAAAACATATCCATGTGACCTTTACCATGATGTTTGGTAGGTGAATGCTTCCTCAAATTGGCATCCTTTTCATCTCCTAACAGTCTCTTTCTCAAACAGGCCTTACCTCTAGGGATTTCAGTAGGGGCACAGATTCAATAAATGATTCAAACATTTTCCTCTTCTTTGCATTGTTTTTCAATATGATTCTTCTGAATGTTATTCGGTCCTACAAGAAAAATATAGAAATTTTAACTTTTACATATAAATGTTAATGTTTATTGAGTTGCAAGTTGTATTGAGTAAAATGTTTATAAAAATGTCATTTTAGTCATGGAATGATCCTGGCAAAAGTACTGAGAGGAAAAGCCAAAATGTCTGGCACAGCCGAAAACCTGAAAAAACCTGTCATTTTGTCTAAAGCCCACTGGGGTTCCAGATACCCTCAATTATAATTCTGTGAATTACTAGAGTAAAATGAAGAAAATATAAAATACAAACAGAAAACAAAATAAGCCAGCCCCAAATTTCTTTATCTAATGCTAATATGCTGTAATAGAACTGAAGAAACTTCAAAGAAGAAGATCCACCAGCTTCCACAGAGACAAGAAGTGACTTGGAGTAACAACTACTGTTCTTATGTTCTCTTTCTCCAGACACACTAGAATATTAATGTTCATCTACAAAACGTAATGTTAAGGGGCAGCTACATGGCGCAGTGGATAGAGCACCAGCCGTGGAGTCAGGAGGACCTGAGTTCAAATCCAGCCTCGGACACTTAACACTTACTAGCTGTATGACCCTGGGCAAGTCACTTAACCCCAATCACCTCACAAAGAAAGAAAGGAAGGAAGAAAAGAAAAAAAGGAAAGAAAGAAAGAAAGAAAGAAAGAAAGAAAGAAAGAAAGAAAGAAAGAAAGAAAGAAAGAAAGAAAGAAAGAAAGAAAGAAAGAAAGAAAGAAAGAAAGAAAGAAAGAAAGAAAGAAAAAGAAAGAATGAACAAACTAGCATGAGCAATAAGGTCATGATAACCTGAGATTCAGCAGCAGCCGGGTCAGTCTTGAAAATAGGATTTTGGGAGATTATACTATCTTTATTTTTTGTTTTTAAAAGTGGGGCAATGAGGGTTAAGTGACTTGCCCAGGGTCACACAGAGCTGGTAAGTTTCAAGTGTCTGAGACGGGATTTGAACTCAGGTCCTCCTGAATCCAGGGCCGGTACTTTATCTACTGCACCACCTAGCTGTCCCATGTCTTTATTTTTTATACTATTATATTAATTATAGCATAATTATACTTATTTCCTATTAAAGTGTTAATTTAGATTATAAAATAGTGCTTTAATGTGTAGAAAGCACTTTCCTCACAACAATCCTGTAAGGTTGGCCAATTATTATTGTCCACCTTTTACAAATTAGGAAACTGAAGCTTTGAGATGTTAAGTAACTTGATTATGATGGCAGCACCCGCTAAGCATACCTGAGGTGGTAAGTGAAGCCAGGTCTCCTGACACCAAGTCCAGTTCTCTAAACATTAGGCTAAACTCCCTTTCCTACTTATTTTTCAGTGTATTTCTTTTCTTCTTTTTTTTTTTTGGCAGGGCAATGGGGCTTAAGTGACTTGCCCAAGGTCACACAGCTAGTAAGTGTCAAGCGTCTGAGGCCAGATTTGAACTCAGGAACTCCTGAATCCAGGACCGGTGCTTTATCTACTGCGCCACCTAGCCGCCCCTTTCAGTGTATTTCTGAAATATTTAACCAAAATGATCAACATTCAAAAAGTTGCATGCTTCCTGGGCTAATGGCAGCTAAGTTTTGAGTAGAAATTTTAATTGGGGGCTGGGGGGAGGGGCTGCAGCTAGGTGGCACAGTGAATAAAGCACTGGCCTTGGATTCAGGAGGACCTGAGCTCAAATCTGGCCTCAGACACTTGACACTTACTAGCTATGTGACCCTGGGCAAGTCACTTAACCTTTCTTGCCCTGCAAAAAATAAAATAATAAAATAAAATAAAATTACAATAGAGGCTAAGTATTAAAGAATTTGCAATCCCTGTTTAACATGAAAAAATGATTATAAAACAATTAAAAATTAATCTTGTATATATCTGGGAGATATAATGAAATATAGGATCCTTCATAGAAGGATGAAGAATTTATATCTTTAAAAAGACATATGAATAAAATAAAGTCAAAAGATGAAAATATAGAAGAAAATGTGAAATATCTTACTGGCAAAACAAGTGACCTGAAAAAAAGATCTAGGAGAGATAATTTAAGAATTCCTGGATTACCTCAAAATCATGATCAAAGAAAGAGTCTAGACATCACATTTCAAGAAATTATAAAGGAAAACTACCCCAATAGCTTAGATCCATCTTCTGAAAGAGATCCCAAATGAAATTTCCCAGGAATATTATAGCCAAATTCCATGGCTCTCAGGTGAAAGAAAAAATAGCCAAAAAGAAACAATTATAATATTGTGGAGCCACAGAATCACATAAGATTTAGCAGCTTCCATGTTAAGGAAGCTGAGGGCTTGAAATATGATATTCCAAAGGGCAAAGGAGCTAAGATTATAACCAAGAACCACATACCAGCAAGACTGAGTATAATCCTTCCTGGGGAGAAAAATAGACATTTAATGAAATAGAGGCCTTTCAAGCCTATCTATCTATCTATCAAAGACCAGAACTGAATAGTAAATTTGATAGTCAAATACAAGACTCAAGAGAAGCATAAAAAGGCTAACATGAAAGAGTAATTACAAAGGTCTCAATAAAGTCAAACCGTTTACATTCCTATATGGAAAGATGATATGTGGAACTCCTAAGAACTTTATCAGTATGAGAAATTTACATAGACAGAAGGCATGGGTGTTAGTTGATTATGTTGGAATGATCTCTTTTGGGGAGATGAATGAAGGGGTGATGGAATGGAAGGAAGAGACAGAATGGGGAAAATTTTCTCATATAAAAGAGGCACGCAAGTAAGAGCTTTTATAGTAGAGGGGGAAATGGGGATAGGGAGGCAATGCTTGAACTTCACTCTCATTGGAAATGATTCAAAGAGGGAAGACTAGATATACACACTCAGTTGTGTACAGGAAAAAGGAGGGGGAAGGGGATAAGAGAAAGAGGGTGGGGGTGGACTATAAGGAGGATAGATTAAAGGAGGCAGTAGTTAGAAACAAAATAGACTTTTGAGGAGGGACAGGATAAAAAGAGAGATAAAAAGAAGATGGGAGGGGGGCGGCTAAGTGGCCCAGTGGATAAAGCACTGGCCCTGGATTCAGGAGGACCTGAGTTCAAATCTGGCCGCAGACACTTGACACTTACTAGCTGTGTGACCCTGGGCAAGTCACTTAACCCCCACTGCCCCACAAAAAAAAAAAAAAAAGAAGATGGGATGGAGGGAAATACACAGCTAGTTATCATAACTGTGAATGTGAATTGCCTTCTCAGTGGGTTGGAGATCAGTGAGGGGAAGAGAATTTGGAACTCAATTTACTTATATTGTTAAAAATAAACAATAACTTAATATACACACACATATATATTGGGGGGGGCAGGGCAATGAGGGTTAAGTGACTCGCCCAAGGTCACAGAGCTAGTAAGTGTCAAATGTCTGAGGCCGGATTTGAATTCAGGTCCTCCTGAATCCAGGGCTGGCACTTTATCCACTGCGCCACCTAGCTGCCCCAAAAATATTTTTTAAAAAATAACGTGGCTTCTTGGGGGGCGGAGCCAAGATGGCAGAGAGGAAGCAAGCTGCCTGAGCTCTCCTTCTGTTCCCTCAAAAAGAACATTAAATCAAGCCTCTGGACGGATTCTGAAACTACAGAACCTGCAAAGGGACAGAGAGACACAGTCCTCCAACCAGAGATAATTTAGAAGACTTCAGGAAAAGGTCGGTCTGACTCGGGCAAAAGAGAGGCCCAGCGCAGGGCAGCAACCCAGAGCCGAGGGAGTCAGGGCAAGTCAGCAGGAGCTGCGGGCCACAGCCGAACAACTGAGGCCCCTGGAACCTGGTTCAAAAATCTGGTGGCCAAGAAGGACAGTGGAAAAACCTATCTGCACTGGCCGGGAGGGCCATGGGTCAGGCGGGAACGGATGCCTGGAGGGGGGAGCCTGGCTGGCCTAGCGCACCCAGACAGGAAGTGCAGGGCGAGGGATCTCCACATACCATAAAGGCCTCAGAGTAAAAAGCCGGTCACACAGCACCTATACCCCTGCACAAGAAGCCCAAAACAGGGACCCTGATGCCCCAGAGCAGACCTCAATTTAAAAAATAAATAAATAAGCTGCAATAATGAGTAAGAAGCAAAAAAGAGCCCTCTCCATTGAGAGCTTCTGTATCAATAGGGAAGAAGCCAACGCAAACTCAGATGAGGACAATACCCTCAAATTGCCTACATGTGAAGCCTCACGAGGGAAGGTGAATTGGTCTCAAGAACGAAAAGCCTTCCTGGAAGAGCTCAAAAAGGATATTAAAAATCAATTGAGAGAGGTAGAAGAAAAAATGGGGAGAGAAATGAAAGCAAAACAAGAAAACTATGAAAAAAGAATCAGCAGCTTGGAAAAGGAAGCACAAAGATTGACTGCAGAAAACAATTCCTTAAAAAATTCATCTGGCCAAATGGAAAAAAAAAGGTGCATAATCTCATCGAAGAAAACACTGCCTTAAAAAATTCACTTGGCCAAATGGAAAAAAAGGTGCATAATCTTACTGAAGAAAACAATGCCTTAAAAATTAAAATTGGACACTTGGAAGATAAGGAATTCATGAGACACTGGGAATCAGTCAAGCAGAATCAAAAGAATGAAAAAATAAAAGAAAATGTGAAATACCTCATTGGAAAGACAATTGATCTGGAAAACAGATCGTGGAGAGAGAATTTGAGAATCATTGGACTGCCTGAAAGCCATGACCAGAAAAAGAATCTAGACACCATACTCGAGGAAATTATTAAGGAGAACTGCCCTGATATCATAGAATCAGAAGATAAATCATCATTGATCCACCGATCACCTCCTGAAAGAGACCCCAAAAGGAAAACTCCAAGGAATATTGTAGCCAAATTCCAGAATTATCAGGTGAAGGAGAAAATACTCCAAGCAGCCAGAAAGAAGCAATTTAAATATCATGGAACCACAGTCAGGATTGCTCAGGACCTGGCAGCTTCAACATTAAAGGACCGCAAGGCTTGGAATATGATATTCCGGAAGGCAAAGGAGCTTGGATTGCAGCCAAGAATCTATTACCCAGCAAAAATGTGCATTTTCTTTCAGGGGAAAAGATGGACATTTAATGATTGGGGACTTTCAATCTTTCCTGGTGAAAAGACCAGAACTGAATAGAAAATTTGATCTCAACACACAAGACTCAAGAGAAGTTTAAAAAGGTAAACAGAGGGGGAGGAAAAAAAAAAAGGTTACCCTATTAGGTTAAACTGTTTATATCCCTACATGGGAAGATAATACTTATAACTCTTAAGAATTGTAAATGTATTTGGGCAGAAAGAAGGACTTTACACAGAGGGTATAAATATAAATTGTCTTTGATGTGATGATACAAAAAAAAATTAAGGGGTTAAAAAGGGAGTCAGTCTATGGGGAGGAGAGGAAAGGGGAGGTAGAAGGGGATAAATTATATCATATGAAGAGGTGGAAAAAAAACCTATTACAATAGAGGGAAAGAAAGGAGGGGTGAACATTGTTTTAACCCTATTCTCATTAGATTTGATTCAAAGAGGGAATAACATATACGTTCATTGGGATAAAGAAACAACTCATTCTTTAGGGAAGCAAAAGGGGAAGGGAAAGGGGGGGACTGATAGAAGGGAGGACAAAAGCAAGGGAGAAAAGGGTAAAGAAAAGAGAGGGGGTGATAAAAAGGGAGGGCAGACTGGGGGAGGCAGGGGTAAGAAGTAAAGTGTCGGTGAGGAGGAATAGGGTGAAAGAAGGGGGGGAAAGTACAAAGGGGGTAAATAGAATGGAGGGGAATAGACAGTCAGTAATAATAACTGTGAATGTGAATGGGATGAACTCTGCTATAAAACGGAAGCAAATTGCAGAGTGGATTAAAAACCAGAATCCTACAATATGCTGTTTACAAGAAACACATTTGAAGCAGAGAGATACACACAGAGTAAAGGTAAAAGGCTGGAGCAGAATATATAATGCTTCAGCTAAAGTAAAAAAAGCAGGGGTAGCAATCCTTATCTCAGACAAAGTGCAGGCAAAAATAGATCTCATTAAAAGAGATAAGGAAGGAAATTACATCTTGCTTAAAGGTACTATAGATAATGAAGTAATATCAATATCGAATATGTATGTGCCAAGTGGTATAGCATCCAAGTTCTTAGAGGAGAAGTTAAATGAGTTACAAGAGGAATTAGACAGTAATACTATACTAGTGGGGGATCTGAATCTCCCCCTCTCAGAATTAGATAAATCTAGCCGAAAAATAAATAAGAAAGAAGTGAAAGAGGTGAATAGATTACTAGAAAAGTTAGACATGATAGATGTCTGGAGAAAATTGCAAGGGGATAGAAAGGAATATACCTTTTTCTCAGTAGTACATGGCACATTTTCAAAAATTGACCATGTATTAGGGCACAAAAACATCATAGTTAAATGTAGAAAGGCAAAAATAGTAAATGCATCCTTTTCAGATCATGATGCAATAAAAATTACATGTAAGAAAGAGCCAGGGAAAAGTAGAATGAAAATCAATTGGAAACTAAATAATTTCATTCTAAAGAATGAATGGGCCAAACAACAAATCATAGAAACAATCAATAACTTCATCCAGGAAAATGATAATAATGAGGCAACATACCAAAATCTATGGGATGCAGCCAAAGCAGTGCTTAGGGGAAAATTTATAGCTCTAAATGCTTACATGAATAAAAAAGAGAAAGAGGAAATTAATGAATTGGGCATGCAATTTAAAAAGCTAGAAAAAGAACAAATTAGAAATCCCCAATTAGATACTAAATTAGAGATCCTGAAAATCAAAGGAGAAATTAATAAGATTGAAAGCAAAAAAACTATAGAATTAATCAATAAAACTAAGAGCTGGTTTTATGAAAAAAACCAATAAAATAGATAAAATACTGGTTAATTTGATTAAAAAAAAGAAAGAAGAAAACCAAATTACCAGTATCAAAAATGAAAAGGGTGATGTTATCACCAATGAAGTGGAAATTAAATCAATAATTAGGAATTATTTTGCCCAACTGTATGCCAATAAATTTGACAATCTAAATGAAATGGATGAATATTTACAAAAATACAAACTGCCCAGGTTAACTGAAGAGGAAATAAAATCCTTAAATAAACCCATATTAGAAAAAGAAATTGAACAAGCCATTAATGAACTCCCTAAGAAAAAATCCCCAGGGCCAGATGGGTTTACGGGTGAATTTTACCAGACATTTAAAGAACAATTAATTCCAATATTATACAAATTATTTGGAAAAATAGGTGAAGAAGGAGTTCTACCAAATTCATTTTATGACACAAATATGGTGGTGATACCAAAACCAGGCAAAGCAAAAACAGAAAGAAAATTATAGACCAATTTCCCTAATGAATATTGATGCTAAAATCTTAAATAAGATATTAGCAAGGAGATTACAGCAAGTGATCACCAGGATAATACACTATGACCAGGTGGGATTTATACCAGGAATGCAGGGCTGGTTCAACATTAGGAAAACTATTAACATAATCAACCACATCAATAAGAAAACCAACCAAAATCATATGATTATCTCAATAGATGCAGAGAAAGCTTTTGACAAAGTACAGCACCCATTCCTAATAAAAACACTAGAGAGTTTAGGAATAGGTGGAGCTTTCCTTAGAATAATAAACAGTATCTACCTAAAGCCATCAGCAAGTATTATATGCAATGGAGATAAATTAGAGGCCTTCCCAATAAGATCAGGGGTGAAACAGGGATGTCCATTATCTCCCCTATTATTTAATATTGTCCTAGAAATGTTAGCTTTAGCAATCAGAGAAGAGAAAGGAATTAAAGGAATTAGAATAGGCAAGGAGGAAACAAAACTATCACTCTTTGCAGATGATATGATGGTATACTTAAAGAATCCTAGAGAATCAACTCAAAAATTACTTGAAACAATTAACAACTTTAGCAAAGTAGCAGGATATAAAATAAATCCACACAAATCATCAGCATTTCTATACATGACCAACAAAGTCCAGCAGCAAGAAATAGAAAGAGAAATTCCATTTAAAGTAACGGTAGATAATATAAAATACTTGGGAGTCTACTTGCCAAGACAAACCCAGGAACTCTATGAACACAACTACCAAACACTCTTCACACAAATCAAATCAGATCTAAATAATTGGAAAGATATCAATTGCTCATGGATAGGCAGAGCTAATATAGTAAAAATGACAATACTGCCTAAATTAATTTACTTATTCAGTGCCATACCAATCAGACTACCTAAAAATTATTTTATAGAGCTAGAAAAAATAATAACAAAATTCATCTGGAAAAACAAAAAATCAAGAATATCCAGGGAAATAATGAAAAAAAATTCACAGGAAGGTGGGTTAGCGGTACCAAACCTGGAGCTTTACTATAAAGCAGCAGTCATCAAAACTATCTGGTACTGGCTAAAAAATAGAGTGGTAGATCAATGGAATAGGCTAGGCTCAGGAAATGCAGTAGTAAATGACACTAGTAATGTAGTGTCTGATAAACCCAAAGACTCCAGCTTCTGGGATAGGAACTCAGTATTTGACAAAAACTGCTGGGAAAACTAGAAGATAGTATGACAGAAATTAGGCATAGACCAACATCTTACACCTTATACTAAAATAAGGTCAAAATGGATACATGATTTAGACATAAGAGGTGATATCATAGGTAAATTAGGAGAGAAAGGAATAGTCTACCTATCAGACCTTTGGAAAGGAAAACAGTTTATGACCAAACAAGAGATAGAGTATATTATAAAATGCAAAATGGATGATTTTGATTACATTAAATTAAAAAAATTTTGTACAAACAGAAGCAATGCATCCAAAATTAGAAGGGAGGCAGAAAGCTGGGAAACAATTTTTGAGGCCAGTACTTCTGATAAAGGCCTCATCTCTAAAATATATAGGGAACTAAATCAAATTTATAAGAACCCAAGTCATTCCCCAATTGAGAAATGGTCAAAGGATATGAACAGGCAGTTTTCTGATGAAGAAACCAAAGCTATCTATTCCCATATGAAAAAATGCTCTAAATCTCTAATGATTAGAGAGATGCAAATAAAAACTCTAAGGTACCACCTGACACCTATCAGATTGGCTAAAATGACAAAAAAGGAAAATAATAAATGTTGGAGAAGCTGTGGGAAAATTGGAACACTAATTCATTGTTGGTGGAGCTGTGAACTGATCCAACCATTCTGGAGAGCAATCTGGAACTATGACCAAAGGGCGATAAAGCTGTACATACCCTTTGACCCAGCAATACCACTTTTGGGTCTTTTTCTCAAAGAAATCATGGAAGGGGGAAAGGGACCCACATGTACAAAAATATTTATAGCTGCTCTTTATGTGGTGGCAAGGAATTGGAAGTTGAGGGGGTGCCCATCAATTGGGGAATGGCTGGACAAGTTGTGGTATATGAATACAATGGAATACTATTGTGCTGTAAGAAATGATGAGCAGGAGGAGTTCAGAGAAACCTGGAGGGTCTTGGGTGAGCTGATGATGAGTGAGATGAACAGAACCAGAAGAACATTGTACACAGTATCATCAGCATTGAATGTTGATCTACTGTGATGGACTATATTCTTCTCACCAATGCAATGGTACAGAAGAGTTCCAGGGAACTCGTGATGGAAGAGGATCTCCAAATCCAAGGGAAAAAAAAAAAAAAAGAACTGCAGAGTATAGATGCTGAATGAACCATTTCTTTTGTTTTTGATGCTGTTGTTTTTTTTCTATTTTGAGGTTTTTCATCATTGCTCTGATTTTTTCTCTTATAACATGACTAATGCAGAAATAGGATTAATGTTATTATGTGTATATATATATAACCTATATCAGATTACCTGCTGTCTAGGGGAGGGGGGAGGGAGGGGAGGGAGGGAGAAAAATCTGAAATTGTAAAGCTTGTATAAACAAAAGTTGAGAACTATCTTACATGTAAATGTAACGGAAAAAAATAAAATACTTTATTAATTAAAAAAAATAACATGACATTATTTTTTTCACCTTATTTATGTATATTTTTCCTCCTGTCTCTAGTAAATTTCTTCTTCAAATCACAGTTAAAAAGATGCCACTACCAAAATTGTTTTATCACACCACTCCTCTTCTGAAAAAGCCTTTAATATATTAAATAAATAGTAAATAGTATACCCCATTGTATACTGGATCAAGTCCAAATTTATAATGTTTAATATTCAAACCCTTCTATTAGCTATCCTAAATTATTATACCTCTACATTAACTCTTTGGCTTTGGCCAAAATAGCCACAGTCCCCTGAACATTGCTTGTGTTTCCTGAAAGCTCTTTCCTTCATATGACATGATCTCTTTCCTCCTACTCTGTCTACCAAATCTTGTCCATCTTTCAAGATCCAGCTCAAATCTTAGCTCCTGCATAAAGCTCTTTTCCCTAATCAGGTCAGTCAGAAATGGGCTTTCCCTTCTGGAACAATTTATTTGCACAATGATAGAACTTTCTACTATTATCTAAAACTTGTAGTAACTGACTAAATATCTCACTATATTATGTATAATTGATTAAATATCTTACTATATTGTGTATAACATGTACATAATGTTACCATTATTTAACTTTTCATACATTACTATTTTCTCTGCCAAACTATTTTATGCTAATGTTTTAACAGGTACTTATCTTATACTTTTTTGTGTCTTTCAGAGTACTCTACATATAGGTGTTTGAGGAACAGTTGTTGCTATTTGTTGAATACTGAGTCTATAACATAAGGCACTTAAAATTTACCTTTACAAGAATGCCAATAAATGTCTGTTGGTTTTTGCAGGGCAATGAGAGTTAAGTGACTTGCCCAGGGTCACACAGCTAGTAAGTGTCAAGTGTCTGAGGCCATATTTGAACTCAGCTACTCCTGAATCCAGGGCCAGTGCTTTATCCACTGTGCCTCCTAGCTTCCCCCTGATGCCAATAAATGTTAATAAATAGATGCTAATGACATAGACAGAACTGTATTCTACTGAAATCTATTTCATATTAGCACCTCACATCTAGAAGATTGTTACTTTAGCAATTCATGTTTACAGATAATCTAAAGAACTCTGTGATTCATAGCATCCTCAGTCCCCTTTTCTGCCATGCTGCCAACATTACTGCACAAGCAGTCATTATCTTTTTCTTTGTTTTATGGGTTGCCCTGGGCAAAGAATTCATCTACTGGTCATCCTACCGTACTCACAAAATGTTTAAAGGCCTAGAGGAAGGACTCTAGTGAGCCAGGTAGATCTTCTACCGAGGACTTAGGATGTAAATAAGAATCGCACAGGATAAGAAAGTACTGATGAATTGCAATCTATAAACGCTAGAAGAAGTACAAATATTGATAAGATCATGGATCCATTCAGGAAATAGTACATTAGCAATCATCAACTCAAGCAATATTCAGTTTAATGAAGTACAGTATACATTTCTCAGGATTTCTATTTTTGTTATTTCTAGAAAATTTTTAGTCCAACCTTTAAATTTTATATCTGTATACTAACGCTTTCTATCAGACTGAAAAAATGGCATAAAATGACACCATACCTTGGATTTTCAAGACCTGTGGATTTAGAAGACAGATGACTAAAATGCAACTCACTTTATACATGGAATAAGAATTTCTATAAACAATAACATCTCCTAAACTCTAGTGACCTAAAAGCAATAGCAATAACTTTTAGTGATTTAGCTAAATCAGATATTAGGAAGTATCAATCTAGAAAAAAGCTAAGTAGATTTAAGCATTTAAAAACTTAATTTTATTCAACCATTTATGGAATTTTCACGTCTCTTCTATCTTGTAGACCAAACTCATAATGAGGGACAAAAAGAAGATGACAGTTCATCTGCAAAGACATCAAGGAACTTTATTTAAACTGAAGAAAACAGAGTTGGTTATAGATTATGTGTCATAATATCTTTTGACCTAAGATAAAACACCCAAGAGTTGTAGAGAGTCCATAAAGAAAGTGAAAAAATGGTATAATTAGAAGTACCTCCAGAGATATGGTCAACAATCAATGACCATCTTTAGGGAAAAAAAAACACCCAACAAACTTAAGGAATTTTCCTCAACGGAAAGAATTTTAATCTTAGCATCTTAAATAAAATGCATAACTGGGAAGTATCATATCCTGTGGTTATCAGTTTTTCCTGCCATCTAAACCTTATAGCCTACTGATATTGGGAGATGGATAGAATGTGGGTAAGGAGGTTTGTTCATGGTGAGGTATGTTGTGATCCTTGAAAATGCATAGGAGTTATCAGTAATTTCCCTGGGCAGCTTTCTCTGACGAAAACACGAACAGGAAAACCAGGTGTATACTTCAGTAAACTAACCAAGTGAGAATTGGAAAGTGTTTACTATGGTTTACAGTTAAATCATTTTGGGGAAGTATAAGAATATATTTGCACAAAAATCTAATGCTCTCATGTCTAGGGGAACAGATAACTCACAACAATGGTTTTGCATGACTATACATGTATAACTTATGGTGAACTGCTTGTCTTCTTAAAGGGGAGCTTGGGAAGGAAGGAAGAGAATTTGGAACACAATGTTTTAAAAATAGATGTTTATGAGGCAGCTAGGTGGCGCAGTGGATAAAGCACTGGCCCTGGATTCAGGAGGACCTGAGTTCAAAATCCACCCTCAGACACTTAACACTTACTAGCTGCATGACCCTGGGCAAGTCACTTAACACTCATTACCCACCCCCCCACCCCCAAATAGATGTTTATAAAGGTTGATATACAATTACTAGCAAGCAAGAGAGTCTCTTACCTACAGAAGCTTTCATTCTAATACAGGAAGACAACCCAGAAAGGAGAGTTAGATAGTAGGGGAGGGAAGGTGTCCTAGTTTGGGAATAGTGAAGATACTGGGAGAAGGTACATAGAATTCTAGGGCCTTAGCAAGGTAAGGCAAAAAGCTCATATAACAGAGCAGGGAGAGCCAAGGGTAAAGTCCAAGTTTCCAATATTTCATATGAAGAAACATGAACAATAAAGGATATAAAAGGGAGCTAGATATAAAACTATGACTACTTGTTATTTATGGTTTAAGTGTATATTAAGTTTAACATGCTAATAAAAGAAAAGACAACTTAGCAGAGGAGACAGAGAAAGCCAGGAAGACTCATGTGGAGTAGAGATGGGAATGGAGACATACTGGAAGGAGGGAGGCTATATATAGGAGGCAACTATAAAATAATCCAGGTGACAAGTTTGATAAGGACCTGAACTCAGATGTAAGAGTCAAGAGAAGGGGAGTGATAGGACAGATGATGTAGAGGCACAGGATAATGGTAATGGTGATGATGGATGATGACGATGATGACGGCAACGACTCACATTTTATAGCACTTTAAGGTTTGCAAAGCACATTACAAATGTGATCTCATTTTATTTTCAGAACAGCTTTGGGAGGTGGGTGCTATTATTAATCCCATTTCCCATTCCTTTCTTTTCCTTTTATTTATTATTTTTTTTGGCAGGGCAATTGGGGTTAAGTGACTTGCCCAGGGTCACACAGCTAGTAAGTGTCAAGTGTCTGAGGCCGGATTTGAACTCAGGTCCTCCTGAATCCAGGGCTGGTGCTTTATCCACTGTGCCACCTAACTGCCCACCCCCCATTTCTTTATTTTCATTTCTCCATGAGGAAACTGAGGTAAACAGAGGTTAAGTACCTTGTACAGCATCACACTGCTAGTAAGTGTATTGACAGTAGGTTGAATGGAGAGGGCAAAGGAAAAAGAAAAGCCAAGAATGATTCTGAGATTTTGAAGCTGGGTGACTGGGACAGTGATAATGACTTCACAGAAATAAGGAAAGGTTGACTCAAGTATAGATTTAGAAGCTGAGATGATAAGCTTCATTTCAGACTTGATGAATTTGGTACATCCAGGTAGATATGTTCAACATATAGTTGGCAGTGCATGCCTGGAGTTCAGGAGAAAGTTTAAGACTGGCAATCTAGATTTGGGACTGAGATATAGATATGAAGGCAGAGATGTGGAAAGAGCACTAATTCTGGAATCAAAGAATCTAGGTTCATCTCCTGTCTCTACATTTTATTGCCTGTATTACCTTGAGCAGATATTGTACATATTGTATATATTGAGTATATATGTAGAGTATAAAAATAAATTTAAAAATAAATTAAAATGGATGTTTAAAACTGTTTTTACATGTAATTGGGGAAAAAATAAAATTCTAAATAAATAAATAACCCACAATGATAAATGATGATAGCAAAGAAACAAGGATAGAGAACAGGAGGTTTAGAAAGCTGTAGGACAGGACAGGTAAATGAGAGCATTTCCCCCTACTTACCAGACCCCACAAGGAACCTTCTGTTGTGGCAACTATGGTAGCAGCTCTGGGAGTGTTGTACATCAAGGCGAGTTCTCCAAAACTGCCACGATTATCATACTGGCCAACACGGTTACTTTGATTATCTTTCGTTACCAAAATGTCATATGAGCCTCTGCAAGAACAAAGATGACACATAGTTTATTAGATGAAATGATTTACAATAAAAACATATTTATGAACTCTTTTAGGTAAATATATGAATTGTACAATGTACACCTGGCATATGCTCTACATCCTGATTAGCAGACATTAAAAGCTCTTGTTACTTTAGCTGAATTAGAAACTATTCTTCTGTTTCTATATTTATACCATCCCCTCCAATATTCTCTAAAGGATCCGTTCCTATCATTAGCCCTTCTCTCTTTATAATCTTCCATTTCTTTCTAACTAGTAGTTCCTTGATTGCTACCTACGTCTCCCCTAGCCTAGAAACAAAACAATAAAAACACTCACAAGAACCCACCTTGCCTGCCAACTATCATTCTATACCTCTCCTGACCTTAACTAAACAAATGCAGTAAGACCAACATAGACACTAATGACAACCATGTATAAGAATAAAAACGATGCAGAAGAAAAGGACATTTTTAAAAAGGCATAGGAGCAAACATTTATTATTTGGTTCAGATTAATATGTGCATAACTTGGACCTTATAGTTATATTTGTAATCACTTGTTTACTTAAAAGTTTTTTGGTTGATTGCTACTAAGTTTGGAATAATAAAATAATGAAATAAGTACTTCCAATACTTTGAGAAGCTCTAATTTCATTAATATGGTAATTACTTCTACTGTTACATAGTACAATCCTTCCATACCTTACCGAATAACCACTGAGACCATGGCCAAAAGAATATAACGTTTTTATTATGGCTAATATGATAATAAGCCTCCCTGAATTTACCTAGGCTGGTCCACAGATAAGAAACACATAGCCACACTGTTGCCAGGCTCATAACTAAAAAGTTTTACTTACTACCTGTAACCATGGCCAAGTCACTTAACACCTATGAGCCTCAGTTCCTCTTCTCTAAAATGAATGGTCTGGACTAGGTAGCCTAAGGTCTCTTCTAGCTTTAAAACTAGAGATTTTCTTACTTTGACCTAACTAAACTCTGAAAGCATTTTACAGTAAATATCTACGAGTGAATTTCCATAAAAAATAAAGAATAGACAAATGGGAAGAATTATATGAACTGATGCAGAGTGAAGTAAGAAGGACTAGGAGAATAATACGCACAGGGACTATAATAATGTAAATAAAAATGAACACTGAAATGAAGCTAAACAGGGTAGAAAGGCAAGGAGTGGAAAATAAAATCAGATATATAGGAGTGGATGACAAGAGGCCTTGAAATAACAACCTAAAATGAGGATGGGGGAGGGGAAGTATATATTCCTAGCATTAGCCATCTATGTCCCTCTAAGTATATGATGATGACAACAACCTTCCATACTCTCTACCATAAAACGTCCATTGTTAATGTTGTTAGGGACCAAATACCAGGTTAAACAAACCATGGGTCTAAAAGCCAGGATAAAGTAGGATAACATTGCAGGTTCTAAAATGGTGGAGAGAGAGGTTTAATGGGGACTCACAAGTCAAACTGGTTGAACTCATAATGAAAGGTGGCATAATCACCAATGAAAACTTATTCAAGCATAACCTTCTGGAGAAAGGAGCTTTATAAAGAGAAATTGTTTTACTAATTCACTAAAGATTTTAAAGGGAATAAACTATACAGTCAGATAAGGAGAAATGAGGAAACTATGCAATTTAGGCTTTCAAACAGACTTGGACAATGATATGTACCAGATGTGTTTTTTTAATGAAGTAACCACAGGACTGTTTTAATATAAACAGAGAACTAGTTTAGAGACAGGAAAAAAAAAAGGAAGAATAATCAGAAACTTCTCTGCATATCATAGAAATAGTGGGACTCCCTAGGGACTAATTTAATTTTTTTGTTTTTATTTTTTTTTTTGGCCAGGTAATGGGGGTTAAGTGACTTGCCCAGGGTCACACAGCTAGTAAGTGTCAAGTGTTTGAGGCCATATTCGAATTCAGGTCCTCCTGAATCCAGGGCTGGTGCTTTATCCACTGTGCCACCTAGCCGCCCCCTTAATTTTATATTTTAAAAAATATGAACTGGGTTCTTGGAAGAGGTAGGTACACAGAAATATCTCTAGTTTTACTGAAGATCCTGTTCTCTTCTGAAAAGGAAATGCTAAGGCTATGGTGAGAACTTCAGCAAGATTTCATAGTGACATACGATGTATTTAAGAGGAAGATATGCACACTACACTCAAAGGATGATGGGTTCCAAATGATCAGTTGAAATTTAGGAAAGAAAAAAACCTAAGAATTACTGGAATGGAAGTCGGAGGCCTAGAGTTGAGACCCATTTCTACTACTACTAATTTCCTGTGGCCATAAGCTTCATGAAGGCAGGAATTGAGTCTTATCTAATTTTCTTAACTTCCCTGTCACGGAGTAGTGTGCCCTCCTTTTACATTTATTAAGTAGGTACTTTCCACCTCTGGCTCATCCTCTGGCCTACTCTACTACCACCACACAGGTCTGTTGCCTGCCTTCCTTAGAAACAGTTCTATCTTCAGGATGATTCAATGTTTAGTAAACCCCCTGCATGAAACTGCCTTATGAAGAGAAGGCCCAACTATATTGCTCATTTTCTATTTCCAGCTCACCCACTTGCCTGCCTTACCAGCACATGGTAGATGGGTCTACCTGTATATGTACAAAGGGGCTCACAATCCCATAATAGGTTTGTTCTACATATGTACTGGTTACGCACCCACCATGAAGGAATTTTTTCCCCACCCCAATTTTCAGCTCCTTTTTATGTGTTTTCTTCCCAGATTAGAATATAAGCTCCTTTATATTTTTGTTTTTGTTTTTTTATGGGGCAATGAGGGTTAAGTGACTTGCCCAGGGTCCAACAGCTGGTAAGTGTCAAGTGTTTGAGGCCATATTTGAACTCAGGTCCTCCTGAATTCAAGGTCAGTGCTTTATCCACTGTGCCACCTAGCTGCCCCCTAAGCTCCTCTATATTAAAGACTACCTTGTTTTCTTGTGTTTGTATCACCAGGGCTTAGTACAATGACTGGCACATGATAAGTGCTTAATAAATGCTTCATCCATCAATCCATCTATCTGTTTAATAATATTGGCTGAACCCTATTTTTACTATGTCTCATATTCTGTCATAACTTTGCAATTAGGTCATAATATATGATTTCTGGGATACAGGCAGCCAATTAGCATTCTTCAGAATGTACCAATTTATTGTAATCCTCATAGAAATTTAGTATGTATGTGATCATAGGTGAAATATTAAGTCCTGAAATAACATTCTGTAGTACTCTAATAGAACAGTGGATAGGATTCTAGTACATGCTGGGTCATAGAAACAGATGCTTGGGAGGCAGCTAGGTGGCACAGTGGATAAAGCACCTGCCCTGGATTCAGGAGGACCTGAATTCAAATATGACCTCAGACACTTGACACTTACTAGCTGCGTAACCCTAGGCAAGTCACTTAACCCTCACTGCCCTGCAAAACAAAACAAAACAAAACAAAAACAGAAACAGATGCTTGAATTTTATTGTCCAAACTTGAGTTTTATTAGTTTTGATCATGGTATATGAATCCATGAAAAAATTGTACCACCAAAGCCTTTTCTTCTCATTATGGATAAGACTTTGTAGAACAAACATTACAGAGTAGTACCTCAAAAATTTATAACTTGGGCAGCTAGGTGGCACAGTAGATAAATCACCTGCCCTGGATTCAGGAGGACCTGAGTTCAAATCCGACCTCAGACAATTGATATGTACTAGCTGTGTGACCCTGGGCAAATCACTTAACTCATATTGCCCTGCCCCCTCAAAATTATAACCTGAAAGCACAATAGAAAATATATCAGTGGATTATCTAAAGGCATTGTCTCCTTATAAATCCTAATACAAGATATGAAACAGCATTACTATATTACGACCAGCAGAGTTTGGGTATTACAAAGAAAAATCATGTATAATCTACCTTTAAATGAAGTATAAGTATTTCTTTAAAGTTTCTAGGATGCCTTATACTACTTTAAAAAAAAACAAACAAACCAAAACCAAGTTATGTATTTTATGATTATTAACTTTTTAAGTTAATCCAGTCAAGCTACTCCTTTCTTCTTTTGGCATTGTTAGTAGTTTACATGACCCTCTCCTATTCTGTTGGTACCGTAGGGATACCTTTTATGATAGCATACGTCATCCCTTTCCCATTCTGGTGTTATCATGACTTTTAACCTTCCTGAGACATTACTTCCAAAGAATTTAAAGTGGAAAAAGACTTTTTGTATAAAACTCTTTAAAATGAAATGCCCTTGGGTAAATGTACTTTCTTTCTGCCCAGCCATACCTTCTTGCTTATCCTTGATGTTATTTAACTCTGTACTCATTTTTTATGCTAATCCTTCCAGGAACTGAACGTTCTAATATCAACTATGAGTTTGTGTAGTGTTTGGATTTTTTTTTTTAGTTTTTACTCCTGCACATATGAATTTAAGTTATGAACCATCAGTCATACCTAAATAGTTGACTCCCTGAAAGTCGAAATACTCTGAAACATTCTTGTGAGGTTTGCTATTCTTGCATCTATGTGAGTGGCTGTAAATTGCATGTATATACCCTATATTTATGTTATGTAGCTGACTTTTGTTTGGACTGTTAAAATTCAAAGATTAAAATGCTTATGGAAATTAATAATAATAATAGAATAAATGAATGAACGAATGGGCCTAAAATCAAATGGTCCATACAGTGATAGAGTTAGATTCCAAAAAGGTCCTGAAAGACTATAACATTAGGATGAATCTATTAAGATGAAATTAAAGGGGCAGCTAGGTGGCACAGTGGATAGACCATCGGCCCTGAAGTCAGGAGGACCTGAGTTCAAATCCAGCCTCAGACACTTAACACTTACTAGCTGTGTGACCCTGGGCAAGTCACTTAACCCCCATTGCCTCACCAAAAAAAAATCCCCCCAAAAACTTAAATATCTGCAAGGTTGTTCCAGAGGAAGAGGGATTTGTTGTGTTTGATCCCAGAGGACAAAGCAAGAACAGATAAAAGTTGCAAAGAAGAAAAATTAGTTTTGATGGAAGGGCAAACAAAAACAAAAACAAAACCACTTTCAAATGATTAGAGGCATTCAAAAGTGAAAGTAGTGGGTTTCCCCCTCACTAGAGGCCTCCCTGTAAAAACTAAACGATTGTTTGTATGCAATAGGGATTTTCTTTTTTTTTTTTCAGGTCAAGGTTGGACTAGGAGGTCATTAAGGTCCCTTCTCGGCTCTGAAATTCTCTGATACTGTAACCAATCTCAGACAAGTTCCTTTGGTTCTCTGGTCCTCAGATTTCTCCTGTAAGAAGATGATGCTCTTTCCAGCTTTAACATTTTATGATGTTTATGGACTAGGATGAGCTAATGCCCTGGTAGTAAAAGGTGGGTTTAGGATGGAGAAGGGCCTAGAAATAATCTAGTCTCCTGGGGAATTAGAATATAACCCTGTGTCCTAAAATTTGAGTATATGCTTGAATGGAAAGCAATGAAATTAACACAGCAACAATCCCCGTCTACAAACAAAATGAGGTGAAATAACTTTCCAGGAAGTACTTGTAAAAATATACTAAAAGGAACGACATTCATTTTGTTCAGTGTTACAATCTGTCTCATTTTTTCTGGGGCCATACAACTAAGGCAACTTAAAGCAGACTCTGGAAGAGGAATCAACCCTTGTTCTTAAACCTTCCCATCTCCTACTTGGTAAGAAAATATATCATTATTTCTTCTAAGATTACTGTGGCTTGTCTTTGTAATCCCAGTTATTACATTACCCTTTACCTAGGAAGGTTTATAAATTGAGGACAGGAGTGAAAGCATTTTAAAGCTATGGAGTTTAAATTATAAGAGCCTCATTCATATAATTTAAGTTGTGTTTAGGTCATTAAGGGTTCTAAAAACAACTCCATCAAGTATCTCAGGTTACATCCCATGAACAGTAAACCAAAGAACCAATGTAATTCTAAGTGTTTAGATAATGCTTGAAAAATATCACTCTGTACTTGTCAAATAAATCTGAAAACAATCCAAGGAAGAAAGCAGACCTGTGCTTTAGATGAAAGCTCAGAACAACGTCTGCTTCCTGTGTCCACTGATGTGTTTAAGGTCATTTAAAAATTTCCCATGTTTGCAAGTGTGGGATCAGAATGCCAGGCCTACTGTGTATGTGTATGGTATGTATGGTATATATTAAAGGGTGTGTGTGTGTGTGCGCACGTGCATGCATGTATGCATGCATATGTATATGCATATATGTGTGGTATGTACATATATACATATCCCTTTGTGTGTGTATGCGCACACATGTACATATAAACACAGTAGGCTTGGAATCCTGATATAAAGATGTAATTAGATATAAATATAGACACAGAGAGACAGATAAATCATTTATTATGTTATTATGCATCTAGAAATATTGCACTGTGTAAAAAATGGCTCAGAAAGTTTATGGTAGTATTTTGAAGGACTCTCAGAAAGTTCCCATTTCTACAAAAAACAAAGAAAGAATTGTAGCTATTTGCTTGGGTAGTTTTTTAGAACACATCTGTTAATATTTTGCCAATCTCTCAATATTCTGGAGGCTACCGTTGAGCTTATATGCCTCAGTGGTTTACCTTTTAATGTATCCATTAATTTCATGAGTAATTCTTATAGATTTATTAATCTTGCAAACTTTCTGTGCCGTCTTCTCCATATTGTACCTTCCCGTCTTTTGATTTTGTTTTCCAAAAATTATTCATAATTTTGCTTTGTTGCTATTCAGAACTCAGATTTGAAAAGTTCTGCACTGAGTCTCTTCCAAGTGACAACATGTTTATCAACAGAGGAAATATGTTTTTGTCATGCAAAGTACTCACAGTTTATTTGTCTAGCACAAAGACCAAGGTACACAAGGATTAAATGGGTATTTATTTACAAAATGATCATTTGAAGTAGAATCTAAAAGAACATAACATGTTTATAACATTTATTGAGTGTTCAGACTTGTGGCAGGTGCAGAGAATACAAGGAATAGGAATAGTGACCAAACATGTGATTTTATTGATAAGAAAACTTTCCAGAAAAGGGAACTCTACTAATGCAGGTCAGTCCCTTCTCTACAACTGATAGTGTAAGGGAGTTACCTAGGGCACTGTGAAATTAAATGACTCGCCCAGGATCACACATCTAGTATGTATCAGAGACTGGACTTGAATTTAGGTTGTCCAGGCTCTAAGACTAGCTTTCTATCCTTAGTCTTGTTGAGACAAAACTATCTCTTGCAAAAGGATTACAGAATAATAGAAAACTAAGTAAAAAGAAAAAGGGGGGAAAAAAGAGGAAAAAAAAGCAAAGGAAGATGGAGCAGACAGGGAATTCTTATAGAGGAGGTATTAAAATATAAGAAAGAATATGTGAGTTCCTAACTAAAAACTCTCTAGAACCCATTACTATTTAGGAAAAATTACACTTAAAAAATGGGGAAAACTGTCTTAGAATACTAAGAGACTATATAATTAAATTAATTCAAACATTTAAATTGAAATGTACATGAACAAAATAAAAAATCTCTTCTACTTGCTAGTTAATTACTGTTACTGTTTGTGATGAATAATTCTATTTCCTAATTAGGTATGAGATAATTATAACCCTACCTACTGTAGCCAAGTAATTTTAAGGATATAATAGGATTCAAAATGTAAGAAGTTTCAGCCTTAAGGAAGCTGAAGGCTCAGAAATGTGACTGAATGGATAAGGAATAAAAGGAAGTAGGAATGATTTATGAGTTAATGATGAGGGTTTTTTTTGTTTGTTTTGTTTTGTCTTTTTAAGCCAGCAATTCTTTTTAATGTTACATATACTATCCCAAGGGACATCTGATGATATGTTTATAACACAGTATGTGTCAAAGAATGTTTTAACATATGATTTCTTCAGGATCCCTCCCCTTTCTGTATTCGAAATGGAGGAACTGAAAGTGCAGTGTCAAGACTGGCGAGCCATATCCTATCTTTGGCAAGCTGTACAAGCACTATTGTAAAATGTAATGTAAAAGAACTGTAAACTAGCAACTTCAGTTTATGACATGCCATTGAGCACAGCAGCTTCCTCGGGAGAACGATGAGTTATTTTTAAAAAGGCTTAAAAGGAAAAGGGATGAACTGAATGAAAAACAAGAGCTATAACTATAGGAAATAATCAGATGAAAGACACTATCTCTGAAACATATTAGCTATGTCATGATAGGCAAATCATTTAACCTCTGAAACTCAAATTGTTTCTTTGTAAAATGGGCAAAATAATACATTGCGTGCTTTACAGAGTTAGAAGGAGGCCTGAATGAGAGTATATATAAAGTGTTTTAACAAAGCCAAAAGCACTATATACAAATGTGAATTATTATCTCATCAAAGAGATATATAGTTCACATAGAAATGGTCCTGGGACAAGGTGCTATCTAGCTATAAGTCTTTATATTTAATTGCTTCGTTATTTTTGTAGTTCTATGGACTATTAAAGATAACAGAAAAACTCTTTGTAGGTGAATAAAAGTATGTGGATATACATTTATCTTCTGTAGAACTGCAGGAACCATCCCTAATAAAAATCTTGTAGCAGATATGACAACAGGCATCATGTATAATACCTTATGTTCTTCTCACATGACTTTGATTTCCTCTAAGAATCTTTTTGAAAGACGTTCCACATACCTTAGAGATTGTTAGTGTTTGATATAGTGACATTTATTTAAGATGTTAAGTTTTTGTGACTCACTGTTACAGCATTAATGTTGGGCAAACCTGACCTGTGATAATAATCCAGTTCCAATAAAGTTTACTGGTTGAGTTCTGTAAGGTACTTAGAGGTCTGTATATGCAGTACTAGATTTGTCATCTGTTAGACCACGGAAAATAGAGAGCTTCTGATGTACTATTCTAGATACCAGGTCATTTCTTTAGGCATGTGCTATATTTTTTTTTAATTTTTTTTTAGTGAGGCAATTGGGGTTAAGTGACTTGCCCAGGGTCACACAGCTAGTAAGTGTCAAGTGTCTGAGGCTGGATTTGAACTCAGGTACTCCCGACTCCAAGGCCAGTGTTCTATCCACTGCGCCACCTAGCTGCCCTGGTTGTTAATCTTTCTATAGCTGTCTTGGGTTGATAAGCACCATTTGTTAAAAAAGATTAAGTACAGATTTCTGTTTGGACACTTTCAGGAACTATTATTATCCATTTTACAAAGCCGAAAAATATTGACTGGCATTGCATAGGTGTTAATTGCTCTAAAGGTATTCTTCCCATTAAAAACACTTTTGACTTCAGAATGCCAGTTAGTCTCTTGATATAGTCTCAGCCTTATCCTTGATAGTCTATGCTCACTGTATAGTGCCTGGAGAAGAAGATCAAGAAATTTCCAAGCATCATGTTCATCTTTTGGTTCAATATGGTTTCCACATTCAAGCTCAAAACAATTAAGTTCTTTTCTTCCTTGGTGTACATAAAGACATTTATGCTTATTGGAGGGACATTTTTATACTATTGGGAAAAGTATGCAAAAGATGAAGTAGTGGGTCAATGTCCCTTTCTGTAAAAGCCATATAAATGTCATTTATGTACCTCAAATGACTAACAAGATGCTTTGGTACAATTCTCTCTTTGATTTGAATGATGTAATCAGTTCTACTCAGGAGTGATGATGCATTTATAGCTAGGCAAAACCACATCTGGCTTATGATACATTTATATCAACTATTCTTGACATTACTGTGCTGGTGGTATAAAATAAATAAATAATAGTTTTCTATGCAGACATCAACCTAATGTACTCATTATTCCTTTATATGCTTGTAGTATAATACTAAGCCATAACAGCAGAACAGAGTTAAAGACTTTTCAACAATCAGTAAAGTTGATGTAAATGTTATGTTGCTTTCAGAAGGCCTCTCTAATTATTACTGAATTGATCGTGACTTGTTTTTCATGGGGATAACTTGGCAAACATTTTTTTCACTCTTCAGCTGATATATTATTTTCTTGAAGGTATTTATAGATTTTAAAGTGATATAAACTGTGAATGCTTTATATAAAGTACATGAACATATAATTAGCCTAAATTTAGGGAGATCAGGCTTTTATCAAGAGAAGAATCTGGTAGAGTGCTCTGCTAGTAATTCATGTGCTTCTGTAAAGCTTTTCTAAATCAGTAACTACTGATTACAATCAGTAATTGAACCCACTGCTTTCCAGCTCTGCAGACAAACTAGAGTTTTAGCAATTGTCATTCTTCATATTAAGGGTTCACAAGCTTTGTTTTACATTTGATCCAATTTATCCTTTCTTTGTGGTGGACTTCTTTTTGACTAGATATAGATTTCTCTTTAAAGGATTCTCTCTAATTTCTTTACTTCTCAATACTCATTAATATAGTTTTTGATTGAGTTGAATTGTCAGTTTTCTTCTCTCTGTTACTTATTACATCTTAGCCTTTTGGGTTTCTCTTAAATGATGGTGATGAAATGAGCCTCATTCTATCACTCTGTTTTCTTCTAGGTTTTTACATTCCAAAAGCTTTTCATCCCATGTACCTTGGAGACTATGAATACTTACATCTATTATAATATTCTTATTTATGACCAAAGACGAGATAGACAATCAAGAATAGAAGGAAAACAGAAAGCTGGGAAACAATTTTTACAGCCAGTGTCTCTGATAAAGGCCTCATTTCTAAAATATATAGAGCACTAAACCAAATTTATAAGAATACAAGTCATTCCCCAATTGAGAAATGGTCAAAGGAGATGAACAGGTAGTTTTCAGATGAAGAAATTAAAGCTATCTACAGCCATATGAAAAAACGTTCCCAATCACTTCTGATTAAAGAAAAGCAAATTAAAACTACTTTGAGGTACAGCCTCATACCTGTTCAATTGGCTAATATGACAAAAAAAAGGAAAATGGTAAATGATGGAGATGATGTGGGACAATTGGAACACTAATGCATTGTTGGTGCAGTTGTGAACTGATCCAACCATTCTGAAGAGTAATTTGGAACCATGCCCCAAAGGCTATAAAACTGTGCCTACCCTTTGACCCAGCAATACCACTACTAGGTCTATATCCCAAAGAGATCATAAAAAAGGGAAAAGGACCCACATGTACAATATTTATAGCTGCTCTTTTTCTGGTGGCAAAGAATTGGAAATTGAGGGAATGCCTATCAATTGGGAAATGGCTAAACAAGTTGTGATATATGAATGTAATGGAATACTATTGTGCTGTAAGAAATGATGAGCAAGAAGATTTCAGAAAAACCTGGAAAGACATGAATTGATGTTGAGTGAAATGAGCAGAACCAAGAAAACACTGTACACAGTAACAACAGTGTGTGATGATCAACTGTGATAGACTTAGCCCTTCTCTGTGGTACAATGATACAAGACAATTCCAAAAGACTCATGTTGGAAAATGCTCTCCATATGCAGAAAAAGAACTATGGAGTCTAAATGAAAATTGAAGCATACTTTTTTCATTTCTGTTACTTTTGTTGTTCTTGTTTCTTTAATCTTGTGGGTTTTTCCTTTTGTTCTGATTTATCTCTCAAACATGACTAATGTTTAACATGATTGTAATGTATAACCTATATCAGACTGCTTACTCGCTATAGGTGGGGAGAGGGGTGGGGAGAGAGTAAGGGGGAAAAATTTGTAACTCATAATCTTACAAAAATGAACATTAAAAACTATGTTTACATGTAATTGGAAAAAATAAAATAAAACACTACTTAAAAAAAACAATGTTCTTGAGCTTTATGGACCAATGTAAAGTCTAGGTAATTTTTGGGCAATAGCTCAATTTTAAATAATAGTGTGGTGGGGCAGCTAGGTGGTGCAGTGGATAAAGCACCTGCCCAGGATTCAGGAGGACCTGAGTTCAAATCCAGCCTCAGAAACTTGACACTTACTAGCTGTGTGACCCTGGGCAAGTCACTTAACCCTCATTGCCCTGCAAAACAAACAAACAAAAAATAATAGTATGGTACAGTTTATTTATTGGTTGAGTTGTCTAGGACATTCTGAGGTCTATATTATTGTACAAGAATTTGTCATGTGTCAGTCAGTTGAGAAAAGATAGTGAGCTTCTGATGTATAATTCCAGTCACTAGGTCATGTCTTTTATTGGGTATTTTATAGACTGAAGTACTGTGTTGCACAACACTTATTATGTCCTTGCATAACTTCCATTGATAATTTAATCTAAACTCCAAAAGGATAACCTTCAGTAAGCTCTAGTGGCAATAACCTGGCCCTGAATTGCCATCTGCTTTCATAAATAAACATATCTGCTTTCATAAATAAATTTATATTACTTAGCTAGTTCTTTGATGCTTCTTGGTCAACATATTGTTGGCTCAGTTCATGTAGATACTGCTCAGAGCATCTTTTGATTCTATTCCTGAATCACCACCATTTCCTAGTAAACCAATTTAAGTTACTTTAGGCAAATTAAATGATGTATAGTTTTTATTGTATTCTGCAATTTCTCAGTGAAGTAATGTCTGTTTATACCAAAAGAATATCTGTAAGTTTTTAACCTGTTTATCAAGTGCTTTGATGAGAGAGCATTAATCTTTCTATAGACTGCTTAGAGTGGTGGGTCCAATGTTTCATTAATATATTGTGAGTTTTTTGTGATGATGATGATGATGATGAAAACAACTCAAGATAACTTGGAGTCATGTCTAGAGAATGAGGAAAGAAGTCTTATTTAACGTCAGTTAGATTTGGGGAGAAGATGTATATGGCTTGAATTTATCTAATTCCTCCATTTAAGTAAAGGGGATTTGAGGTTCTAAGTGGGTTACTATGAGAGAGACAAAAAACTAACCAAGGATAATTAAGCCAGGATATAATCTCAAGTTTTTGGTCTGAATAGAATCCCTTGGGTTCTGGATGGTAATCATTACTCTAAGTACTTTGAATCAGGGATCTTATTTATATAATTTATGCAACAAATTGACTATACAACCTGTAAGGTTCAGTTTCCTACCGTTCAATGACATAAAAATTATCACCATCATCCCCTTGGTCAATGACATGTTCTTCAGACACCACAGTCCTCTCAAACATGGCATCAAGGACCTCAGACAACTGCTCCTACAGCATAAACAAAGAGCAAAGAAGACATTTTGTTGACAATAACAAGGATTAAGAAAGAACTAGAGGCAGCTAGGTGGCGTAGTGGATAGAGCACTGGCCCTGGAGTCAGGAGTACCTGAGTTCAAATCTGGCCTCAGACACTTAACACTTACTAGCTGTGTGACCCTGGGCAAGTCACTTAACCCCAACTGCCTCACTAAAAAAAGAAAGAAAGAAAGAAAGAACTAAAAATAACTTGTAACCAAGTCAGGAGCTATCTGGAGATATCACCATAGTTTTGCTAGTCCCACCTTTTCTTGTTGCCATTTTCCATTGGATTCTAAAACATGTGCTTTTCTTTTACCCAAGAGAAATTGGGTAGTATACTAAAATCAGATGTTGAAATGTTTGTACAACAGAGATTACAAGTGAGTCTGCAAATGACTTTTTGTTTGTTTGTTTTGTTTGGGTTTTTTTGCAGGGCAATGAGGGTTAAGTGACTTGCTCAAGGTCACACAGCTAGTAAGTGCCAAGTGTCTGAGGCCAAATTTGAACTTAGGACTTCCTAAATCCAGGGCCAGTGTTTTATCCACTGTGCCACTTAGCTGCCCCCACAAATGACTTTTGAGGCAGTATTATCATTAGAAAGGCAGAGGGACATAAGAGAGGCAGAGAGCCAAGCTTGGAGTCAGGAAGACCTAGGTTCAAAGCCTGCCTCTGACAAGTAGTGCCTGTGTGACCATGGGCAATTCACTTAATCTCTTTGTGTTCTAGGCAAGAAGTAGTAGGTCCTGAAGCAAATTAAAACACAATTGGAGGGGCAGCTAGGTGGCACAATGGATAAAGCACCAGCCCTGGATTCAGGACAACCTGAGTTCAAATCTGGCTTCAGATACTTGACACTTACTAGCTGTGTGACCCTGGGCAAGTCACTTAACCCCAATTGCCTCACACCCCCCCATCAAAAAAGTTATGATTATTAAGTTTGTGGTTGCCATTTCTTTCTTTTATGATTTTTAAAATTGCCTTAATCAACTAAGTCATCATTGTGCCTATGATTAGTTTTGGTAATACTAATTTGATGCTGGTTTATTCCTCATCACTTCTGTTTATATGACCTATCCCAAACTTCTTGAATTTACTTAACTCCCTAACTTCTTTCATTTTATTTATCTAATTCCTTGCCTCTTTTGACACCTGCAACTGTCTACTGTTGATGTTTTTCAGTACTTTGAGGTGTCATTAAACTGAAATTCATGAAAGCCAGAACCCAGCATTGAAATAAGTATAATTCATTAAATACTCATTACATTGTATACTAATTTATACAGTGAATAATAGTATTTGAGCTCTGCAGTTTAAAGATATGGATTGAGGTTATATAATTCTTGCTTTCAGTTAATATATTCCATTAGATGGCATAAGGAGCCTCATGAAGTAATCCAGTGAAAGTGTCTGATTATTTTCACTTACTACATTGTTACAATGAATGTCCTTGGAGATAATGATACAATTTTAAAAGGTCTTTTTTTCATTTTGACTGGTGCATAAAATCAAACTGAAAGCAGTCCTTTAAGATATCATATGTATCACAATCTTTGTTACATGATAAAAATGACCTTTAAATTTAAGATACATGCTTTCTCATGGATTTTTTAAAAAATGTGTTAGTATCTAGAACCAAGTAGGGAGGTGACTACATGAAGTTACTTCACAGATACTATTTATAACTATAATCCTAACTCGAATCATCATATGTCATTATTATCAAAGCTTTTTTAAACTCAGGCATTAAAAAAGGATCCAAATAGTGACTAATCTTTTATTGAAAATTCAGAATTATTATTTTAAACATGAAGGCAAAATCAGTTTTCAAAATTGAGGGGAGTTTGAATGCTAATTGATTTTGCATACACTTATTTTTCTATTCCATGATTTTGAAAGAAAACAGTAGATATTAAATGTCACATAAAAGAAGAGTCTGTTCTTCCATAATGTGCACTGCTTGGCCTTTGGTACATAACTATCTGGCAAGAGTAAGAGCCTTTTACTTGTAATTTTTACTCTAAACTACCATATCTGACTTTTATGTACCAGGAAGTTCTTTGTTACTTTCTACTTCTTTGCTAATTTTTCTTTTTTGTTTGGTTGGGGTTTTTTTGCAGGGCAATGAAGGTTAAGTGACTTGCCCAAGGTCACACAGCTAGTAAGTGTCAAATGTCTGAGGCCGGATTTGAACTCAGGTTCTTCTGGATCCAGGGCCAGTGTTTTATCCATTGTGGCACCTAGCTGCCCCCTTCTTTGCTAATTTTAAGGCTATGAAATATAATTTCACAAATCATGTTCAATATCCCTTACTTATGTAAGAAGAGAGATATGGTCTTATTTATGTTCAATGGTCAGGAGCAAAGACAGAGTAAGTGCTGTGAACCCCAAATCTAATGGTCTGGATTGCAACAGGGATTCTCTTCTCCACTGTGTTCCCTATAGGTAATGCATAAATTATTTCTGACCCTGGCTCAGCAGATTTTCTAGAGTATGGAAGTATAATAAGAACTGAAAGATTTCCCATTATAGGGAAGTATCTCTGCTTCACCACTCCTACCAGAGGGTGCCTAGTAATAGGGCCTCGAGCTAAGTCTTATGACAGCTCTGAGACAAATCAAAGTTATGAAAACCACTTATTCATGTATCCAGTGATTTACTGGAATTCATCTTGATATAGAAGAAAGAGTGCTGCATTTGGAGTCAGAGCATCTTGCTTCAAATCCGAGCTAGTATAAAGACTACATGTGTGACCATAGGTAAGTCACTTAATCTTTCTAAAAATCAGTTTTCTCATTCATTTTATTTCTTTTTTTCATTCATTTTACAAAATTTTATTATAAACTGATTATATATGGCACATTAATCAAAGAAAAATTAACTAATATCATGTTTAACATGACTTTTTTTTTTTTTTGGTGGGGAAATTGGGGTTAAGTGACTTGCCCAGGGTCACACACCTAGTAAGTGTCAAGTGTCTGAGGCCGGATTTGAACTCAGGAACTCCTGAATCCAGGGCCGGTGCTTTATCCACTGTGCCACCTAGCCAACCCCCATGACTTCTTAATAAAGAAAACTAAAGGTGTATATTTTTGAATACTCCTTGACACTTCTGATGAGATATTCCAAATTGTTATGGCTACTTTTTCCTTTTAAGCATCTTACAAAATGGTAGCTAACAAGTAAGGCCAATTTCTTCTGTACCTATTCCTCTTGAAAAACTCTCAAATCTTTTTTTCTAAGACTGACTAAAACAGTTTAAAGTCCATATGCTAATACAAAAATTAATCCCACTAATCCAAATTCTGCCTATGCAGAAGATCTAAAAACCAATTAAGACATAGTTCTTCTCTTCAAGGAGCTTACAGTTTAAGGGGTAGCTAGGTGGAGCAGTGGATAAAGCACCGGCCCTGGATTCAGGAGGACCTGAGTTCAAATCCAACCTCAGACACTTAACACTTACTAGCTGTGTGACCTTGGGCAAGTCACTTAACCCCAATTGCCTCTCAAAACAAAACAAAACAAAACAAACAAAAAAAGGAGCTTACAGTTTACAGAAAATTATAAAAGGAATTATTTCAATATCCTACCACCAAGGCATTAGGATTTACAGAAAAGATGGAACCCAAACATCTCTGTTTACAAAATGAAGATGCATGCCTGGGGTCTTCAGATGAAAAGCAGAGAAGCTATATTTCTATTATCATACTTCAGAAGAAGAGCCTATCCTTTAGAACTACCACTTTTCAGGGACTAGACATTCCACTAAATGATGACTTGCTAGCTGGTATAGAATAGAAACAAGATGTAACACCCTATTTGGTTAATATATCAGTTGATTATTTACTTGAAAATTTGACCAATCAAGTCTTTTTCAAATGGTATTCAATTTGACTTATTTATAGGAAGAGAATACATAAGAGGTGGTATAAGAGTAGTACTAAGCAATGTCCACATTAAATATTTTTTTTGTAAGGCAATTGGGGTTAAGTGACTTGCCCAGGGTCACACAGCTAGTTAAGTGTTAAGTGTCTGAGGCCGTATTTGAACTCAGGTCCTCCTGACTCCAGGGCTGATGCTCTATGCACTGTGCCACCTAGCTGCCGCCACATTAAATATTGAAAGAAAAAAAATCTATTATTTTGTGAACAACATTTACTTCTACATTTTTTCATACAGCAACCATAAGACGATTACAGATGATAAATCGACTGTGTGAAAGAACTATGGAGATCATCTAGTACAAATTCCTCATTTAATAGGTCAGGAAATGAAGGTGCTTGACCATGGTCACATAGGTAAGCACCAGAAATGGAGTTTTAAGCCAGGTTTTCTGACTAAAAAGCCAGAGCTTATTCTCCTGTGCTGGGTTGCTGCTAATATGAAAAATGTTCTAAGTAAAATGCATTTGAAATCTCTAATTACTGTTCTGCCTGTGGCAGTTAAATCTACCTATGTAATAAATAACAAATAAATTGATTTGTACTATCAACAGATGCTTTTAATATTGCTGTTACCTGATCAAGATTTTTGAAGAGAAGGATATCTTTGCAAGCTTCCTGAAGTCTGGATCTCTGTTCATCAGACTTGGGATGAACCACCTAGAAAGTAAACAAATACAATAAAAAGGAATTTTCTTTTTCTTTTTCTTTTTTTTTTTGGTGAGGCAATTGGGGTTAAGTGACTTGCCCAGGGTCACACAGCCAGTAAGTGTTAAGTGTCTGAGGCCGCATTTGAACTCAGGTACTCCTGACTCCAGGGCCAGGGTTCTATCCACTGAGCCATCTAGCTGCCCCAAATTTTATTTTTCTTAAGAAAGAATGCAGGTGGCAGCTAGGTGGTGCAGTAGATAAAGCACCGGCCCTGGATTCAGAAGGACTTGAGTTCAAATCCGGGCTCAGACACTTGACACTAGCTGTGTGACCCTGAGCAAGTCACTTAACCCTCACTGACCCACCAAAAAAACCCCAGAAAGTAAGAAAGAATGCAAGATTACAGCATCAGGTCAAGAAAATTATGATGCATTTTTTTCTTATTAAAAGTGGAAAAAAAGAGGCACTAAATCTATTCTATTCATTATTTCAGTCAAATCAATCAATAATACTTAGTCACAGATCATAAGTTAGACCTATTTAGCTCATAATCTAAGTAGTTTCTCTATAAAGGAAAGAAAAAGGACATCAACTGATTTAATGACAAATACCATAAAACCTATGTCAGACAAAAATGAGAAAAATAATTTAAAATTACTTTTTTTCTTATCAAATGACTCATAAATATCTTTAATAAAAAACTGATCAAGAGTTTTGCAATGCATGTTACAAAAATGGATATTATTTTCAAACAATAAATGGAATTTATTTTTCTTTCTTTCTTTTTTTGCAGGGCAATGAGGGTTAAGTGACTTGCCCAGGGTCACACAGCTAGTAAGTGTCAAGTGTCTGAGGGGCAGGATGTGAACTCAGGTCCTCCTGAATCCACGGCTGGTTCTTTATCCACTGTGCCACCTAGGTGCCCCCTGGAATTTCAATATTAGAACATTTCAAAACTCTTCCAAAGGCTATTCATGTCAATGTGTATATCACAAACCATTTAACTTTTCTTTAAATTAGATAGAAACACATCTTATTAGTTTATCTGAAGAGAAATAAATCTATCAAAAAACCAGCCTTACCAAGCAATAGACTTAGCTAAAGGAAACTTGAGTTTTCTTACCTTTGGCTCTATATCATCTTCGTCATCTGGATTGAAAGATTCAGCACATACTTGACAGGGGGAAAAAAGAGAGGGAAAAAAGTGTTATATGTATACTCTCTCCTACCTGAGAATGAGTAAATACAATTTTATTTCATTCATTCTCCTTGAAACCCATGATTTTTTCCTTTAAAGAAAAATACAGTAAACATTTAGTAAGAGCCTGTATGTAGTAAAAGGCATAGACATTTTAATCACTCTGAGAGCATAATTCTAAACTGCCCTCTAGAATGGTTAAACCAATTCAGATCCACCAACAGTGTATTAGTGTATCCATCTTGCTACAGCCTATCCAAATTTACTACTCCATCTTTGTTTTCTTTGTCAATTTTCCAGGCATCAGGTGAAAATTCAGAATTGTTTGAGTTGTACTACTCTCAGTAGTGATTTGCATCAATGATTCATATAGTTATTGATAGTCTGTAATTCTTCTTTTAGAACTGTTTGTTCATATCCTTTGACCACTTATTCACTGGGGGTAATGCTATCTGTGTTCATTCTTTTTGTATCTTGGAACACATACTTTTACCGGAGGTATTTGATGCAAAAATTTTATTGCCCAATCCTTGCTGCAATCCAGATCATTAGATCTGAAGTTCATATTACTTACCCAGAGTCCTCTTAGTCATTAGGGGGCTACATTTGAACTCTGTTTCTGTGCTTAGCACAAAGCGCTTTAGTTTTAGTGCTAAAGAGAGATAAGCAATGGCATAGTCCTAGCCCTATAGGGGTTTATATTCTACTAGTGGAGAGGAATAGAGAGATAACACATACAAAACCAATATAAAGATATAATTGAGGGGGCAGCTAAGTGGCGCAGTGGATAAAGCACCAGCCCTGGATTCAGGAAGACCTGAGTTCAAATCTGACCTCAGACATTTGACACTTACTAGCTGTGTGACCCTGGGCAAGTCACTTAACCCTCAATGCCCCACCCCCACCCCCCAAAAAAGAGAGAGAGAAGATATAATTGAGTTAAAGAGGACACAAAGAATACAAAATGCTTTAGGAAAATCTGAGGAGGAAGAAAACAGTCAGTCAACATTTATTAAGCACCTATTATGTTTCAGGAACTGTGCTATGTGCTATATATGAAAGTTACATATAGAATTTAAAAGTAATTAAAAGAGGGAAGGCATTAGAATCAAATAGGATTGGGAAAGGTGTGGGCAGCTAGGTGATACAGTACATAGAGGACTGGGCCTGGAGTCAAGAAGACTCATCATCCTGAGTTTGAATCTGGACTCAGACACTTACTAGCTGTATGATCCTAGGCAAGTCACCTAACCCTGTGTGTCTGTTTCCCAATCTAGAGAAGGATATAGTAAAGTACTCCAGTATCTTTGCCAAGAAACCCGAAATGGGGTCATGAAAAGTCAGACATGACTGAAAAAATGAACTGGAAAAGGCTTCCTACAGTAGCTGGGATTTTAGCTGGGATTTGAAAGATGCCCCCAAAAGGCGGTAAGCAAGGATGAGGAGGCAGAACATCCAGGCATGGGTATCAGTCAAAGAAAATGCCCAGAATCATGAGAAATAATTTCTTATTCAAAAAATAACAGAGACTAACTGGTGGCATGTCAGGTGTAAGAAGGCAGAAAAAGTTGGTGATGGCTAGTTTATGAAAAGCTCTGAATACCAGTTGGGGGATTTTGTATTTGATCCTGGAGATTAGGGAGATTGGAATTCAATGAGAAGGGGGTCAATTTCATTAATGAATACGGATGCAAAAATTTTAAATAAAATACTAGCCAGAAGACGACAACAATATGTCATAAAGATTTTACATGGTGAATAAATGGGATTTTTTTTTAATTTAATTTTTTTTTTAGTGAGGCAACTGGGGTTAAGTGACTTGCCCAGGGTCACACAGCTAGTAAGTGTTAAGTGTCTGAGACCGGATTTGAATTCAGGTACTCCTGAATCCAGGGCCGGTGCTCTATCCACTGCACCACCTAGCTGCCCCTAAATGGGATTTTTATCTGGAATGCAGGGATGGTTTAACATAAGGAAAACTTTTAATATAATTGATTACATAAAAAACAAAAAAAGCAACAAAATCATATAATTATGTCAACAGATGATAAAAAGCTCTTGACAAACTCCAACACTCATTCCTATTAAAAACACTTGAAAACATAGGTATAAATGGATTTTTCCTTAAAATGATAAGAAGCATCTATCTAAAATTACCAGCAAGTATTATCTATGATGGTCTGTAATAAGCTAGAGGCCTTCCCAATAAAATCAGGAGTCAAACAAGGATGCTCATCACCACCAACATTATTCAATATTGTATTAAAAATGCTAGCAATAACAATAGGGGAGGAAAAATAAATCGAAGGAATTAGAATGGGAAATGTAGTAATAAAACTATCTCTTTTTGCAGACATATGATGATATACTTGGAAAATCTTAAGAGATTCACCTAAAAAAAAAGCTAGCTGAAACAATAATTTTTGCAAAGTAGCAGGATATAAAATAAACCCACATAAATCATCTGCATTTCCACGTATCACCCACAAAAACCTGCAAGAAGAGATAGTAAGAGATAACCCCATTTCAAATAGCCAAAGACAGCATAAATTACCTGGGAGTATACCTGACAAGACAAACCCAAGAACTACATGAATATAATTATAAAGCACTTTTTACACAAATAAAATCAGACAAATAACTGAAAAAAATTAATTGTTCATGGGTGGACAGTCTGACAATTTTATCTAAACTAATCTACTTAATCAGTGCCATTTCAATTAAACTGCTAAAATAATTTTATTGAGCTAGAAAAAAATAACAACAAAATTCATTTGGAAGACCAAAAGGTCAAGAATATCAAAGGAATTAATGAAAGAAAAATGTAAAGGAAGAAGGCTTAGCAGTACCAGATCTTAAACCATATTAACAGGCAGTAATTATCAAAACATGGAATATATTACACATCAAAAATTGATTGGAGAATTTATGAATAAGCAAGAGATAGAGAGCATTGCAAAATGTAAATTGAACAAATTTTGATTACATTAAATTAAAATGTTTTTATTCAAATAAAACCAATGTAGCCAAGATTAGAAAGAAAGCAAAGAATTGGGGGAAAGTTTTTATCAATGGTTTCTTGTCATGTAAAATAGTCTAGTCATATGAAAAAATGCCCTAAATCATTAATTAGTAAATGCAAATTAATGTCATCCCACACCTATCAGATTGGCAGTCTGGCTTCATAACTCATGGCTCAATTGAAGCTGCTTTCTCCAAAATTACCAATGATCTCTTACTTACAAAGTCTAATGACTAGTCTTCCTTCTTGACCTCTCTGCAGCAACTGACACTGCTGAACAATATCTCCTCCTGAATTTTTTCTTCTCTTAAGTTTACATGACCCTGCTTGTTCTTGGTGGTTCTCCTTCCTGTCTGACCACTTTTCTGTCTCGCCATGCCCACCAATTATAGAAGCTTCCTTAAGACTATGTCCTCAGTCCTTTTCTCTGCTCTCTCACTGACCTTATCAGCTCCTATAGATTTAACTGTCATCTCTATGCTAATAACTCTAATATCTATATACCCAGAACAAGTCTCTCCTCCAAGCATCAAACTCACACAGCATTATCCTCTAGGCATCTCAAGCTCAACATGACCAAAACAACTCACTATCTTTTCCCCATAACCAACTTCCCATACAAACCTGTATTTCTGCTGAAGGCATCACTATCCTTCTAGTTAATCGGGTTTGATACCTCAGTCCCATCCCTGATACTTCTATTCACCCCACATATCCAATGAGCTGATATGTCTTATTTAAACCTGCACAACAGCTCTTCTGTCTGTCCCCTTTTCTCTACTTCCACAATAATTCCCCTAGTTCAGGTCCTTATCATCTTTCACCTGGCCTACAGCAAGAACATAATTGGTTTCACTATCTCAAATCTCTCTCCACTTTAATTCATCCTCCATATACTTGCCAAAGCAATTTTCCTAAATGCAGGTCTGATCAGGTTACCCCCCCCCCGCCCCATTCCAGGGACTCCCCATCAATCCTAGGATGAAACATAACATCCTCTGTTAAAGATTTCAAGTTCTGTGCATCAGGTCCCATCCTACCTTTCCAGCCTTATTACATACTACTTCCCCATCGCTTCTGATTCTGTCCAGTCAAACTGGTCTTACTATTCCACATATGACTCTCTGCTCTCCCTTCTCCATACCTCTTTACTGGCTGTTCCTCTAAGCCTGAAACACATTCTCTCTTTACCTTTCCCTCTTAGAATTCCTACTTTCCTTCACAAACTTCAGCTGACACCTTCTACCTGAAGCCTTCCGTGATCCCCTCAGCGCCGTGGCTCTCCCTGACCCCTGCCCCTGCCCAATTTATCTTCTATCTATTTTGTATAGACCTACATATATCTTGTTGTTTCCCTGGCTAGACTGTGAGCTTCTCAAAGGCAGGAACGATTTCATTTCTGTATTTGTATACCTAATATATAATAGATTGAATGCTTGATACTAGAAAGAACATTGGACTTAAGGATTCTAGTCCTACTTCCACCATTCACCAGCAATACCAACTAAGCATCAGCTAACTTATCTGTAAAATGTGAATGATAGCAATTGTACCACCTATCTTTACAGTGTTGGTAGAGGATCAAATGAAACTATGTATATGAAAGTGCTTTATTTAAAAAAAAAAAAACTTATAAACTGTGAAAGCCTATGCAAATATAACTATAACCAAAGTCAAAATGGGGGCAAATGTGAACATTACATTATCATAAGAGCAGCTAAGGCTGCTCTACCAACATTCCATGTTAGAATAATAAATTCACAAGATTCAGCACTAAATAGCCAACATTAGTAAAAAGAAGTTCAGGTTTATATGGTATTTTAAGATTTCCTAAGTGCTTTCTTCACAAAAATCCTTTGTTAAATATTATTGTCCCATTTACAAATAAGGAATGTGAGGGGCAGCTAGGTGGCACAGTGGATAAAGCACTGGCCCTGGATTCAGGAGGACCTGAGTTCAAATCTGGCCTCAGACACTTGACACTTACTAGCTGTGTGACCCTGGGCAAAATCACTTAACCCTCATTGCCCTGAAGAAAAAAAAAAGAACAAATAAGGAATGTGAGTCTAAAAAGATAAATGACTTGTTTGAAATGACATAGCTAGTAAGTGGCAGAACCTAGGTATCCTGATTCCAAATCTCATGCTATTCTCATCATAACAAGTTTGCTCCTTAAAAGACCTGAAATCATTAACACTTTTACAGAAAAATCTCAGGGAAATCTTCTTGCTTGTTCCTTAGAAAGCAATCGTGCCTTTACAACTAGGTCTAATATTTTGTTCTTATTAGCTGGAATTTAGTCATTAGTATATAAAAAGGAAGCAGAAGGGGCAGCTAGGTGGCACAGTGGATAGAGCATCAGTCCTAGAGTCAGGAGTACCTGAGTTCAAATGTGACCTCAGACACTTGACACTCACTAGTTATGTGACCCTGGGCAAGTCACTTAACCCCAATTGCCTCACCCCCCCCCCCAAAAAAGGGAAGCAGAGACAAAAGCCCTAAAGGAGACCAAACTTTGTATTTTTAGAGAAAACACTAACAACTTGGAAAACGGACATTATATGGCAATTTAAAAAGAAAGCTGACAAATTTCTCTGATTGTACACGTCCAATACAAGTAAAAATTAGCTCCCTTGAAAATGAAGTCTGGTAAAATAAATAGCAAATCTAGACTAGATTGCAAAAATAAAAAGCAAAATTCAAAAATATATTCATTTTATATTGTCTGTAATGCTACCATGTGAAAAAGTCAATAAATCATACTGCAAAATATTAAAGGAAATAATATGAAGTACAAGTATAACATATATAGTTAAAAGAAAACGGGTACTTCAATGAGGATGTGGGGAGAGGAACAGACATACCTGACACTCTTCTGCAGTATCTGTTAATAACCGGTGCTGCAAAAGAAAGAAAAAACAATCAGCACTAAATATTTAAATTCTGGTATAAGGTCATAAAATTACATTTTAGAATAAGAAATTTCTTTTCTCATCTTACATGGATGACAACAGAAGTGTCTGAATACCACACATAGAATTTAAGTATTCAAGGGTAACTTTTGAACTAATGATTTTAATGGTATTTTTATTAACATCTTTTGGCTTTATATCACATTTCCTTATATAACTCTTCTCCCTTTTTCACCCATGCATTCTTTGAAACAAAGATTTTTTTAAAAAATACAAAAGTTCAGGAAGATTAGACAAAACATTAATCACACCTGACAATATTTCACAGATCTAGACATAGACATCACCTCTATGAACTAGGGAGAGAGGAATTTTATGAACTCCCCTCTGCAGCCCAGCTTGATCATTATAATTGCCCACTAGGCTTGGGTTTTCCCCCCCTCATTCTATTTCCATTGTTGTAGATATTGTATATATTGTCTTATTTTCCTAGTTGTGCTTTTTTCATTGTATCCATTCACATAATTCTTCCCATGCCTCTTGGAATCCTTCACAGTCATGATTTCTGATGGTACAGTAATATTCTATTACATTTGTACCCAATAATTTGTTTACTTATTCCCCAATCAATGGGCACCGATTTTCCTTCTAGTTCTTTGCTATCACAAAAAGTATCTGAATATTTTAGTGCATATAAGAGCTTCTTTCTTTTTTTTTAATTTAGTTTTTTTATTTTTGCAGAGCAATGAGGGTTAAGTGACTCGCCCAGGGTCACACAACTAGTACGTGTCAAGTGTTTGAGGCCTAATTTGAACTCAGGGCCTCCTGAATTGAGGGCTGGTACTTTATCCACTGTGCCACCTAGCTGCTCCCCCCTTTTTTGCGGGGCAATGGGGGTTAAGTGACTTGCCCAGGGTCACACAGCTAGTGTCAAGTGTCTGAGGCCGGATTTGAACTCAGGTACTCCTGAATCCAGGGCCAGCACTTTAACCACTGCACCATCTAGCTGCCCCTGCCCCCCTTTTTTAAAATTTAATTTTTTTTATTTTTGCAGGGCAATGAGGGTTAAAGAGCTTCTTTCTTTCTTTCATCTCCTTGGGATTAATGACTAGCAGTGAAATTTCTGGGCCAAAAGGTATGGTCTTTTTTTTTTTTTTAAAGTGAGGCAATTGGGGTTATGTGACTTGCCTAGGGTCACACAGCTACTAAGTGTTAAATGTCTGAGGCCATATTTCAACTCAGGTACTCCTGATTCCAGGGCCAGTGCTCTATCCACTGTGCCACCTAGCTGCAATTTTTTGGGGGGGAGGCATAATTCGCAAATTGCCTTCCAGAACAATGTGACCAATTCATAACTCCATAACAATGTGTCAGATGTCCCACAGACTTTCTAAACAGAATTATTTTCAAATTTGCCAATTTGAAGGGTATGAGCCACAGAGTTTTTTTGAGCTGTGTTTCTCTCATTACTAGTACTATAGAGCAACCTTTAATAAAGTTGTTAATGGTTTGTAATTATTCTCTTAAGAATTATTTGTACATATCCTTTAACTATTTATCCACTGTAGTACTTGTGTTAATTTCCTCCATATTTTAGATATAAGATCCTTACCAGAGGTGCCTGAAGAAAAATTCTTTTCTCCTAAGACTATGGTTTCTCTTATCCTACCTATATTGATTTTTCAAATTATGATTATTAAAAGCTCAATTTGTGAATATTCTTTTCATAAGCATAGCTGAGTTAAAACATCCTAAATCCACATTCTTTTTAATTCTTTAACACCACATATAACCCCCTTCCTTTATCTTTTATTAATTATAAACCCAACAAAAATTTAACATAAATATTCAAACTATTTACTAGAAAATATAAATGAAAATAAATCTATTACATATTCTCTGTCTCTTACTGCTCTCGGTGTTTACTCACATCTGTATATAGATGTGTAAACATCGCTATTTTTACCTAATTGTAGCTAACAAGTATACTGCCCTTCAAGGTCTGCTCCATGAACTTAACATTACTTTGTATGTCCTCCTATATTGCTTTATATTTCCCCCATTACTGTCACTTTGAACGGTTCTATTTGTTGTTGTTGTTGTTCTACCACAATTTGCTTGGTTACTACCCAACTGTTAGACATGTAGATAGTTTCGGGGGGGGGGGGGTTGCTATTAAAAATAAAACTGTTATATATGTACACACATATGCACAAATAGTTTTCTCTTTAATTATAAGCTTATAATATATTTCTAACAAGATTACTAGGGAAAAGAATATGAATAGTTTTAAACTGCTGTTACACACTGCCAGATTACTCTTCAAAAGTATTACATCAACTTGTAGATGCTACCAGCAACTTATGAATATATCTCTCTCTAAAAGCACCACTGGCATTAACATCGACATTTAGGTTTTTTTTTCTAATTGATCTGTAAAAAGTAAAGTTTAGGGGGGCAGCTAGGTGGCGCAGTGGATAAAGCACCAGCCCTGGATTCAGGAGTACCTGAGTTCAAATCCTGCCTCAGACACTTACTAGCTATGTGACCCTAGGGAAGTCACTTAACCCCATTTCCCCGCAAAAAAAAAACACCCCAAAACAACAAAAAAGCAAAGCTTAGTGTTTTAATTTTTATATCTTTAATTATTAGAGTGAGCACTGAAATTATTTACAATGATTCCTCTCTCATAAATTGTCTTAATTTTCCTTTTAATCACATATCCATTGACAACATTCTAAATTTGTTATCATTTGCTCGCATATTCTAAATGTCAGGATTTTGTCTGATTTATTTAAACACTCTCTTCCCAATAGTTACTTTTCTTCTGGTTAACCTTTTTTTTGTTGTATAGATTTTTAAAAACTGGATAATTAAATTTCTCCTTTATTTTCAAGATATTCACAACTAATGTTTTGTTCTCATACATACTACTATTTCTACTTTACAAATTTTTAAAAACCAAATCTTTATTATAAAAGTGACAAACTCGGGCAGCTAGGTGGTGCAGTGGATAGAGTACTGGCGCTGGAGTCAGTAGTACCTGAGTTCAAATCCGGCCTTAGACACTTAACACTTACTAGCTGTGTGACCCTGGGCAAGTCACTTAACCCCAACTGCCTCACTTAAAAAAAAAAAAAAGAATGTTAAAAGTAACAAACTCATCTTATATGCCATATTAATATAAAGCTATCTGAAATTTCTTCAATATCCCTCAGATTAATTTCTAGATTTGATAGGAAGTATCAATTTAATATAATCATATATGACCTGTGGAAAATTCTGTACTCTGCATTTTAAACATATGACTGTGAGAAACAATTTTTATTAGACAAATTCTAAAACATTTCTGCTTAAAGTCCAAATTGACATAATTCCCCACTCATGCCCTTCAAAATCTCTCCAATAGAGGTCATTTTGAAGTTGTGATTTATAGCATTCCTAAACATAGAATATTTCTGTCAAGAATGGGCGAGGATTCAAAGTTTAAGGTACATTTTAGTTAACAGTTTATTGCATCAAAGAGAAAAGGTCATTTAAAATGTTGGAACACCTCTGGCAAATCATTTTTCCTAAAGTCATTCAACCCCTTTTGACTACTCTCCTTAAGGATTCTCTTTTCTAGCTAGGCAAAGGTGACCTCAAGATGTTTCAAAGTGGGTGGGGGTGGCGGGTGGGGGAAGTTTCCTATCCAGATCTAAAATAGATTTGAGTCCACATCAGAAAAAAGCATCCATATTTTTAAATTAAAAATTCTCTGATCTTGGTAATTATTTACATATATTATCTCCTGCCCTGTACTTGCAGTACCTTTTCCCATCCTCCACAGGGAACCACATTGCTTCCATCTATTCCAACCAGGGCAAAAATTATCTCTACAAGCGGGCAGCGAGGTGGCACAGTAGATAAAGCCCCAGCCCTTGATTCAGGAGGACCTGAGTTCAAATCCAGCCTCCTGACCCCTGGGCAAGTCACTTAATCCTCATTGCCCTGCGGCTCCCCCTCCCTCAATTCTCTCTACAGCATCATTATATTTGTTAACAAAGCAATGTAATTATATAATGCTCCTACTTTACTAATTATGGTTCATTGGAGACCTATGCCCTATAGAAGCATTGTCTGTTCTAGCCAGGTCAGTCTTCTCACCATTCCCCAAACATATCATTCATATTTTCTACAATAATATAGAGGAAGAAATAATGGTGGCTTTTGTTCACATCATTTCCCTGCTCCTTTCTGTCTATCCATTCTTCAAAGCCTTGCCCAAATGTCATCCCCTCTGTGAATCCTTCCTTGATCACTCCAGCTCATAATAATCTCTCCTTCTCTGAGCCAAAATCCCTTAAGATCTGTGGTGCTCAATTGGCACTTAAATACCGCCTTGTGACACATCTTTTATTATTTAAATTTTCTTTTCTCCCAAATCATCCCTTCAAGAGATATTATTTTTTCTATTCCCTATGGTAATATGCCCAGACAGTAGGTGGCTCAATAAAAAATTGATGTATGTAATAGCTGAAAAAAACAAAACAAAACAACCAAACCTCTGATTTCCTAAATGTCTGAAGTAGTTATAAAATTTTATGCATTATTGGGTGAGCATTAAGGTAAAATGTTCAATCAAAGTAACAAGTCTGAGATGAAGCCTTAGGAAATAATTTCTACAATGTTCATCAAATTTATATCAAAAATAAGTGCTCTCAGAAAAACAAAAACTTGAAATTCTAAGGAAATGGCCTTAGAAATATGCTCTTTATGTTGTTTGTTTTGGGGGTTTTTTTGGTGAGGCAATTGGGGTTAAGTGACTTGCCCAGGGTCACACAGCTAGTAGATGTTAAGTGTCTGAGGCCGAATTTGAACTCAGGTACTCCTGAATCCAGGGCTGGTGCTCAATCCACTGCGCCATCTAGCTGCCCCAGAAATATGCTTTTCAAATAGATAGGATTTAATTAGAAGCAAAAACACCTTATGTTATTGCTAAATGCGCTAAATTCTGAAACTGCAGTTCTTACATCACAGAACAACTTACTTTCCTCAACCAATAAATTACATATGTAGCAGAACAAAACAGAAGAATTAAAAGGCTGTCTTGCCCTAATTATCTAGATTTAATGATGGGTATTGGCAAAATGTGACATCATATGACAGAACTTTAGAGAAAATTACATGAGAATAGAAAGTAGTACATCTTCTTCTCAGTGGTACATGCCACCTACACAAAAATTGATTATGTAATTAGGGCATAAAAACCTTACAACCAAATGCAGAAAAGCAGACATATTATAAATGCATCCTTTTCAGATAATTATGCAATAAAAAATTATACTTAATAAAGGACCTTGGAAAGATGACTAAAAATTAATTGGAAATTAAATACTCTAATCCTATAGAATGAGTAGGTCAAAGAACAAATCATAAAAACAATCAATAATTTCATTAAAGCAAATGGCAACAATGAGACAACATACCAAATTTATGGGATGAAGTCAGAGCATTACTCAGGGGGAGTTATACCTCTAAATGCTTCCATCAATAAACTAGAGAAAGAGTAGAGTGATGAGTTGGGCATGCAAATAAAAAATTAGAAAAAGAACAAATTGAAGATCCCCCAATTAGATACCAAATTGGAAATCCTGAAAATCAAAGATTAATAAAATTAAAAGAAATACTACCACTGGCTGTGTGACCCTGGGCAAGTCACTTAACCCCAATTGCCTCACCAAAAACAAAACAAAACGAAACAAACATTACCATGTTGGTAATTTTGTACAAGAAAACTTAAATAAAAGAAAAAAGTGAAAAATAGCATGCTTCAGTCTGTGTTCAATCAGTATCAGTTCTTTCCTTGGAGGTGGATCGTATGTTTCATCATTAGTCCTTTGGGATTGCCTTGAATCATTGTATTGCTGAGAATAGTTAAGTCACTCACAATTCTTTTTTAATTTCATTATAAAAGTATTTTATTATTTTCCAGTTACATTTAGAGATAATTTTCAACATTTGTTTTTATAAGATTTCTAGTTTAAAATTTTTCTCTCTCCCTCCCCCCTTCCCAAGACAGCAAGTAATCTGATATAGGTTATATATATACAATCACATTAAACATATATCTGCATTAGTCTTGCTGTGAAAGAAGAATTAGAGCATTTACAGTTCTTCATCAAACAATATTGTTGTCTCTGTGCCCAATGTTCTTTTGGTTCTGCTCATTTCACTATAGAATCAGTTCATACAAGTTCATACCAGGCCTTACTGAAATCATGCTGCTTGTCATTTCTCATAGCACAATAATATTCCATCACCATCATATAGCACAGCTTGTTTAGCCATTCCCCAGTCTCCAATTCTTAGCCACCACAAAAAGAGCTGCTATAAATATTTTTGTACATATAGGTTTTTTCTCTTTTTGGAGATGTCTTTGGGATATAAACCTAGCAGTGGTATTGATGGATCAAAGGGCATGCACAATTTGTTAGGAGCTATTTTGCCCAATTATATGCCAATAAATCTGACAATCTAAGTAAAATAGTTACAAAAATAGAAGTTGCCTAGATTGACAGAAGATGAAATAGAAAAAGAAACTGAACAAGCTATTGATGAACTGCCTAAGAAAATATCCCCTGGGCCAAATGGATTCACAAGTGAATTCTCCCAAACATTTAAAGAACAATTAATTTCAATCTCTCTCTCTCTCTCTCTCTCTCTCTCTCTCTCTCTCATACACACACACACAAGTTGGGGAAATAGGCAAAGAAATTCGAATTCTTATTATGACACAACTACGGTGCTGATATTTAAACCAGGAATAGCAAAACATAAAAAGAAAACCACAGACCAATTTTCCTAATGAATAATGATGCAAAAAATCAAAATAAAATACTAGCAAGGAGATGACAATAATATATTGCAAATATCATACACTATGACAAGGCGGGATTTATACCAGAAGTGCAGGCTGCTTCAATATTAGGAAAGCTATCAGCGTCATTGACCATATCATTAACAAAACAAACAGATATAATAGGATTATCACAATAGATGCAGAAAACACTTTGAACAAAATATAATCCCATTCCTATTAAAAACACTAGTGAGCACTGGAATAAATGGAGCTTTCTTTAAAAATGATAAGCGGTGGGACAGCTAGGTGGCACAGTGGATAGAGCACTGGCCCTGGATTCAGGAGGACCTGAGTTCAAATCCGACTTCAGACACTTGATACTAGCTGTGTGACCCTGAGCAAGTCACTTAATCCCAAATGCTTCACACACACCCCCCCCACAAAAGATAAGCAGTATCTATCTAAAACCATCAGCAAGCATTATATGTAATGGGGATAAGCTAGTAGCCTTCCCAGTAAGATTGGGGTGAAGCAAGGATGCCTATAATCACCACTATTACTCATTATTGTACTAGAAATGTTAGCTGTAGCATTTAAAGTAAAAGAAATTAAAAGAATTAGAATAGGCCACAAAGAAACAAAACTATCACTCTTTGCAGATGATATGATGCTATACTTAGAGATTCAGCTAAAAACCTAGTTGAAATGATTAAGAACTGTAGCAAAGTTGTAGGATAAACAATAAACCCATATGAATCATCAGCATTTCTATATATTACCAACAAAGTCAAGTAGCAAGAGACAGAAAGGGAAATTCCATTTAAAATAATGGCAGACAGTATAAAATATTTAGGAGTCTACATTCCAAGACAAACTCAGGAACTATATGAATACAATTATAAAACACTTTTCACACAATTGGAACAATTGGAAAAATACAGGCTGAACCCCTGTAATAACAATTATACATAAATTAATTTACTTATTCAGTGCCATAACAAACTACAAAAATTATTTTATGGAGCTAGAAGAAATAATAACAAAATTCACATGGAAGAACAAAAGGTAAAGAATTTCAAGGGAATTAACCAAAAAAAATGTGAAGGAAGGTTTCCTGTACATAGCAGATCTCAAATTAATTACAAAGTGGTAATCGTCAAAACAATCTGGTACTGGCTAAAAGATAGAGTGGTGGATCAGTGGAATAGATAAGGCACACAAGACACAGTAGTAAATGACCATAGTAATCCAGTTTTTTGAGAAAACCAAAGAGCCAAGCTTTGGGAACAGGAACTCACTATTTGACAAAAACTGCTGGGAAAACTGGCAGAAACTAAGTATAGACCAACATCTCACACCATATCAAGATAAAGTCAAAGGGAAAAGAAAAAAAAAAAAGAATTACATGATTTACCCATAAAGGGTGATACCATGGACAAATTAGGGGAGCATGGAATAGTTTACCTTTCAGATCTATGGATAAGAGAAGAATTTATTGGAATGACGCCACCTGCTGGAGACTTACTGTAGAAGAGCTCCACCCAGGAGGTGAAGGTCTTTGAAGGCAAGAACATGTGTCTTTTCTTTGGCGTCAGGAAGTGATGTTTGCTTGTGGGAGGAAGAAGGGGGAGCCTGGCGCTCTGACTCACTCTCTTTTCCTGGGGACTCTGGCGGAGAGCAGAGCTAGAAATGTGCTCTTGTAACGATTGGAATAACGCCACCTGCTGGAAACTTACTGTAGAAGAGTTCTGCCTGGTCTTTGAGGGCAAGACCAGGAGTCTTTTCTTTGGCGTCAGGAAGTGACGCGGGCTAGTGGGAGGAAGAAGGAAGAGACTGGCGCTCAGTCTCGCGCTCTTTCCTGAGGACACTGGTGGAGAGTGGAGCTAGAAATGCTCTCTCCCTTTAATAGATAGAAATCTAGGCCTTTCTCTCTCTCTTTACCAAATTCTTATTCTCCTTAATAAATGCTTAAAAGTCTAACTCTTGCTAAAGCTTATAATTTACTGGCGACCGCTCATTAGATATTTTAGACAGACTAGCTAGAATTTTAGCCCTTAACAACCAAAAAAAGAGATAACATTTTAAGATGTAAAATGGATAATCCTGATTATATTAAATTAAAAAGGTTTTGCAAACAAGCCAAGATTAGGAGGGAAACAGGAAGCTGGGAAACAATTTTTACAGCTAGTACCTATGATAAAGGTCTCATTTCTCAAATATATCAAGAACTGAATCAAATTTGTATGAATAAAAGTCATTCCCCAATTGAGAAATAGTTCAAGGATATGAAAAGGCAGTTTTCAAATGAAGAAATCTAAACTATCTCTATTCACATAAAAAATGACTGAAATTGGGGGCAGCTAGGTGGCTCTGTGGATAAAGCACCGGTTCTGGATTCAGGAGGACCTGAGTTCAAATCTGGCCTCAGACACTTGACACTTACTGGCTGTGTGTCCCTGGACAAGTCACTTAACCCTAAGTGCCCCACCAAAAACAAAACAAAACAACAAAAAAAAAGATTGAACTCACTACTGATTATAGAAAGGCAAATTAAAACAACTCTGAGGTACCATCTCACACCTATCAGATTGGCTAATATGACAGAGAAGGAAAGCGTTGGAGGGGATGTGGGAAAATTGGGACACTAATGCACTGAGGGTGGGGTTGTGAACTGATCCAACCATTATGGAAAACAGTTTGGAACTATGTCTGAAGAGCTATAAAATCCAGTAATACAGTCACTATTATGTCTGTATCCCAGAGATATTTAAAGGGGGGAGGGGAGTGGGGAAAGAACCTACACGTACAAAAATATTTATAAATAGCTCTTTTATGGTGGATTAGAAATTGAGGAGATGCCTATCAACTGGGGAATGGCTGAACAAGTTGTGGTATCTGATTGTAATGGAATACTACTGTGCTATAAGAAATGATATGGGGCAGCTAGGTGGCGCAGTGGATAGAGCACCGGCCCTGGAGTCAGGAGGACCTGAGTTCAAATCCGGCCTCAGACACCTAACACTTACTAGCTGTGTGACCCTGGGCAAGTCACTTAACCCCAACTGCCTCACTTAAAAAAAAAAAGGAAAAAAAAAGAAATGATGAGCAGGCAGATTTCAGAAAAACTTGGAAAGATTTACATGAACTGAGGCAGAGTTAAGTGAGCAGAACAAAGAGAACACTGTATACAACAATATCATGTTGCTTCAATTACTTTTTTCCTTCCTGTTTTTATCTGGTTATTTAATTCTTCCCTTTACCTTTTTTCCTTTAACTAGATCTACTCCTTCCTCTTGTCTTGTTCATTTTGTTTGTTTGTTTGGTGAGGCAATTGGGGTTAAGTGACTTGCCTAGGGTCACACAGCTAGTAAGTGTCTGAGGCTGGATTTGAACTCAGGTCCTCCTGACTCCAGGGCTGGTGCTCTATCCACTGTGCCACCTAGCTGCCCCTCACTCAGGGTTTTTTAAACTCATTTTTGTGCCCCTTCCTCGAAATAATTTCTCTCATTATCTTCATTATCCATTCTTTTTTTTTTTGGTCTAGACACACATTCTCTGATTTATGACCTCTAAAATTATTTTATCTCTCTCTTTTCTCTGTATTACTCATGCAATCAAAGCTTCCAAGGTATCCAATCCAGGTTCTCCCCTCTAGGCACTTTCTGCCACTGCCTTGTCAGATATGCTCTTAATCTTAATCTTAAAATCTTAAGATCCCCTTTGTCCATTGCAGGTGTCAGTAAGGAAACTATAGCACAGTAGGACTCTTCCCCACCCTAAATCCCCATAAATATTTTCCAAAACCAACTTCTTTTTTCTATTCCGCTAAGAATTCTTAGACACTACCTCTAATCTGATGCACATAAATAATCCTCCACTAATCAATTCTGTAGGTATTCCTAGGTGTTTTTGTTGTTGTTGTTTTAAATCTTTATTCCTCCTCTAAGTATCTTGGTCTTATCAATAACCTGGTGATAAACATTCTTTTTAGTCTTCACAAGGCAGAGTCTATGCTTTTAAATTCTTAATTTTCCTATCCAGAATATCAAACTATTTGGAATTTTATTCCAGATTTTAACAGAGTAGATCATTTGTCTTGAAATGCCAAAAAGCAGAAGTGGATTGGCGACTGAGGGTTTGAAGAATTTTGGCAGATACTTTATTACATCATAAATCAATGGTACAAAGTAGGGGCTCAATCTGGGGTCTGTGAACTTTAAAAAAATGTTTTGATCATTATATTTCAATATAATTGGTTTCCTTTGAAATCCTCTATTTTATTTCATGCATTTAAAAACATTCTGAGAGGGTTTCACCAGATTACCACGAGTGGTGACCATATGATCTTTCTTCAAAAAAACCTACCTTTCTTCCAAACTTGCATATTTCCTTCCAGTGTCCTCACTTTCCCTCTTCCAGTTGCCAAATCTTGTGAACTCTACTTCCAGAAAAACTCGCTCATCTGTCCCTTTCTACTCACAAAACCACCACTCTAGTTCATGACATTATGACCTGTCACCTGAACTATTACAACACCTTCCTAATTGGTCTCCCTACCTCAAGTCTCTCTCCTGTATAATCTAACCATACATTTGGCAAAATGATTTTCCTAAAAAATAGGTGTGACTATGCTACTTGCCCATTAAAAAAAAAACTAGCCCTTGGTTAGATTTTATAATGTACATCATTACTAGTTTAGTTGCACTTCTAAATAATTTATAAATAAAGACGTATATTGGGAATATGCATGCAAAAATTTTTTACTGGCAGGGTACACAATAAAAAAAGTGTAGACACAAATGTTTAAGGAAGTCAGTATGATTCTCTACCAAATCAGGCCATCATCATTATCTCCCTATCCCTCAAACTCATCTTAATTACCTGATTCCCATCCAGATGAGAAAAGAAAAGCAATACTGGGAGAGCATAAACTAGACTAGACTGTATCATGTAGACAAATGGAATTAAAAGTTTGTAACGGTGGAAAGTCTTGAAATCCAAGGTGGAATTTTTATGTCACAGGCAATATGGAGCAAATGAAAAGGGTTTTTTGTTTTGTTTTTGAGTAGAGTGCTTGATTAATATTTGAAAGAAAGTAGCCAGAGTGACAAATTACAAAGTTATTACAGTAATCTAGCGATCAATGAAGTGGTCAAGGCTTGAATCAGGGAAGCAGTAGTAGGATTGGAAAGGACAGGGCAGATGGGAGAAGATATTGCAAAGGTAAGCCTCCAGAGGGCTTGTATTAATTTACATTATAGTTCTTGATTACCATACAATCACTGCAGCCTATTTGAAATATGTGAATAACAATAAAGTCCTAACCATAAAGTCTAGGGCAAATTTTGCTTTTCCTTTGCTAAATGGCAGACAGATTAAATAACCTAACTCTCTCTAAAAGTAGCCATAAAACTTCCACAATTACCTGCAAAAGATATACTGATTTGATGTAATAGACTGCAAAAGACTGATTTGATGTCAATAAGCTGTACACTGCTTACCTGTCAAGTAAACAAGAGAAGAGAAATGTGTTTATTATAATTCTTAGCTTACAATTCAGTAATGGAATTTGAAATTAGCTATATTTAAGTTCAATGATAACTTATTAAAATTTGATCTACTATCCTTTCTTAAATGAAATCTAAGTTTGTCTTAGGTTAACTGCTCTCTGATAAGGATATTTATGTCCTCAAATAAACAGTGTAAATTTACCTACAATTATTAGCTGCAAGCAAGTCTAAGATTAGAAACATCTTTGTCCTACTCAAACTTCATTGGCTCCCTATTACCTCCAGGATCAAATATAAAAGAAAACCTGTTTGGCATTTAAAATCCTTCACAACTTGCTCCCTTTTCCTCTTTTCCAGTCTTCTTACACTTCACTCTCTTCCACATACTCTCATGATCCACCTACTTATTCCTCATACACAGAACTCCCTCCCAACTCTATTCCCCTTGAGAAGAATTTCCAACCTCCTCTTTTCCCCTCTGCCTCTTAGCTTCCTTCAAAATTCAGCCTAAATGTCATCAACCAGAGAAGGACTTTTTGTGTTCCCTCCTTCTCAAACAGCTATTTAATGGCCTTACTATCAAAGATTGTTTTATATCTACTTTGTATATATTTTGTATGCACCCTATTATTTACATGTTAAATGTAAGCTTCTTGAAACCTGGGACTGTTTTTGCCATTATTTGAATCTCTTGTGCTTGGCACAGTGTTTTGTACATAGGAAGCAATAAATAAAGGCCTTTTGAATAACTTTTACACTGGCCTTAGATTTTAGGAATCTATTTCTTTCAAAGTAGAATCTGTTGAAGTACCAAAGCAGAACATATGGGAAAGCAAAAAAATTGTATCAATACTAAAGAAAGAATAATGCACCTAAATCCTTGTTGCCCTATTACTCAAAACAATTCCATCAGATGAGTCATCAGTTATAGGTGGATAGAGGCACCATGGCATAGCAGATAGAGTGTTAGGCTCAGAGTCTGAAAGATCTGGGTTTAAATCCTTCCTTTGACACTTCCTGACTCTGGTTAAGTTTGAAGTAGTGTCTCAAACAACTCCTAAAACTCATCGATTAAATCACAGATGAACTGTTATGTTCACTAATGAAGTTCTCATCCTAAGAGTTTCCATTCTAATTAAATTAGAAACTGGGGGGGGGGGGTGAATTAGAAACTATTGGGACAGCTAGAGCACTGGCCCTGGAGTCAGGAGGACTCAAGTTCAAATCCTGCCTCATAGCCTTACCAGTTGTGTAACCTTGGCCAAGTCTCTTAAGCCCAAGTGCCTCCCCTCCTCCAAAAAAACCCCTCAGAAATTGTTCACATTTTTGCGCCTAAATTGATTAAATAGTAGTTTTTACTCTAAACTGATCTCCTCTTCCAAAATGACAAACTTTGGCAACGGGACTAATACCATAATTATAAAAGTAAACGAGCTGTGTATCCATTTGTTTTAGGGATCAACCGTAACTACTTCTTAGTGCTTTTAATATTTACTACTAAGCATATGCTGGTGTCATCTGGAACTAAGCTCACAGTCTGGTGAGAGCCCTGGGCAGGGAAACTACAGGGGTCTATGCTGATGCTGAGGCAGAACTTGGATTTTTCACCCCTGCTGAGAACCAGGAGGTAGGCTTAAGTAGCAGTGGCCCAGGTTGGGGAGGGGCACAGGCTTGTCAGAGCTAACAACCACAACACACAAAGCTGGTTGATTAGCAAGTTGGTCTGGGGTCATCTAAGGACCAGGGAACAGGCCAGGTGAGTGAAGAACCTGATCCTCCTTAAATCATACCACCTGGGACTTCTTAAGCTTGGGATACTGCAGTCTGGAAAAAGTGCCCCACTTTAAGGAGCTAAAAGTCAAGTGAAAGAAAGGCAAGATGAGCAGACAGAGAAAGGTGAGGACCATAGAAAGTTTCTTCAGTAACAAGGAAGACCGAGGGGAACCCTCAGAGGAAGATGTCAACATCAGGGCCCCTATATCTAAAGCTTCCAAGAAAAATATGAATTGGTCTCAGGCCATAGAGGTGCTCAAAAAGGACTTTGAAGATAAAGTTAGAGAGGTAGAGGAAAAAATGGAAAGAGAAATGAGGGTGATGCAAGAAAGACATGAGAAAAAAGTCAACAGCTTGAAAAGTCAAATTGGCCAAATGGAAAAGGAGGTACAAAAGCTCTCTGATGAAAATAATTGCCTAAGAATGAGGATTGAACAAATGGAAAAGCCAGTGACTTTATGAGAAACCAAGACACAATAAAGCAAATCCAAATGAATAAAAAAAAGAGGGCAACATTCCTATGAGCTAAATATTCTAGTTAATGTATTTACCACATATATAGCATAGGTATACTACAATTTTCACATAATTAGAATATAAAACAACTAAAATATAAAACATTAAAATCATAAAGATAATTTTGAATGATTCAGACACAAAGATTAAAACATGTTTTTTTTTTTAGTCTTTGAGACTGGGTCTCCCTATCTCATCCAAATTGGAAGTGCAGTGGCCACTCATTGGCCAAACCCACTGCTCACCAGTGGCATAGAAGCTTTATCCTGTTCTGTTTCTGACCTGGGCCAGTTCACTCCTCCTTAGATGTAACCTAATGATTCAGAACTTCTGCTCCCTAGGTCTTTCCACTGGCGCCAGAATCACACAGAATCAGTTTTAGCCCCCCTAAAGCTTAGAATTCCCAAGCTTAAACGATCTACCAACCTTAACCTCCCCAGAAATAGGGATTCCATTCATTACACAACCTAGTCACTTGAAGATCATGCAGTACACACAACAGGGAAGCATTGTGGATATCGGTTATCACAGAACTTAAAAAGCATGGGGGTGTCAGTAGAGAGCAGTCAAGCTATTGGAGCAGTAGGAAGATGTACAGGCAAATGGGGTTAAGTGACTCGCCCAGGGTCACATAGCTAGTAAGTGTTAAGTGCCTGAGGCCGAATTTGAACTCAGGTCCTCCTGACTCCAGGGCCGGTGCTCTATCCATTGTGCTACCTAGCTGCCCCCATTGCAGCTCTTTTTGTGGTGGCAAAGAATTGTAAACTGAGATGATGCCCATCAATTGAGGAATGGAAGAACAAGCTGTGGTATCAATGTTGTTTGTCCTTCATTCTTGAAGAGGACTATAACATTGGGGTGATGTCATGACTTGCAGTAAATTGTGCAAAGTTACCAACCTCACTCTCTCCTCCAGAACCATCTGGGTCCAATGGCAAGATGTATATCATGGGGCAGCTAGGTGGCTCAGTGGATAAAGCACCAGCCCACAAAAAAAAAAAAAAAGGGCAGGTTTGTTACCAATAAGAGGTCCTCTTGTACTTGCTTTAATGAACTGACAATGTTTACTTCTAATAAGTCATTATCTGTAAATTGTGCTGTTTACAATAGCTTGTCATTTTTAAGTTGCTGAAATTTCCCCCCAAAATTGTTTACTTTAAATTTTGTTAGTAAACACTTTTTCCAAATGTAAAGTAAAAATCTGTCATTTTGTCTTCCAAATTATTATGTGCTTGAAAATGGGGTTTGAATTTAATGAGGTTTTATAAAATATGAAGGATTAAAGACTAAACACTCATGTTCTGCTTGGTTTAGCTATTCTCTATGACTAAAGCTATAATCTTGCTTACTGATGGGGTTGGAACAGATGGCAACTTGAGGACTCTTAAAGCTACAGCATTCTAATCATACCTAAGTTTATATTTTGGGATTTTGAATCAACTAACAGTCAAGTCACTATACATTCACTAAGCACTTACTATGTGCCAGGCACAGTGTTAAATGCTAAAGATACAAAGAAAGACAAAACAGAGCCTGCCCTCAAGGAGCTCACATGACACAAACAACTAAGTAATCTCAAAGGGAAGGTGCAAGTATTGAATGAGACTGGGAAAAGCTTCTTGCAGACTTGAGACTAGAAGACAGCCAGGAAAGCCAGGAGGTAGAAATGAGAACATTCCAGGCATGGGGGAGAGCCAGTGAAAACCATTGAATTGTGAAGAGTTTTATGTTCAAGGGTAAATAATGTCAGTGTTGCCTACTTGTAGAGAATGTAAAGGGGAGAAAAGTATAAGAAGACTAGACAGATAAGCAGATTCTATACTTGATTCTGTAGATGATAGGAAGCCACTGGAGTTTCTTGAGTTGGGGGCAGGAGGTGGTGATAGGATGATCAGACCTGTGGTTTAGGAATATTACTGAATGGAGGATGGGACTGGGGTGTGGTGAAACTTGAGGCAAGGAGACCAAGTGAAAGATTACTTAAATAGTCCAGTAAGAAGCAAATAGGGATCCATTGAGGTAAAGAAAGAACTAGAATAAAGTTAACACTATTCTGAGTTATTTTGGGCAATAAAACCATTGAAGAAAACTAGTTCTTATATATTTCCTGTATTTACTAGGTTAATAATAACAGCATCAGCACTAGTGGGATCAGAAGCTCCAGTGTGGTATATATACCTTCAGTTATATAAGTTGATTGACATAAATTGATAGAAAAATAATTCAATTTACAAAAATGTACTTTATGGAAAGAGAGCTGACCTTAGAGTCAGGAAGACAGAGGGTGCTGTCCTACCTCTGACAAACAGTAGGGAGGTCATTTAACCTCTCAGTACCACAGGCAATGAGGTAAGAATATATTTAGCAAAACAGTTGTAGATACATTGGTAGAAGGAGCTTTCTCACTCAGAGTTCCCTCTATCACCAATAAAATCACAGTTCTTATCATCATAGAACATACTTTAAAAATACGCAGATCAGACTATAGATATTGTGTAAAGTACCTGTAAACTCATTCAGTAGCTAGTCTGAGGCAGCAGTGCAGAGGTGACCAGTAGGGAGTTAAAATAAATAGATTAAAAGAGATTAATGACGGTGAAGCCACCTATACTGACTCAATCCAAAATAAAAACAGTTGGTGAGAAAGCCTAGCAGAGCTCAAATACTAAGAAAGACATTTTCAGTAAGAAAAATTCTTGCTAGTATTAAAACAAAGATTATGGGCCAAAGTAATTAAAGAAATACAAAATATTAACAGCAATACAATCCAAAATGCAAATCAGACTGCAAATAAAGCTTAACAAATGCTTTCCTAATATTCTCAGCTGCTGGTGCATTCCCCTCCCAAAATTACTTTGCATTTTTTCTCTCTGTTTTTTTTTAGGACAATGGAGTTAAGTGACTTGCCCAGGGTCACACAGCTAGTAAGTGTCAAGTGTCTGAGGCCTGATTTGAACTCAGGTACTCCTGAATCCAGGGCCAGTGCTTTATCCACTTCGCCACCTAGCCACCCCCTCTTTGCATTTATTTTACACATACTTATCCATGTTATCCCTGATGTTAGATTCTTGTTAGAGAATACCACAGTGGATACCACAGTGCCTGACACAAAGCAGGTCTTTAATAAATGCCTTTGAATTGATTAAGAAGGAGTTCAGTAAGATATCTATCAATGCTAAGAAGACTAATTTATTTAAATGATTTAATTTATCATCATTTGAAAGAGGTTAAGTGGCAAATTACCTCTAGATGATGCAAAAAAAATGGGCCAGGTTATTTAATAGTAAAAGCAAGATGTCACTGTGTCCAGCTGGCATAGTCAAATCCAGATCAGAGCAGTAAAACCAATGGTGCAGCAGAAGGAGATTTCAGAGTACTGAGGGGACCTGAACCATATAGGTAGAAAATATCACACCAAAACTTCCATCCAGACATTCCAGAATAGTAACCTACTCAAGTCTTCAAACTGATGAACTGTGGAGTTTTTGCTCTCCCCACATTCCTTTTTCCCTGAGGTATGGTGCAAAAGCCCTTTCCTACCCTCCACAGAGAAGACTGGGAAGAAAAGGAAAAGGAAGAAATTGGCAATGATGACTACCTCTGCCTGTAAGGGAACTTTGGTTTTTCCTGTTTAATTGCACATATATTAAAATTGAAGTGGAACCATGTGTTGCCCATCTGAATCAATAAGTACAGAGAAAACAGTTCTTCCAAAAGGTAGGAACCAGAGCCAAGATAATTATAACAATTATTTTAAATATTCGTATTTCATCCCCTAGACTAGAAACTGGGAAATAGTAGTTTCAAAAACTTTCCTGCCTAATTCAAAAGTAGCTCATGCCCCTGCTGGACTTTTTCCAGGCTTTGCACACCATCTAGTGGCCAGTGAGAATATTGCAAGCTATCAAAAGGTAGGCGTGCCCATTGTGTGGGCCACAAAATGGGTTGATGAAACAACTCAAAAGAGTGCCACCTGGTGGCTCTACAAGATATAACACCTGTATTACTCCAAAGACCTTAACTGCCATTAGCCAAAACCAAATAACCTACGTCTTCCCTCTGGTCTTTATCAAGAATGACTGGAACTCATCTCCTCTTCCATCCCCACCCCTGCCCCAATCTTCTCTTCCCTTAGAATCCCCAGCTTCAAGGCTTAGCACATGTGCCATGTCTTTCCTAATGTCCCTACATTAGGCTTCCTCTTTTCTGCCCAAATTATCTTGTATGTATCTTTCTTGAAAGTCTATTTAGGGGGCAGCTAGGTGGCACAGTGGATAGAGCAGCTATGAATATTTGTCCTTTTCCCTTTTTTATGATATCTTTGGAATATAGACCTAATAGTAGTACTCCTGGATCAAAAGGTATGCACAGTTTTATAGCCCTTTGGGCATAGCTCCAAATTGCTCTCCAGAATGGTTGGATCAGTTCACAGCTCCACCAACAATGCATTAGTGTTCCAATTTTCCCACAGCTTCTCCAACATTTATTATTTTCCTTTTTTTTATCCTAGCCAATCTGATAGGTGTGAGGCGGTACCTCAGAGTTGTTTTGATTTGCATTTCTCTAATCAATAGTGACTTGGAGCATTTTTTTATATGGCAATAGATAGCTTTGATTTATTCATCTGAAAACCGTCTGTTCATATCCTTTGACCATTTCTCAATTGGAGAATGACTTGCATTCTTATAAATTTGATTTAGTTCCCTATATTTTAGAAAATGAGGCCTTTACCAGAAACACTGGCTATAAAAATTATTTCCCAGTTTTCTGCTTCCCTTCTAATCTTGCTTGCATTGCTTCTATTTGTACAAAACCTTTTTAATTTAATGTAATCAAAATCATCCATTTTGCATTTCATAATATTCTCTATCTCTTGTTTAGTCATAAATTCTTCTCCTCTCTATAGATCTCAGAGGTAAACTATTCCTTCCTCTCCTAATTCACCTATGGTATCACCCTTTATGTCTAAATCATGTATCCATTTTGACCTTATTTTGGTATACAGTGTAAGATGTTGGTCTATGCCTACCAACTCCCCCATTTCAACCAGTCAGTGATGGGATAAATAAAAGTACTGGAAAGGGCTGACGGGGAGGCTGTTATTAGAAGGGAACCAGCTCTTAGTGAGAGAAAGAAGGAAGGAGTAGGAAAGGAAAATATTTAAGAGAGCAAGTTTATTGCTTCCAGAGCAGAGCAAGTATAACAAAGAACAGAATGGAAGGGGTGAGTACCTTTACAGAGTGGGGAAGGTAGATGGAAGGGGTAGGAATAAGGGAACTTCTGGTGAGGGGAATAGAGAACAGTATTTGAATAATGACAGATGAAGGTTCAAAAACACTAGTATGGGGAGAAGCATTTAATACATTTTTTATCTATTTTAAATTTCATACCATAAAAGAATTGGAAGAGAAGTATGTAAGAGGCTAAAATTAGCCTCAGCGCCCCGAACGAGCCGCCCCTCCCCCAGCAAGACTTCCCATGCCCTGCTAAGAGGGGATACGCACAGGAAGCCTCAGGCATTCGCCAGCTTCCTCTGCCCATCCCCCAGCTCCAGGCCCACTCTGCACAGAGACTCAGTGCCTCAGCCTCCCTTGGGCTCAGTCAGCAAATTAGCTTGGGGGGTGGGGGCAGCCTGGGCCTGAGGTTTCTGAGGGGAGAGAAGGGTTATATAGCCTGGGAGGGAGAGAGGGAGAGACGGAAAGGGAAGGAATGAAAGAGAAAAGAGACAGTGAGAGGGAGGACTGAGAAAGGAGATGCAGGGAGACGCTACAGAGAAAGGGGAATGCGACCAAGAGATGAAGTAGAGAAAGCACAAGCGGTGAGCTAGAGGACTGAAGGAGAGACATAGAATGAGGCATGGCTGCAACAGCAGAGTGGCCAGACACACCCATAGGCGAGAGAGAAGGGAGGAAATTTCACGGCAACAGGGAGAAAGTTAAAACGCAGTCAGGTTGTATTTACCTCTAAGTTTGTTCCATATAAATAAACTCAGTTTTGTTTATTTGTTTTGGGGTTTTTTTGCAGGGCAATGAAGGTTAAGTGACTTGCCCAGAGTCACACACCTAGAAAGTATCAAGTGTCTGAGGCTGGATTTGAACTCAGGTCCTCCTGAATCCAAGGCCAGTGCTTTATCCACTGAGCCACCTAGCTGCCCTCTGTTTTGTTTATTTGAAAAGAGGCTGTTTCTTAGCAGTCTGGGAGAAGCAGTTGGGGGATTTTTTTAAAACAGCCCTTACAGACTGGCTTAGGCAGCTAATAGCCAGCTAATAGCTTTACCAGCTATAGTTTTTCAGACAGCCAGCAGTTTACAGATTAGTAAGGCAGTTAATATTTTTTTTAAAAGTAAACCTTTCAAAAATGTACATACAAGGTAAGTTCATAGCCAAACAAGGAAAAGAATAGAGAAGCTATTTAAAAAGATAAAAGAAATAACTGAATACATAAAACTGAAGAGCTTTTGTATGAAGAAAAGTAATGCAACTAGGATAAGAAGGGAAGCTGTTACCTAAGAGAAAGTATACATCAAAAGACAAATAACTAATTGAAATATGTAAGATTTTTAAAAAGCCATTCCCCAATAGTTAAATAATTAAAGTTTATGGAAAAATAGTTCTCAAAAGAATATACAATAACCACATGAAAGAATTGTCCAAATAACCAATAAATGAAATAGAAATCAAAAGAAGCCTAAGGTTGTTCCTCACTGTCCAGCAAAGTGGCAAAAATGATGGAAAAAAAAACCCAGAAATAGTCAATATTGGAGGGGTTGTGGAAAAACAAGGCTACTAATGCATGTTCGTAGAGCTGGAAAATAATGTCGAATTTTGCCAATTAAGTGAATTAAATATCCATATCTTTTGACCTAGGGATTCTATTGCCACAAATATACTCCGCGAAGGTTACTGACAAAAGAAAGAAAAAAAGAAAGAAAGGCTCCATAAACACTGAAAAATTAATAGCAGCACTTTTATGGTAGCAAAGAACTTGAAATAAAATATGTGCCATAACTGAAGAATGGCTAAACAAATTGTGGCACATCAAAGTGCTAAAATATTATCATGCTCTAAGAAATGTAAATACAAAGAAACACAGAAAGATTTTAAGAACTGATACAAAGTGAGAGAAGCAGAACTAGCAAAACAATATACACAATGTCCATACCAATTTAAAAGGAGAGAACCACCAATGAACAATCAATACTGAATGTTGTGAAATTATGAAGACCAAGCTCTGCCCTAAGGAAGAAATACAAGACAAGAACCTATTCCTTTGCAGAAGTGAAATTCCCAGGTGTAGAATATTACTGTTTCACACTGGTTTTGTGTGTGTTGATTGGCTTTTACCTAATTTTTTCTGCCTCTGCCTTTACAAAAAAATTCATTAGAGTCAATGGGAGGGAGATACAGGGGGAATTTAGATAGTGTAAAAACAAAAAAGATCAATAAAACATATTAAAGAAAAACTGAATGTTGTGAAATTATAATGACCAGGCTTGGTCATAAGAAAATATTTCTCCCCATTTCTTTGTACAAGTGAGGGACCATGGGTATGGAATACTGCATATAATATTAGAAATTTTTAATATGTAGGTTAGTTTTACAGAAATTTTTTCCCCCTTTTTTTTAACTCTTTCATATAAAGGATGACTCTCTGGAAATGGAAGAGGGAGAATGGGAAATGAGGATGACAAAAAGCAAACCATATAAAGAAAAACATTTTTTAAAAGAAAAACATAATAGTTTATCAAATCTAAGGTTTCACAAGCTAATGCTATTTCTCATAATTCAGATCATAATCCTTTTGTTTATGGGTATGTTTCCACAACAACCAGCTACAGGCTAAAAAGGATACCAATTTCAAGAAAAGAATTAGAAAAAGAAACCAACATTTTAATATTTCCTTTCTGGAAACACTCCTAGAAGCAAAGACAGAAAATGAAATCTAATTTATTGTGCACACAGTTACCTATAAAGGAAATGTACTTCAACTGGGGAAGAGAATAAGATATTAAATTTAAAAATTTTAAAAAACATGAAAATGAAATGTACTTTTAGCTTTAAAAAAGCTTATGAAACAACTAAAATCATCCTGATTAAACACTAAGGTCAACGTATAACATATACTTTTTTAATATAAAGCACAATAAGAATCTGCAAGTTTTAACTAACCTTCTGGAAGGTTAAATTTGTTAAAATAAAAGCCATTCCCCAATTGATAGATGATCAAAAGACATGAAGTTTTCAGATGAAATAATCAAAGCTACCTATTATAGTCATATGAAAAAAATGCTCTATCTCACTAATGACTGGAGAGATTCAGGTCAAAACAATTCTGGGTACTGCCTCATACCTACTGGATTGGCTAACAGGACAGCAGAGGAAAATGACAAATGTTGTAGGGGATGGGGCAGCTAGGTGGCACAGTGGATAGAGCACTGGCCCTGGATTCAGGAGGACTTGAGTTCAAATCCACCTCAGGCACTTGACACTTACTAGCTGTGTGACCCTGGGCAAGTCACTTAATCCCAATTGCCTCACCAAAAAAAAACACAAAAACACACACACCAAAAAAAAAAAAAATGTTGTAGGGGATATGAGGAAAATGAGACATTAATACACTCTTGGTAAAGTTGTAAACTGATTCAAATATTCTGTAGAGCAATTTGGAACTAGGGCCAAAGGGCTATAAAACCATGCATACCCTTCGAACTAGCAATACCACTACTAGATTGGTATGCTAAAAGATTTTTTTTTAAGTTGAATTCGAAATTGGAGTGATGCCCATCAATTGGGGAATGGCTGAACAAATTGTGGGATAAGATTAGGATGGAACTCTACTGTGCTGTAAAAAATGATGAGCAGAGGGGCAGCTAGGTGGCACAGTGGCTAGAACACCAGCTCTGAAGTCAGGAGTACCTGAGTTCAAATCTAGCCTCAGACACTTAACACTTACTAGCTGTGTGACCCTGGGCAAGTCACTTAACCCCAACTGCCTCACCAAAAATAAATAAATAATAAATAAATGAATGAATAAATAAAAATGATGAGCAGGATGCTATCAGAAGGACTTAGGAAAAATGCAATCCATCTACAGAGAAAGAACTGATGGTTCTAAGATAACATTTTAAAGGGAAAACCAAAAATTTTAAATAAGGTTTACAATAACAACAACAACAAAAATGGACTATTTCAAGGTAATACTGCTAATTTCCATAAAAGTAATCACTAAAAAATCCAGCTATGTACTAGCTAAAGTTCATGTTTTAAGTGCAATAAAACATTGCCATTTTCTTATATGTTTTATTTACTAAAAGAGGAAGAAAAGGATATCCCTATAATAAACACAGAGAAAAGCAGCTTGAGGAAAAACAAACAATTCTAAGCATTTGAGAAGGAAAAGTCTATCAGATAAAAGGACCTGAGTGAAATTACTGCTGTTAGAGAAGGCTATAGTGTGTTGTTTACCAGCAACTAATTTCAATAGGGCTGTTTTCAGGACTTTATGGCTGGAAAAACTCTAAATACAAGAAATGTTTTGGAGCTATGGAAATATTGTATAATAACGATGTCATTTCTAACAGAAAAGTGGATTTGGGGTTTCCTAACCTAATTTTGAGATAGGTTACTACACAGGAAGAGGCCATGATTTGAGGCATTAGAAATCAGATGAGAAGCTTGAGAAAACACTGAGAAGCTGTTTAAAGGAGACAGAGTTCAGAATTCTAAAGAGCTGAGAGCAGAAAAGCTAAAAGAAGGTAAAAAAAGCCAAAGGAGTTGAGAAGCTGACAGGAACAGGGTACAGCTAAAAGCTATGCTCTGTAGCTGATGCAAGGAAATCATCTGATTGGAGGAATACTATTATTCTGGAAGCTGATCAGCAAAAGCAGCTCCCTAAATTGCATTAAGGGCTGGCAAGGGAAAGGTTGCTTTGTTCTCTACAGGCATCTACTTCTTAAGAGAGGAAAAACCACCCAGAGGCTAGCTTATGATGCCCTTCACCTTTCTCTATGGTTCAATAGGAAAACTCAAATCCTATAAAGGGCAAGCCCTAAAAGGTTTTGCATGAATTTTAAGAGCTGTTTAATCAGCACAGATGCTAGTAACATGTTTAACTTGATTACTGAAATACTGAGTGAAATACTTCACTTCCCATAGCATTTGACACAGTTTTAATATAGGGCCATGTCAACCTGAAGGACTGAAGAAATTCAAGGGAAAAGGGAAGGAGTCATGTCAATGTTATATTTCTGCCTCTAACTGAAAGTGATCACCAACCAGATGGCCAGACTTATGGGTGATGAGTCTCTTTAGCTGATTCCCTAGGGGTAATTAATATAGGAATTTCCAGAGCTTATGTTCTGGTGGCATGACCTTAGAAAACCCAGGCTTATCTCTACCACCATGAGAAATTATTTGATTAGGACTTCAGAAATCCTGATACAGATGGGAATTATTCTAACTCTAAGCTCTTTTAACAGAAAAGTCTTTTATAAAAAGTAAAGCACTCTGGGGGCAGCTAGATGGCGCAGTGGTTAAAACGCTGGCCCTGGATTCAGGAGTACCCGAGTTCAAATCCGGCCTCAGACACTTGACACTTACTAGCTGTTTGACCCTGGGCAAGTCACTTCACCCCCATTGCCCTGCAAAAAAAAAAAAAAAAAAGTGAAGCATTCTAGTCTTTGTTTTTTTTTCTTTTTTAGTAAGGCAATGGGGGGTGAAGTGACTTGCCCAGGGTCACACAGCTAATAAGTGTCAAGTGTCTGAGGCCGGATTTGAACTCAGGTACTCCTGAATTCAGGGCCGGTGCTTTATCCACTGTGCCACCTAGCTGCCCCTCTAGTCTTTTTAAATTAGACAGGTACTAAGCAACTGACAGATTAAAAAAAGAACCACCTCTAAGTTTCAAAAAGCACAGAAGGCAAATGACAAAGTCAGATAAAAGAAAATCTTTTAATTGGAAAAGAGTAGTTATGGGGAAGTCACAGAAAAAACAGAAAAAAGTAACCAAGATGAGGAAGTCACTGAGAAAACCTGGAAATAAGTGGCCAAGATTTCTTGATATTCTATTTCCAATCCTTGTTAGAAGAAAATACAATTTGATTCTGGGTTAAGGGCAGGGGTTCTAAACCTAGGGTCCAGGAACTTGGGTGGATGTTTTTTTTTAATATTTTGATAACTGGATTCTAATATAATTGGTTTCCTTTGTAAAACTATGTATTTTATCTTATGAGTTTTAAAAAAGTATTCTGAGGGGCAGCTAGGTGGCACAGTGGATAGAGCACCGGCCCTGGAGTCAGGAGTACCTGAGTTCAAATCCGGCCTCAGACACTTAACACTTACTAGCTGTGTGACCCTGGGCAAGTCACTTAACCCCAATTGCCTCACTTAAAAAAAAAAAAAAGGTATTCTGAGAAGGAGGTTTCACTAGACTGCCAAAAGGTTAAAAAAGTTTAAGACCCCCTGGTTTAGAGAAAGACAGTCTAAAACCATTTCTAGTACAAGGGAGGGGGTTCCCACTCCCCTCAATTCTGTGTGTGTCTGTTTCACTTGGGAGGAAATTGCTTCAAGAATCATAATCCCTGACAGTAAAGAAGAGAGTTGGACTGTCAAGAGGTGCATAGGGAAGGTGGAGAAGAAGGGAGGGTATCCTTGGAACTCAAAACATTTTTTAAATGTTAAAAAATTGTTTTGACATGTAATTGGAGGAAAATAAAATATAAATAATATATTCATTTAAAATATTATATAAATAAAAAAGAGGAGCATACCCTAGGAATCCAGCTGAACAACTAAAACAGCAATAACCCAAATGGAGCACATGAAAAATATACAAAGACAGAATGAACTTGCAAGCCTTGCATTGCAGGAAACCGCAAGCTACATTTGCCACATGGGTATCCTACATAGTCTAAGTATGATGGTAATGAAACACAAATTTTGTGCTACTGTTCTTGCCATGCCATTTCAGTAATTGCCTTTGCTAAGAGCTGCGTTTTCTGGTTGATTGTTAATGGGAAACATGACAACAATGTAAATGGAAAGAACAAAAAAAAAAGAAAAGAAAAACGAACACTGTGTAATTATAATGACTAAGCCTAGTCCCAGAGTCTAGTTGAGAAAATGCACCAGGGATCCCTCCTCCCATGTTGGTTGGTTTTGCACAACTGTTTTTCATCTTTTTAAAAAATCTTTATCATAAAGAATGGCTCATTCTGTAGGGAGAGGGAAGAATGTTTAGAAATAAAGCTGGTATCTTTAAAAGCACCAAGATTTTTTAAAAATAGAGTTGAACTCTTGATTCTTATATTTACTTGGGCTTTAGAGAAACCTTTTTTCCACTGAGCAGTTTCACTATTCATTTAGAATTATAATATGCCTGGAACAGTTAGGTGGCATAGTGCATAAGAACCAGCCCTGGATTCAGGTGGACCAGAGGTCTCTCAAATCAACCATGTAATTGATTATGTGAAAACAGTTGGGTGGGCAGCTAGGTGGCACAGTGGATAGAGCACCAGCCCTGGAGTCAGGAGGACCTGAGTTCAAATTTGACCTCAAACACTTGACACTTACTAGCTGTGTGACCCTGGGCAAGTCACTTAACCCTCACTGCTCTGCCAAAAAAAAAAAAGTAACCTTAGTTGCCATCTAACCTAACCCTTCACTTAGCAGACAAAAAAAGATATTTGTAGAATTGAACAAAAACTGACAACTATAATACAAACTGGAAACAAATACATATAAGGAGCATTAAGTGCTATGAGATTAGATGAGGGACAAATATTTGCTATTAGCCTTGGGTTTTTATTCACCATAACTAACAGTGCTGGAGGCACATAGGGAATGCATATACAATTTAGGATCAGCATATGTTTTTAGAAATTATAAAAATCCAACCCTTTCTTTTTACATATATGTTAACAGTTAAATGATTTGCCAAGGTCACAAAGGTAGTTTGTAAGGAAGAAGATGAACCCAGGGCTCCTAACTTCTAATTATGTTGCCACTTAGGACTACACCAAAATTCAACTTGCACTCCACTACTGCTGAGCAAGCCATGAAGAATGTAATTACATGTATATGACTTCTCTCATCTCACAGTAACTCCATGTTGGATTTCTTATATTCTTATATTATCAAGATAATATAATTTCTTACCTAGTTAATGCAGAATAACCACATAAAGCAAGTGCTAGAAAAAACAATTCCAAGGGCTTCAAATCAATTGGTATAAAATTTTATTTTGAAGGGAAAATGTTAAAGCAAACATATGAAAACACTTAACATTTTAATTTAATATAAGAAAGCTGTTACAACTTCATCCAGGCTTCTTCTATAGCATCATGGCCCAAAATTAAAATTTAATCAAAAAAATCTCTAATAGCTAAAGTGACTATTTAAAATAATTTAATAAAGCATACTTGACTAGAGCGTTTCTTTTCATTCTTTCTTTCTTTTTTTTTTCTGGCAGGGTTAAGTGACTTGCCCAGGGTCACACAGCTAGTGTCAAGTGTCTGAAACCGAATTTGAACTCAGGTCCTCCTGAATCCAAGGCCAGTGCTTTATCCACTGCGCCACCTAGCTGCCCCATAGAGCTTTTCTTTAACAAAGAACATATATTGAATTAATTCAGGAGGAAGGGAGCTCAGACATAATATATTCAATCTCCTTTATTTTACAGAAGGGAAAATGTCTCCAAGGCTTTAAAAAAAATTTTAGTGGGCAATAATGACTTCAAAACTTGGACCAGCATTGGATAAATGTTCTTTTCAAATAGTAAGCAACTATAATATGGATATATGTTTTATATAATTTCACATGTATAATTGATATCATATTGCTTGCCTTCTCAGTGGGTGGGGGAAAAGCAAGAGGGAGGGAAAGAATTTGGAAGAAAAAATTTTTTAATGTTATAAATAGATAAAATTTTGAAAAAAAAAACCTGTAAACAAATAAATGGTTTAATGTGAGATTCAACTCCAATAACAAAATGTTAAGCCTGACAATTTACAATCACAGCAGGTATACAAATAAAGCAAATGATGAAATACCCCACTTTTCAATATTATTTGGAAGAAAATAACATCTCTGATAGACCAGATCTGCTGAGACTGTACAATAAATAATGCCTTGTGCATGGTAAAATATTTTATACGTCTCCAAAATATTTTCATATATAGTATCCTATTGTATCTTCACATATCTTCAGAGGAGATAAAGCAGTTAATTATATTTCCACTTTACAGCTGGAGAAACTAAAATATAAACCAAATAACATGGCCAAGATGATAATAAATTAACTGTTACTTTTGTACTATTTCCTGATAACAGATTTTTATAAAAGTCCTGCAAACAGAAAATCTTTGTGGATCAAATCCTTAATATTTGTTGCCCAAACAACTGGGTCTTAGAAAATCCCCTTCAGTGGCATCACCAAAAACAATAATTCTGGAGAGAAAATAAATCAATCATAGCTTTCTTTTTTACTTATGGCTATAAGCATTTCATGATATGCTCATGAAACCTCTTACCTATCAAATTGTAGAGCCTCATCACCTTGTGAGGGAGTCTGGTCAGTTATTTTACCAAAATACCTTTTCTCTAATTCAGATTTAATCTAACACTTTCTGTGGGAAGTGTGCCATCAAATGATATGTCAACATGTAAAAACATGTAAAACTGCCATGTGTTAAATTATTTTAATTCACCTACCATTAAACACATAACACTTTTGAGAATGGAAAGGTTGCTTATCAACCCCTTTCATTGGTAAAAGAGCAGGAAGTCCATCATTCTTTTTTTTTTTTTAAATGCAGGGCAATGAGGGTTATGTGACTTGCCCAGGGTCACACAGCTAGTAAGTGTCCAGTGTCTGAGGCTGGATTTGAACTCAGGTCCTCCTGAATACAGGGCCAATGCTTTATCTACTGTACCACCTAGCTGCCCCCTGTCATTCATTTTTACATAAAAGAATGTGTGGAGGAAGGGAATCAGTTTTAATAGAATAAGAATCAAAGCTCATTCATACTTTAAAAAAAAATTCAGAGGGACCAGCCATCTGCTTAGAAATATTTGGCCTACATTTCTAAAATATACAGGGAACTAAATCAAATTTATAAGAATCCAATTCATTCCCCAATTGAGAAATGGTCAAAGGACATGAACAGGCAGCTTTCAGATGAAGAAATCAAAGCTATCTATTGCCATATGAAAAAAAATGCTCTAAATCACTATTGATTAGAGAAATGCAAATTAAAACAACTCTGAGGTACCACCTCACACCTATCAGATTGGCTAATATGACCAAAAAAAGGAAAATAATAAATGTTGGAGAAGCTGTGGGAAAATTTAAACACTAATGCACTGTTGGTGGAGCTGTGAACTGATCCAACCATTCTGGAGAGCAATTTGGAACTATGCCCAAAGGGCTATAGAACTGTGCATACCCTTTGATCCAAGAATACTATTAGGTCTATATCCCAAAGAGATCATAAAAAAGGGAAAAGGACCCCCCCCCAACACAAATATTTATAGCTGTTCTTTTTGTGGTAGAAAAGAATTGGAAATTGAGGGAATTCCCATCAATTGGGGAATGGCTAAACAAGTTGTGGTACATGAATGTGATGGAATACTATTGTGCTGTAAGAAACGATAAGCAGGAAGATTTCAGAGAAATGTGGAAATACTTATATGAACAAATATGAAATAGTAAACACAAGGCAGTATTTATAATTATGTGCTAAGTATATGGAACAAGAGGCAACAATGATGTAGAGAATAAAGAGCTCAGTTGGAGCCAGAAAGACCTGAATTTAAGTCCCACTTCTAACTTACATAACTATGGGAAACCCCTTAACCTACCTCTCAGTACTGTAGGACACTCTTTAAAGATTAAATTGCAGAGAAGATACTGACCTGCATGGTTAGAAAGATTTTCTAGACAGATAGATGAATAAACAGACAGATAAGATACATTTGCAGATCAAACAAAATATCATAAGAACACAAAAAAGGAGATCAATGAAGGATGAGGTAATCAGATGCTTCAAGCAAAAGAAACAACTTAAGCCTTGGAAGATGATTAAGATTTAGATAGCATAGCCAAGGAAATGAATAGAATCTTAAGTAAACAAGATATGATATCTGGAGAGAACTGAATAGGAATAGAAAAGAGTATACCTTTTCTCAGCAGTACATGGTACCTTTACAAAAATTAACCATACATTAAGGCATAAACATTTCATAGTTAATGAAAAAGGAAGAATATTAAATGCATTCTTTTCAGATCATAATGCAATAAAAATTAGGTTTAATAAGGAACCATAGGGGGTGGCTTGGTGGCGCAGTGGATAAAGCACTGGCCCTGGATTCAGGAGGACCTGAGTTCAAATCAGGCCTCAGACACTTGACAATTACTAGCTGTGTGACCCTGGGCAAGTCACTCAACCCTCATTGACCCACAAAATCAAACAAACAAAAAAAATAAGGAACCATAGAGAAAGATTAAAAATTAACTGGAGACTAAACCTAATCTTAAAGAATGAGTAGGTTAAAAAACAAGTCATAGAAACAATAAATAATTTTATTAAAGAGAATGATAATAATGAGACAACATACTAAAACTTATGGGATGCAGCAAAAGCAGTAATCAGAGTAAAATGTATATCTCTAAATGTCTATATCAAAAAAATAAAGAGCAGATCAGCGAGTTGGGTATAAAGAAAAAAATTTAAATCCCCAATTAAACATCAAATTGAAAAACCTAAAAATTAAAAATGAGAATAAGAAAACTGAGTTTAAGAAAACCACTAGGGGGCAGCTAGATGGCCAGTGGATAAAGCACCAGCCCTGGATTCAGGAGGACCTGAGTTCAAATCCGACCTCAGACACTTGACACTTGCTAGATGTGTGACCCTAGGCAAGTCACTTAACCCTCACTGCCGCGCAAAAAAAAAAAGAAAAGAAAAAAGAAAACCACTGAATTAATAAATAAAAATAGGAGTTGGTATTATGGGGGGGGAAACAATAAAATATAAATCATCAGTTAGTATGATTAAAAGAGAGAAAGAAGAAAAACTAAATCACTAGTATAAAAATGAAAAGGGTAAATATAACACTAATAAAGATAAAATCAAACCAATTATTAGGAATTATTTTGCCAGATTATATGCCAATAAATTTAACAATTTAAGTGAAGTGGGAGAAAACTTCCAAAAATATACACTGCAGGGGCAGCTAGGTGGTGCAGTGGATAGAGCACCGGCCCTGGAGTCAGGAGTACCTGAGTTCAAATCCGGCCTCAGACACTTAACACTTACTAGCTGTGTGACCCTGGGCAAGTCACTTAACCCCAACTGCCTCACAAAAAAAAATATATATATATATACACTGCCTAGATTGAGAAGAAGAAATAGAATATCTAAATAAACCTATTTTAGAACAAGAAATTGAACAGGCCATAAATGAGTTTCTTAAGAAAAAAATCACCAGAATTAGATGGATTCACCAGCAAACTCTTATTAATTCTGATAATAAATAAATTATTTGGAATAAAAGACAAAAAAAGAGTTCTACCAAACTTCCTTCATAAAACAAATACAGTAATGATACCTAAGCCAGAAAGAGCAAAAACAGAGAAAGAAAACTATAGACCAATTTCATTAATGAATATGAAAGCAAAAATTCTAAATAAAATACTAGCTAGTAGATTACAATATAGCACAAAGATTATATATTGTGACCAAGTGGCATTTAACTAGGAAAGCAGAGGTGGTTTAACATAAGGAAAACTATTAACATAATTGATTACTTCAATAACAAAAGTAGCAAAAATCCTATCAATACATTCAGAAAAAAGCTTTTAACAAAACACTCATTCTTATTTTTTAAAAAACTTTGAGGGGGCAGCTAGGTGGCACAGTAGATAAAGCACCAGCCCTGGATTCAGGAGGACCTGAGTTCAAATCTGGCTTCAGGCACTTGATACTTACTAGTGTGACCCTGGGCAAGTCACTTAACCCCCCACTGTCCCGCCCCCCCCAAAAAAAAACCTTTGAAAGCATAGGTATAAATAGATTTTTCCTTAAAATGATAAGAATAATCTACCTAAAACCATCAGCAAGCATTACTTGTAATGGGGATAAGCTAGAATCCTTCTCAAGAACAGAAGAGAAACTAGTAAAAAACCAACATCTTACACCTTATACAAAAATAAGGTCAAAATGGGTTCAAGATTTAGACATAAAGGGTGATACCATAGATAAATTAGGAGAGGAAGGAATAGTTTACCTCTCAGATCTATAGAGAGGAAAATAATTTATGTCCAAACAAGAGATAGAGAATATTATGAAAAGCAAGATGGAAAACTTTGATTACATTAAATTAAAATGCTTTTGTTCAAACAGAAGCAATGCAGCCAAAATTAGAAGGGAGGCAGAAAACTGGGAAACAATTTTTACAGCCAGCATTTCTGCTAAAGGCCTCATTTCTAAAATATATAGGGAACTAAATCAAATTTATAAGAATCCAAGTCATTCCCCAATTGAGAAATGGTCAAAGGATATGATGAAGTCAAAGCAATCTATTGCCATATGAAAAAATGCTCTAAATCACTACTGATCAGAGAAATGCAAATTAAAATAACTTTGAGGTACTACCTCACACCTATCAGATTGGCTAATATGACAAAAAAAGAAAACAATAAATGTTGGAGAAGCTGTGGAAAAATTAGAACACTAATGCATTGTTGGTGGAGCTATGAAGTGATCCAACCATTCTGGAGAGCAATTTGGAACTATGCCCAAAGGGTTATGGGACTGTTCATATCCTTTGACCCAGTGGTACCACTGCTAGGTCTGTATCCCAAAGAGACCAAAGAAAAGGGAAAAGGACCCACATGTACAAAAATATTTATAGCAGTTCTCTTTGTGGTGGGAAATCGAAGGAATGCCCATCAATAGGGGAATGGCTAAACAAATTGTGATATATGAATGTAATGGAATACTATTGTGCTGTAAGAAACGATGAGCAGGAGGAGTTCAGAGAAACCTGAAAGGACTTACATGAACTGATGCTGACTGAGAGGAGCAGAACCAGGAGAACATTGTACACAGTACCAGCAACATTGTGTGATGAAAAATGGGGATAGACTTGGCTCTTCTCAGCAGTGCAACAATCCAAAACTGTTTCAAAGAACTCGTGATAGAAAATATTCTCAACATCCAGAAAAAAGAACTATGAATTATGAATGCAGATTAAATCATACTATTTCTACTTTTGGACTGTTTTTTTTCCTTCTTCTTTGAGGTTTTTCCTTTGTGCTCTGATTCTTCTTTCACAAGATGACTAATGTAGAAATATGTTTGATGTGACTGTACATATACAACCTATATCAGACTGCTTACCGTCTTGGGGAGGAGGGAGGGAAGGGAGAAAAGAAAACTTTGGAACTAAAAATCCAATATAAACTAATGTTGAAAACTATCCTTATATGTAATATGTAACTGGAAAATATTAAAATAATTTTTTAATGCTAGCAATAGCAATAAGAGATGAAAGGGAAGGAATCAGAATGGGCAACAAGGTAACAAAACTATCTCTTTTTGCAGACCATTTTAGCAAAGTAGCAGGATATAAAATAAATCCACATAAATCATCAGCATTTCTAAATATTACCAACAAAACCCTGCAAGAAGAGATAGTAAGTGTGGTAAAAAATGGAAGTTTTAGGGGAATCATTTGAGAGTTGAGTGCATACAATTGAAGCGGCTTTTGAAGGACCTCCCTTTTGGGGTGGAGTCTGCAACAAACTTCTGGCACACCAGCTTAAAACTGAGGGTGGAATGGAAGTTTGGTCTCTCTTGGCTTTTCAGCTTAGCAGTGGCAGCACACCTGTTTGGTGTTCTGTGCTGGTTCTCGGCCTGGCAGGCAGTTTGGGATTTGGTGAGTTTTATAAAGGAATATAGACTAAGCTTAGATCTAAGATTATTCATTTGTATTTCTACTTTCCTGTTTCCCTAATTGGTATCACCTTTTGTTGTCTAATTAATTCCCAAACAATAAAAACTAATCCCTCACTAATTAAAGCTCAGAGGCTTCTTTTTCTTAATGGTCTGGGAGATATATAAGGGAAAAGTTAAAAGGGGGAGTTTAATGCTCATATATCAAATTTTAAATCTCACATAAGAGATACCCCATTTAAAATAACCATAGACAGCATAAAATACCTTGGGAGTATACCTGCCAAGACAAACCCAGGAACTACATGAAAATAACTTTAAAACACTTTTTTTTTTAACAAATAAAGTCAGATTTAAATAACTGAAGAAATATTACTTGCTCATGGGTGGGCAGAGACAATATAATAAAAATGACAATTCTACCTAATCTATTTATTCAATGCCATTCCAATTAAAATATCAAAAAATATTTTCCTGAGCTAGAAAGAATAACAAAATTCATTTAGAACATCAAAAAGTCAAGAATATCAAAGGAATTAATGAAAAAATGTAAAGGAAGGAGGTTTAGCCATACCACATTTTAAACTATAAGGCAGGGGCAGCTAGGTGGCGCAGTGGATAGAGCACCGGCCCTGGAGTCAGGAGAACCTGAGTTCAAATCCGGCCTCAGACACTTCACACTTACTAGCTGTGTGACCCTGGGCAAGTCACTTAACCCCAATTGCCTCACTAAAAAACAACAACAACAAAAAACTATAAGACAGTAATTATCAAAACTATCTGGTATTGGCTAAGAAATAGAAAGGTGGACCAGTGGAACAGAGTAGACATGCAATACACAGTAGTAAATTATTATAGTAACCTTGTATTTGACAAATGTAAAGATTTAAGCTTTAGGGATAAGAATTCACTATTTGGTAAAAAACTGCTGGGCAAACTGGAAAGCAGTTTGGAAGAAATTGGGTAGAACCCAGTATCTTACACCATTTACCAAAATAAGGTCAAAATGGCTATATGAACTAGATATAAAGGGAGATAACATAAGAAAATTAGAAAAACATTCAACATATTACCTATCAGACTTATGGATAGAGTAGAATTTATGAATAAATAAGAGAGAGCATTGTGAAATGTAAAATGGATAATTTTAGTTACACTTGTACAAATGTTTGTACAAATAAAATCAATGTAGCCAAGATTAGGAGGAAAGCAGAAAACTAAGGGAAAAAATTTTAGAGAATTTCTCAAATAAAGGTCTTATATCTTAAATATATAGAGAATTTTGTCTTTTTGGGGGGGGGGCAATGGGAGTTAAGTGATTTATCCAGGGTCACACAACTAGTAAGTGTCAAGTGTCTGAGGCCACATTTGAACTCAGATCCTCCTGAATCCAGAGCTGGTGCTTTATCCACTGCGTCACCTAGCTGCCCCTGAATTTTGTCAAATTTACAAGAAAATGAGTAATTCCTCAATTGATAAATGGACAAAGGATAGGAAGAGGCAGTTTTTTGATAAAGAAATCAAAACTATATATAGTCATATAAAAATACTCTAAATCATTGTTGACTAGAGAAATGCAAATTAAAAGAACTTTGACATGTCATCTCATACCATTCAGATTGGCTAAAATAACAGAAAGGGGAAATGACCCAGAAATACCACTATTATAAATATTTTATCCTAAAATATTTATAGCAGATCTCTTTGTGGTGACAAAGAACTGAAACTTTAGGAGATGCTCATCAATTGAAGAATTACTGAACAAGTTGTAGTATATGATTGTGATAGAGTACTGTTGTGTCATAAGAAATAATGAATGGGGGGGCGGCTAGGTGGTGCAGTGGATAAAGCACTGGCCCTGGATTCAGGAGTACCTGAGTTCAATCTGGCCTCAGACACTTGACACTAACTAGCTGTGTGACCCTGGGCAAGTCACTTAACCCCCATTGCCCTGCAAAACAAAAAAACAAACAAAAAAAGAAATAATGAATGGAATTCTTTAAGAAAAATCTGGGAAGATTTACACAAATTGATGCAAAATGAAATGAACAGAATAAGAACAACATTATAAATATTAACAGAAGCAATATTGTACAATGATCAACTATGAACCACTAAGTTATCCTGAACATTATAAATACTCAAATCAATATGTTTAACATGATTGTAATGTATAACCCATATCAGATTGCTTGCTGGCCTTGATGGGGAGAGGGTAGGGAGGGGGGGGGAGAAAAATTTGGAACTCAAAAAAAATCTTTACATGTAATTGGAAAAAAATTTTAAATTAAAATTTTAAAATAAATTAATTCTAAAAAGATAAACTAACAAATGAAGGAATGAAAGATCAAATCAACTACAAAAAACCTATGAAGGAAGATGCTGTCTACCTCCAGAGAACAAACTGATAAAGCTAAATATGCATATATATGGTTAATATATAGTTTACATATATGTGTAGTTTATATATAGTTTACATATAGTTTATATATTTATTTGTATGTTGTATATATTTATACACATATATTTTATATATAGTTTACATGTATATTTGTTTCAAATGGTGGCCTTCTCTAGTGTAGTACACATTTCATATCTTTTCAAGCTTTTTATTGTATTGATCAGTTATGTTGTGTGTTTTTTGTTTTTCTGAAAAATATAACTATTTGTTATATGGGAAGGCTCTATGAGAGGGTGAGGAGAAAAGACACGGGAAACAATAGTGATGTAAGAAAAGGCAAATTAAAACATTAAAAGTTAATTTTTTTTTTTGGTGGGGCAATGGGGGTTAAGTGACTTGCCCAGGGTCACACAGCCAGTAAAGTGTGAAGTGTCTGAGGCTGGATTTGAACTCAGGTACTCTTGACTCCAGGGCCGGTGCTCTATCCACTGTGCCACCTAGCTGCCCCCAAATCATTCAATCTTTCTAAGATTGAGTGGATAGAGCACCGGCCCTGGAGTCAAGAGTACCTGAGTTCAAATCCGGCCTCAGACACTTCACACTTTACTGGCTGTGTGACCCTGGGCAAGTCACTTAACCCCAATTGCCTCACGAAAGAAAGAAAGAAAGAAAGAAAGAAAGAAAGAAAGAAAGAAAGAAAGGAAGGAAGGAAGGAAGGAAGGAAGGAAGGAAGGAAGGAAGGAAGGAAGGAAGGAAGGAAGGAAGGAAGGAAGGAAGGAAGGAAGGAAGGAAGGAAGGAAGGAAGGAAGAAAGGAAGAAAGATTGAATGATTTTAGTTGGGACCAGATTATAGGTCAGCTATATCAATCAGGAAACAGTTTGGATTAGATTTCACAAGTAACAGAGCAACAATAAGGCATAATATGACAACATAAAAGGAATAATATGACAACAGCATGTTAACAGAAGATTAATCTGGTATGCACATGAAAGATGAATTAAAGGAAAGAAAGTGTGTAGTTATATAGTTCAACTACAAGGTTATTTGAATACTTCAAAGCACCTGAGCATCACACCCTAATTTCTCCTTCTTGGCTTCAGACTCAGTGGAAGGTGCCTTTCTTCTTGCCAACATTAACCTGTCTACTTCTGCCTCTGACCCCCTCCCCAGTCTTATCCAAGAACTTCTTCAATCATTTCCTCTCTCTCCCTAATTCTCAGTAATTTGTAATCTGCTTCTATGCCCCACCACTCAACTGAAATTGTTTTCTCAAGGTCACCACTAATCTCTTTATTGCTAAATCCAAATGAATTTTATTTTTTTTTTCTATCTCAATAAAAGAATGTTTTGGTAGTTTAATTGGGATGACATTGAATAAGTGAATTAGGTAGAATTGCCATTTTTATTATACTGACTCTACCCATGAACAATTATTATTTCTACAATTATTTAAATTTTACTTTATCTGTATAAAAAGTGTTTTATAATTATGTTCATTAGGATTTGTCTTGGCAGGTATATTTCCAAGCATTTTGTGCCACCTATGGTCTACAGTTACTTTCAACCTCATCATTCAACTAAAAATGCTTTCTCTAAAATTACTAATAATCTCTTGTCAAATTCAATGGGCTTTTCTCAGTCATCCTTTTTGACCACTCTGCAAGTGACACTGTGACACTGTTGATCCCTACTCTCTCCATGATTCTCCTCTCACCTATCAAACTATTCCTCCTAAATCTCCTCTTCTAGATCTTCATCCAAGTCATTCCAGCTAACCAAAGGTGTCCCACAGGGCTCTGTCCTGGGCCCTCCCTTTTCTCCCTCTTAATTTGTTGATTTCATCAGATTACAAGGATTCAATTATCATCACAATGCTGATGATTCTCAAAGCTCCAGATCCAGTCCTAACCTCTCTTCTGACCTCATTTCACATTTCCAACTACTTACCAGATATCTAGAACTGGATGTCCTATTGACATCTTAAACTCAACAGGTACAAAACTGAACTCATTAGCTTTCCCTCCAGACTTGCCTACTTCCAAACTTCCCTATTACTGTCAAGGGCACCACCATTTTCCCAGTCTACTAGGCTCCCAAACTAGGGTATATTCCTCAACTCCTATCTCTCACCCCCACATACAATCTTTTACCAAGGGAAGTCCCAGCTAAAATCCCACCTTCTACAGGAAGTCTTTCCAAATCCCCTTTAATTCTAGTGCTTTCTTTCTGTTGATTATTTCCTATATAGCCTGTTTATAGCCTATTTATACACCTTTGTTTGAATGTCGTCTCTCCCATTAGACTGTGAACTCTAGGGCACAGACTGTCTTTTGCCTTTCTTTTATATACCTAGCACTTAGCATAGTGCCTGGCACATATTAGGCATTAATAAATACTTTCTGACTGACTGAATTTTACTTCAGCCTATTTTCTCACCTCCACTCTTTTCTAAATCCTAATTCCCCTTC